>NC_030821.1:17982209-18607209 GCF_001704415.2 Capra hircus | reverse complement strand
GCATGGGTTGGGTCCCTGGTCAGGGAACTAAGATCCCGCATGCCACATGGTATAGCCAAAAAAAAAAAAAAAAAGGCAAAAATAAAGTACATTTAAAAAAAAAAAAGTGCTCAAACTTATTTCCAGGTACTTGATGGAGGCCTCTCTGTAGCAGCCAGATAGAAACTAGAAACTTTAACATTTAACCCTCATTGTCAGAAACAGGGGCCAGGGCCTTGCAGGGGAGGCAGCATGAGGGGGTGAGGGGAATGGAGATGTAAGGATTGATTCCCCTCTGCCACTTCATCTAAAAGCAACAGCCTTCTTTTTTTAAAAGAAATATTTGTTTATTTATTTGGCTACACCCTGTCTTGGACTTCCCTTGTAGCTCAGTTAGTAAAGAATCTGCCTGCAATGCAGGAGATCAGGGTTCGATTCCTGGGTCAGGAAGATCCCCTGGAGAAGGAAATGGCAACCCACTCCAGTATTCTTGCCTGGAGAATCCCATGGACAGAGGAGCCTGGCAGGCTACAGTCCATGGGGTCGCAAGAGTCAGACACGACTTAGGGACTAAACCACCACCACTACCACCAAACCCTGTCTTAGCTGGGGCATGCAAGATCTTTGTTGCAGCATGCAAACACTTAGTTGCAATGTGTGGGATCCAGTTCCCTGACCAGGGACTGAACCTAGGTCCCCTGTATTGAGAATAAGAAGTCTTAGCCACTAGACTATCAGGGAAGTCCCAGCAATGGCCTTTTAAACAATGCTTTAGAGTGAGAAGTTGTGGTGAAAAGACTTTAGAGAAAGTGATCGAAACTCAGTGGTCAGACCTTGGAACCTACAGAGAAGAAAGCCAAAGGCAGCATGGCTTTGTGTGCGTTCACACCTCCAGCGCCATCCCACCACCCACCTCGTGCGGTGGTTCTCAAGTGAAGTCCCAGAACCAGAAGCAAGAGAATCAACTGGGAATCTGTTAGAAATGCAGATTCTCCTGACCTCTCAGAAACCCTGGGAGTGCGACCCGGTAATCTGTGTCAACAGGCCATCAGGGTAAGGGTGATAAGCAGCAAAATTGGAGAGCTACGAATCCATGGCCCACACACCCCACCCACATCCAGGCAGACCTATTTCCTGGATGGATTCCCCCTTCACGTTTAGAAGTGGCTTTACCTGGGCCGGCCTCAGGGTTCTTGTTTGCTGTATCTGTCTTCTCTGGGTCTACACACTCAAGGGGTTTACTACATGGCTAATGGGCTAAAACGAATTACATAAACTGAACTATACATAGTGAGATAATAAGTTCGTTTATTTCTTAGGTCTCTACAGTTTGGCAATATCCAAGATCACCTCTCTTTCATAGTGTTTCTTTCTCTTTTCCCCAAAGGCTCCCTTTCCCCTTCCCCACCTCCCTGAATACTATACAGAGCTCTCTAAGGCCCTATGGTGTGTAGTCTGTTCTTTCTCCTCTAAACTCAGTCCCTCAGAAACGTTCACGCTGCTTTAATTATCACGCTGTGAGGTAACTTCCACCAGAAGGTCCCAGAGTATCAGATTCAACATGGCCACCACATACTCGCTGGCGCTGACTTTCCTTCTTGCCTATCCTGCCCCTGGTTGTCTGACCTGGTCTCACCATTCTCTCTTGCTGTGGTTTCAACTCTTACTGACATCCCTGAATCTCTCCTGAATCTTTTGTATTGGTTCATTGCTGTCAACACCGCAGTGGCTAACATCTTAACTCCTGGACAACTGTGATTGGCACCCAGCTGCTCTCTGCCTCGCATCTCTCCTAGCTCTGGCCTAATGACAGCTCATCACTGTCAGATCAATTTTCATCAAATACCACTGTGATCCTGACAGGAGGGGCACACTGCAGAACAAACTCATGAACATTACACACCCCTGTTCTTGCAGACACCATTTCTGTCACCAGGGAATTCTCACAAGTTTCTTCCATAGACTCCATCCACTCACCTTGTCCACCTCCTTCACCTCTCCTTCCGAGTTAGGCTCCTCTCTCTCCCATTTCCGCTAATTTTTCTCCCCTTCCCTCTGGAACTCAGTTTATTCTTCATCATGTCAAGCTAGCTCTTCCTACCATCCCCTCAGAACTACCTTTTGACAATTAAAATAGCCTAAGAAATTGCTTTGCTAAATCCAGCTCATTAACTGAAGACAGTTTTTTCTCCTAAAGGAGGTTCTGTTGACTGCTTTTAACCTTAAGAGTTTTTCTCCCCACTAAAGAGATAGAGAAGGAGAAGGATGGAGAAGTTCAGACTACAGTGGGCTATCAAGGTGACCAGGCCTAGCTCAGGCCTGCAGGCAGAGTTTAGGGCCTTCAGAGGCTTCCTGAGTGTGCTGGAATGCTGGAGAAAAGGAACCAGCCTTGAGGGTACTGGGAAGGAAGGGTGGTACTGGAATCTGGCTGACTATACTTTCACAGAGAAAGCTCACCCCCTTAATTTGGATGCCAAGAGAGAGGCCAACAACTAAAGACCCAGAGGCCAGAGGTACTCTTCCCAAAGAGAAACCTCCTACCTAAGAAGGTAAACCCAAACATTTCTTGGGAAGGTGTTCCTGGATTTGTTTCAGATAACATAATTGTTTTCTTACTGAAAATGCATCTCTTAATCCTGGGAAGGTTTAGAATTAAACAGAGATAGTGAAGGAAATCAAACCTCATGGTGTTATAGCTTTCTATTAAAGAAATCTCTGTATTTTAAATGCTTCTAATTTTTTATTTTTATTTTTTGGCCACACTGTGCAAATTGTAGGATCTTAGTTCCCCATCCAGGGATTGAACCTGAGACCCCCCAGTGAAAGCTGAATCCTAAACACTGGGCCACCATGGAATTCCCTGTTTGATGTTTTAAATACTTCTAATTTTTAATAGATTCATTAAAAGGACTGGTGCTGAAGCTGAAGCTCCAATACTTTGGCCACCTGATGTGAAGAGCCAACTCATTGGAAAAGACCCTAATGCTGGGAGAGAGTGCAGGCAGGAGGGGAAGAGGGCGATGGAGGATGAGATGGTAGGATGCATCACTGACTCCAATGGACATGAGTTTATAAACTCTCCAATAAACTCCAGGAGATAGTGAAGGACAGGGAAGCCTGGCGTGCTGCAGTACACAGGGTTGCAAAGAATCAGACATGACTTAGTGACTAAACAACAACAACAGTGTTTAATAAAGTATCTGAAAATTAACCTTGCAATGCTGATTTAAAGTATGTAACTGACTAATTACTTTCAAATTTTGATATCAAGTTAAAAATCTTTGAAAAACTTATACACCATATTGAAATTTTTAAGAGAACTTGTTGTTTAGTTGCTAAGTTGTATCCAACTCTTTGCTGACACCATGGAATGTAGCCTGCCAGGCTCCCCTATCCATGGAATTTCCCAAGCAAGAATACCACTTACCATATTTATTTGTTTGATTTATTAGTTTTATGAGAATTACTTAAGTATTTTGGAAGCTGTGTTAATCAGAAAATTAATGTGTTTGAAAAAATAAACAAATTATTAAATGAACAAATGCAGTTTAAAATGATTAACCAAGTAGATCAGACATCAGTTTATTAGATTTATAAATAGAATAATAAATAGGTATACTTAATGTAAAGCTGAAGCACAAATTTGGAATTTAAAAGTAATGAATTTTTAAAATCCAAAGTAACTTCTTAATAAATGTTTCAGGGTGAAAAGTTTAATGTGTTTTTTAAATCCTTTCTTCTATTTTTTTTATGCTACCATAGAGAAAGTTCATAAGGAAATATACAAATTTATAAATGTAGATTCTTCTGAATAGTGAATTGCTGAGAAAGGCGCATCTGAGGCTATGTGAGTAGGCAGTGAGTGTGTAGTTTGAGAAGGAGAGACAGAGATTGATAAAAATGACAGAGTATAAACTTTGATGTCTCACCTTCTTTCCAGACTTGGTTCTCTGTTGCCTTCAACTAAATATCCTGCACCGCCTTCAACTTTGCATTTTAAAAACTTAGCTCATGCTTTTTTATACCCAGCTCTCTACTCCTGGCCTCAGCTAAAGCCTTCCCTGTAGAAATCACCCATTATTGCACCACAGTCAGTCCAGGTCAATAGACTGGGAACCTTGTAGCCAGTTTGCATTCTATTCTGTCCTCTCTCACTCTAAATTCATCACCTAGTCCTGATGGGCCTTTCTTTGCAAGGTCCACTTTCCTTCCTGTTTTCTCAGTCATCACCGCAGTCTACGACCATGTGACCCTACACCAGGATTACTGCCCCAGCCTTGGTCAGGCTCCCCTGCTGCCGCTCGTTCTACACAGAGCTGCCAGAAGAGCCATCAGACTTTGTTTTCATCCCTAATGTTTATTTGCATGAGCTTTTACCAACTCCCCAGTGTCTGTCAAATAAAATCTAAGCTCCCCTTGACATCTAAGGTCTTCTGTCATCTAGGAGTATTCCTCATCTGAGCATTCTCAGCTTTCATTATTTCTTTATGGAGCCCCCTCTCTTTTTGTCAAGCTAATTTGCTGGCGTGCTTTCTACATGACACTGTGCCTTAAAGCACCATGTAAATGTATGTTTTTCAGTAATGATGCATGGTAAGCATGTGACTAATAAATGTTAACATAACGACCAATACATGTTGACCTAATGACTCAAAAAGATTATGAGCTGAAGAGCATGAACCATTATGTCATAAGCAGCATCACTTCATAGAAGGCATGTCATAGCTGATGCAAGTAGATTTAGTGATTCAAACATACTGAACATCTCTGACTTACAAAAGAAGTAAATAGGACTCCAGATAGATGTTAATAGAATCAAAGTCCTCATACAAAAACAGCTTATTTTTAGAGTAATTTACTGTGTTTACTCAGTTATGTGGCATGGCATTTGAAAGGCATGGCACTTGACCAAATTCTCTCAGGTTCTGGGCACTATATTTGAAATGAATTCAGTATTTGCTCATTCAACATTTTTTTTGTTTTAGCAAATATTAATTGTTCCCCAATTGTATACCAAGCACTGTTTTAGGTCCTGGAGTTACCCTGGTGAAGAGAGTTCAAGTTCCTGTTCTCGGGGATCTTATATTCCAATGGGAAAGAAAGGACATGTAAATAAAATAATTGCAGATTATAACGAGGACTATGAAGAATGCAGTGGTGAGGGGACAACTGCGAGGGGATCCTGTAGATGGCACATTCAAAGAAGGCATCAAGAAGGTGACGTTTAAGCTGAGACTAGAGGACGAAGTAGAGAGTGATAGAAAGAGCCCAGAAAAGAGCACACCAGAGCGAGTGCAAAGGCTCTGAAGCAGGAAGGGGCTGGCCTGTGTTAAGAGGCCTGTGTGATTGGAGTCTAGTGATAAAAACATCTGGAGTCAGATCATGCAAAGCCCAGTGGGTCTCTGTGAGGGGTTTGGATTTCATTCTACATGTAATGGAAAGCTGCTAACATGGCTTACATATTATTGAAATTATAATCATACTATTAAAAAAAATCATAGTCAGTTTATAAATATCTTGGGCCACTTCACAAAACTTAGCATGATTTGGTTCAAAATACAAGTTTAGAAGAAAAATGTCTAGGCGTTTTAAAATTTGGGCCTTCTCCATAAGGATGGATGAGCTGGCTATCCTATGCCTATGCTATGCGATGGTTGCCACAGGTTCTACCTGCTGTTGGCATTACCCATCTTGTGAAATTAAGATTCCTCACATTCCAAATGCAAGCCATCTCATCAACAGAGAGGCCACCTTCAGGGATCCTTTAAAATAGATTTACAGCTATGCAGTCATAACAAAGGAGACTGCTGATGTACTAATATGAAATATCCCTAAACAATGTTAGGGAAAAAAAGCCTTGTGCAAAACAAAGGTGTCCTTGTATATGCATGGGATCCATAAGAAATTGATAGCATTAGTCACACCAATAGTGAAGAGACCTGGGTAGCTGAGAAAGACAGTGGGAGAGAATTCTTACTGTATACTTAAAAAAAAATGTTTTTTAATGTTTTAAATAATTTAAACATGTTACCTTTTCAAAAAAATTTTTTATCAAAGTATAGCTGATTAATAATGTTGTTAGTTTCTTAAAAAAATGTTTAATCCTAAATTTTTTTCAATATAGATGCTTTATCTTAAAGGAAATGAATAATGTCCCAAATTGATGGGAAGGAATTTCTGAGTAAATCTAAAGGTATTTTATGTAATTAAAAGGAAGCTTAAAATCTAGACCTGTGCTGTTCAGTACAGTAGTTGCAAGCCATGTGTCTATTTAATTTTAACTTTAAGCAAATTAAATTTAATTTAAAATTCCATTTCTTGGTCACACCAGCCACATTTCAAGGCTTAATAGCCTTTAGCTGCATGTGACCAATGTCTACCATACTGGACAGCACTGATATAGAACATTTCCATAGCATGGAAAATTCTTTCAGGTAGTCTGCTCTATAGCCTTATGCAAAATACCACCAGGGGTCTGATCTAGCTCTCAAGACTTAATCTTGCTGATTAATACATAGAGACTCAGGAGTACAGTAGTTCAAATATATTCCAATGCTAATTTCCCCAAGATGACTCACTAGAATGGTACTTTGAGGTACAATCAAAACTCCCACCACTAGATTTCGAAGGCAGGCAGGGATATAATTTTGTCACCACAAAAAAATCAGTTTGCGCTAGTATAGACACTGGCAGTTATGGCCTGAGAGTTAAAGATTATTTCCCTAAATGTAAATTTAGATTAAGTAAAACTATCATACTTGATATTTACTGAATTTGATATTCTGCGCTGATTCAATAAATGAGTCAGTAGTGCTAACATGATAAGGGTGAATAATGAGATTTAATTATATTCAACTTCTTTAGTACAATTTGCCAACTTTCCTCATTTTTGCTATCATTTATTCATTTTTTATCTTTTATCTTGAGAATGTGTCACATTTTCCTGGTACTTCATATATCACATAATACTGGACTGTAACCTGAACAGTTTAAATGTGATGTTACAGAAACTCCAATTTTTTTTTTTAATATATTCCTAAAAGGTGGGCTTTCCTGGTAGCTCAGCTGGTAAAGAGTCCACCTATAATGCAGGAGACCCCGGTTCAATTCCTGGGTGGGGAAGATCCCCTGGAGAAGGGATAGGCTACCCACTGTAATATTCTTGGGCTTCCCTGATGACTCAGGCAATAAAGAATCCACCTGCAATGGGGGAGACCTGGGTTCGATCCTTGGGTTGGGAAGATCCCCTGGAGGAGGGCATGGCAACCCACTCCATTATTCTTGCCTGGAGAATCCCCATGGACAAAGGAGCCTGGGGGGTCATGTACATGGGGGTCACAAGGAGTTGGACACAGCCGAGCGACCAAGCACAGCACAGCACAAAAGGAATGGAATTGTTTGCTTTAGTGGACAATTAACTTGTTTAAAGTCAAACTGCAAACATTATAATGCCTGTGTTGAGTGCCATTTATATCTCAGTTCAGATTGTAGTAAGTCATCCCCGTATGTGTGCGGTTGACAACTCAGAGGGGTTTGGGCCAAGTTTCTACATGACTGGGTTTCTCTTTTTTGGTGGTCTCCTATCCTGCCTTCCTCTTCCTTCTCCTGTGTTCTTAGTTTTTTCCCTGGTACATTTTTGCTATCATTTATGACCACAGCTTTTCACAAATTAACACATTTTAACTGACTATAGTCATCATTTTCTTTTGATACTCCAATTGATGGAAGTTAGTCATGAGTGTCCCTTTAAATTGGCTTCTGTGTTCTTCCATGCAATACCATTATTACTGACCAATAAAATGTTTCAAGGCTCACCTGTGCCTTCCCAGGCCCGGGCTTGAATCAGTCAGTTTTCTTAAGCATGTTGTTTTCTTTAAGTGTAAAATAGCATCAGACCCCAACTTTCAGAAATTAGGAGTGCATAGCATCAGTCTCATGATGGTGGAATAATATTGTTCCTTGACCATTTAATTGAACAGAGTTGGGAAAGGTATGTTTTATTAAATGGTATTAGTTTATATTAATGTTTCTAACTTAGCCTCACATTGAAGTATGCCTTCCTCCATTTTTTATTCTTCATCCAAATTATATTTCTTTAATAATTCAGTGAAACATTATCACTCTAAGTAAAAATGTTGGCTTCCTAACAAAGTCACTATAATCACTGATTTCTTTTATCTAATGATAAAAGCATAAAACAGTAATACAAAGAGTGAAACTACTACATAACATTTGAATTATCTTTGCTTTTCTCTTCGAATACATCTCACTAAGGATGTCAACACCAATTATTTTACCACTCAGTAAGTATTCATTTTGCATGCTTATGTTATACTCACCAGTGTAGGGTCTGGTTCTTTTCTCTTGGTCCATCTGACTGCTTCAGTAGGCAGATGACTGACACTTCTGAGTTCTTGGATGAAGTGACTTTCAGCTTCTCACTTTTTCCTCTTGAGAAGTTAGGATTTTTTTCTCTTAATATATATTTCATTGAAGTATAGTTCACTTACAATGCTTCAGATGCACAGCAAGATGATTGAGTTATACATGTGTACATATATTATTTTTGAAATTGTTTTCCACTATATGTTATTACAAGATATTGACTATAGGTCCCTATGCTATACAGTAAACCTTTGTTGCTTGATGCAGATCTATTTTTTAATTATAAACCTAGCATTCTATTCATATGAAGTCGAACAAGTGGAATCAAAATATCATAAAATTTTTAGTTAGGCAAAAATACATAAGTTTTCTAAAATATATATATTTCATGTATGACTTCCCTGGTGGCTCAGACAGTAAAGCGTCTGCCTGCAATGCAGGAGAGCTGGGTTCAGTCCCTGGGTGGGGAAGATCTCCTGGAGAAGGAAATGGCGACCCACTCCAGTACTCTTGCCTGGAGAATCCCATGGACAGAGGAGCCTGGTGGGCTACAGTCCATGGGGTCGCAAAGAGTCGGACATGACTAAGTGACTTCTCAAGGCTTAATAAAGCCTTGAGAATATCAGAAAAAAGAAGAGATGGAGAAATTAGAAAACATAAACTAAGTGAAATGAGAGCACTGAATATGAAATACAAAAACTGAAACAAACCTGATAAAGTAAAAGATCATCATATAACCCACTGTTTTTAAACAGGGCTGTTCATTAAAGACCTATCTGGAGCTCTGGAGAAAAAAAAAAAGGAATACCTGGGCTTTGGTATTTTTTCAAAAAATTTCAAGATAATTCTGATATGCATCTGGGCTTTAAAAAGTGATTACAGGTTTTCCTATTAAATCATAGTTTTGGTGATATAGAGTTCTATTATTTTTCTTTGACCAATCATATACAATGGTGTTAAGTGAGTAATAGGTACATAATCGCAATAGTGAAAGATGTTTATCAGTTTTCACAATCAATAGCCAGACAAAAAATAAAAGATAATTGCAATTGCAAACCATAAAGGGGGCCTGATTAACTTAACAATATAAAATAATTACATATAATTTGGGGGGGGGGCCAAGCAGAGTGCTGTGGTAAGTGGAAGTGCATGCACGCACACGTTTTCATCCTCCCAGCCAGTCTATGTCTTTTGGTTGGTGCATTTAATCCATTTACATTTAAGATATGTATGATCCTATTACTGTTTTCTTAATTGTTTTGAGTTTATTTTCTGTAGAACTTTTCCTTCTTTTGTGTTTCCTGCCCAGAGAAATTCCTTTAGCATTTGTTGTAAAGCTGGTTTCACGGTGCTGAATTGTCTTAACTTTTGCTTGTCTGCAAAGCTTTTGATTTCTCCATCAAATCTGAATGAGAGTCTTAATGGGTAAAGTATTCTTGGTTGTAGGTTCTTCTCTTTCATCGCTTTATATATATCATGCCACTTCCTTCTGGCTTGTAGTTTCCCTTGAGAAATCAACCTGATGGGACTTCCCTTGTATATTTTTTGTCATTTTTTTTCCCCTACTGCTTTTAATATTTTATCTTTGCCTTTAATTTTTGTCAGTGTGATTACTATGTGCCGGTATGTTCCTCCTTGGGTTTATCCTGCCTGGGACTCTCTGTGCTTCCTAGACTTGATTGACTATCTCCTTTCTCATGTTAGGGAAGTTTTCAGTTATTATCCCTTCAAATATTTTCTCAGGTCCTTACTCTCTCTCTTCTCCTGGATCCCTATAATGTAAATATTGGTGCTTTTAATATTATCCCAGAAGTCTCTTAGGCTATCTTCATTTCTTTTCATTCTTTTTTCTATACTCTGTTCTGTGGCAGTGATTTCCACCATTCTGTCCTCCAGGTTATTTATCCATTCTTCTGCTTCAGTTATTGTGCTATTGATTCCTTCTAGTGTACTGTTCTGGAGAAGGAAATGGCAACCCACTCCAGTGTTCTTGCCTGGAGAATCCCATGGATGGAGGAGCCTGGTGGGTTCTCTGGAAGGTTACCTATCTCCATTTTATTCAGTTGTTTTTCTCAGATTTTATCCTGTCCCTTCTGTGATTGTGGTTTTCATTCTGTCTGTCCTCTGATGGATGAGGATAAGAGGCTTGTGCAAGCTTTCTGATGGGAGGGACTAACTGTGGGGAAAACTGGGTCTTACTCTGGTGGGCAAGGCCATGCTCAGTAAATCTTTAATCCAATTTTCTGCTGATGGGTGAGGCTGTTTTACTTCCCTGTGGTTTGACCTGAGGCCAAACTATAGTAGGGATAATGGCAACCTCCTCCAAAAGGACTTACACCAGCTGTGCCTCCCAGGACAGGTGCTTTCATTGCCCCTGGCCCCGCACTGACCCTGAAGCAGAGCATTGTTGACCCATGCCACTACCAGAGACACCCAAGCAGTCATAGGCAAGTCTGGCTCAGTCTCTTGTAGGGTGCTCTTTTCTCCTGGGCCCTGGTGTGCACAAGGTTTTGTTTGTGCCCTCCAATAGTCTGTTTCCCCAGTCCTGTGGAAGTTCTGTAATTGCAAAATTCAGACTTGAATTAGAGAAAGTAGGGAAAACCACTAGGCCATTCAGGTATGACCTAAATCAAATCCCTTATGGTTATACAGTGGAAGTGACAAAGAGGTTCAAGGGATTAATCTGATACACAGAGGGCCTGAAGAACTATGGACAGAGGTTTGGAACTTTGTACAGGAGGCAGTGATCCAAACCATACCCAAGAAAAAGAAATGCATCAAGGCAAATGGTTGTCTGAGGAGGCCTTTAAAATAGCTGAGAAAAGAAGAGAAGCGAAAGGCAAAGGAGAAAAGGAAAGATATAAACGCAGAGTCCAAAGTATAGCAAGGAGAGATAAGCCTTCTTAAGTAAACAATGCAAAGAAATAGAGGGAAAGGATAAAATGGGAAATAAACCCATTTACCTCAGAATGGGACTTGAAACCACCTGGCTGGGACTGGAACCCAGGCAAACCCAGGCTACCTGGTTTCAGGACCTAATGAAGCTCAGGTTCTTAATGTCTCATTGCAGAAAGAATTCAGTGAGAGGCAAAGTAATAGGCAAATCTAAAGAAATGAATTTATTTAGATTCAGAGAGAAGCACACTCTACATACAGACTGTGAGCCATGTAGCATGGCTAATTTTTATGGTTTGGGTAATATCATATGTTAATGAGTGAGAGAATTATTCCAACTATTTTGGGGGAAAGATGGAGATTTCGGGAATTGGGCCACTTCCTACTCCTTGGTCTTTTGACAGTGCCTTGAAACTGTCATGGTTCCTCTGAGTGTATCATTTGGCTTGTTGATTGAAGATTATTGGCTAGTTAAGGATTCTTTGGTGGCTCAGATGGTAAAGCTTCTGCCTACAATGCGGGAGACCTGGGTTTGATCCCTGGGTCGAGAAGATCCCCTGGAGCAGGAAATGGCAACCCACTCCAGTACTCCTGACTAAAAAATTCCATGGGTGGAGGAATCTGGTGGGCTACAGTCCATGGAGTCACAAAGAGTCGGAAGCGACTGAACAACTTCATTTCTTTTCTTTTCTTTTGTTTAAAGCCATCTTGGACCCATTTGATTCTAATCTGTTTATGTTGTATCCTTAGGCTATGTCATTCTTTCAAAAGTTGTGCCCTGCGCCTTTCCCTCCTGTTACAGAGAGACTAGCAATCTCTTCAGGAAAATTAGAGATACCAAAGGAACATTCACCCAAAGATGGGCACAATAAAGAACAGAAATGGTGTGGACCTAACAAAACCAGAAGATATTAAGAAGAGGTGGCAAGAGTGCACAGAAAAACTATACAAAAAAGGTCTTAATGACCTAGATAACCACAATGGTGTGATCACTCACCTAGAGCCAGACATCCTGGATTGTGAAGTCAAGTGGGCCTTAGGAAACATTACTATAAACAAAGCTAGTGGAAGTGATGGAATTCCAGCTGAGTTATTTCAAATCCTGAAAGATGATGCTGTTAGAGTGCTGCACTCAATATGCCAGCAAATTTGGAAAACTCAGCAGTGGCCACAGGACTGAAAAAGGTCAATTTTCATTCCAATCCCAAAGAAGAGCAATGGCAAAGAATGTTCAAACTACTGCACGATTGTACTCATTTCACATGCTAGCAAGGTAATGCTCAAATTCCTTCAAGCTAGGCTTCAAAAGTATGGGAAGAGAAAACTTCCAGATATACAAGCTGGATTTAGAAAAGGCAGAAGAACCAGAGATCCAACTGCCGACATCTGTTGGGTCATAGAAAAAGCAAGGGAATTCCAGAAGAAAACATCTATTTCTGCTTCACTGACTACGCTAAAGTCTTTGACTTTGTGGATCATAACAAACTGTAGAAAATTCTTAAAGAGGTGGGAATACCAGACCACTTTACCTGCCTTCTGAGAAATCTGTATGCAGGTCAAGAAGCCGCAGTTAGAACCAGACATGGAAAAATGGACTGGTTCCAAGTTGGGAAAGGAGTATGTCAAGGCTGTATATTGTCACCCTGCTTATTTAACTTGTATGCAGAGTACATCATGAGAAACACTGCGCTGGATGAAGCACAAACTGGAATCAAGATTGCCTGGAGAAATATCAATAACCTCAAATATGCAGATGACACCACCCTTATGGCAGAAAGCAAAGAGGAACTAAAGAGCCTCTTGATGAAAGTGAAAGAGGAGAGTGGAAAAAGTGGGCTTAAAACTCAACATTCAAAAAGTTAAGATCATGGCATCCAGTCTCATCACTTCATGGCAAATAGATGGGGAAAAAATGGAAACAGTGAGAGACCATTTTCTTGGGCTCCAAAATCACTGTGGATGGTGAATGAAGCCATGAAATTAAAAGACACTTGCTCCTTGGAAGAAAACCTATGACAAACCTAGACAGTGTATTAAAAAGCAGAGACATCACTTTGCTGACAAAGGTCTGTATAGTCAAAGCTATGGTTTTTCCAGTAGTCATGTACAGATGTGATATTTGGACCATAAAGAAGGCTGAGCGCAAAAGAATTGATGCTTTCGAACTGTAGTGCTGGAGAAGACACTTGAGAGTCCCTTTGACAGCAAGGAGATCCAACCAGTAAACTTTAAAGGAAATAAACCCTGCAAATTTATTGGAAGGACTGATGCCAAAGCTAAATTTCCAATACTTTGGCCACCTGATGCAAAGAGCTGACTCTCTGGAGAAGATCCTGATGCTGGGAAAGATTGCAGGCAGGAGGAGAAGGGGATGACAGAGGATGAGGTGGTTGGGTGGCATCATCAACTCAGTGGACATGAGTTTAAGCAAACTGCAGGCGATTGTGAAGGACAGGGAGGCCTGGCGTGCTACAGTCTGTGATTCGCAGAGTCGGACACAACTGAGCAACGAACAACAGCAATCTTGTCTCTTCATCTGAGACATAACTTTCTGCTTTTTCATCTTGACTAACTTTCTGTAATATGGTTTTTTAGTGCTGCGGGACTGTGCTTCTTGCTTCTTCAGTCTGCCCTCTGATGGATGAGGCTAAGAGGCTTGTGTAAGTTTCCTGATGGGAACGACTGCCATGGGAAAAACTGGCTCTTGCTCTGGTGGGCAGGGCCTTGCTCAGTAAAACTTGAATCCAATTATTTGCTGATGGGTGGGGTTGTGCTCTGTCACAGTTGGTTGTTTGGCCTGAGCCCCTGGGTCTAGGGACAGTGTTTTAAAATTATTAGTGAAAAGGAAATGATATGCCTGGGTAAATCTGAAGTAACTCTAACCAAGTAAAAGTAGGTTTACAATCCAAATTATATAGATATAGTTTTCCAAGTCAGAGACATAACTGGACAAGTACTTACATTATTTTGTCACTACAACCATTCAACATACACGTGAGGACATAGGCAGCTATCCATCACTTAGTGTAAACATATTTTTTTTGCTTAACCTATGAAGGAACCCAAAGAATGATATCTATAAGGAAGTTGTTCATACCTGTTGGTTTCCTAGAAGAAGAAACAAAATAAACCAATGAACCACAGTTACAGGAGCTGTCTAATCATTAATGATACAGAACTGGAACTGATTATCTTCATTTAATCTGACAGGTAGGTCACCAATGACTCATGAGAGCAGCTGCAGTGCTCCGTCAGGGCCTGACCCAGTGGAGGTGGCACCATCACCGAATGCATTGCTAGTGGGCTGGCTCTGTGCTGACCTTCCCTGGGCCTCGCTTTGTTTCTCCCTTGAGCTGTGTGTTGAGTAAAGGAGCTTGCTAAATCATGACTTTTATTAAATTAGGAAAAGTCAACCTGATTACTTCTCTCATGTCCCTGGCCCCAAACAGTGTACCTGCTTGTGTACCCAGAATGCCCTGTGCTCACCTACTCCTACACCACTTACTGTGCTGCCTTGCAATTGGTAGCAATCATGTCTGTCGCCCCACTTGACTATATTACCTTCATGAAATATTTTACCATTAAAAGTCTCCAGAAAGTCTGCCTTTTCAGTTGGGAGATGCTACACTCCCTGTCTATTCATAGCAAGTGTGTTAGTCACTATGTTGTGTCCGATTCGTTGCAACCCTGTGGACTGTAGCCTGCCAGGCTGATCTGCTCATGGGATTCTCCAGGCAAGAATACTGGAGTGGGTTGCCATTTCCTTCTCCAGGCGATCTTCCCAGTTCAGGGATAGAACCTGGATCTCCTACATTACAGATAGCAGATTCTTTACCATCTGAGCCACCAGGGAAGCAGTTCATAGCAAAGAGGCTTCTTACTGTTAGACTCTTGAGAGTCCCCTGGACTGCAAGGAGATCCAACCAGTCCATTCTGAAGGAGATCAGCCCTGGGATTTCTTTGGAAGGAATGATGCTAAAGCTGAAACTCCAGTACTTTGGCCACCTCATGCGAAGAGTTGACTCATTGGAAAAGACTGATGCTGGGAGGAATTGGGGGCAGGAGGAGAAGGGGACAACAGAGGATGAGATGGCTGGATGGCATCACTGACTCGATGGACGTGAGTCTGAGTGAACCCCGGGAGTCCGTGATGGACAGGGAGGTCTGGCGTGCTGCGATTCATGGGGTCGCAAAGAGTCGGACACTACTGAGCAACTGAACTGAACTGATGCAGCCTTAAACAAGCATACACCGTAGGCCTAAATGAATATTTGGTTTGTAGTAAACAAAGGTATGAATTCTATAATTCAGTGTCCTTTATATAAAGATACATAATAATGATTTTTTAAGAGAGTCCCTTGGACACCAAGATCAAACCAGTCAGTCTTAAGGAAATCAACCCTGAATATTCATTGGAAGGACTGGACTGATGCTGAAGTTGAAGCTCCAATACTTTGGCCACAATGCAAAGAGCTGACTCATTGGAAAAGACCCTAATGCTGGGAAAGATTGGGGGCAGGAGAAGGGGGTGACAGAGGATGAGATGGTTAGATGGCATCACCAACTTAATGGACACGAGTTTGAGCAAACTTCAGGAGATAGTGAAGGACAGGGAAGTCATGGGGTTGCAAAGAGTCAGACACAAGTTAGCAGCTGAACAACAACAAGATTTATCACAGGAAAAAAGTTTGTATTCCTAAAAAAAACTTGTGTGCTTCTTTTCATTAGGCCGTAAGAACTTGTTTTCTTTGACTTCACTTCTTGGAAGAGCAAAGTGAGACCATTCCAAGAATATCTTAATTGGTCTTCCTTTGTTTCTCCTCTTTCAAACCAATACTTCTACACTGCCACCAGAATTACTTTCTGATAATCCACGGATCACAGGATTAGATCCTATGTCCCAGTTTATTTTTCTAGTAATAAAGCCCCAATCTAGTTTTCCGATATTTAAGCCCTAATCTATTTTCCCCTTGTTATGCCCCTCTCTTTCACTCTTTAGCTTGCCTTTACTGCAATTTGTGTGCCATGTTTCAACCATAAGATTTTCTCATAACCTCAGCACATCTTGCTTATTCCCACCTCCATGACATTCCTGATGTTATTTCCTCCACCTTATAATGCTCTTTCCTCTTTTTATTCCAAGTATTAGTTCCCTTAATTCCTAGATCAAAGATTTTATCCTTTGATCTTGCACTACCTGTGTTTGAATCAAGGTTATTTGACTTCTTTAAGCCTTGGTTTCTTCATTGGCAATACTGTTGTTTCATACCTGATAGAGTTGTTGTGACGAGGCTTGTAAGTACTCAACAAATATTAGCTCTTAGTATTAATAAAATTTCTTCTATTTACCTGAAATATAATTTTTGTCATTCTCTATTGCTTAATTTAGAGATTAAGAGAAGGCAATGGCACCCCATGCCAATACTCTTGCCTGGAAAATCCCATGGACGGAGGAGCTGGGTAGGCTGCAGTCCATGAGGTCGCTAAGAGTTGGACACGACTGAGCGACTTCACTTTCACTTTTCACTTTCATGCATTGGAGAAGGAAATGGCAACCCACTCCAGTGTTCTTGCCTGGAGAATCCCAGGGACAGGGGAACCTCGTGGGCTGCCGTCTATGGGTTGCACTGAGTCGGACACAACTGAAGCAACTTAGCAGCAGTAGCAGCAGCAGCATAGCTTAATTTATGTGCTTAGATTATTTGTGCCATGGTCCTAGAATGGAATCCATTTCAAAGTTCCCTTGTTGATTGCCTCCTCACATAATCCACAACCTAGATAACTGACTTTAGTTTTGCTGTTGTTATTCATCTGACATTTAACACTGTCTTAATGTAGCCATTGCAATTTTCTGTTCTCCAGATTGGCTTAGGACAGTGATGGTTGTATCTTTTGTATGTCTGTATGTGTATGTCTCTGTGTAATATTTATGCCATGGATTTGAATTTAGAATCTGCCAAATTGATATGTGCAAAACTAGGAACTGTTCAATCAATGGTAGCATTGTGCATTATATAATTTAAGCTTACATATCATATCCTATTCAGATCTCACAATAATCCTATTAGATAGGTGGTGGTATGCCTATTATAGCAGCTTCCCTGTTGCTATCATTGTACCAAACAATGACACTGATTTAACTAATACAGATGGCTGTGCCATCAGAAGAGTATTTTGTAAGAGACCTAAGTATGCTGAAATTTCTCTAAGTTTCTTATTCTCTTTCACAATAAAGCCATTAATTATCCTTTTCTCCCAAGACTGTTTCTCTGCTTATGAGTCGATGTGTATGACTCTAAGTGGGTCTTTGTTTCAAGATCTGCATCTTTGTACTTGGCAGCCATTTTCTCAGAACGAATGGCATGTTATGTCATCTGACACACCATGTCAGAACCACTTTCAAACTCTTGTATAAATCCCTTTGTTCTTTTGATATGAGGAAACTATGTAATGTATATGGAAGGAAACATAAAATCTGAATGGGAAATCTTACAGGAAAATATTTCTGATCATGAGCATGACAGATTACAAATTTGAGTTAGGTGCTATATTCCTCGCCAACACAGCAGACCAATGAAGCAATAGTTAATATTGTTAAACACTATATAGCTTGGGTCTTATTCTGGACATTGTTTAATATTTTTCTATTTCAAGGATCTATGGAGAGTATATCCTTTCAGTTGGGAGGGGCTATTATATTCCTTTCTTATTCAGCTCAAATATATCTCTCAGTATTATCCAAAGATCTTACAAGGCCAGTCAACTTTAGTTTGTCATAATTATGTGAAATGCTATAAATTATTTTGGATATATTCCAAATATATCCTAGATATAGCCTGAAAATTATTTATAAATCTCTAGAGAGTCAAGGCCATAGTTTTTCCAGTGATCATGTATGGATGTGAGAGTTGGACTGTGAAGAAAGCTGAGCGCTGAAGAATTCATGCTCTTGAACTGTGGTGTTGGAGAAGACTCTTGAGAGTCCCTTGGACTGCAAGGAAGTCCAACCAGTCCATCCTAAAGGAGATCAGTCCTGAGTGTTCATTGGAAAGACTGATGCTGAAGCTGAAACTCCAATACTTTGGCCACCTCATGTGAAGAGTTGACTCATTGGAAAAGACTCTGATGCTGGGAGGGATTGGGGGCAGGAAGAGAAGGGGACAACAGAGGATGAGATGGCTGGATGGCGTCACCGACTTGATGGACATGAGTCTGAGTGAACTCCGGGAGCTGGTGATGGATAGGGAGGCCTGGCGTGCTGTGATTCATGGGGTCGCAAAGAGTCGGACACAACTGAGCAACTGAACTGAACTGAGTGAGGTTCAAACAAACAAGTTCTCTGGAGAATTTTACATTTTATTTCCTAAGATTAAAAACAGGTTAATTGAATGATGTTGAGGCACCCACAGTGAGATGCTACACATATAAAGACATTATCCTGTCCCACAGCTTGCAATCTAAAATTAGATATATACAGGCAAGCCAGATAAACACAGACAGCACACTTTTTTTTAAGACCAAAAAGAAATGATGGGAGAGAAAAATGAGAGTGGTAAATCAAAAAGTCAAAGGGAATTGACACATATTATATCTTCTGCCTCTTATTTGTAGCCTTAATTATCTTTGTCAGAAATGATCACACTGTTGAAATCAAAGAGGGAAGCTGTCTGATAGCCTCTAAAGGATACTAATGGGATTGCTATGCATAGCGTCCTCTGCTTTGGAGGTCCCCGAACTCCTTTTATCCCTGATTTGTCTCTGAGTGGCTGACTCTGGGGTACTCAAAGTTTACCTTCAAGCTTAGTAGTGGAGATGAGCACCAAGCCACTATGTTAGAAAACACTCCCTCCAGTTGCCTGCAGAATTTGGGAGTAGTGCACTGTGGCAGGCCACGAGGTCTGGACTTGAACCCAGACCTAGCTTCCCACGTGAACTTCAGACTTAGAGCTCACTATTAACCCCCAACCTATGTGGTTAGTCTACAAGCCTGTCTGGCCTTCTCCCTGAAGTCAGGTTAAAAAAGAAAAAAGCACCTCCAATGTGCCAGCCTTCATGCTCCATGTTAGGGATTCAGATAAATAGAATCTAGACCCCCCCACTCCAGTATTCTTGCTTGGAGAATCCCATGAACGGAGAAGTCTGGCAGGCTACAGTCCATAGGGTCTCAGAGTCAGACACAACTAGCATGTAGACTCTCTTTTGGGGCTTACAACTTATTTTGGAGAGACAGCTTAAGAACAGACTATTTTGTTCAATAACATAATGTGGGAAATGTAGCAGCAGAGGAATGGTGAGGGTGAAGGCCAGAAGAAGAGTATCCAGCCCAATGTGGTGGTTGGGGGTTGGGGACAAGGAGACAGAGGGTAAGTCTGAGAGCAGGACAGAAACCAGGAGAGTTACCTCCCTAAAGCCAAGAGAGTGTATTGCAAAAAAGAGAGAGACAGAGGAGGAAAACAGAGTCGGATCCTTCAGCTATGGAATAGTATGAACAAGAAAGTCCATTGGATAGACAGATGGCGGTCATTGGTGACTGTTGATAGGGCAATAATTGGGGAGGTGCGGGTGTGGAAAGTCAGTGTAGTGCTCATGCTGAGGAATTAAAGGGAAGTGGAAATAAAAATCTTTGCTGTGAAAAGAGTAAGTTAGAAATCTGTCATTGAGGGAAAATTTGTCTTGACTTTTAATCAGAAAAACAGATTTCTAATTGGAGAGAAATGAGCTGGTTGAAGATAAAGAGGTGAATGATGGATCAAGGGAACAGGTTCTTGATTCCAGTTCCAGATCCCACTCTTCTTCCTCCTAAGGTGGCCTCTGTCTTCTCCTGATTCTATTAGCTCCCTCCTCTCACAGATGGACTTTGCCTCTAGTCTCCCTTGTACAGACTCAGCTGTAGCTCCCTAAAACATGACAGTGACACCAACTGAATGTCAAGAACCATGGCTGCACAGGAATCCTGACCAACTTGATTCCCAGTTATTTACTAACCTACAAAGAACTGATACACCTTTCCAATAACAAAAATACTTTTGTCTACCACCTAGAGCATCTTTTCCTGGGTCAAGTTGCCTGGGGGTTCAATTAGTAATTGGGAGGTTGTTTGTTCAAAATGGATTATAACAAAGAGAAGTCTTGTGAGTTATTTAATCCAGCAGCTAGGCAATGGCAACCCACTCCAGTACTCTTGCCTGGAGAATCCCATGGACCGAGGAGCCTGGTAGGCTGTGGTCCATGGGGTCGCTGAGAGTTGGACACGACTGAGCAACTTCACTTTCACTTTTCACTTTCATGCATTGGAGAAGGAAATGGCAACCCACTCCAGTATTCTTGTCTGGAGAATCCCAGGGACAGAGGAGCCTGTTCGGCTGCTGTCTGTGGGGTCGCACAGAGTCGGACACGACTGACGCCACTTAGCAGCAGCAGCAGCAGCAGCAGCAGCAGCAGCAGCAGTGAAACCTGAGAGTAAGCCCTTTCTAGTGACTGGAGGACCCACAGCCACTTTAGAGCGCTTGCCAAAGTTTCCGCTCTCTGACAAAATTTTCTAGATTCAAAACAGACCATTTTTTCCCCACCTTTATTACTTACAATGATGTTTCAGTGAGCTCCATCAGAAATTGCACCCTCATCTTTCTCTACCAGCAATGTGGATATTCTTAGCAATTATATATGTTTTTTTGGTAGTTTCAGCTCTTGGTGTGATCGAATTTCCAAGTTATAGGAGGTGATTTCCTTTCACGTTTCTTCTAAAGAGTGTACCTCTTCTTTCATTCGTCTGACTTTTGTTTATACTCAATTCAGTAATTTAATGAAATACTAAAATGAAATATTTTCTTTTAAAGTAAACAATGGAATTTCCATCCTCATTTTTTAAGAAAACAAATTTAGAATCTAATAGAAAATCATCACAGCCAGATAAAACACTGGGATTGGATGTTTACTGTACTCACTGTAATGCTTATATTTATGATTACCAGAGAGCTCATTAGAAGCCTCTTGAGGAAAGAAATTTGTCTTTCAAGTATCTTCCTCACATACAGATGCACTTGGTAGGTATTCAAGAAACGTATGGATGGACTGACTTTAACTAGAGAGTTCTAATAGAGTGAACGGTGATTTGTCATCTAGGATAAGATCTGTCTTCCTAACGCACAGTCCTCAGTTCCGAGTCTTGCTCTTTTGCCTAATAAACTACCTAAGGTGACTTGTTTTCCAAAATATCAGTATTATCCTCTTCCTACCAAGATAGGGGCAAAATAGCACTTATGCGTGATTCTGAAGGTTTAAATTTGAATTAAATGAGAATAAAGTACCCAGTCCACAACCAAAAATATATTTAACATGCTTTAAAGTTTATTGAATTAAAGAATGAATTGGACAATCATTTAACTTGAGACCGTTCTCTTAACAGTAAAATAAAATTATTACTTCTCGCTCCACCTTCCACACAAGATTGCTGTAGAGAATAAAAGATGCTAAAGCTTTAAAAACTGTAAAGTACAGTACTACTTTGAAGTGGGATTTGTATGTTGATTTAATGTCTTTCCTATCAACTGGTATTTTTGCAATTGATTCATAACAGCTAGCCTTCCTATTAAAGCCCCCAACTAACTCCACAACTGTTGTACACATTTTTAATACTTCGTTTAGACTATTTCTGATTTTGCCTGGTTGCAAGTCTGTGGAGCCATGTACAACTGTGACAGACTCGCACTTTGCAGGAAAACATTTTTCTGGAGTCCTGTTCTCAGTTTCAAATTGCTGGCAGAAGTAGCACGAAATCAGTGACTCCACCCTAGCCTCTTAAGTGAATTGTGATCACGATACTTTAAAAAGGGAAACGGACAAAGACCTCAAAATAGTTTGCCCAAATTAAAATCACGCTGACCAACGACAGCGCCCAGATGGGATACCCGGGAAGAGTCTTAAGGGCTCGGAAAGGAGAGGACCGGGAGTCCGAAGGCCCCTCCGCTCCCCGGTCCTCTACTGGAAGCACGACCCGGGTCCAGCGCTGGAACGGTTGCGGGGGGCGGGGGTGGGTGGGTCCCCGAGCGGGCGGCCAGGACCCGCGGCCGGTTGGGGGTCAGCGAGCACCGCGGCCGTTGAGGACTCCAGCTCCCAGCAGGCACCGCTTCCGCGGCCGAGGCGCGTGGCGGCGCTGCCCGCTGGGACTCGTAGTGCGGTCTGGTAGGAGAACCGGGGAGCCAGCCTGGGCTCCTTTTCGCCCACGTTGCGGAAACTGGGCCTGGTGGGAATCACGCCGGCCCACTCTGGCCCGGCGGCCCTAGGGGGCGGGGGTGGGGTGGGGGCGAGTGGAACACGACTGGCTGCGGCGGGAAGCGGGCCCTCGGCGGCGGCGCACGTGGGGGGTAGTTAAGCGCCGTGAAACCCGGAAGCCCCGCGCCCCGCCCACCGCCCTGGTGACGGCTCAACGCCTCTCCCGGGTGGAGGTGGGGCAGGGTGTGTGGGAGGAGGGGCCGGCCTACCCGACTCCTCAGAGAGCCGCCCGCGAGCCGGTTCTCCTCTCCACTCCCCTCCCCCATGGGCCCTACGCCGCGCGGGGCCCGCCCACACCCCGGCGCGTGCGCAGAAGCCCCGCCCCTCCGCCCCAGCCCCACCCCCAACACCCGCAGCAGCCGCCGCCGCCGCCGCCGCCGCCACCTCTCCCTTCCTCTCTGCTCTTTTTCTCCTCCTGTTTTTCTCTTCCCTCCTCCCCCTCCGCCTCCTTGTCTCCTCCCACTCCGGCGCTGACGCTCGCGTAGGGCCCTGGCGTCAGACGCGCGGGGGGCGGGGCGAGTGCGGCGGGGGGTATAAGTAGAGGGTGCAGGAGGCGGTGCTTCCCCTTCTCCCCGGCGGTTAGTGCTGAGAGTGCGGAGTGTGTGCTCCGTGCTCGGAACACACATTTATTATTAAAAAAATCAAAAAAAAATCTAAAAAAATCTTTTAAAAAACCCCAAAAAAAATTTACAAAAAAATCCGCGTCTCCCCCGCCGGAGACTTTTATTTTTTTTTCCTTCCTCTTTTATAAAATAACCCGGTGAAGCAGCCGAGACCGACCCGCCCGCCCGCGGCCCCGCAGCAGCTCCAAGAAGGAACCAAGAGACCGAGGCCTTCTCCCGCTGCCCGGACCCGAGACCGCCACCCTCGCTCCCCAGTCGGCAGCCAGCAGCCAAGCCTCCAGCGGCAGCGGATCGACCCGGTTCTGCGGCCGTTGAGTAGTTCCCGATTCCGGTTGATTTTTGTCCCTCTGCGCTTGCCCCCGCTCCCCTCCCCCCGGCTTCGGCCCCCCGGCCCCGGCACTCGCTCCCCTTCTCTGACGGGAAAGGTCGCGCGGCCTGTGGCCCTGCAGGCAGCCGTGCCGAGATGAACCCCAGCGCCCCCAGCTACCCCATGGCCTCGCTCTACGTGGGGGACCTACACCCCGACGTGACCGAGGCGATGCTCTATGAGAAGTTCAGCCCGGCCGGGCCCATCCTCTCCATCCGGGTCTGCAGGGACATGATCACCCGCCGCTCCTTGGGCTACGCGTATGTGAACTTCCAGCAGCCGGCGGACGGTGAGAGCCGGGCCCGGCGGGCGGGCGGGCGGGCGGCCATGAGGCTCAGGCGGCGGCGGGCGGGCTAGGCCGGCGGGCCCGGGGGGGAGGGGGCGGGAGGGCATGTCACCCCACCCGAGGCCAGCGGGCCGAGGCTGGGGCGTCAGGACCCCGGATCCCCGCGCCGGCCGGGCCCCGCGCCGCCGGCAGCCGCACGCCCCTCGCGCGCCCGGCCACTTCCTTCTCCGCGACCATTTTCTCGGCCTCAGCAGCGCTCAAACTTTAGGGTGATGACGCGCCCGGAGGGTGGGTGAGATTGGGTTCTAACACCACGCGGCGCCCCCCCCGGTAGCGGCGAGATCCTGGGGGGTGTCGAGCGCCGAGACCCCTTCTCCGGTAGTCGGTGGAGGCACTCCCACCACCCCCAGGCTCCTGCCGGCGCCCCAGGACGGGGAGGAAGTGCATTTCGTTGCTCGAAAAATACCACGTGTTGAACCCGGTAACCTCCCAGGCCCGAGGCCTGTACCCTGCCGCGGGTCCAGTCGCCTGGGGGAGCCGCGGGGACTTGGAATAAAGTTAATCTGGTGGTCGTCCTCTGGTTTCTGCCACCATTCTCACTAACGTGTGAGTGACTGACGGTTCCAGAAGTGTAAATTACCAACGAGACGTTGCTTTGGGGGTTCAGACAGTTCTTGTAACAGCAAGTTAGGAGAGGGGATGTAGAAGATGACCCATCGTTTTCTCAGGCAATTTAGTTAGTTTTGATTTTTTTTAATCTAGTAGTTTCGTAGTACTGGTAATTCTTTTTTTTTTTTTCTTTTGTATTTTACCTCCTGAAATCGTCTCTGGTTTTGAAGGATTTTACTTAAAAATGTCGTCCCCAATTTTGACTGTAAAATGTTACTTGTGAGTGTAGGGTGTACTAGACCGTTATACTTACGTGGTATTCTAGTGGTGATTTACTTATAAAAGTGGTCCAGAATATTCATACATCATGGGGAATGAGTGAAAAGTAAGGAATTAATTAGTTTGAATATATGAGAAAAAAGGTGCGATTAACTTTATATTTTTATAAAGTTCACAGAAATTCGAATATTTGGCAAATAGGTATATGGCCGGATGAGTTGCCGAGATTTTTCTTTAGCTGAATCAATTGACTTGGAAGAGTCATTTTCACTTAATTTTATGATACATTTTTGCCCTTTTTTCCCTTGACTACTTATATTCGTCAAGTATTATAAGGAATTAATTTTTGTGGGAAAGGCCTTGAAGGTGGAATTTAAAACTTTGATCTCGTTAAGGAATTGTTTTTGGTCAGTTTTTCACTAGGTAAAGTTAATACTGAGATTTGGAGGTGACAGGCTGTCGAGCCACACCAAGTTGTAAAACTGCAGTGCAGGTTTTCTGCCCTTTGCTCTGTAGGCAGTAGTTCCAAATGCCTCTCTGTAAGGATTCTTCCCAACTCTGATCAAGTTTATCACTAAATGGAAGATCAGGGAAGGTAATTTGAGTGCAGATAATCACAAACTGAAGGGTTGATAGAGAAAACTTGAATGAACAAATTCTAGAAATGTGAATTTTTGAAACTCTGTTAACATAGTTTCTAAACTTAACAATTTTAAATCAGAAAAAATAATTTCTTAGGATTTGAAAAGTTGGAACTTCAGGTTACCATGGTTACAGAACACTCACTATTATTTTCTATACCAGTAGACTTGTACTGTCAGTACTGAAAAGGCAGCATTTTTCCATCTTCAGTTTATTTTATTCCTATATGTATACAAATTATTCTCTTTCCAAATTACCTGATCTTCCTTCTACTCCCCGCTTATTTTGCTACATCGGTGTAATAGCTTCTGAAAGTGATCAGTTTCCAGTTTAACAGGAAAAGGTGACTCATTCAAAAGAAGCTCAAGCAAAGTCAGCTAAAAAACTAGGGGAGCTAAGTAGGTGTGGCCAGTTGATAAATGAGCTGACAGCTGATTGTCACTATCTTCTAGAAACTGAAATTTTCATTTATAGAAAGAAGTGGCCAGAAAATTTGTTTTCTCACTAACTTTACAATTAACACTAGCATGGCATTTGTGAAAATTGATGTTTCAGAACTTCAGATGGATTGTGTGTGTCCCTTTAGGAACTAGTCTTTTCTACTTAAGAGGATATATTTTTCCATTTAGAATCCAAACTTCTTTAATAGTGTTTCTTTAATGGTACAGGTGCACATAATTTGATCCTTCATAGACTCTGAACTCAAATTTTCTAGCACTATCCAGAAGTAACTAATCATCAGTTATTAAGTAAATGGTTTAAGATAAAATTGGTTTTATATGTGTTAATAGTGAGTTGGACTATTGTAAAACAGGTTATTTAAAAAATTTTGTTAATAGCTAAAGATGCTCAACTTCACATTAGTTTTTGAAGGCATGACTCAAATGTTTCTGAATGGATAAAACCTTTCCTTTTTTTTTTAACATGGTAGCAGGAAGTTGTGCCATGAGTCACTGAAATCCCCCCAGTAAGTCAGAAACTTTTTTTTAGAAGATGGGCTAGTTTTTATGTAATACTGACAGGAATAAGCAATAAAACATTTTTAACAAGTAGTAGGGAATAAGTTAAAATGCTTGAAAATCTGTAAACTGCTCTGCTTGTGGATAATCTATAGTTGCTTTTAGTGTTTTTTTATATTGCTTTTCAAGCAGATTGTGAAGGGGAAATCTGTTTATATAGTTAACTAGGAACTAAAGCGCTTTTAAATTTCATGGCAATAAAAGGAAGAGATTGCTTCAGAAATATATTAGTTCTAAACAATATGTCATCTGTTAACATGTGGGAAATTTGGGATTTCTTGATACTTGTCTTTGTGTTGTATGATATAAATCTAGACTGACAGGTATAAGGTCCAGCCATCTTCAGTTTAAGTAGAGGGGCCATGTGCTCAATTATTCTCTCCACAGTAGAGAATATTAAGTAGACTATAAAAGTTTTGAATAATATTTACTTGGAAAATGTCCTTTCTTGCAGCGGAGCGTGCTTTGGACACCATGAATTTTGATGTGATAAAGGGCAAGCCAGTACGCATCATGTGGTCTCAGCGTGATCCATCACTTCGCAAAAGTGGAGTGGGCAACATATTCATTAAAAATTTGGATAAATCCATTGATAATAAAGCACTGTATGATACATTTTCTGCGTTTGGTAACATCCTTTCATGTAAGGTAAGCAAAAATGTGATAAGTAAGCATAATTTACTGTTCATGGGGTTCTCAAGGCAAGAATGCTGAAGTGGTTTGCCATTCCCTTCTCCAGTGGACCACGTTTTGTCAGAACTCTCCATCATGACCCATTTGGGTGGCCCTGTGAGCCACAGTATGGCTCAGTTTCATTGAGTTAGACAAGGCTGTGGTCCATGTGATCAGTTTGGTTAGTTTTCTGTGATTGTAGTTTTCAGTCTGTCAGCCCTCTGATGGAGAAGGATAAGAGGCTTATGGAAGCTTCCTGATGGGAGAGACTGACTGAGGGAGAAACTGGGTCTTGTTCTGATGGGCAGGGCTATGCTCAGTAAATCTTAATCCAATTTTCTGTTATTGAGCAGGGCTGTGTTCCCTCTCTATTTGATCTGAGGCCAAACTATGATGGAGGTAATGAAGACAATGGGCAGCCTTCTTCAAAAGGTCCCATGCACGCTCACACTCATGCACTGCTGAACTGCCCCCAACCCTCCAGCAGGCCACCAGTGACCCACACCTCCACAGGAGACTCTGGACACTCATGGGCAAGTCTGGGTCAGTCTCTTGTGGAGTCACTGCTCCTTTCTCCTGGGTCCTGGTGTGCACAAGGTTTTGTTTGGGCCCTCTCAAGAGACTGTTTCCGGTCCTGTGTAAGTTCTGGTGGCTCTGTGGTGGGGGTAATGGTGACCTCCTCCAAAAGGGCTTATTGCACTCAGAGCCCCTGCCCCACTGCAGTCCACTGCTGACCCGTACTTCCGCAGGAGCCCTTCAGACACATTCTGGCTCAGTCTCTGGGTCCTGGTGCACACGATTTTGCCCCTCCTACCGTCTTGCTGGGCTTCTCCTTTGCCCTTGGATGTGGGGTATCTTTTTGGTGGGATCCAACATTCTCCTGTTAACTCTTGTCAGAGCCTAAAGAGGCCCCAAAGATGAAAGTTGAATAAGACAAGGAGCTTGCTGTTACCGAGCACACAGTCATCTTTCACTAGATTATCAGAAACCTGATTTGGAAAATAATTGGAAACGCTGGTGTAGGTCAGAGAACCCCATGCGAAATACTTAGTTCAAAACAACAGACTATCCATGGTGGAATTTGTCTCATAATAATAGGTTATAAAAATGAAAATTAAATGAGTAACAAAGTTTTTAAGTGATAATAGTAAAAATATATCTAGGAGTTTCTCTCGAGCTGTCGTGGGTAGTGTGAGCAACTGAACTGAACACTTATTGCAGGGTTGTAGCTGTGTGTGCTGAGTCGCTCAGTCTTGTCCGACACTTTGCAGTCCTTTGGACTATAGCCTGCCAGGCTCCTCTGTTTTTGCGGTTTTTCAGGCAAGAATACTGAAGTGGGTTGCCAGCCCTTTCTCCCGGGAATCTTCCTAACCTAGAGATCAAACCCCCATCTCCTGTACCTCTTGCATTGCAGGCACACTGAGCCGTGGGGAAGCTACTTGGTTATTCCTTAAGATAGCAACTGTGCTTTTTGTTAATGGATATCTTTATTTCCCAATACCGAGGTTAGGTAGCTGACAAGTTATCTGAACATTGGAAAAATCCTAAATCAATAGTAAGTAATGAAAAATTGGTATACACTTTTCCCTAGGTGGTTTGTGATGAAAATGGTTCCAAGGGTTATGGGTTTGTGCATTTTGAGACACAAGAAGCAGCTGAAAGAGCTATTGAAAAAATGAATGGGATGCTTCTAAATGATCGCAAAGTGTAAGTATAAATAGGAAGTTAATCATACTTCAAATCTGTTTTTAATAGTTAAAATCAATTCATCCATTTTACAAGAAATATTTGTGCTCAAAAGAGGTAACAGCTAGAGTGAAAATTAATAAACCATATCTTGGTAGATTTTATAATTTTTTTTCCTCCGTATTTATGTAACATACAAATAACAGTGAATTAATACAGCTGATCAGCATTCAAACCAAAAAGAAAAAGGAGAAGCTAGGCATGCTGAAATACAAAGCTTTCCCAGAAATAAGTGCATAGTTGAAAAACTAAGAAATCCAGGCAGAAACTTAGTCATAATTCTTAAGGTAATAGCCCATTTTACATTCAAAGCTGGGGCTAAAATGATTTGCCTATGTTTTACATGCTGGTATGACAGATAAACTGGGATACAGATTGGTTGGATAGATTCGGAGCCCAGGGTAGCTCTTTACTCGGCCTTGTTAGTCGCTCAGTTGTGTCCTAACTCTGGCCCCCCATGGACTGTCACCTGCCAGGCTTCTCTGTTCAGTGGAGTTCTCTGGGCAAGAAAACTGGATTAGGTTGCCATTTCCTTCTTTAAGGGATCTTCATGACTCAGGCATCGAACCCAGGTCTCTTGCTTTGCAGGCAGATTCTTTACTCTTTGAGCCACCAGGAGTTCTTTAGCCTACTCTTACAATTATTGTAATTGTGACAGTTTGACTCCCTTTTCCGTGTAAAGATAAATCAGAAATAAATCAGAAGTCTTCATGGTTTATCTTTTCTGAAGTAAACTTGTTCTTAAAAGTTGAAAACTTTAAAAATGATGATACTGATAAAATCTCTGTAAGACTTTCTGCTACAGAAAAGGTTGTAAAAATACAGATTTTTATGAGCCCAAAGAAATTACAAATCTCAATTTCCTTTATCTTCTATGCCAGTGGATTTTTCTTATCTGGCCAGATTCAGCCTTGAGGTCACCTTGTAAGTGATCTGTGAGTTCATGTTGCCACGTAAACTGGGGTAATGGCACACAAACTGGGTTTGGTTCTTAGAAGTCAGCTACATCACTCTTAAATCTGTGTTGGGTGGGGCGGGTGGCATGGTCAGTCTGTTCATGGAGGACTCATGCACATGGTGTTAGCTGTTTGAGTTCTGTCAGCTGCATGGTTAAGGAAAGATTTGGACTATGTAAAGAACCTCATATGTCTCAGAAAACCAGCAACTTCTCAGTGTAAAGAATGTTTACAAAGGATAATTCTTAAAGTTAGTAAATCTTTAGATGAAGAAAGCGTTCAGCATCACTAGCATTTACAGATTAAAATATCCTTGGCCTGCCAGCAGTGGTTTAGAGGAGAAAATGGCTACCACTGGTGATGGCCTAGATTAAAACAAGAACTTGATTTATTGCTGTTTTCTGAGTATAAAATGATATAACCCTGTTTTGGAAAGCAGTGTAGGTATAAACTTAAGGTCATTTATATAACCTTTGAACTGCCGTGATTTCTACAGTGCAATCCTAAGAACAAGTAACAGTCTTGTAAAGTTAAGGCATTATTTATAAAAGCAAAAAGTTGTGCTAGCCACAATGGAATAATGTTCCCATTGAGAACACTTACAAAACTAATTGCATGGAGAAGTACCACTGTGTGGGAGGAGGGAGATGAGGGGGATTCTAAGAGAATAAAATCATAGGTATCTTCTCTGAAGAGAAATTGTGCTAGATAGACTTAAACACAGAAAACAAAAAGACACTAATATTCAATCATGTTCCGGGTGGAATTGTCTGAGATGGATCTTTGAAGTGAAGTGAAGTCGCTCAGTTGTGTCCCACTCTTTGCAATCCTGTGGACGGTAGCCTAACAAGCTCCTCCGTCCATAGGATTTTCCAGGCAGGCGTACTGGAGTGGGTCGCCATTTCCTTCTCCAGGAGATCTTCCTGACCCAGGGATTGAACCCGGGTCTCCCATATTGTGGGTAGGCGCTTTACTTTGATGTTATTCTCGTATTCTGTAGTGACATGCAGACTACCGTTACACTGCAGAAAGCCTTAATTTTTAAAACACTTTTGTTGATAATGTCACAAAGAAATTCGTCCCAGGCTGTTGGGTGTATGAGGACAGAATTCAGTAGCGTAAATTTCTGTTGTGGAAGAAGCCATGTTGGAACAGCAGTGATGAAAGTTTTGTCTCTTCACTGGCCTGCTCCGTGTATACTTCCATTTCTTTGTGTTTCTGGATATAATCTTAACCTAGATTAGCTAGAAGGACAGCAAAAGAGTATATTAGGAAAAATATCTTTTTTTTGTGGTTATAGTTGGGAGGTTTGTTATATTGGTGCTTTTATTTTTTCACTTAAGACCCTATTTCTGTTTTATAGTGTGTTCTTTTTTAGTGATTCTGAAATTAGCAGTGACTATTACAGAATCACCTATCAGGCTTAATTAACCTGAACTTCATAAAGTAGAACCTAATTTTATAGTTCTTACATATTTTATTAGATTTGTTGGAAGATTTAAGTCTCGTAAAGAACGAGAAGCAGAACTTGGAGCTAGGGCAAAAGAGTTCACCAATGTTTACATCAAGAATTTTGGAGAAGACATGGATGATGAGCGCCTTAAGGATCTCTTTGGCAAGTTTGGTAATGTGTCTGAATTAAATTTTTATATTCACATTTTGTTAGTTTTGGATAATATACTAAAAATAAATGAGACTTCATGGTACTTAAATTTTGTAGTTAATTTGGATTAAGCTACTGATAGTCCATTATACTAGCATATAAATAAAATTCTATCCAGTTCAAAGGTTAATAGCCTTGCGTTAGCACAGTAAGTTGTGACTGTGTAATTGGAACAGACTTTAAAAGGTTTTGCCATGTTAAGAAATTGTGCTGGATTTATGCGGTAACAGATCCCATCTCATCAGAGGCATTGCATGTGACACAGCCAGCTTAGGTTGGAATGTAGTCTTTAATTATGGGTTAGGAAAGCTGGCCAGCTTTAGGATATTTGGCCAGTCTCAGCATCGTGTTTGAGCAATTTAAAATAATAACTTTGAACGATCCAGATTTTCCAGTGAAGTGTAACCAGTCTCACTTGAGATAGTGTGTAGCTAATCAAAAGATGAACTTGACATGGTACTCCTGCAGATGTTTTGCTTGCCCCTTAACTTTGCTTTCCCTTCGGGTTAACTTAAACAGGTGTCCTGTTTTTTTGTTTTTTTTTTTTTTAAGAGCATTTCAAATCATAAAGAATTACGAAATGTAATAATTTACAATTGCCAAGCTGTCATGCCACATTGAACCCTCTAAACAGTCGTATCTGTGCCCATAAATCTTGCAGATTCGCTGTAATTAGATGTGATTTTTTTTTTTTTATAACCTTTTACCCCACCTACCTAAAATAATACCCAGTTCAGTTAAGTCTATTTTATTGAGCAGGTTGGCGGGGGAGAAGTATGTCTTCAGAAACATGCCATCTCTAGGTACTTGTGTTTTGTTTTCCCCAAAGGTCAAACCCTTTGTTTCCTCTACTCCCTGTTGAAAATCAAGTGGGCCAAGGCTTAAGGAATTCTTAAGAAAATCAAGTTTTAGAACAGTGCATCTGTTTTGTACTAAATGCTAAGAATAAATTAACTTTGTCATTTACATTTGTCTGAAACATACCTCATTAAATGGAAGGAGGAATATTTCAGAGGAGTTTACTTAGCTTCTTAGAAGAAATAAAGGGTCTTTGAAGAGAATGTTTAGTGCTCATGATAGGGGAGAGGTTAGTTAGAGGAGGAGTACATTTCTGGAGGTTTGGATTTTTTTTTAATCCCCATTTTTATATTCTTTTCTGCACAGCTTTTTTGAAACTTGAAATGTATAAACTAAATGTTGTATGGAATATATTTGAATCATTAAATTTTTTTTCAGGACCTGCCTTAAGTGTGAAAGTAATGACTGATGAGAGTGGAAAATCCAAAGGCTTTGGATTTGTAAGCTTTGAAAGGCATGAAGATGCACAAAAAGTAAGACTTAATATATAATTATCAGCAGCAATGTGGGTTTTCCGTGGGGAATATAAAGGTGATTTGCTCTTGCATCGAAATACACAAGCATACTGCTGGCTGTTCTACATGTTGTTTTCCATATGTATTGTTGTGAATTACTTGTATTTCGTTTATTAGTTTTGAGAGTATAAATTGAAAATCTATATTATGTCTTAAGACTTCCCTGGTGGCTCAGATGATAAGGCGTGTGCCTACAGTGTGGGAGACCTGGGTTCAATCCCTGGGTTGGGAAGGTCTCCTGGAGAAGGAAATGCCAACCCACTCCAGTATTCTTCCTGTGGAAAATCCCATGGACGGAGGAGCCTGGTGGGCTGCGGTCCATGGGGTCGCAAAGAGTCGGACACAACTGAGCAACTTCACTTCCCTTCACTTCTTCATTATGTCTTAAAACCTCAAAGTTTAGTTTTTGTTGTGGGTCCATCTTTAGATTTTATCTAACAGATTTTTTTTTTGTTGTTAAAAAATGAACTTATTAGTGCAAGTTAGTAATTAAAATTTTTGTGTTTTTGTTTGGTAAGGCTGTGGATGAGATGAATGGAAAAGAGCTCAACGGAAAACAAATTTATGTTGGTCGAGCCCAGAAAAAAGTGGAACGACAGACAGAACTTAAGCGCAAATTTGAACAGATGAAGCAAGATAGGATCACCAGATACCAGGTTCATTTTTTAACTGAACAAGTAAAACTAAGGAGTGAGGAAACCTATTCTATGTTCATTTCAGTTACTGCCAGGTAACTGGAGGGTTTGAGACGGGAAAAGGAGAGGAAACATGGGATAAGCTAATAGGAAGTATGTTTAAGTACCACTGTGGTTTTCTTTTTCCAAATTTTTTTTTTTTTTTAAGGGTGTTAACCTTTATGTGAAAAATCTTGATGATGGTATTGATGATGAACGTCTCCGAAAAGAATTTTCTCCATTTGGCACAATCACCAGTGCAAAGGTAAAGCGTATGATTGATACATATCTTTTTTTTAAGATTCGAGAAAAATATGTGCCCATGTGAAAGTGAAGTTGCCCAGTCGTGTCCGACTCTTTGTGACCCCATGGACTGTTGTAGCCTACCAGGCTCCTCCGTCCATGGGATTCTCCAGGCAAGAGTACTGGAGTGAGTTGCCGTTTCCTTCTTCAGGGATCTTCCCTACCCAGGGATTGAACCTGGGTCTCCCGCATCGTGGGCAGATGCTTTAACCTCTGAGCCTATGTTCCCTGAAAAGCATTTAAGTGGAGTATTGTGCATCCATTTATTTTGAATGTATGAAGAAGCATGCATGTTTTACAAAGGAGAGTCTTTATAAAAAGTCCTTTTTAAAAAGAAGTCCTTTGTGGATCACTATATCACTGTTGGCAAGGAGATTAAAAAGTTTGGCAAGAATTTATTCTGAGAGAGGAGGTCATTATGTTAATTTGATAACACTCGCTGAAAAAATGTTGATCAAGACAGAAAGGTGACAACTCCATGCTGAAGTCTGGCAAAGGACTTGGTTGGCTGTCCCAGATATTTTCCATGCTTGTATACTTACTGTGTGCATATAAACTTGTTATAAAACAGAGTCATAGTATACCTATTTTGAAATTTGTCTTTTTATTTACAGATCTGGGTACATATTTATCTCAGACATTTTCTCATTTTTCATTAAGGGCTGGCTATTCATGGTATACGTGTACCATAATTTATTCTGCTGTGCCCATATTGTTGGACATTTGGGTTACTTGCATGTTAACAGTATTAGACCTACCACTCTTAACATCCTCATATATCTTTGCACACATACATACCAGTATTTCTGAAGTCCTAAAGTTGAAATAGCTGGTTAGTGGGTATGTATATCATGTCAGCTCTTTGTTTTATATTGCAAATGTTTTTTCCAAGTGGTCCATTTAGGACTTGGGATTCTTGTATCATCTTAGGTTTTCCTTGTATTTTGCATTTTTTGTTCGGAGTCAGAATCTATCTGGCAATTGGAATTGTTTCAATGTGATGTGACTATAAGCTCTACGTTAATTCAGAATTATCCCATTGCATCATATACTAGATAGTCCAAAGTCCGTCTTTACCCACTGTTTTAAAATGCAGGCTTAACATCCCAAGTTCCCATACTTGCATGGTTATATTTCGAGACTCTTTTTGAGATGTAATTGACATAAAACATATTCAAGTGTACAACATAGTTGTTTGATAATTGTGTATACTGCAGAGTGATCACCACTAGATAACATTTATTACCATAGATTAAAAATGTTTCTTTTCTTGTAATGGTAACTTTAGAGATCTGCTCTCTGCAACTTTCAGATAAGTAACACATATTAACTATAGTGCCCACACTGTCCCTATACATCCTATTCGTTGCGTCCCTAGTCATTGCTTCCTTGTGACTTTATGCCTAGGAGTTTGTACTTTTTAACCACCTTCATCCGTTTCCCTAAGCCCCCTGCCTCTCTGGCAGCCACCAATCTAATCTGTTCTCTGTATCCCTGAGGCCAGTTTTTTGTTTTGTTTTGATTCCACATTTAAGTAAGATCATGAATCTGTCTTATTGTTCTTTTGTTTGTTCGGATATCACCAGCATGATGTTTAATTCAGATGTATAGCATGCATACATGTAGGTCTACTGAGTAGTTCATTTCCTTACTGCTTGTTTAAAAAATCTTTGGAGTTATTGTGAAGTTTCCTGAATGTTGTTTATACCCCAATATTTATGGCCCTTATGGTTGTGAATGAAATTTTAATTTTAAAAAATGAGACTCAACTGCTCCCCACCCCCAAAGAGTAATAAAGCATCTTGTCAGCTTGACTTGTTAGAATAGTTAGATTTTAATTTTGCATTGTTGTAAATTTTTTACTAAAATTTAGTAGGCTTTGAATGTATTTAGAAATTAAACCTTAATATTGAAAATCTAAAAACCTTGAAGTTTCTGTTGTGTCTTTGCCGCTTTACTTTTGCTTGGCTAGGATAATGCATACATGTAGTTTACCCTTAGTATTTGGGTATTAATGGGAAAATTGTGGGGAAAAAGATAAAAGTGTTGACAGGGTTAAGTGTGAGGTGGTGGCTCTAGTTGATACTGTTTTTGTGCCTCATCCTTCCATTGCATTAATTGTGTGGTTTTTTAATTTTCTTTCAATAGGTTATGATGGAGGGTGGTCGCAGCAAAGGTTTTGGTTTTGTATGTTTCTCCTCCCCAGAAGAAGCCACTAAAGCAGTTACGGAAATGAACGGTAGAATTGTGGCCACCAAGCCATTGTATGTAGCTTTAGCTCAGCGCAAAGAAGAGCGCCAGGCTCACCTCACTAACCAGTATATGCAGAGGATGGCAAGTGTAAGAGCTGTGCCCAACCCCGTAATCAACCCCTACCAGCCAGCACCTCCTTCAGGTTACTTCATGGCAGCTATCCCACAGGTAGGTTCTAGAAAAGGACAAAAACCTCATGAAGGTTTTCCTGTGTGGTCACCTTTAATGTTTTGTCATCCTCCCTCCCCCCCCACCCAAAAAAAAAAGACGAGTAAAGTCTTAAGATGAAAACATTGAGATGTGAGTTTTGATTGGATTTGAAAAATACTTAAGAGTGTGCATGCTATGTATTAAGTCACTTCAGTCGTGTCTGACTTTGCGACCCTATGGACTGTAGCCCACCAGGCTCTTCTGTCCATGGGATTCTCCAGGCAAGAATATGGGAGTGGGTTGCTGTGCCCTCCTCCTGGAGTGTGAGGACCTGTTAACTATTTTGAACATGCATAATGTGTTGTATTATCTGCTTTTTCTGTGACTGATAGATTTGCTTGCTTCCAACAGACTCAGAACCGTGCTGCGTACTATCCTCCTAGTCAAATTGCTCAACTAAGACCAAGTCCTCGCTGGACTGCTCAGGGTGCCAGACCTCATCGTAAGCTTTTTTTTTTTAAGTTGCAAAGTATTTGAACTAAAAAACATAAATGAGGCAAATTACTTGTTATATCCAATGGTATATTAGCTGTTGCTTTCCGTAATTTATAGTTATGGGTGTTCATTTTCGGCATCTTTAGCATTTTGTTCTTTAGAAAGAATCTTAAAATGCTAATAATATGTATGCTAGTTTGATTTTTTTTTTCTTTTTATCACAAGTTTGGGAATGCATCCAACTCCATTTCATATTTTTATGCTCTGATGTGAAGTGGCATAAAAGTCTGAAGAAATGGCAAATAGGAGCCTACGCTTTTAAAAAATATACTTGTTTATATTTGGTCATTTTTAGTCTTTTGTGCAAATCTCAGCTCTGAAAAGGCAAGATGAACACTGAGTTTTTCCCAGTTAATGTGTGTTCATATCTTTAAATGTAGCATTCCAAAATATGCCCGGTGCTATCCGCCCAGCCGCTCCTAGACCACCATTTAGTACTATGAGACCAGCTTCCTCACAGGTTCCACGAGTCATGTCGACACAGCGTGTTGGTGAGTCTTAACCCTTCCCATAAAAGTTGGTCTCCAATTGGAAATACAAAGATAAATAAAAAAACGTTTTTATTTTTTTAGCTAACACATCAACACAGACGATGGGTCCACGTCCCGCAGCTGCTGCAGCTGCAGCTACTCCTGCTGTTCGCACCGTTCCGCAGTACAAATACGCGGCGGGAGTTCGCAATCCTCAACAGCATCTTAATGCACAGCCACAGGTCACCATGCAGCAGGTGTGGATTTGATGGCTTCTTTATGATAAAGATGACAGTCCTAGATTGCAGAGACTTTGAGGACAGCCGTATGATGTGTGAGAGCTTAAGCTGTCTAGAACATCTTGTTGAAGTCCCCCTAATGGCTAGTATGTAAAAATATGTGCTATACTCCAGGAACTAGAGCAGCATTTTCCCTTCCTGAATTGCGTATGTGGTTTGAGAGTTTTATTTGGCATAGTTATAAGAAAGGGTGAAATAAGTTTAGTTTGTGAGATTTGGCTTACCGTTTTTCTGCTTTTTTGACCCCTGGGACCAAAATTGTGGTTGATTATACTAGAAGTATGGTTCCAAAGACTACTCCAGATAAAGAAAATTCAACATCCCTGTGCTTATAATACTTGAGCACTTAGGTGTTAATAGCCGCCTTAGGCTGCATTTTCTGGTTCACTCAGCTTCTCCTGTTTATGTTTAGATTATAGTCTTTATCCGGTTATTTTCCAGTGATGACTGTGTTTGTGCTTGCCATTACTTTTGTACTTAGGAATTTTCCCATTTTCTTTCTAGCCCGCTGTTCATGTACAAGGTCAGGAGCCTCTGACTGCTTCCATGTTGGCATCTGCCCCTCCTCAAGAGCAGAAGCAAATGTTGGGTAAGTACATTTGTCCCACCTGGTCAGTTACAGTAAGAGACTAGAAGATAGGAAGACACTTGGACTGCCTTTGCACCTAAAAATGACAGCTAGGGTGGCGGGATCTGAATTGGTATGAATGATTACCATGGCAGTTTGTCTGCCTTACTCATTAAAAGCCTGGAAAGCTATTAAAATGTTGCCTTTGATGGACAGGGTAATGGGGCAGGACTTGCCAGGTTCCTACCACATTTTCTGAAGGAGGAGTTTGAAATTTGAACCAAATGAGTAAGCCACTTTGATTTTGACTGAGCACAGATTTAACACATAGCTTCATTTCATCTTTTTTTGGCAAACTGATGCTTTCAAGAGTTAATTGCCTTGTGGTATGATGTTAATCCATTTTATACTGATCATCTGAAATGGTGGATTATGGGTTCGCATTTATTTGCTGTATACGAAGGGTTCATAAACCCCAGTTTTACTATAGTAGATGCCTTAAAAATTTTTTTTTTGATTGAAGGAGTTTTTGAATGTTTTTGTTCCTAGGTGAACGGCTCTTTCCTCTAATTCAAGCCATGCACCCTACTCTTGCTGGTAAAATCACTGGCATGTTGTTGGAGATTGATAATTCAGAACTTCTTCATATGCTTGAGTCTCCAGAGTCTCTCCGTTCTAAAGTAATTTAAATTTATCATTTACCTACCAGCTTCTTATGCTACATATTCCAGAATGTTTTGTAGAACGTTTATAAGTTCTCTGTACAAGTCACGCACAGTTCTAAGAGCTTTATAAATATTAATTGAAAATCCTAATAACCTATGGTGCTGTCATCCCTATTTTATAGACAGGAAAACTGAAGCATAGAGAGGTTAAATAATTTGCCCGGTTGCTCACAAAGCAGCTAGTGAATGGCAGAGCTCGCTTTCAGATCCAGTCACTGTAACTCCAGCATCCATTAACTCTTAACTGTGCTCATCTGTATTGAAGAAAGGGATATTTGCTGATATTTCTGAACTTTGGGGGATTTTTGGTGGGGAGAAGGAAGTACAAGAGGTTAATAATTCCAAAACAGTGGTGGAATAGAGCCCAAAGGATACAGATGTATAGTTGGAATGCGTTTTTTTTTTCATAACAGTCATTAACACCTTCATCTGAGGAAAGGAGTTTGCCTTTGTTGGACATTTGTAGGTTGGCGGTTTGAAGCTGTATTCTAATTATTGTTTTTCAGAACCAGTTTGTTTTCGTTTTTTCAGGTTGATGAAGCTGTAGCTGTACTCCAAGCCCACCAAGCAAAAGAGGCTGCCCAGAAAGCAGTTAACAGTGCCACTGGGGTTCCAACTGTTTAAAGTGAGCCTGCCTCGTGTTTCTTATTCTCACAGTTTGAGCATGTATTGAAACGTAGCAAAAACTCATTTTATCACTAATCCAAATGCATTTCAGTTTTTCAAAGAGAAGTAAAAATACAGAGGAATTAACTATGTGTTACCCTGGTATAGACTTGAATTTTTGAGATCAAGACCCCTTCAGACATTTTGCATAGTAATTTGTATTAAATAGCTGTAACGTTGATTGGCCCTGTGTAGATAGCTGAAGGACTTTCATAGCTTAATACATTTTCTTGGGTGGCAGTGATGAAGTTGTTTTTTGGCCTTTAATACTGCTTTTCATTACCCCCAAGAAATAGGGTGACGTAGCTAGAGCCAGGTGTGTACAAAGCTTCCCTATGAAATAGGAAGTAGCTGGGGCTGTGCGGGTCGTGTTCCGTGTTGAGGCTCCTCTGCCCTGCTGCCACCGTGTGAGAGCGGCCGTGCAGCTTGGGAATGAGCAGGGGTGGCTGTGGTTCACAGAGCTCTACAGAGACAGGCCCTCCACAGGCTGAACTTGGCTGAAGGCTTTCATTCTGACAAGTGCCAGTATTGGTCCTCTTACATTTGTTTTTATTAAGAGACTTGACATAACAACATTGTGTACATTTAAGGTGTGCAATGCGTTAATTGGATACATTTATATATTGTAAAATATGACTGTCATTATAGCTATAATTAGCACTTCTGTCACTCAGGTAAAGGTCCTTTCTTTTTAGTGGTTGGAATCATTATGTTCTGTGACTTACATTTGATGATCATAATCTCTCTTTCCCCCACATTTACAGATGATCAGGGACCATGAAAAGAAACTCGTGCTTCACCGAAGAAAAATACCTAAACATCGAAAAACTTAAATACTATGGGAAAAAAAACATTGCAAAATATAAAATAAATAAAAAAAGGAAAGGAAACTTTGAACCTTATGTACCGAGCAAATGCCAGGTCTAGCAAACATAGTGCTAGTCCTAGATTACTTATTGATTTAAAAACAACAAAAAACACAAAAAAATAGTAAAATATAAAAACAAATTAATGTTTTATAGACCGTGGGAAAAAGAATTTTCAGCAAAGTACAAAAATTTAAAGCATTCCTTTCTTTAATTTTGTAATTCTTTACTGTGGAATAGCTCAGAATGTCACTTCTGTTTTAAATAACAGAATTGATAACTGAGCAAGGAAACGTAATTTGGATTATAAAATTCTTGCTTTAATAAAAATTCCTTAAACAGTGCACAGTGATGTTACGCTATTTTATTTCTCTTCGTTTATTTCTCTTTGTAATTGGCTTGGGAAAATAGGTGATACTTGAAACTGACGTTAAGAGCCTCTTTCATAACAAAGGCACTGATTGTTTTTCAGAAGTTTATTAGGTTTATGGAAGAAACATAAAACCATGCTTCTAATGCACTTTATGAAGTCAGATTTCTGCGTGAGTTCTTTTGAGATTATATGATACGTTAAGGTTTCTAGGCTGGGAGATAGCTTTTAAACTATCACGTGGTATAAAATAGTAATAACTACTGTGTTTGCTGGACAAGAGGATGTAGATAAAATAAAAATTATACCAAAAACTAGTAACATTAAGTATACTTAGGATTAGTTTTAAGCCTTAATTTTCTAGACTTGTAATTTGACTTACTGATTATTGCAACTTAACTCTGTATAATACTTTATCATCGAAAGCACTTTTAAATAATGAAGATAATAGGGCTTCTACATTGAGAGAAATGGATTTAAAACACCAGGATTGGGGCCCAGGGCATACACATTAGACAGGTATCCCTGACAGTTTTGGTGTGCTTTAGAGAATCTAGTTTTAGAGATCTAGTTTTAACTCTATTTCACTCTCTACACAACTGCCAGAGTTTGCTTTGTGAGTTGCATATCTGATTATCACCGTGCTAGAATTACCTCAACTGTCTTGCCTTTGGGAGCAAGTAAGTCTGTCTAAAACCTTAGCTATGACAGTGCCAGCCCTCCCTGCATATTGAAGCCTTAACCATGCTTCTGTACCTGGAATGCATTTCACTGTATTCTGAAACTCAAGATACAAACCCCACTTCCTGTCCCATGGCTTATATCATGCCACCTAGTAGGCATTATTAACAGTGGTGATTTTGTATTTTGCCTGGCTGTAGTCCTACCCTGACTGTTAAGACGAAAACAACTTTTATGAATCACGAAAGCTTTATCAGGGATATATCTCAATTTGAATATAGAATGGTTCAAGCCGTCACATTTTTTTTTTTCCCAGCAATGTTTATTTTTTTTTATGATAAATTGTTTCTTTTATTATTATTTTTTTTTTTTAATTTTAAAATCTTTAATTCTTACATGCGTTCCCAAACATGAACCCCCCTCCCACCTCCCTCCCCATAACATCTCTCTGGGTCATCCCCATGCACCAGCTCCAAGCATGCTGTATCCTGCATCAGACATAGACTGGCGATTCAATTCTTACATGATAGTATACATGTTAGAATGTCATTCTCCCAAATCATCCCACCCTCTCCCTCTCCCTCTGAGTCCAAAAGTCCATTATACACATCTGTGTCTCTTTCCCTGTCTTGCATACAGGGTCGTCATTGCCATCTTCCTAAATTCCATATATATGTGTTAGTATACTGTATTGGTGTTTTTCTTTCTGGCTTACTTCACTCTGTATAATTGGCTCCAGTTTCATCCATCTCATCAGAACTGATTCAAATGCATTCTTTTTAACGGCTGAGTAATACTCCATTGTGTATATGTACCACAGCTTTCTTATCCATTCATCTGCTGATGGACATCTAGGTTGTTTCCATGTCCTGGCTATTATAAACAGTGCTGCGATGAACATTGGGGTACATGTGTCTCTTTCAATTCTGGTTTCCTCGGTGTGTATGCCCAGCAGTGGGATTGCTGGGTCATAAGGTAGTTTTTGCAATTTTTTAAGGAATCTCCACACTGTTCTCCATAGTGGCTGTACTAGTTTGCATTCCCACCAACAGTGTAGGAGGGTTCCCTTTTCTCCACACCCTCTCCAGCATTTATTGCTTGCAGATTTTTGGATCGCAGCCATTCTGACTGGTGTGAAGTGGTACCTCATTGTGGTTTTGATTTGCATTTCTCTAATAATGAGTGATGTTGAGCATCTTTTCATGTGTTTGTTAGCCATCCGTATGTCTTCTTTGGAGAAATGTCTATTTAGTTCTTTGGCCCATTTTTTGATTGGGTCGTTTATTTTTCTGGAATTGAGCTGCAGAAGTTGTTTGTATATTTTTGAGATCAGTTGTTTGTCAGTTGCTTCATTTGCTATTATTTTCTCCCATTCAGAAGGCTGTCTTTTCACCTTGCTTATATTTTCCTTTGTTGTGCAGAAGCTTTTAATTTTAATTAGATCCCATTTGTTTATTTTTGCTTTTATTTCCAGAATTCTGGGAGGTGGATCATAGAGGATCCTGCTGTGATTTATGTCTGAGAGTGTTTTGCCTATGTTCTCCTCTAGGAGTTTTAGTTTCTGGTCTTACATTTAGATCTTTAATCCATTTTGAGTTTATTTTTGTGTGGGGTGTTAGAAAGTGATCTAGTTTCATTCTTTTACAAGTGGTTGACCAGTTTTCCCAGCACCACTTGTTAAAGAGATTGTCTTTACTCCATTGTATATTCTTGCCTCCTTTGTCAAAGATAAGGTGTCCATATGTGTGTGGATTTATCTCTGGGCTTTCTATTTTGTTCCATTGATCTATATGTCTGTCTTTGTGCCAGTACCATACTGTCTTGATGACTGTGGCTTTGTAGTAGAGCCTGAAGTCAGGCAAGTTGATTCCTCCAGTTCCATTCTTCTTTCTCAAGATTGCTTTGGTTATTCGAGGTTTTTTGTATTTCCATACAAATCTTGAAATTATTTGTTCTAGTTCTGTGAAAAATGTGGCTGGTAGCTTGATAGGGATTGCATTGAATTTGTAAATTGCTTTGGGTAATATACTCATTTTCACTATATTGATTCTTCTAATCCATGAACATGGTATATTTCTCCATCTATTAGTGTCCTCTTTGATTTCTTTCATCAGTGTTTTATAGTTTTCTATATATAGGTCTTTAGTTTCTTTAGGTAGATATATTCCTAAGTATTTTATTCTTTTCGTTGCAATGGTGAATGGAATTGTTTCCTTAATTTCTTTTTCTATTTTCTCATTATTAATGTATAGGAATGCAAGGGATTTCTGTGTGTTGATTTTATATCCTGCAACTTTACTATATTCATTGATTAGCTCTAGTAATTTTCTGGTGGAGTCTTTAGGGTTTTCCATGTAGAGGATCATGTCATCTGCAAACAGTGAGAGTTTTGCTTCTTTTCCAATTTGGATTCCTTTTATTTCTTTTTCTGCTCTAATTGCTGTGGCCAAAACTTCCAGAACTATGTTGAATAGTAGCGGTGAAAGTGGACACCCTTGTCTTGTTCCTGACTTTAGGGGAAATGCTTTCAATTTTTCACCATTGAGGATAATGTTTGCTGTGGGTTTGTCATAGATAGCTTTTATTATGTTGAGGTATGTTCCTTCTATTCCTGCTTTCTGGAGTTTTTATCATAAATGGATGTTGAATTTTGTCAAAGGCCTTCTCTGCATCTATTGAGATAATCATATGGTTTTTATTTTTCAATTTGTTAATGTGATGAATTGATTGATTTGCGGATATTGAAGAATCCTTGCATCCCTGGGATAAAGCCCACTTGGTCATGGTGTATGATCTTTTTAATGTGTTGTTGGATTCTGATTGCTAGAATTTTGTTGAGGATTTTTGCATCTATGTTCATCAGTGATATTGGCCTGTAGTTTTCCTTTTTTGTGACATCTTTGTCAGGTTTTGGTATTAGGGTGATGGTGGCCTCATAGAATGAGTTTGGAAGTTTACCTTCCTCTGCAATTTTCTGGAAGAGTTTGAGGAGGATAGGTGTTAGCTCTTCTCAAAATTTTTGGTAGAATTCAGCTGTGAAGCCGTCTGGACCTGGGCTTTTGTTTGCTGGAAGATTTCTGATTACAGTTTCAATTTCCATGCTTGTGATGGGTCTGTTAAGATTTTCTATTTCTTCCTGGTTCAGTTTTGGAAAATTGTACTTTTCTAAGAATTTGTCCATTTCTTCCACGTTGTCCATTTTATTGGCATACAATTGCTGATAGTAGTCTCTTATGATCCTTTGTATTTCTGTGTTGTCTGTTGTGATCTCTCCATTTTCATTTCTAATTTTATTGATTTGATTTTTCTCTCTTTGCTTCTTGATGAGTCTGGCTAATGGTTTGTCAATTTTATTTATCCTTTCAAAGAACCAGCTTTTGAAAGCCGTCACATTTTAAAGGAGCCTCTTCTGAGATGTCTCAAGCTAAAAGTTCTCACAGCTGAAAACCATTCCAGATCTAGAGTTGCAGGTGATGTTCACAGACAGTAGTTTGCTTTGTGTGTTGGATAGCTAGAATTCAGTATTTCTTGTGTGATACAAAGATAAATCATTTGGTTTTGAAATGTCTGTTTTCTTAGAGGAGACAACAAAACAGATGTCTGTAATCTACTTGTAGGAATTGACATAGGAAAAAATCTTCATTGTTTGATTGTGTAAGTTTACCTACTCAACCAAAAGTTACTTGTCACCCACAAAATCATTGTGCAAACAGATTTCAGTCATCTGTGGATAGCACAGAACGTTGAAAAATGAGTCACCTGAAATCCACGTGTTCCCAGCAGAACTAAAAGTCTTGTTTCAGCTCTCAAAAACAAGTGTCCTTTTCAAGGGCTGTTTGTGCCTCACTTTGACATTTTCATGCTGTGTGTGTCTGTGAGTGTGTGTGTATGATTTTACTGTTTAAATGGCCCCTGTGGAGAAAACGTAAGTTTCATTTGGGCATAAGTTATAGAGCTGTCAGCTGTGGGTTCAGTGTTAACAATATATATTAAATGAGAGGTCTTTAGGCAGAAACACAAAGCTGTGTGTCAATAGATGAAAATGTGATAGGCTCACAGGTACCTAACTTATTTGTCCTAGGAGCAATGACTCAGTTATTTACTACTTTCAATGTTAGCAAGACTTCACAAAACAATCTTCATAGATGATAACTGACTGCTGCTGCTAAGTCGCTTCAGTCGTGTCCGACTCCTAGTGACCCCATAGACTGCAGCCCACCAGGCCCCTCTGTCCATGGGATTTTCCAGGCAAGAGTACTGGAGTGGGTTGCCATTGCCTTCTCCGGATAACTGACTAGTGTCTGATAAATCTATGGCTGGGCTTTCCTGGTGGCTCAAAACAGTAAAAAATTTGCCTGTAATGTGGGAAACCTGGGTTCAATCCCTGGGTTGGAAAGATCTCCTGGGGAGGGAGGGCATGGCAACCCACTCCAGTATTGCCTGGAGAGCCTCTAGGCTACAGACAATGGGATTGCAAAGAGTCGGACTTGACTGAGCACACCCAACTTCATGGAGGATTTGAAAGGAAGCACAGTGAAGGATACTACCATATCTCATAAGGCTTACTTATGGCTGCCTCTGTTGGCAGGTAGGAGATGATAATGGCTACTTGGAAACTGCTTTTTTAGCCTAGAATTTCCTATTCTGTAGCATGCACACTAAGTTGCATGGCTGAAACAAGCTAATGTATCTTGTTTACAGGATGCTACCTTTGATTATACCTCTACCAAACTAATGGATCACAGTTCAGTCGCTCAGTCGCGTCTGACTTTGCAACCCCATGAATTGCACCACGCCAGCCCTCCCTGTCCATCACCATCTCCCAGAGTTCACTCCGACTCACGTCCATCGAGTCAGTGATGCCATCCAGCCATCTCATCCTCTGTCGTCCCCTTCTGCCTCCAAGTGAAATTTTAGAAAGTACTTTGAAATTTTCTTACTCTGATGTAAATCCATGGTCCCTATTCATTTGCAGTGAGTAAATGAAGACCTGAATAGCTGTGCTTAATAAGTGCATTCTCTGTGTAAGACCAGTTCTCATGGAAACAATCAGGTTCGGTTTTCTGTCCACAGTTTTTAAGTTTGGGGGCAGGGTGGAGGGATTTGTTTTTTCAACAGAGATGGTGGTGATAGTTCAGTTGCCAAGACTCTTGTGATTCCATGATCTGTAGCCCATTAAGATCTGTACGTGATCTGTAGTCCATGGAATTTTCCAGGCAAGAATACTGAAGTAGGTTGCCATGCCCTCCCCTCCAGTTATCTTCCTGGCCCAGGGATTGAATCCAGGTCTCCTGCATTGCAGGTAGATTTCTTTACTGACTGAGCCGCCAGGAAAGCCTTAACAAAGTTAGGAAAGCATGCAATTTACTTTGTTACTGGAAACATCCCCAGAAAGCCTGAAACAGTTTATTCATTTATTAACCTAACCTAACATACTCGCTATAGAGAGGAAGCTCTTCATGTTGGAAGGCGAGAATATTTTTTTAGATCCCACAAAATACATAGCAACAATTGATAAGGTATATATGAGCAGGTGGATATGTGACTGGTGGTGATAAGGTTTTGTTTCTGTGTACTCCCAACCTCAAGTAAGAAAAAAATGTTGTACTTGGAATATTTTATTCTGATATTCAAATCTCTTAAGTAAACATGCCAGACTGACATCCACAAAGTCTTTAATCATCCCCCAAAAGTTGATATTTCCCAAACCATTGAAATCAGTCTAAGATATTTTGACCATTTTTTTTGAAGTAACAGCATAAAAAGTTCTAAAAATGTAAAAAAATGAATCAGATGCTTAATTATATTCTAGACACGGTTTTTTAATTTGTTACAGACCTCACTTTTTGTAAGTAATCACTTAACAAATGTTGGTGATTATTTATAATACCAATTATGATACAGTTATAATTTGGTGGGACAGTAATTACAGGCAACAACAAAATTTGTGAAATGAGTGAGGAATGAAGATCGTGTGCACTGAGCAGTTATGGGCACCTGTGTAGAGCAGGGATTCTTAAGATGGGCGGAGCATTTGAAAAATCAGAATTTTTTTTTAACACTGAAAAGCTTGCTTTTGAATATTGAGCAAGTGCTACCTGTTGACTTATCAAATGAACTCTACATGTGCTAGCTCATTCAGTTCTGAAAACCATCCCTAAGTTAGATTCAATCGTATATTCTCATTCTACAGGTGAGGAAACAAGCTTAAAGAAGCTTCATGACTTTTCCAAGCACATGGTCGGTGGTAGTGAAGCTTGGATTCGAATCCAGATCCGCAGGCTCTACAGTGTCTGTGTAAACTGTAGGGTCCAGATCTACGGGCTCTTAGGGTCTGTGTGAACTGCCTACGAACTATGAAAAAGTGAAGCTCTATAAAATCTCAGATGTTTAGGCTGCCTTCAGTCTGGGAGACAGGAGGTGATGAGATCTCAGTGCCTGAGAGTAAGGCAAGACAGATGCTTTTCTGTTGTCACATTTTAGGGCAGTCAAAAAAGAGAAAGTCAGCATTTAGTATAGTGGAAAAGGACGTCTTTAACCAAGCTGAGCATATTTCCAAATCAATCTTTTGAGCATCTTGGACTGCCTGGGAACATCAGACATTTCTTCTAGCAACCCGGTGATCATTTTTCTGAGTTTGTTCATATTCTCATTCTAGGTTCCCTTGGAATTATCAATGGACTTAAGCAAAACCTTTTAATTACCTAAGAGTTTTCATAAGACTTGTGGAATTAACCTTCTGACCCTGTATTTTATTTCTGTGCTGTGCATGCGTGCCAAGTCACTGCAGTCATGTCCAACTCTGTGATCCCGTGGCCTATATCCTGCCAGACTGTCCATGGGATTCTCCAGGCAAGACTTCTGGAGTGGGTTGCCATTTACTCCCCTAGGGGATCTTCCTGGCCCAGTAATCCCAAACTCCTATACATCTCCTGCATTGGCAGGCGGATTCTTTACCGCTGAGCCACCTGGGAACATACCAACCTTTTCTCAACAGTTATTAGCAAATAGATAAAATGCTAATTGGCTGCTGCTAAAGAAGAAATTTCCAACAAGTTGGGTATGTTTTATTTAAGTAACCTGCTGTTAGTAAGTAGCAAAACCATATCTAGAACTCCAGGATCTCTGACTTGAGTCTGTGCTATTAACTTTCGTTTTAGTTTAGCTTTTATTTCTCTTGCTATTCCTTTTTACTGAAAAAAATTCAATAGGCAAGAATTCTTTGTACTACCTTTCCGAATTACATTAATGGATAACAACTTTTAAAAACAGAGTCAGAGATCACTGAAGTGATGTCAGAATCATGATCTAAATCCTTTTCTCTATCCTTTTGAACAACCAACCAGACCACAAGAGAACAGTAGTGCCTCCGCACATTACACCAAAGGACACACCAGCCCACCTGTGCAGAGATAACAGGTTTTTAGTAGGTTGTGGCTCCAAAGGGGTATGGTAAACCTACCCTGCCCACCACCACTTACCATGGATTGGGGGGAAAAGAGCCTGCAGGGTGCAAAACCGGGTGGATGGTGGGTATCCACCGGCAAGAGAGAGCCGGTGGAAGTCTGCCCCGGGAGATTCCAGCCTGCCATCAAAGCAGCATAGACACAGATAAGTTTGGAAGAGGGAAGAACTCACACAGGTGGCCCCTTTCCCAAGGAGGGCACAGCAAGGGGCTGGGCTTTTTGTGACAGCAATGGTCACCTCTAAGGCAGAGGAGGTGGAAAGTCGTGACCTCACTCATGGAGGAGGTAGGTAGAGAGCAAAAGTGATGAATGAATGCCCGGCTACCACAGTTGTGCAGGGTTTAGCTGGAGAAACCCATCTCTCCAGCAGCACCAGATTTCTGAGGACGGACCTCCATGACTGGAGAGGGAAAAGAAAGGTAAGGATATGAAAGAGTATTGAAGAAATGCATTTCCTGTCTGTTTCAGGACTTCAGCAGGTCTACCCACAAACTTCTGAGAGTATTCCACTCAAGGCTCCCCCCACCAGTCTGTGGGTACTCGTTGCTCCAAGTGACAAACCCACCTACACCCCACTCTACTGCCAACTCCTAGTCCACATTCCTGAATCCATCCCAAGACCCAACTCCAGTACACACAGGTGCCCAGATACAGGTCAAGTTCAGTGAGCAAGAAAGAAAGTCACAAACTTGAGCTTTAGAGCCACAGTCTGAAATTCTGCATTTCAGAAAGAACTAGTAGCCAGCCTGTTGAACTCCAAAAACTAGAGAACACAAAAACTATGTTAAGAATGTAGGTGGTTCTCTATCACTGCATCATGTCTCTTTGCAACCCTATGGAGTGTAGACCACCAGGCTCTTCTGTCCCTGGAATTTTCCAGGCAAGAATGCCAGAGTGCATTGCCATTTCCTCCTCCAGGAGATCTTCCCAACCCGGGGATCAAACTTGTTTCTCTTGTCTCCTGCATTGGCAGGCAGATTCTTTAACCGCTGTGTACCTGGAAAGCTAAGAAAGTAGCTGCTGTTTCAATTGCAAAAGCAAGAGTCCATACCTACAAACATGAATACTTGTCTGGTATCACAAAAATAAAAATAATTCTCCACCGACTGAACACAAGACACACAAGGTTGCAATCTAACTGATAAAGAATTTTAAATAGCTTTAATGAAAAAATTCAATGAGCTACAAGAAAACCCAAGGGGCTTCTGTGGTGGTTCAGTGATTAAAAGTCTGCCTTGCCATGCAGGGGACGCTGGTTGGATCCCTAGTCTGGAAAGATCCCACATGCTGCTGAGCAACTAAGCCCAAGCACCACGACTACTGGGCCTGAACTCAAGCCTGCAAACCACAACTACTGAGCCCATGTGCTGCAGCTCCTGAAGGCTGTGTGCCCTAGAGCCCATGTTTCTCCTCAAGAGAAGCCCTGCAGTGAGAAGTCTGTGCACCACAGCTAGAGAGGAGCCCTTGCTCAGTGCAGCTAGAGAAAAGCTGTGTGCAGCTACGAAGACCCAGCACAGCCAAAATTAACTCAAATTATACATATATCACACACTTACATATGGAAACTGATAATTCAATGAACTCAGGACTAAAATTAGTGAACAGCAGCTTTTAAAATTAATTTTTATGTTTTTATGGTATATTTTTTATATTTTAAATTTATTTTATTTTCAAATATAAATATTTTATATGTTTTATTTCTATTTCATAATTGTATAGTTGATTTACAATGTTATATTAGTTTCATGTGTACAGCAAAGTGGTTCAATTACAGATGGAATTCTTTAACAAAGAGATTTAAATTATAAGAAAGAACCAAACAAATTCTGGAGCTGAAGAATTAAATAGGTGAAGAATGCAATAGAGAGTGTATCAGTAATAGGACAGGCTAGATGGAAAAGAGAGTAAGTGACTTGGAGAATAAAAATATAGAAATAATTCAGTTAGAAGAGAGAGAACTTAGATCTAAAAAGAGTTAAAAAAAAAAAAAAGACCCTGTGAGAGCTATTGAATTCAATATGAAAAGCAAGATTAATTGGTATACCAGAAAGAGAAGAGAGAGAGAAGACATTATTTAAAGAAAAGGCGAGAACTTCCCAGAATTTGGGCAAACATACCACAAAGCTAATAGAACAGCCTATTACTTCAATGCGAAAAGACCTTCTCCAACACACATTACACTGAAACTGTTAAAAAGCAACGATAAAGAATCTTAAAGGCAGACTGAGAGGAAGAAAAGGTAACCAACAAAGGAATCCCCATTAGACTAGCAGTAGATTTCTCAGCAAAACTCTACAGGCCCGGAGTGAGTGAAATGACATATTCAACATGTTGAAAGATAAAAAACGCCAGCCAAGAATACTTCATCAAGCAAAGTTATCCTTCAGATATGAAGAGAAATACTCTCCTACACAAAAGCTGAGGGAGTTTACCACCACTAGACCCGCCTTGCGAGAAATGCTGAAAGAGTTAAGTTGAAATTAATATGCTAATTAGAAATATCAAAACATACAAAAGTATACAATATTCTGGTAAAGGTGAAAAAGAATTAGAAAACTGGTGTTAGAATGGTGTGTTAGCCATTTAGCTATAGTATAAACATTAAAGGAAGAGAATATTTTAAAATAGCTACTATAATTTGTTAATGAATATATAGCATAAAAGAGCCAAATTATAACATCAAAAATATAAGAGGAGAGGAGCATATAGACATATAAAGGTAAGTCGCTGTCAGTATAAAATGGACTATTTTATCTATGCGGTGTTTTAAGTGAGCCTTGAGCGACTTCGCTTTCACTTTTTACTTTCATGCATTGGAGAAGGAAATGGCAACCCACTCCAGTGTTCTTGCCTGGAGAATCCCAGGGACAGGGGAGCCTGGTGGGCTGCCATCTACGGGGTCGAGTCGGACACGACTGAAGCGACTTAGCAGTAGCAGCAGCAGCATGGTAAACACAAAGCAAAAAATCTGGAGTAGATTCAGGAAACAAAAGGAGGAGAGAGGACACCACCGTGGAAAATCACCAGTTAACAAATGTAGGCAGAAAGGGAGGGGAAAAGAAACAATGGAGATACAAAATAGCCAGAAGTCTAACAATAAGATGGTAGGAGTAGGTCTTTAGGTATCAATAATTACTCTAAATATAAGTGTGTTGAATTCACCAATTTAAGGCCGAATGGCTGGATCAATTAAAAAACACGCACACACACACACACACACACACAAGACCCAAATATGTTTACTGCCTAAAGAAGATTCATCTTCAGCTGTAAAGACACATAGGCTCAAAGTGAAGGGATGGAGAAAGATACTTCATGTAAGTGGAGACTGAAAGAAAACAAGGGTAATCATACTTGTATCAGACAAAACAGACATTAAATCAAAGCCAGTAATGAGACTAAGATAGTCATTATAATAAAGGGGTCAATACATCAAGAAAATACAACAATCATAAAACTATACACACCCAACATCGGAGCACCTTATGTATGTTAAGCAAATACTAACAGATCTGAAAGGAGAAATACTCAATACAATAATGGTAAGGAACTTCAATACTCTGCCATCAGCAATTGTTATATTATCCATACAAATATTAAGAAAACATTGGATTGAACCATACTTTTAAACCAAATTGATTAACAGGATATTTCACCTAGCAGCGGCAGAATACACTTTGTTGTAAGCTCACACAGAGCATTCTCCCAGGATAATTCATATATTAGGCCACAAAACAAATCTTTACAAATCTGAGTTCTAAATCATGTACGTTTTTGTGACCACAACAGTAAACTAAAAATCAACAAGTGGAAAACCAACATGTGGAAACTAAACAACGTATTTCTGAATAACCAATGCATCAAAGAAGAAATCAAAAGAGAAATAAAAATTTATCTTCACAATGAAAACACAGCATACTGAATCCTAAGCTGCAATAGTTCTGAGAAGAAAGTTAAAGCAATAAATGCATATATTAAGAAATTAGAATGAACTCCAATAAACAACTTAAGGACAACTTCAAAAGAAGAACAAATTAAACCTGAAATAAGAAAAAGGAAGAAAATAATAATAAGCAGAGTGGAAATAACTGAAATAGAGAAACCAGAAAAATATTAAAAGGATCAACAAAACTAAGTGCTGTTTGTTCAGAAAGATAAACAAAACCAACAAATCTTTAGCTAGACTAAGAAAATGAGAGCAGACTCAAAATTATAAATAAAAAAGGAGATGTTATAACTAATTGCTGTACAAATACACAGGATCATGAGAGACTACTATGACAAATGATTTGTCAACCAATTAGACAACCTAGACGTAATGGCTAAACTTCTTTAATTACACAGCCTACTGAGACCAATCAGAAGTAGAAATCTGAACAAATCAATAATGAGTAAAGAGATTGAACTGATAATCAAAACCTCCCAACGCAGAAAACCCCAGAACCAGAGAGCTTCACTGGCAAATTCTACCAAACGTTTAAAGAAGAATTTATGTCAATCATTTTCAAACTCTTTCAAAACATGAAGAGGAGGGATTGCTTCCAAACTCATTCTCCAAGGCCAGCTTTACCCTGACACCAAAGCCAGATAAGAACACTATAAGAAAACTCTTAGGTCAATATTCTTGATAAACATAGATGCAAAAATTCTCAACAAAATAATTTAGCAAACTGATTTCACAAACATATTAAAAGGATTCACATGAGCAAGTAGGATTCATCACTGAGATGCAAGAATGTTTCAACATATGTAAAACAATAAGTAACACTTCATATTAAAAGAATGAAAGATAAAAATCACTTGTTCATCCCCCTAGATAAAGAAAAAAACACTTGAAAAAATATAACATCCTTTCAAGACAAAAATCCCATGACCCAGCAATTCCACTTCTGAGTATATACCCAAAGGAAATGAAACCAGGATATTGAAAAGTATGTGCATTCCATATTTATTAGATCCTTATTTACAAAAGTCAAGATATGGTGACAGCCTTAATGTGCATCAACAGATGAATGGATAGAGAAGACGTGACATAAATATAATGGAGTATTATTCAACCTTAAAAAAAAAAAGAAACTCTGCAATTTGTAACCAAATGTATGGGTTTTGAGGACATTAAGTGAGATAAGTCAGACAGAGAAAGACAAATACTATTATGATCTCACTTTTATGCGGAATCTATAAAAGCCAAACTCATGGGGTTCAAATGGCAATATAGGAATATCCTGAATATTCACCCTCTCCCATGGATACATCAAATCTACAGCTACAAATGGAATAATTTCCTCTGGGAAATTACCCAAAAGTAGGCTGAGCAACTCCTACACATCAGGTAAATGAGGGAAAAAACCCACACTGAAGCAGGAAGGTTAAGACATTATCTTACCATAAGCCCCACCCCTTACACAGAGAACCCTGAATTGGGAGGAAACTCAAAATTTGGAGGTTCTTCTTAATACTAATTCTTTTCCTAATATCTTCATTTGGGGCTTCCATCATAGCTCAGTCGGTAAAAATCTGCCTGCAATGCAGGAGACCCGGCTTCGACTCCTGGGCTGGGGAGATCCCCTGGAAAAGGAAACAGCAACCCACTCCAGTATTCTCACCTGGAGAATCCCATGGACAGAGGAGCCTGGTGGGCTACAGTCCATGGGGTCGCAAGAGTCGGACATGACTTAGCGACTAAACCACCACCACCCCCCCGAAGAATGAAGGGTTTGAACGCCATAATGAGCACCCCAGTTTTAAGATCTGCATCTTACAGATGAGCCCCCAAATATCTAGCTTTGAGAAACCAAAGGGGCTCACGTCTGTGATAAATACAAGGAGTTAGTGAACAGAGAAATGACTCTTAAGAGGCATGTGTATTCAGACTCACCCAGAGAACAGCGCAGGCCACCAGCTGAGAGGCGCTGAGATGTCCTGTGATAAAGCTTTATTTGCTTACCTTGAAACACTGACCTGAGGGGCAGGCACCTGTTGGGGTTCTCTCTGAGAATGGACACGGGCGGGTGTCATCTTTGCTGTCTTCTTCTGGCTCACATCAGCTTGCTGGGATCCCTGGGAAAGGAGCTTGTCCCCTCCTTGAATGTTGCTTTTTATGGCTGCCACCAGGGACACCTTTGAGGCTGACTGGCTTTGGTGACCTGTCAGCTTACACTGGCAGGTCCCATAGGCATGTAACCAGTGGAGAAGATGTTCTTAATTGGCTGCCACTCCCTGGGCACAAGAAGCAACAGACTGAGGCGCCGAGTCCTACTATGAAAGCAGCCTACTAGCTTATCTTACTGCTAGGTGACCTAAAGGGCAGGCTTCCAATGAAACGCACACATGTAAGGGTCCACTGTAATCCTCTGCAGAGACCCCCAGGTGTGGGCACCGTCTTCGTGCTGTCCCTCTGCCATGCTCCTGAGTGCCAGGATCTCCCAGAGAGGCAGGTGCACATGCATCTGGTGCCCTGGCTTTTTGTGGCTGCTGCCCAGGGGCTGCCATTGATCGCCGAGCTCTGATGGCCAGTGGGGCTTGGGTTCCTCGTCCCCTGGGACTGTAACAAGTGGCGAGAGAGTTCTGGGTGGCTACCATGCCCAGGGCACTAAGCAGAGAAGCAGTCTGAAACACACTCCCACACTTTCTGTGAAAAAGACCTATTGCTTATTCTGGAGCTTCAACCTTACGGGCAGGCTTCTAGTTTGACACACATTTAGGATCCTGCTCAGGCTCTAAGGATGAGGTCAGTGGATAGCATTTTTCATGCTCTTTACCTTGCTCCAGGCTACCAGTATGTCCAAGGAACTAGTATACTCCTCTGTTGCATCGGTTTTTGTGACTACCACCCAGAGAACATCTCCAGATCACCTGGATCTGGTGGCCAGGGGGACTTATGTTTGCAGTTCCACAGGTCTGTATATGTCTGCTTACTTTAGAAGCTGCTACTTGGGGGTCTAGCTTTCAATCATCCTGAATCTAGGTGCCGAATGAGACCTGTCCCCTTGGAGTACTGACAGGTCTTGACATACCCTCAACTACTGGGAGCTACAAAAAATAAAATAGGCTGCTTGGACAATCACAAAGTTTTGAGAGACAACTAAAAGAGGCCAAGGTCAAATGATAAGGCTCATCCACTACACAAGATTACTCCAAGACAAAGAGATGTGGGTCTCTTATCTAATACATAGAAACTAACACAGAATGTCAAGGAAAATGAAAAACCAGAAATAAGTTCCAAAAGAAAGAACCATATGAAACCTCAGAAAAAGCCATTAATGAAATAAGAATAAGTGATTTATCTCATAAAGAGTTCAAAATAATGATCATAAAGGTGCTCACCAAATTCTTGAGAAGAATGGATGAACGCAGTGAGAATGTCAACAAAGATAGAAAATATAGCTTCAGCTCTAGAGTCATAAGAACTAAGTGGAAGAAGAAGCAAACGTGCAGGCTGAAATGCCAAGAAGAAAGAGGCGGAGGTTCAAGTAAATGTGAACACCTATGGAAGACACAGGAGCAGCCGCGAGGGTAGCCAGAGGCCAGGGCTGCTGGTACAGACTGTTGGACTGCAGTGCCTACTGTCTAGAATTTGTCTTAAAGGATCTAAAACACCTATGGCCACCCTGATCACCTAGACCACCTTTGAGAGACCCACCTTGCTCATATCAAAATGGCTCAAATCAAAGGACATTTTGGTCCTTTGTCCTGGACCTGTGACATTCTGGACTAGTTCTGTTCTCAGCTGTGGCTGAATGTACCATGTGTATAATAAGTCATCTCTTTTGAAAACACAAAAAAATCAGTTTTTTTAAAGGATATGTAATATAGAACAAATATAAATTATGGGGCTGAAGAATGTAATAACTGGACTGAAAAATACACTAGAGGTGGAGGTGTTCAACAGCAGACTAGATGAAGAATCAGCTAACTCAAAGACAAGTGGAACTTACCCAAGCAAGGAGGAAAAAAAGATAGCGTAAGATTAAGAGACAATATCAATCAGACCAAAGTTTATATTATAGGGATCCCAGAAGAAGGGGAGGGAAAAGGGGGAAGAAAACTTATTTGAAGAAATAATAGCTGAAAACTTCCCATGCCTGGAAAAGGAAACAGAAATCCAGCTTTAGGAAGCTCAGAGAGTTCCAAAAAGGATGAGCCCTAGAGAGCAACACCAAGATGTATTATAATTAAATGATCAAAGTTAAACAAAGAAACAAAGATAGAGTCTTAAAACAAACAAGAGAAAAACAACTTGTCATATTCGAGGGAACCCCTACAAGATCATCAGTAGATTTTAACAGAAGCTGCAGGGCCAAAAAGAATGACCTAATATATTTAAGTGCTGAAAGAGAATAAAAAAAAAAAAAGAACTTGCCAACTAGTAATACTTTACTTGGCAGAGTTGTCACTCAGAACTAAAGGAAAAGTAAAGATTCCTCCAGGAAAGCAAAACCTAAAGGAACTTACCATCCCTAGAAAGTCCTTCATCTTCATCATTAAGATGAAACAAATGGTGCTAAAGAGCAACAGGAAAATACATGAAGGTGCACATCTCGCTGGTGAAGGTAAACAGTAATATTCAGAATAATCGAATGTTGTAAAGGTGGTAGATTAGTTACTAACAAAGCTAGTATGAAGGTTGAAAGACAAAAGTAGTAAAAATTACTGTAACTACAATATTTTTTAAAGGGAAATACAAGATAAACAATGTAAAATGCGACATCAAAAGCAAAAGATGGGGAGGAGAGGTACAGAATAAGAATGTAGACCTCCAGAATGTGTTCAAACTTCAGTGGCTATCAGCTTAAAAAAGACTGTTGCAAGTTGTTATTTGTAAGCATAACAGTAGTCACAAAGCAAAAACTTATAGTAAATACACGAAGGAGAAAGAATCTAAGCATACCACTACAGAAAAACCTTCAAATCACAAAAGAAAGCAAGAGAAGAAAGGAACAGCATCAAAACAGGTAATAAAATGGAAATAAGTACATACCTGTCAATAGTTAAATGTAAATGATTAAAGTCTCCAGTCATAAAACAGAGTGGCTGAATGGACAATTTACAATTGCTTCAAAAATAATAAAATAACTAGGAATAAATTTAGCTAAGGTCGTGAAAGACACGTACACCAAAAACTATAAGACACTGAGAAAAAAGTTGAAGAAGACACAAATAATTATCCTTTTAAGATGTCTATACTACTCGAAGCAACCTACAGATTCAATGCAATCCCTATAAAATTTCTAATGGCATTTTTCACAGAAATAGAAGAAACAATTCAAAAACTTTTATGGAGCTAAAACACACACACACGCACCAAATAGCCAAAGCAATCTCGAGAAAGAACAGCAAAACCAGCGATAGCCTGTGCTCTGATTTCAAAGTATCTAACAAAGACCTATAATCAACACATCATGTGTCTATCTTTATGCCAAAATCAAAGATCAACAGAACAGAATTGCGAGCCCAGTAATAAGCCCAGGTGTATATGGCCAATTTATTTAGGACAATGGAGACCAGAATATACAGTGCGGGAAAGGACAGTGTCTTCAACAAATAGTATTGGGAAAACTGAACCGTTTCACGCAAAAGAATAAAGCTGGGCCACTATGTTACAGCATACTGCCAAATTAACTCAAACTGAATTAAAGACTTAAACCATAAAATTCCTAAAGGAAAACAGGAGGGAGGTAAGCTCCTCGACTTTGGTCTTCCTTCGATACGGCAAAGGAAACAATGAACAAGGTGAAAAGGAAACCTATAAAATGGGAGAAAATATTTGTAAATCATATCTGATAAGAGGTTACCACTCAAAATATATAAAGAATTCATATATGTATACATGTGGAAATTTTCACATGTATATAAAAATACAGAAAATATTATAATAAATCAAATGTTCCTATCATCCACTTTCAACACTTACTGACACTTAGACAATTTTGTTTCATCTACCTTTCCCTGAAACCACATGCCTTCAGATTATTTTGAAGCAAACTTTTTCTACTTTTTAATATTTATTTTTAATTGGAGGATAATTGCTTTACAGTATTGTGTTGGTTTCTGCCATATATCAACATGAATCAGCCATAGGCATATATATTTGAAGCATACTTGTAACAGTATATCACATTACCTATAATTATTTCAGATGGTATCTATAAAAAAGACTCTTAAAATAACCACAATGCCATCACTCCAGCTAAAAGAAATGAACAGTAATTCTTTAATACATAAAATATCCAGTCAGTATTCTTGTTTCTCCAATTGTTGAACTTTTATTTGTGTGTGTGTGTGTGTGGGTTGAGTTTGCTTTTGTTTGTCTTTCGGTAACAGCTTGTCTGTCTGAATCAGGATTTAAATAAGTTTAATTTATTTGTCTTGGTTGACATGTCTCTGACACAGCTCTCACTCTCCTTAGTTGCTCAGCCATGTCTGACTCTTTGTGATCCATGGACTATAGCCCACTAGGCTGCTCAGTCCATGGGGATTCTCCAGGCAAGAATATGGGAGTGGGTTGCCATGCCCTCCTACAGCGGATCTTCCCAACCCTGGGGTCGAACCCATGTCTCCTGCATTGCAGGCGGATTCTTTACCAAATAAGTCACCAGCGAAGCCCAGCACGTCTCTTAGCGAAAGTCGCTCAGTCATGTCTGACTCTTTGCGACCCCATGGACTATGCAGTCCCATGGAATTCCCCAGGCCAGTATACTGGAGTAGGTAGCCTACCCCTTCTCCAGTGGATCTTTCAGACCCAGGATTTGCATCTCTTAAGCCCCTCTGAATTTAAAGTTTCCTACTACTGTGACACTGGGCACTTTTTCCTTGCTTATTCACCACTCGTATGTTTATCTTATTTTGTGAAATATCTGTTCAAGTCCTTTGCCCAATTTTTTAAAAACTGGGTTTCTCACCTTTTTATTGAGATATAGAAGTTCCTTATATTCTGAACACAAGGCCTGTGTATATGCGTGTGAAATATTTTCTCCCGTTCTGTGACTTATCTATTCATTCTCTTGAAAGTGAAAGTGAAGTCGCTCAGTCGTGTCCGACTCTTTGGGACCCCCTGGACTGCAGCCTATTAGGCTCCTCCATCCATGAGATTTTCCAGGAAAGAGTACTGAGTGGGTTGCCATTTCCTTCTCCAGGGCATCTTCCTGACCTAGGGATCGAACCCGGGTATCCTGCATTGTAGGCAGATGCTTTTACCGTCTGAGCCACCCTGAAGTCCATGAAGTTCAATGTATCAAGTTTTTCTTTCTTCATGCTATCTGGGTCCTTCTCTGTACTCAGTAAAGGTACTATACTTAATATTATCAAATTCCTTTATGATTGTTGGAGCAGGGTGATGAGGGTCACTGATTAGTAAAATCATAGAGGCTAAGATGGTAAGTTATGGCACTTAAAAAAATCGAGGTGTAGTTAACACATTAGTTTTAAGTGTACAATGATTCAATATTTGTATATACTGAGAATTGAGCACAATTGTTGCTAGTTAACATCCATCACCACAGGTAGTTATAATTTTTCTTGTGTCAAGAACCTTAAGATCTTCTCTCTTACCAACTTTCAAGTATATAATACACTGTTGTTAACTGTGGTCACTATTCTATACACTACATCTCCATGACTTATAACTGGAAGTTTGTACCTTCTGATTCTGTTCACTCATCTTGCCTGTGGCATGTTTTCAAAATATGTCTGTATTATTTTGTCCTTTCACTTATTCTAAAAATAGCAGCTCCTCTTAAAAATGATTCAAAATAAAGCAGAAAGTAAAAGCCCTTCTTTAAAACAAGACCAGAAGCTGACTGTGGCTCAGATCATGAACTCCTTATTGCCAAATTCAGACTGAAAATTGAAGAAAGTAGGGAAAACCACTAGACCATTCAGGTATGACCTAAATCAAATCCCTTATGATTATACAGTGGAAGTGAGAAATAGGTTTAAGGGCCTAGATCTGATAGAGGGCCTGATGAACTATGGAATGAGGTTCGTGACATTGTACAGGAGACAGGGATCAAGACCATCCCCGTGGAAAAGAAATGCAAAAAAGCAAAATGGCTGTCTGGGGAGGCCTTACAAATAGCTGTGAAAAGAAGAGAAGCAAAAAGCAAAGGAGAAAAGGAAAGATATGAGCATCTGAATGCAGAATTCCAAAGAATAGCAAGAAGAGATAAGAAAGCCTTCTTCAGCGATCAATGCAAAGAAATAGAGGAAAACAGCAGAATGGGAAAGACTAGAGATCTCTTCAAGAAAGTTAGAGATACCAAGGGAACATTTCATGCAAAGATGGGCTCACTAAGGGACAGAAATGGTATGGACCTAACAGAAGCAGAAGATATTAAGAAGAGGTGGCAAGAATACACGGAAGAACTGTACAAAAAAGATCTTCACGACCCAGATAATCATGATGATGTGATCACTAATCTAGAGCCAGACATCTTGGAATGTGAAGTCAAGTGGGCCTTTGAAAGCATCACTACGAACAAAGCTAGTGGAGGTGATGGCATTCCAGTCGAGCTGTTTCAAATCCTGAAAAATGATGCTGTGAAAGTGCTGCACTCAATATGCCAGCAAATTTGGAAAACTCAGCAGTGACCACAGGACTGGAAAAGGTCAGTTTTCATTCCAATTCCAAAGAAAGGCAATGCCAAAGAATGCTCAAACTACCACACAATTGCACTCATCTCACATGCTAGTAAAGTAATGCTCAAAATTCTCCAAGGCAGGCTTCAGCAATACGTGAACCGTGAACTTCCTGATGTTCAAGCTGGTTTTAGAAAAGGCGGAGGAACCAGAGATCAAATTGCCAACATCTGCTGGATCATGGAAAAAGCAAGAGAGTTCCAGAAAAACATCTATTTCTGCTTTCTTGACTATGCCAAAGCCTTTGACAGTGTGGATCACAATAAACTGTAGAAAATTCTGAAAGAGATGGGAATACCAGACCACCTAACCTGCCTCTTGAGAAATCTGTATGCAGGTCAGGAAGCAACAGTTAGAACTGGACATGGACCAACAGACTGGTTCCAAATAGGAAAAGGAGTATGTCAAGGCTGTATATTGTCACCCTGCTTATTTAACTTCTATGCAGAGTACATCATGAGAAACGCTGGGCTGGAAGAAACACAAGCTGGAATCAAGATTGCCGGGAGAAATATCAATAACCTCAGATATGCAGATGACACCACCCTTATGGCAGAAAGGGAAGAGGAGCTAAAAAGCCTCTTGATGAAAGTAAAAGAGGAGAGTGAAAAAGTTTGCTTAAAGCTCAACATTCAGAAAATGAAGATCATGGCATCTGGTCCCATCACTTCATGGCAAATAGATAGGGAAACAGTAGAAACAGTGTCAGACTTTATTTTTCCGGGCTCCAAAATCACTGCAGATGGTGACTGCAGCCATGAATTTAAAAGACACTTACTCCTTGGAAGAAAAGTTATGACCAATCTAGATAGCATATTCAAAAGCAGAGACATTACCTTGCCAACTAAGGTCCGTCTAGTCAAGGCTATGGTTTTTCCAGTAGTCATGTATGGATGGGAGAGTTGGACTGTGAAGAAGGCTGAGGGCCAAAGAATTGATGCTTTTGAACTGTGGTGTTGGAGAAGACTCTTGAGAGTCCCTGGGACTGCAAGGAGATCCAACCAGTCCATTCGAAGGAGATCAACCCTGGGATTTCTTTGGAAGGAATGATGCTGAAGCTGAAGCTCCAGTACTTTGGCCACCTCATGAGAAGAGCTGACTCATTGGAAAAGACTCTGATGCTGGGAGGGATTGGGGGCAGGAGGAGAAGGGGACAACCGAGGATGAGATGGCTGGATAGCATCACTATGGACTCGATCGATGTGAGTCTGAGTGAACTCTGGGAGATGGTGATGGACAGGGAGGCCTGGCGTGCTGCTATTCATGGGGTCGCAAAGAGTCGGACACAACTGAGCGACTGAACTGAACTGAACTGGGTGTATGTGGGGGCTGGTATTGGGGATGAGGAGCTATGAACTAAAACTTAGAAATGTCTATTACATCCTAAAAGGATGTTTTTTACACTTTCAAGCAAACAATCTTGACCTGACCAAATCAAAACAATCACGCCCATGTTCAAGGTTCCAAATCAAAATATGTCCTACTGTGGAGCAGCTAGATGGAAAAGTCCTGTTACTCTGCTGAGTGTACTCGTTTTTAAGCTTTTTGCTTGGAAACAATCAAAAGTTAAAGAAAAGTTAGAAATGTAATATAAAGAAAAAAATTTTCTGAACCATGTGTGAGTTGGTTGCCAATCTGATTGCCCCTTTCCGTAAAGCAGTTCCTCTTGTCTATGAAAGGACATTTTCCTACAGAACTGTAATATCACTGTCTGTAGTCCTGATGCATTATGGCCATCCAGCCCTCAGATCCCGTGTAAGTTTCTCCAATTGTTTCATTGATGTCCTTTATAGCAGAGGGTCTAGTTTAAAAGCTTGTGTTACATTGAGTTGTCATGCCCTTTTGTCTTCTTCAGCTTGGGGCAGTTTCTCAGTCTGTTCTCAGCTTTCCTGACCTGGATGCTTTGGGACCCAACAGCATGTCCCTCAATTCAGGTGTATCTGATGTCTCCTTTCTGCGAGATTGAGAGTGTATATATTTTTGGTGGGAATGTCACAGAACTGGTGTTGCTTTCTTCCCAGCACATCCTGCCACTTGGCCCCAGTTTCCATTTGTCCCAACACTGATGATATGCAGTTTGAACAGCTAAGTTGGTATCTGACTCTGTAAAGTTGCTATTTTTCCTTTTGTATTTAATAATATTTTCTAAGAAGTACTTTGAAACTATGTACATACCCAATTTCTCCTCACACATTCCATTTATTCACTGATTCATTCATATCTGTGTGCAGACATGGTTCCCTACTTTATTCAACAGGTTGTAATCTGTTACTCTTATTATTAATTATTATATGCCAACTGTCCATCATGTGGGGCTTCCCCTGGTGGCTCAGAGGTTAAAGCGTCTGCCTCTAATGCGGGAGACCTGGGTTTGATCCCTGGGTCGGGAAGATCCCCTGGAGAAGGAAATGGCAACCCACTCCAGTATTCTTGCCTGGAGAATCCCATGGACAGAGGAGCCCACGGTGGGCTACAGTCCACGGGGTCGCAAATGTGACCAGTGGCAGTCCCTTCAAGCTGGCTTATGTATCCTTTTGTTCCCATTATTTTTTGAGCAGTCTCTTGGTTGGGGAAGGTTTTTTTACCTTTCTTCTGTTCCAGCCCTAAATTGAGTCTTTTTCTCTAAAGAGCCCTGGTTTCTTTTAGTGGAAAACAGCATTTATAAGATGAGATTTGTGTATATATATTGCATATATGCTTGTATATTTTAAGAGGGTTTCTGCTCTTAAGCTGTCTCAGTGAAAAGTGCGAGGGAATATACCGAAGGCCTGTGAATTAGAGTGTGCATTTTTACAAACCCCCTGGCTGATTCATGCATGCATGAAAGTTTCAGGAGCACTGCCCACCTACTGAGTAATGACTGCCGTGTCCTAACCAGCTGTTGGCGTGCCAGCTGTCGCAGCTCCATCTAAGGCATCAGGAAGGAGGAAGAAGGCAGAAGGACTCACCCCCTGTTGCCTCACTTTCCTTTAATCCCAGAAAACCGTCATGGCAATGCTGCTAACATCTTGCTTAGAACTCATTCACATGGTTGCATGCAAGGGAGCAGGAAAATCTAGTTTTTCAATTGAGCCCATCGTCACCTGGGATAAAACTAGTGATCTATTTCTAGGGATGAAAGGGAAGGATGGATATTGGGGAGGTTACAGGAACCTGCCCCTCTGGCTTATTCGGTTCTCTCTCTGTGTCCTCTCAGCATGAGGGGAAGGCGTTGGTAGCAGAAGTTGACACTGGGCACAGCTGCCCATCACCCACGTGTGGACAGCAAGGAGGTCATCATGGCCAACTCAGAGATGCAGCACAAAGGTAAAATCAGTCTCTTATTTAGGCTCGGCTTCCCCAGTGGCTCAGTGGTAAAGTATCTGCCTGCAATGCAGGAGACACAGGTTTGATCCCTGGGTCAGGAAGATCCCCTGAAGAAGGAAATGGCAACCCACTCCAGTATTCCTGCCTGGGAAATCCCATGGACAGAGGAGCCTGGTGGGCTACAGTCCAGGGGGTTGTAAGAGTCAGACATGACTTAGTGACTAAACAGTAAGAATAACAACCATCACGTCTGCCCACCTCACCTTCTGCCCGGCCCCAGAATGGAGCGAGGGCCAGATTTCAAGGACCAGAAAGCATGGGCTGCAGAGTTTAGCACAGAGTCTTACCTGGGAGACTCTAGAAACCAACCCCCCCTAGATTCAAACTCCATCAACAGCACTTACCAGCTGTTGGGCTTTCAGTAAGTTACGTCTCCTTGCTAGACCTCAATGGCCTCCTCTTAAAAGGAAGGAGAACAGACCAACCTCACAGGTTCCTGTAACAATGTAATGGAAAAACCCATAATAATAATGATGATGATGTTTATGCACAGCTCTTAGAGTGCCTGGCCCACATGAACTCTACACGAACAGAAGTTATTATGACTGAGCAGAACTACCACAAGGAAAGACATGACCTCCGTGAAGACAGCTAGCAAGTCTGACGGTGGATTTGGGTCCAGAGGCCCGTCGCACAGGAAGTATGAAAACCACCAACTTGGAAGTGCTAGTTATTTACTTAATACTGTCATCCAATATTCCCACCAGCTTAGAGAAGGCAACCAGCTTCACTATTTAACACCCTTGTGACAAATCCCCAGGACTTTCCTGCTTGTTGTTATTTTATGGCGCAGTATCTTTTCTTTCCATGAGCTTGGTTTCCCTTCTTGACTATTAGGACTGCATTTTTTTTTTTTTTTTTTGGAACAACACTTAAGCAAACAAAAACCCAACATGCTAGATAGAGTGTTTGACCTTACACTCATCTTTTCCACAGTAAAGCCTGCAGCCACCACTGTCCCTTCACAGGGACTTAGCGAACGCTGGCAAACCCACATTTGTCACTGGGTACATGAAAAGGGACACTATCATTTTCTTAGACAAACATCCTGGGCAATCTGGTTTCTTTTACTTTGTCATTAACAACCGGTTTTGCTGAGGGCCTTAGGGGACCTTGAATGACCAGTTCTTATTATTTCAACCTCCTCATTAGCTTATCATTTGGATTTGTCATCCTAACATATTTGCCAATGGCTTCCAGGTATCATTGAAAGAAATTCCTAAGATAAACAAAGAGCATTTTTTTTTCTTTTCTTTTCTGAGACCTGCGTCTCCATAATAGGCAGTTGAAGAATGTCAACAAGTGTGTGAGCAGGTGTTTATGCAAAGCTAGGACTCAATGTCCCCGGCAGCCTCTGTTGAGCCCTTTTGGCCACTTCCCAGTTTGGCTGAAACAGTTGCAAGTAATCCCTTTGCCTCTTTAATCTATGATTTATTTAAACTGAGACCTAAATGACACCTGGTTGGCCACCTCATGGACCAGAGAAGTGAGAAGAGTAACAGCGCCCCCTACAGGTGTGTGCCCGTGACAGGGAACTGCGGCTGCTGCTAAGTCGCTTCAGCGGTGTCCGACTCTGTGCAACCCCATAGACGGCAGCCCACCAGGCTCCTCTGTCCCTGGGATTCTCCAGGCAAGAACGCTGGAGTGGGTTGCCAGTTCCTTCTCCGTGACAGTGATCTTGACCATCGGGAACCTCTCCTAGGGCCCCTTGAAGCTACAGGATTCTGTCCCCTGGTATCTGGCCTGACGGCAAGGGCAGACTGGTGATTAATGGCGACAGTAAGTGTGGGACTGATTGCCAGCGTCTCCAGGAGCCGGGAGACTGGGCGCTCTGTGCTGTCTCTGTGGTGGGCTGTGGCAGCTACAGCTGGGGTCTTTCAGCCAGTTTTCCCCCTCCTCTTTCCCGTTCCCTTCTCCTCCACTGCAGATGAATCTAGTGCATTTAACAAGCCACCATGTTCCACCCTGTCCACAGGGTAGGTTATGACCCAGCCAGGGCAGCCTTGGATCTGCCTGCCTTTGGACATGGTTGAGCAAGCTGGAGATCTGTATGTCATCCATGATACCAACTGCCCACTCACCAGCTGTATCAAAGCTGTCAAGGCCTGCCAGTCTCACTGCCAACATTTCTTTCTTGCCCACTCTCTGGTCATCCTAATCCCAGCTGTCATCGTCTTCTAACTGAAGTTCCCACATCCATCTGGGCCACCTCCATCTAGTCTACTGCAGCTAGAGTCTTTCAAAGGACAAATATGGGACTTCCCAGGTGGTCCAGAGGTTAAGAACTCACCTGCCGATGCAGGGGACATGGGTTTGATCCCTGGTCCAGGAAGATGCCACATGCTGCCGGGTGAGTAAGCTTGGGCACCACAATTACTGAGCCCATGTGCTGTTGAGCCCCACAATAAGAGGAACCACCGTAAGGAGCAGGCCACACCCCACAGCTAGAGAGTAGCCCCTGCTCAGCAAGGAAGACCCAGGAAAACAAAAATAAAACATGTAAACAAAGAAAAGGACAAATACAATTGTGTCACTCCACCCATATCCTGTGTCTATCCTGGCTTCCCATGGCTTTAGAACAGAGACAAAAAAAATGTTTTTTTAAATATTTATTTGGCTACATCAGGTCTTAGTTGTAGCATGCGGGGTCTTCTTGGAACATGCATGATATTTTTTGTTGCAGCACACAGACTCTCTAGTTATGGTACGGGGGCTCCAGACCTCACAGGCTCCAGTAGTTGCTGTGTGCAAGCCTAGTTGCTCCACAGCACGTGAGATCTTCCCCTAACAAGGACTGAACCTGAGTCCTCTGCATTGCAAGGCAGATTCTTAACCACTGGACCACCAGGGAAGTTCTGACAAAAATCTTCCTAATGTCACCCACAAGGTATTCCACGGACCGCTCCCTCCTGTTTTTCCTGTCTTTCTTGAACTGCTCTCTGCAGGGTATTGTTGTTCCAGCCACTCAGGCCTTCCTGCAGCCCCAGGCCTTTGTATTAAAACGCTGCTTTGTATTAACAGCAGTATTAACAAGCTGCTCCTTCTACCCTACATACCCTTCAACCTAACTCTTCACCTAGGCTATTCATCCTTTTGATCTTAGCTCAAACATCTTTACTTAGGAAAGCTTTCCCTGACCTCCAAGGTCAAGGCCTCTTGTACAATCTCATAATACCACCTCTCTCTTCCTCAACTCACTGGCCACAGTGCCATCTTGCCCTGTGGCCGTTGATTTATATTTGTCTCTTCCTACTGGTGTTGGAGAAGACTCTTGAGAGACCCTTGGACTGCAAAGAGATCCAACCAGTCCATCCTAAAGGAAATCAGTCCTGAATATTATTGGAAGAACTTGGCCACCTGATGTGAGGAACTGACTCATTGGAAAAGACCCTGATGCTGGGCAAGATTGAAGGCGGGAGAAGGGGGTGACAGAGGATGAGATGATTGGATGGCATCTCTATGGATGAGTTTGAGTAAACTCTGGGAGTCGGTGATGGACAGGGAGGCCTGGCATGCTGCAGTCCTTGGGGTTGCAAGGAGTTGGACACGACTGAGTGACTGAAGTGAACTGACTGATTTTGAGCTTCATGACTATGGTGTCATTTTATTCATATTTATTGAATGACTTACAATAAATTGGTCCAAGTGGTGAGCACCCAGGATAGGCCAGGCTTTTCCCTAGCTTTCCCAAGTCAAAGGTGGAGGAGAATGGTTCTCTTTTATTTTGGGCTCAGGAGGCAGGCTCTAGGTTGCAGATGACCATCTTCCCTACCTTACCTGTCTGCAAGATGAAACTTGGCAAGTGGAGAGGAGACACGGTCCTGCCAGCACGGCACCCCTCGCTCCATCCTCAGGCCCCAAGCTCAGAACTCTCCCCCTAGTTCTTCAAGCCTCCCCAAGTCATTCCCAGCAGTGAGAGCCAGGAAAACCCCAGGTTGTAAAAGCTGGTTGGGGTTTTGTGATTTGCAACAGAAAGATCTTTGGCTCAGGCAAGTTAACCTGGTGGTGTGAGCCAAGAGACTGGGGAGACATTAAATTAGGACTTTAACAATCAGCCTAAAGGCAAGCTAGAATTGTATTCGACATGGCAAATATTGCCTGCTACAGTTAGACGGCCTGAATCCTCACAGTCATCTGCCATAGGGAAGGTGGCCCTAACCTGCCATCAAGCTTTTGGGGAGCAGTTCAAGTATGTCATCCAAAAGCTGAGTCCATCTCTACAGCAAGTGAGCAGCCAATCTAACCAGCCATCTGCTCCTGCAACACACATGTATTGCGTACCTACTATGTGCACCAGAGATTCCACAGGGAACACAGGATGGATAGGATCCAACCTTCTTGAGAGACTTACAGTGTGGTTTGTTAGGGGTTGGAGCACGGATGTGGACAGGATAGAAAGTTCTCGGAACTACGGTCACGTAGCCAGCTTCTGACAGGCGGCATGACGGGTGGGGCAGCAGCATGCCGGTTAGAATCAGAAAGCACGGGCTGTGGATTTTGGCTCTTCTGCTCACTGACACAGAGCCTCACTTAGCTTCCCCTGCTGTCAATAGGGATAATAATACCGCTGCAGGTTATAAGGAGGATTAAAACAGAAAATAAGAAGTGCCAAGCTGAAAGGCTTTCAGCAAATTGGAGTTAATGTTGTTATGTGTCCAGATGTCACCAGGGAAGAGCCCCTGCCCAAATTACTCCTCCACACATCAGCCAAACACCTGAAATCCTAGCATGAGGGATTCGGGTTTTGAGTTCACGGTTTGATTGCTATAAGGTCCCTGTGAAAATGTACCTCTACTGCTTGAAAGTGTTAACACAATGAGTCAATGGAAGGGATGAACTACATCAGCAAAGAACAGGCTAAAACTGGAGAATAAGGCAAAGGATACTATGACCCAGCTACATGCAGGCGCTGTGCAGCCTGTGTTTTCATACCCAATTTCCCTCAGATAATTGACCTAAGCTCCTGGTGGCTCAGCGTCCTCATCTGAAGACCCTAATAATAACAGCATCTCTCTCATAGGATTGTTTTGACAGGTAATTAAGATATTATAGGAAAAGCACAGCCACCATGCCTGGGCACGCCATAACTAGGGGCCCAAGCCTGTCTGAATGGTTAGGAAGCATGTGGAACCTCAGTCCATCTAGTCGGAAGGGAGACAGCAAAAGGGGAGGGGGGAACACTCAAGTTCATCTGCGGCCAGGGCACTTACGATGCCGTAGTAACATGACCACAGAGCACGGCTTCACCGACTATCTTCCCTGGATGCAGGCCCAGAGGTGAGATCACTGGATCATATGGTAGTTCCAGCTTTTGAGGAACCTTCACATAGTTTTTCTGTAATGACTTGACCAACTAACACTCTCATCAATGATGTTATAAGGGTTCCCTTCCCTCCATATCCTCACCAACATTTGTTACCACCAACTGAAAATGGTCAGTGAAGGGATGAGGAAAGGCTGATGCAGCTGGATCCTTCCGTGATGGCAACAAGAAAGACGAGATCGTTACCAGATCTCTCTGACCTTGAGAAAATCTGTTCCTGAAATTCCACCAGTTTTGTAAATTCCACCGTTTAAGGTGCGTTCTCTCTTGTATTTCTAAGGACTAAAATGTGCTCCATGTGTAATATTTTAAGACGGGGGAACTGATAATAAGATGGTGTTGGCTAAAAGATCTCAAAGTAATGTAAACACTGAGATTTCTTGTTGCAATAGTCCACAGGGGGGCATTGCATGACAATTCATAATTTATGGAATTTTCTATTCCACCACTAGACACATGAAGATCACAAACTCCTACACATAAATGAATGACAACTCTCTTATTATCTCATTGGGAATTGATTCTCTCTTGTCTTTATTAACTCACACTCTTCTTCTAGTGGGAAGGGTTGATTTTTTTCAAAAAAGGTCAAAGGCAACAAAAGCCAAAAAAAAAAAAAAACACAAAAGGTGGGACTACATTAAACTAAAAAGCTTCTGCACAGCACAGGAAAACCATGAATAAAGTGAAAAGGCAACCTGACCATGGGAGAAAATATTTGCAAATCATATATCTGATAAGGGGTTATATTCAAAATATAGAAAGAACTCATACAGCTCAATGCTTTCCTGATAGCTCAGTTGGTAAAGAATTAGCCTGCAATGCAGGAGACCCTGGTTCAATTCCTGGGTTGGGAAGATCCCCTGAAGAAGGGATAGGCTACCCACTCCAGTATTCTTGGGCCTCTTTTGTGGCTCAGGTGGTAAAGAATCCACCTGCAATTCAGGAGAACTGGGTTCGATCCCTGGGTTGGGAAGATCCCCTGGAGAAGGAAAAGGCTACCCACTCCAGTATTCTGGCCTGGAGAATTTCATGGACTGTATAGTTCATGGGGTCGCAAAGAGTCAGACAGGACTGAGTGACTTTCACCTTCACTCCCCTACAACTCAATAGGAACAAATCAAACAATCTGATATTTTTAAATGGGCAGAGGATTTGAATAAACATTTTCCCAAAGAAGACATACAGATGGCTAACAGGTATATCAGAAAGTAATCAACATCTATCACTAACTGACAGGGAAATGCAAATCAAAACCACAGTGAAGTTCCAGCCACAACCAGGTTCCCAGTAGACAATCATAACTTAGATTTTGTGGAATTTCTAAAAAAAAAAAAAACAAAGCATACTAATTAAACAAAAAATTGACCTCACGGGTACAGAGAACAAATTGACAGTTAACAGAAGTAGGGGGATAGGGAGTGGGGAAAATGGGTCAAGGGGGTTAAAAAGTACAAACTATTAGTTCTAAAATAAATGAGTCTCGGGCATGTGATATACAGCACAGTGACCATAGTTAATAATGTGTGTGTGTGTGTGTGTGTGTGTGCGCATGCGCACGCTCAGTCGTGTCTGATTCTTTGTGACCCCTTGGACTGTAGCCTGCCAGCCTCCTTTGTCCATAGAATTTTCCAGGCTAGAATACAGGAGTTGGGTGCCATTTCCTCCTCTGGAAGATCTTCCCGACCCAGAGACTGTACCCATATCTCTTGTGTCTCCTGCGTTGACAGGCAGATTTTTTTTTTTTTTTTTACCGCTGTGCCACCTGGGAAGCCCCCATAATTAATAAGACTGCATCCTGTTTCTGAAACTTGCTAAGTGATTAGATCTTAAAAGTTCTCTTTACAAAGAAAAAAACATTGTAACTATGTGTGGTCATGGATGTTCACTAGCCTTATGGTGATCCTTTCAAGACACGTATGTATACTGAATCATTATGTCGATACCTGGAATTAATGAAAGGCTCTGTGTCGGTTAAATCTTGATATAAAAATATGTATCAACTTTGGAAACAGAAAAGATGGGGGAGAGATCAATATGGCAGAGTAGAAGAACGTGGAGCTCACCTCCCCCCAACGAACACATCAAAAATACATCTAATGTGTGGGACAGTTCTCACAGAGTACCAACTGAAAGCTGGCAGAAGATCTCCTATACAACCAAAGCGGCAAGAAAGATCCCCGCATAACCGGGTAGGATGAAAAAGAAAAGAAAAAAGAAAAATCAGGGTGGGACCTAAGCCCCTGGGAGGAAGCGGTGAAAGAAGAAAGTTTCCATGGCCCCAGGAAGCTCCTTTGCAGCAGCTGGGTGCTGAAACTCGGGCTACAGCTAGCAGAACTGGGGAGAGGACTCTGGCTGTGCCTGGGCTGCCACTATGAGTACAAGCAGGACAGAGCAAGGGTCCACCAGAGAAGCGCCTTTATGCCTACCTGAAGGGCGGGGTACAGGTCTGCCATTACACGCCTCACCGGCAGCATGATCATGGCCCAGCTGGGTTCCAGCCACTGGGGCTTTGGGAGGGCTTGGGCCCGAGGGGGAGCTGACCTCAGGGCCCATTAGAGGCATGCCCACAGCAGGCGGGCTTCAGCGGCCTTGAGGACCTCAGGCTGGCCAGAGGTGAGACTGATGTCTGAGCTGATTACCAGCGCCCCTCCGGAGGGTGGGTCTGGGAGCAGTCCCAGCAGCAGCACACTTTGGGGACACGCACACCAGGCGGTGGGGGCTGCCACAGACTCACACCTGGTGGACAGCTAAAGGAAGTAAGAAAGACTGTGGACAGAAATGCAGATGACTGTAACAAGGAATTAGAAACTAGGAAGAGGAAGCAATCAGAATTAGACAACTCAGTTGCCAGGAAAAAAACTGAGGTAAAGGCAACAACTAGCAGATGAGACAGTACAGAAGAATGAATACGTGACATGGAAAACAGAGTAATGGACTCACCCAATCAGAGCAGCAGATAGACAAATGGAAAAATCAAAGCAACAGACGAGATCTCTGGGGTAATATTAACAAAAAGCATGCCAACCTACACATAATAGGGGTTCCAGAAAGGGGAGAAAGAGAAAAGGGGGTGGGAAGTATATCTGAAGACTTTATGGCTGTAGACTTTCCAAGTGTTAAAAAGGTAAAGAAAACAGAGAGCCCACAACAAGATGAACATACACAGACCCGTACCAAGGCATATTGTAAGTAAAACGGCAGAAGTTAAAGAGAGGATTCTAAGGCAGCAAGAGAAAAACAAAAGAGTCAGTTACTAGGGAACCCCCATAATGCTATCAGCTGATTTCTCTACAGAACTTGGTAGGCCAGAAGGGAGTGGCAAGACATAAAGTCCTGAAAGGGAAAAATATGCAACCTAGGATACTCTACCCAGAAAGACCATCATTTAGAATAGAAGGAGATAAATAATTTCTCAGACAAGCAAAAACTAAAACAATACAGCAATATTAAACCTAAACTATAAGAAATTAAAAAGTCTTCTTTAAATAGAAGAGAAACAAGAATCTATAGGAAAGGGAAAAACAACAAAGGAAAGGCAAATTTATAAAAAGATTGAAGATCACAGTATATAGATTAAAAGATTGAAGATCACAGTATATAGATTAAAAAACAGTTTTCCTGAAAGCGATCATAATTATAACAAGCAGCAAAATGATAGATATGAAGATATAAAACAGAACATCCAAACCACAAAATGTGAGGGTGGGGAGTAAGAAAATGTAGATCATTTAAAATGTGTCCAGACTTACATGGCTATCAGTCTAGAAGTAGATAGAATTATTAGGTTAGCATACTTGAAAACCAGGGTAACCCCAAAGCAAGAGTATGTTGTGAATTCACAAAAATCTAGAGGAAAGGAACTCAAGCATAACACAGAAGAAATCCATCAAATCACAAAAGGAAAAAGAAGAAGAAAGGAAAAAAGAACTACAAAATCAACCCGAAAGCAAGAATTGAAGTGGCAACAAACACGTACTTATAATTATTTTAAATGTCAATAGACTAAGCGCACTAATTAAAAGACATAGAATGGCAGATTGATTGGAAAACAAAACAAGAACCTACTACAAATAATAAATGCTGGAAAGGGTATGGAGAAAAGGGAACCCTGGTGGGAATGCAAATTGTTGCAACCACTATGGAGAATAGGTTCCTTCAAAAACTAAAAATAGAGTTACCATATGATCCTGCAATCCCACTCATGGGCCTAAATCTGGAAAAGATGAAAACTCTAATTTGAAAAGATATAGTCACCCCAATGTTCACAGCTGCGCTATTTACAACAGCCAAGACATGGAAGCAAGCTAAATGTCCCCGAACAGATAAACAGATAAAGAACATGTGGTATACACACACACAAGAATATCACTCAGCTATAAAAAGTGACATTGGCAGGAACATGGATGGACCCAGAGATGTGAAGTAAGTCAGACAAAGACAGACAAATATCATGTGAGATCACTTGTATGTGGAATCTGAAAACTTGCACACCAGGGTGCATTTGGCAAAGTGGGGAGGCATTTCTGGTTGTCACGCCTGGAGGAACATGGAGTGGGGGAGATCAGAGCTGCTGCTGCTGCTGCTGCTGCTGCTGCTGCTGCTGCTGCTGCTGCTGCTGCTGCTGCTGCTGCTAAGTCGCTCCAGTCGTGTCCAACTCTGTGCCACCCCATGGACGGCAGCCCACCAGGTTCCCCCGTCCCTGGGATTCTCCAGGCAAGAACACTGGAGTGGGTTGCCATTTCCTTCTCCAACACATGAAAGGGAAAAGTGAAAGTGAAGTCGCTCAGTCATATCCAACTCTTAGTGACCCCATGGACGGCAGTCCACCAGGCTCCTCCACCCATGGAACTTTCTAAGCAAAGGTACTGGAGTGGGTTGCCTTTTCCTTCTCCAGGGGATCTTCCCCTCCCAGGGATCGAACCCAGGTCTCCCACATTGCAGGCAAACGCTTTACCCTCTGAGCCACCAGGGAAGCGCTACAAACCAAGAGAGTAGCGCCGACATATATCCACTGCCACGTGCAGGATAGCTAGCCAGCGGGAAGCTGCCGTAGAGCACAGAGAGCGCAGCTCTGCGCTGTGAGGACCCAGAGGAGTGGGAGGCTCAAGAGGGGATATAAACAAGCAAAGAAATATACACATATGGCTGATTCATGATACTGTACAGCAAAAACTAACATTATACAGCAGCAATTATTACTTTTTTTAAAGTGTGTGCATGTCAATTTTTCTGGGAAAAGTGTCATTTCTAAGTGGGTTCATGAGCCAAATCCTTTAGATCTTCTAACCTATTTTTCCTCCTAGTCAGTTTCCTGTGGTATCTCTTCATAGGCAGAAAATTCTGTTCTCTGATGCCAATTAAGACAGAATTGAGAAGAAGCCATGGTGCAAACAGGGAGGAGGTTAAGCCGTTTGTCCAAGGACACTGTTTGCTCGTGGCAGAGACAAGTCTAGACCTTCCCTCGGCGCCTCACGGAGAAAGGCTTTGCAAAAATATTCTAGCAAAAAGGCCAAGAGCACTGGCCTTGGAGCCAGGTGGCCTGGCTTGGAATTCCTGCTCTGCCACCTCTGGTTGTACAATTTTAGAGATTTTTAACCATTTTGTGCTTCAACTTCCTCATCTGAAAAATGGGGTAGTAATACAATCATCTCACACGGTAAGAATTAAGAGGTTAACATGCTTTGAATGATCCTAGCAGGAGGTAAACATTTCTTTCTTTCATATTTGTTATTTACACAGTACTGCTCTATATTTTTAAACAAATGAATATAGTAATCAATGTTTTTGACATGTCAGCATGAGGGTTTTTGGTTTTTTTTATTGTATCCTTGAAGGCAAATTTTTGTGTGCAAAATTAAAAACAAAAATCAACGTAATATCCAACATATAATCTGCCGGATAGTGTTGGTTAGTGCTATGAAGACAGATAATGAAGCAGGATGAGGGGGACAGAGGGTGAAGGGGTGAGCAGAGGGCATGGAGAATTTTGCACAGGGATGGTCAAGGAAGACATCTCTGAGAAGGTGACATCTGAGTGCAAGAAGGCAAGAGATGACCCATGTTGCCACCAGGGAAAAGAGCATTTCTGGCAGAAGAAACAGAAGTGCAAAGGCCCCCGAGCTGGGACGCTTGTCTCAGCCATGAACCTGAAGCAGGCAAAGGAGAGAGTGGTAGGAGATGTTGGGAAAGTCGGGGCAGTCAGTGGGTGGGAGTTAGCATCTTGAGTGAGAAAGGAAGTGCCAAAAGTTGGAAAAGTGTCATGACCTGGCTAGTAGAGGATGGGGTAGAAATAGGGACCACTTTGGAGCCTGTTTTTTTTTTTTTTTTTTTTAGCCCAGGAGAGAGACAGCGGTGGCTAGATCACAGTGGGTGTAGGAGTAAAGCTAAGTAGGGAGGAGGACTCTGGATATTTTTTAAAGGAAGTGCAAACAGGCTTTGCTGATCAGAATGGGATGTGAGAGAAAGGAATCAAAGTAAATTACTATTTCTAAAGTAAACACAAGCCCCTTCTGAAACTTAGTAAACATCTTAAGCTGTGTTTATACATTTCACATTTTCAGTTTAAAGCATCTCAAATGCTAGATTAACAAGGATAACCATCCAGTACTTAACACAACCATAGACAAATCTAATGAACTAGATGACTGATGGAAGAATTTGCTAGTTATCTTGAACACTAGACTATTGTTAACATATTTGGATAAATTCTATTATATTTTAACTTAAAATCTAAAGTCCACAATTGATTACTCAATTACACATTTCACACTGGAACCACAGGGCTAATATATTACAATCCCTTTAAACATTACAAACACTGCAGGCACCAACTGACCTACGTTACACAGACCATTTTCAAATTTAATGCAAAAATATTAATACAATTGCTTTAACTTCATCATCTCTAAGATGATGAAAGTAAAGATGATGTAAAGTCTAAGATTTTACAGGGTTAAATTTGCACACATTCAGTAAGGAAACAGTTTCCCCTCAGTTCACCTGGGGTAACATCTCCTCACTGACTAGTCTGAGATTAGTGGTGAATCAGATAGTATTGGCCAGGAAACGAGTTCTGAAAATGCAGAGATCCAGGGAGAGATGTGCGTTTGTTTTTTTAATAAGAAAGGGCAAGTGGAACTTAGATGGGAAGGACTCCTTGCCCTCCCCAGAGGCTTTGGAGGGGTGGGAATTTAATGGCCCACCTCCCCTGGACTCAAACTACTCAGTGCCTAAGTCTTTTGTGATTTCCTTCTATTTTATCTCCAGATTTGATGGGACCATAACCTTCCCTCCAATTATTTCACCACTTGATCAGACTCAATCTTGGGTGTGGCTCTCAAACTTGGCTGCCCAATGGATTCCTCTGTGGGGCTTTATCAACAGTGAGTCCAGGGTCCCATGCAGAGACTCTGATGTAATGGGCCTGGGATAAGACCCAGGTCTTGGAATTTTGACAGCTCTCAGGTGACTGCACTGCGCAGCCAGGGTTGAGATCCATTGCTGATGCTCATCAAATGTGGGTACAGGCTAAAATCTCCCAAGTCTTTCTAATCTTGTGGTGATTCAGAAGTTCTTTTTAAGTTTTGGGGTACTCAGGGACCAGGGTGGGAATACTCAGCAGCAGCAGATTTTTCCTCCAGTGTTTGTTGAGTGCTTATCCTGTACAAGCCATTCCTTAGGCCCTGGAGGTAGGTACACAGTGCTGGCTCAGACACATCTCTGCCCTCCTGGCACTTAACAGTCCAGAAGGGAGACAGCTGACAGCCAAATAAGGAAGAAAATCAGTCAACGACAGTGTGGAGAGCAGCTATATGGCCTAGTGGTTAAGAACATGGGCTTGAACTAGCTGGAATCTAAGTCACAGTTTGGTGTGACCTTGGACAAGTTCCCAGGTGGTGCCAGTGGTAGAGAGCCTGCCTGCCAATGCAGGAGACATAAGAGACAGATCCCTGGGTTGTGAAGATGCCCTGGAGGAGGGCATGGCAACCTACTCCAATATTCTTGCCTGGAGAATACCATGGATAGAGGAGCATGGTGGGCTATGATTCATGGGGTCACAAAGAATCAGACATGACTGAGCGACTTAGCACACACGCACATGGACAAGTTACTTACCCTCTCTTGCTTGTATTTCCTCATGTGTGAAAAAGGAATTGTAGGACTTTTCTGGTGGCTCAGTGACTAAGACTCCACACTCCCAATGCAAGTTGCCTGGGTTCAATTCCTGCTCAGGGAACTATATCCCACACTCTGCAGCTAAGAATTCGTATGCCGCAACTAAAGATTCTGTGTGGCAGAACTAAAAGATCAAAGCTCCTGCATGCTGCCACTAAGACCTGGTGCAGCCAAATAAATTAATGAATTTTTTTAATGTTAGAAAAATTGTAATAGCTAGGTCAGTACCAACTCATAAAGTTGTTAGAAGAATGAAAAGAGTTAATATATGTAAAATATTTAGACTAATTTCAGATGAATAGAGAACAGGGGAAATTAACCATTATTTTAACCTCAGAAACTGATCATTTTATAACAAATCAAAGTGAGTTAGGGAATAAAAATGGTGGGAGAAAGAGAACAAAAGTCTGGGAAGGAAAAGGAGGATTGTTATTTTAGCTAAGGTGGTCAGAAAAGGGCTCCCTGAGGAGGTGCCATTTATGCAGAGAACTAAGTGCAGAGAAACAGTGTCAGACTTTATTTTGGGGGTCTCCAAAATCACTGCAGATGCTGACTGCAGCCATGAAATTAAAAGACGCTTACTCCTTGGAAGGAAGGTTATGACCAACCTAGATAGCGTATTCAAAAGCAGAGCCATTACTTTGTCCACAAAGGTCCATCTAGTCAAGGCTATGGTTTTTCCAGTGGTCATGTATGGATGTGAGAGTTGGACTGTGAAGAAGGCTGAGCGCCGAAGAATTGACACTTTTGAACTGTATTGTTGGAGAAGACTCTTGATAGTCCTTTGGACTGCAGGGAGATCCAACCAGTCCATCCTAAAGGAGATCAGTCCTGGGTGTTCATTGGAAGGACTGATGCTGAAGCTGAAACTCCAATACTTTGACCACCTGTTGTGAAGAGCTGACTCACTGGAAAAGACCCTGATGCTGGGATGGATTGAGGGCAGGAGGAGAAGGGGATGACAGAGGATGAGATGGCTGGATGGCATCACCAACTCGATGGCCTTGAGTTTGGGTGAACTCCAGGAGTTGGTGATGGACAGGGAGGCCTGGTGTGTTGCGATTCATGGGGTCACAAAGAGTCAGACACAACTGAGCAACTGAACTAAAGTGCACAGAGGAAAGAGTGAAAGAAAAAGTGTTAGTGGCTCAGTTGTGTCCGACTCTTTGTGACCCCATGGACTGGATAGCCCATTGGGCCCCTCTGTGTGATTCTCTAGGCAAAAACACTTGAGTGGGTAGCCATTCCCTTCTCCAGCGATCTTCCTGACCCAGGGGTCAAACCTGGGTCTCCTGCAATTGCAGGCAGATTCTTTACCATCTGAGGTCTGACCCACCAATAAAGAGGATGGGATACCTCAAATATTCTGGGCTGAGAAAATAGCAAAACACAAGACCCTGAGGCAGAAGACAGCTAGTGGGGCCAGAAGCAAAACAGGAATGGAAACTATGGGGTGGAGTGAGGAGGAGGCGGGAGCAGGGGTGGGGAAGGGCCCATTGTGTTGTAGATCTGTCTGTAGACATGATCGCCAACTAGACTGTGAGTCTCAAGTCTTTGTATCACTAGATACTGTGCCAGGCCATGCAATATGTTCAATATATGTTTACTGAATAAAGGAAAATCAATTAGTAACCAGATAAAGCCCCCTCCATCAGCAAATTAGAATATCAGTATTCCAGGCTGTTGTTCACTCCCAAGTTCCATGCAAAACCCAACTGGGAGGTGTGACATTTATAGGTCTCCCAAGGCCTTCTTTTATAAGAGAGAGTCAGCAGCCCATGAGGAGGGACGTCAGATGGGCCACCAGTTGATAAGAACAATGCAGTCCTTTCCTTGGTACCTACAAGTGAGTGGATACAGTTCCCTAGAGGGCCATTATTATGTACAGTTGCTTCTGTGCAGCCAAGGGTTACCAAAATTAGTGCTTTCCTAGTGTTTCCTGGGGACCGATTTAACATTCAACGGAGGAGCTGAGCTGCCAAGTCTGGCTCTAGGTGGTCGCCATCTCCCGCTGTGTGTGCTCAGCATAGCTGGAATTCCTGCCAATTTTGGATGAAAGCTTTGTTACTATTGCACCATCAGTGCAGTTTAGACAGGGACCGTGGCTTTCTCTTGCAGTTTTTCTTGCATTTTAAGGGTAACTCTCTGTTCCTCTTTATCCTTAGGAATCTGGTTTGTTGTGGGTTGGTGTGGTAAGCTCTAGAGGCTGCGGCAGAGAATGTCCCATCAATGTTTTTCCATCACTTAGGTTCTAAGTCATGGGTAAACTGGTTTGTGAGCATAGCTGTCACCTTAGCCTAACCAGCTTCACTTCTGCTTTCATGCAGAAGCAGCACTCCAGCTTTATTCTGGGCACTCCTCCTCAATTCCACATGTCTCTGGTGGGGTGTTTAACTTGGAGTCTCGCTTCTCCTGCCTCTTTCCTGCCCCCTGCTCCAAGCATGTTCAGCTACCCAGACTAGCCAAGAAGAGCCCTTTCTTCTAGCCACAGTGAGTCTGGACTCAGGGGTGGGATCTGACCTATTCTAGATGATCAAGGTCCTCCTTGTGAAGTTGGCAAATTGATGCTCATTAGGCAGGAGAAGGCTTTGTCCTTTTCCTCTAGGACAGTGGTTCTTAAAGCCAACACTTCCTTTTTCAAAACAAATATTGTTATTATCCCTTTTACATACCAAAGAGAATTCATAGATAATCAGTTCAGTTCAGTTGCTCAGTCGTGTCTGACTCTTTGCGACCCCATGAATCGCAGCACGCCAAGCCTCCATTAAAAATAAAACAATGTTGCCCTAATTCTAATATGAAAGAGAAAAATTAAAAATAAAATTAAAAGACACATTAAAAATAACATAATAAAAATAGCTTGTAAAAAGTTTACAATGAAACAATGATGCATCAGTACGTACAAGCATGAGCACGCCTACTCTAGAAGACGACTACTAATATGATGACAAAAAAGAGGTAGGCAAGGGTTAACAAAAAGGCTCATCTCTAACATGAATTTACTCCTTTAAGGACGGACTTTTTGCCACTGACTCCTTGTGACACCATGGGCTGTAGCCTGCCAGGGTCCTCTGTCCACGGACTCTTTCCAGGCAAGAATACTGGAGTGGGTTGCCATTTCCTACTCCAGGGGATCTTCCCAATGCAGGGATCAAACCCACATATCTTGTGTCTCCTACATTGGCAGGCAGATTCTTTACCACTGTGCATCCTGGGAAGCCCTAAGACTGGGCGAGGTGGTTGTTTTATCTAATGTACAGAAATCAACTTCCCTCGTGGGTCAGATAATAAAGAATCTGCCTTCAATGCAGGAGACCCATGTTCAAGCTCTGGATCGGGAAGATTCCCTGGAGAAGGAAATGCTACCCACTCCAGTATTCTTGCCTGGCAAATCCCATGGACAGAGGAGTCTGGCAGGCTACATGGAGCTGCAAAGAGTCGGACACAACTTAGTGACTAAACAACAACAACAATGTATAAATCCTCTACATATGAATGAGCTCCGTTCAAAGAGTACATTTATAAGTCCAATTTGTATGTGGGGTGCTAAGTCGCTTCAGTTATATCCTATTCTTTTTGACCTTTTGGACTGTAGCCCACCAGGCTCCTCTGTCCATGGGATTCTCCAGGCAAGAACACTGCAGTAGGTTGACATTTTCTCCTCCAGGGGATCTTCCTGGGCCAGGGATCAAACCTGTGTCTCTTATGTCCCCTGCACTGGCAGTGGGTTCTTTACCCCAAGTGTCACTGGGGAAGCCTGAAATTAACCTAGGTACCCAACTAACACAATTGGCTATATAGTACTCTAATAGTTGTATAATAGTTTTCACCCAATAATACCTAAAAAACAAGCACAAAAAGAACACATTTAAAATCTTATAGTACAGTATCTTGAAAAGTGCAGTAGTACTGCAGTACGGTACAACACCTGGCATATAGGGGCTGGAATCGAGCAAGAAGAGTTATGAGCAGAGGAAGGAGAGAAGGTGGGAGACGGTAGAGCTGAAGAACCATCAGCAATAGGAGACAGAGGGGAAGCTGCAATTTCACTCATGCATGATGTTGACAACACACTTTCTGCTCCCTTGCTGGAACCAGATGCATGTTCACATCTTTGAAAGTTTGCACACTGAAGGTTTGGATGTAGGGGACTTATAGTATAATAATAGTAGAGAACTTTAATACTTCACTTTCATCAATGGATAGATCCATACAGAAAATCAATAAGGAAACATTGATCATAAACAACATGGTAGGCTAGATAGAATGAAACACTTCAGAACAAGTAACAGAATAAACATTCTTCTCAAGTATATGTGGAACATTCTCCAGGACAGATCATACGTTAGGCCACAAACAAGTCTTAATAAATTTAAAGACTGAAATCACATCAGCATCTTTTCCAACCACAATGGTATGAAACTAGAAGTCAATTATAAGAAAAAAACTGAAAAATTCACTAATATGTAGAGATTTACAACATACGACTGGACAACCAATGGTCAAAGAAATAAAAAATTACCTTGAGATAAATGCAAATGAAAATACAACATACCAAGACTATGGGGTGCAGCAAAAGCAGTTCTAAGAGGGAAGTTCACAGCAATAAACATCTACAGAAAGAAACAAGAAAAATGTTTCATCTTAAGGAACCAGAAAAAGAATAAACGAAGCCCAAAGTTAGTAAAACTAAGGAAAAAGCAAGAATCAGAGTGGAAATTAATGAACTAAAACCTAAAAAGATGATAGGAAAGATTTTTTTTTTAAACTAGGTGTTATGAAAAGAGAAAATTGAGAAAACATTCACTACATTCATCAAGAAAAGTAGGACTCAAGATCAGAAACGAAAGAGGAGATGGTACTATTGATACCAAAAATTATGAAGGATCATAATTACTATGAACAATCATATACCAAATTGGGCATCCCAGAATAAATTCCCAGAAACTTACAAGACTGAATGGAGAAGAAATGGAGAATCTAAGCAGACCAACTAGTAGTAAGGGGACTGAGTCAGGAATCTAAACCTTCCTAATAAAAGTCCAGGACCAGGTGGCCTAACTAGTGAGTTCAACCAAATATTTAAGGGAGAATACCAAACCTTATCATTTATTCTAAAAAACAGAAGGTACGCTTCCAAACTCATTCTATGAGACCAGCATTACTGACACCAGAATGAGATAAGAATACCACAAGAAAAGAAATTTACAGGTCTATATCCCTCATGAATACAGATGTAAAAATCCTCAACGAAATATTAGCAAACTGAACTTAACAATATATTAAAAGATCATACCCAATGATAAAGTAGGATTTATTCTAGGAATGTAAGGATGGTTCAGTATCCACAAATTGTTTATGGGATTCTCCAGGCAAGAATACTGGAGTGGGTTGCCATTTCCTTCTCCAGGGATTGAACTCGGGTTTCCTGTATTGGAGGCAGACACTTTGACATCTGAGCCACCAAGGAAGCTCATAAAATAAAGGATAAATTAATATAATCATCTCTAGATACAGAAAAACACTTGACAAAGTTCAACATCTATTTACAATAAGAAGCCTCAATGAAGAGGCTATAGAGGAATATACCTCAACATAATAAAGCTAAATGACAAGCCCATAGCTAACATCATATTCAACAGTAAAACAAACCAACAAAAAAACCACAGTGAAAACTTTTCACCTAAAATAAGGAACTGAACTTTCCCCCTAAAATCAGGGACAAAGCAAGAATGCCCACTCTTTCTATTTCTATTCAACATAATGTTGGAAGTCCTAGCTAGAGCAATTAGCCAAGAAGAAATAAAAGTCATCCAAATCAGAAAGGAATAAGTAAACTGTGGTTATTTGCAGATGACATGACATTATGTATAGGAAATCTTAAAGGTACCATCCAAAAACTTGTTGGAACTAAATAAACAAATTCAGTAAAGTTGCAAGATCTACACACTAGTAATGAATTATCAGAAAGAGAAATTAAGAAAAATTCCATTTAAAATAACATCAAAAAGAACAGGAATAAATTAAACTAATGAAGTGAAAGACTGATATACTGAAAACTGTCAGATATTGATAAAAGAAACTGAAGACACAACTAGTTGCAAAGATATTCTGTAAGAATGGATTAGAAGGCTAAATATTGTTAAAATGTCCCCATACACAAAGTAATCTGTAGATTCAACATCAGTTCAGTTCAGTCAGTCGTGTCTGACCCCTATCAAAATTCCAATGGCATTTTTCACAGAAATAGAGAAACTTCTAAAATTTACTTTGACCCACAAACTCCAAATAGCCAGTGCTATCTTAGAACAACAAAGCTGGAGGCATCATGTACTCTGACTTCAAACTATATTATAAAATTCTAATAATCAAAATAGTATGGTATTGGCATAAAAACACACATAGATCAATGGAACAGAAGAGTGAAGCCCTAAATAAACCCACATTTATATGGTCAATTAATTATGGCAAAGAAGCCAAGGACATCCAATGGGGAAAGGATAGTCTCTTCAATACATCATGCTAGGAAGACTGGACAGCCGTGTGCAGAAGAATGAAACTGGACCACTAACTTACACCACCCTCCAAATTAACCAAAAATGGATTAAAACCTTAAAAGACCTGAAACCATAAAACTCCTAGAAGAAGACATAGGCTGTAAGCTCCCTGACATTGATCTTGGCAATTAGTTTCTGGATGAGATACCCAAAGCAGGTAAGTCAGTGGGCTGCTGCTGCTAAGTTGCTTCAGTCGTGTCCGACTCTGTGCGACCCCAGAGACGGCAGCCCACCAGGCTCCCCGTCCCTGGGACTCTCCAGGCAAGAACACTGGAGTGGGTTGCCATTGTCTTCTCCAATGCATGAAAGTGAAAAGTGAAAGTGAAGTCGCTCAGTCATGTCTGACTCTCAGCGACCCCATGGGCTGCAGCCCACCAGGCTCCTCCATCCATGGGATTTTCCCGGCAAGAGTACTAAAAAGCTTCTGTGCAGCAAAGTATCAACAAAATGAAAGGCAACTTACCAAATGGGAGAAAATAATTGCAAATCATATGTCTGCTACGGGGTTCACACTGCAGTTATATAAAGAATTCATACAACTTAAGAGTAAGAAATAATCTGATTTTAAAAATGGGCAGAGGACCTTCTTTTCCAAAGAAGACACACAGATGGTCAACAGGTACATGAAGACATCTTCAATATCACTAATCAGGGAAATGCAAACCCACAATGAGAGATTGCCTCACTTCTGTTAGGATGCTTATTATCAGAGAGACAATAGTGTTCATGACGATGTGGAGAAGAGAAGCCTTGTGAACTGTTGGTGAGGCTCTAAACTTGTTCAGCCACTATGGAAAATAGTATGAAGTTTCCTCAAAAATTAAAAACAGAGCTACCTTATAAATGTGGCAATTCTACTTCTGGGCATTTATCCAAAGGAAACAAAAAACTAATTTGAAAAGATACGCACCCCCATACTCACTGCAGCATTATTTACAATAGCCAAAATATGGAAGTGTCCTTCAGGGGATGTACAGATAAACAGATGTGGTAAAAACAGAGCTATAATGTGAAAGTGAAAGTCACTCAGTCGTGTCCGACTCTTCACGACCCCATGGACTGTGCAGTCCATGGAATTCTCCAGGCCAGAATCCTGGAGTGGGTACTCTTTCCCTTCTCCAGGGGATCTTCCCAACAAGAGCAATAATATTCAGCCTTAAAAAAAGAAGGGTATCTTGTCATTGTGGCAACATGGATGGACCTTGAGGGCAATGTGCCCTCAGTGAGATAAGTCAGAGAAAGACAGATACCATACGCTTTCACTTATTTATGAAATTTAAAGAAAAATTAAAAACAACACTAAACACATAGATGGGCTTCCCAGGTGCCTCAGATGGTAAAGAACCCACCTGCAACGCAGGAAACCTGTTTGATCCCTGGATTGGGAAGCTCCTCTGAAGGAGGGAATGGCAACCCATTGCAATGTTTTTGACTGGAGAATTCCCATGGACAGAGAAGGTTGACAGGCTATAGTCCATGGGGTGGCAAAGAGTAGGACCCGACTGAGCAACTAAGCACAGCCCAGCAAGTGCATAGATACAGAACAGGTGGTGGTTGTCAGAGGCAGGGCTTGGACAGTGGACAAAATGCATGAAAGAGGTCAAAAGATAACAGCTTCCAGTTATCAAATAAATCATGGGAATGTAATAAAATGGTGACTATAGTTAATAATACTATATTGTATACTTGAAAGTGGCTAAGAACATAGATCTTAAAAGTTCTTATTACAAGGAAAAAAATATGTAACTCGGTGTGGTGATAGAACTTAGCTAGACATTGTGGTGATCGTTTCACAATGTATGTAGGTATTGAAACATTATACTGTATGCCTGACACTAAAGTTATGTCATTATGTATATCTCAATTAAAGATGACTGTGCAAATGGCTTTATATATAAAACAGGGTTAAGTCTAGGCTCAGTTCATTGTAAATAGGCTTTCTACCTACAGGAATGTCCAGTGGGACGTTAGAAACTGGCATAGAACATAAGAATTCTTCTTTGTATAGGAGTGGCCCATGCTCCGTAGGATGTCTAGCGTGAAATTCAAACAGTAGCTCCCCACCATCATCGTGACAACCCCAACCATCCCCACAAATTTCCAAGATGCTTTCTAGGGGGTACCCCCTCCTTCCCACTCCTCTCGAAGAGCACTATTCCAGGATGGTGAGCTTCATGCGGGGGCTGCTTGCAGTCACCTCACCCAGCTTCATGGACACAGTCATTTGTGGAAGATACATATGAAGCCAATGTGGAGAGGATGGTAGAATGGAGAGAGAAAGGCAGAGTCCAAGATATCTTTTGAGCTCCTGGATCCCAATATGCCTGACGTTAGATCTAACATCTGTACTTCCCTCTTTACATGAGCATAAAATTTCCTCTGAGTTTGGTTTCTGACATGTGCAACTAGAAAAATTTGGTCCAACATATGCTTTAAGAGGCAGCTGTAGACATAACTTATTTTCTTTTTTGCTTATTCAATGATATTTAATCATCACAACTTTTTTTTTCTTCTGCAAAGTAGGAATATAAGGGAAGTCTATTCTAACATGTCATGAACTCTAAGGTGTTATGTTCCAATAGGTCAGACTTACTAATGCCTGTGAGCAAACTGACTCTTCTCTTTTTCTCATGGAATTTATCTACACCTAGACACTCACACGCACATTCTAGCAGGCATATTCGTATACTTTGGTCATGCTTTCCAGGTATAGCTGATTGGACAATGGATGTTCATCGTTGTTCAGTCATTAAGTCATGTCCAACTCTTTGCGACCTCATGAACTGCAGCACACCAGGCTACCCTGTCCTCCACTATGTCCCGGAGTTTGCGCAAGTTCATGTTCATTGAGTCGGTGATGCTATCTAACCATCTCATCCTCTGGACCACTCATGGTGGACCACTCAAATTCTCTTTCCCTGGAATTTCAGCCCTAGGCTTAGTGAACTGAAGCTCTCTCCCTAGGGCTGGAGCTGTTACAGGTAACATGAACGCTGCTGCTAAGTCGCTTCAGTCGTGTCTGACTCTGTGTGACCCCATAGATGGCAGCCCACTAGGCTCACCCGTCCCTGGGATTCTCCAGGCAAGAACACTGGAGTGGGTTGCCATTTCCTTCTCCAATGCATGAAAGTGAAAAGTGAAAGTGAAGTTGCTCAGTCGTGTCCGACTCTTAGCGACCCCATGGACTGCAGCCCACCAGGCTCCTCCATCCATGGGATTTGCCAACATGAACGCTAGGGAGGGGCAAAAGGAGAGCTGCAAGGCGCTTTATTCTGTCAGATGATTTTAAAGAGGGAAACTGACTAGCAGAGGTGCAGAAAGAAAAGAAACAGTTTCAGAAGCATTCTAGTTCCAAGACCCATCCCTTCCCAAGATTCAACTATATTCTGCTCGTGGGCTGTTCCAGAAGCCTTATATCTTTAAATGAATTTCCACCCTTTATTTACATCTCCAGTGAGTTTCTATTACTTGTCCCTAAAGAATTCTAACACTTTATTCCTCTAGGTATTTTAAGTTCTCTCCTCACATCAAATCAGATCACTAGGAAGCCACGCTGTGTGGTGAGGGTAAGAGGGTGGGTCATCCCTGCAGAACGGGGGAGGGGGTTGGGAGAGTTGATGGGGAGGTTTAAGTGTTGCCCTTAGCTTTAATCAAACATCAACTCAATGTATGGCAAAACCAATACAATATTATAAAGTAATTAGCCTCCAATTAAAAAATAAATTTATATTAAAAAAATTAAAAATCTCAAAAAAAAGAAAAAAACCCCAACAACCACCAACAACCAGAGGCTTTCACAACCAAATCTGGAAATCCAGGCTCTGAGCCTCATCAGCTGTGTCTCTTTGGGTAAGTTACTTAACTCCCCTGATCTCTAAACTTGAGACAATAACAATAACCCACTTCCTAGGGTTGCAATGGACAGCTCAGTGAGATGAAGACAGAAATGTGCTCAGCACAGTCATCCAAGTTCAATAAATATTTCTCCTACATTCTCCCCTGTCCTCTTTGCCACCTTGCTCTTAGCAGCTGACCAGTCCCTCAGTATCAGCACGAGTAATGCCTCTCTTGCACTTGAATTTTAATCTGAAATTCTGACGAAGCACAGAACGATAGAGGAGGATTGGGTCTTCAAAGTTATCTGGTCCAACCTCCCCACCCCTCTTTATTTTTAAAACAATTAAAAAATAATTGTATTTGTTTTTGGCTGTGCAGGCGTTTCTCTGGCTGCGGTGCAGGGGCGCTGCTCTCTCGTTGCAGAGCATGGGCTCTAGGGCGCTCCGGTTCCAGCAGTTGTGGCTCCGGACTCTGGAGCTCAGGGTTAACAGCTGTGGCCCACGGGGGCTTAGCTGGTCCAAGGCATGTGGGACCCTCTCAGATCAGGGATCGAACTCGTGTCTCCTATATTGGCAGGCGGGTTCTTTACCACTGAGCCACCAGGGAAGCCCCTTTTTAAATTTTTAAAAGTTCACAGAGTTGCATATAGGTTAAAGAGTCAACTAATCCTATAAAGTTTATGAAGACAAGCAGCAGTCTCTAGACCTCATCCCCGTCTCACCCTCCAGAGAGGCAATCTCTCCTTGTATCTGACTGATGATAACCTCCACGTCACCAAATGTCACCCTTGCAATGCCACTTATTTTTCAGGATCAGGCCTCATCTATTGACCTCTCACAATAGAAAGTGAGGATCTGCTCCCTTATTTTGCAGATCAGGAAGCTGAAGTGGTTCAAGATCAGTGACTTTCCCAAGGCCTCACTCAGATAATCTAGGTGTGAGGTCAGAGTTTTGCATTTTTTTTTTTAAAGCTTCTCAGCATTTTCTCACATTCATGCGAGTTTGAGAGCCACTGCCAAGGCAGTGAGAGCTTTGGAGGCAGAACTTCAGCAAGACTTCAACTTCAGAAGTCTTGACTCTGATGCTATTGGCTATGTCACCTTGAGAAAACCTTTTCTGAGCCTCAGTTTCTTAGTCTATAAAATGGGCACATTTTAAAGGCCTTATAGGAATAAAGGGGATCAAATGCTGTATGAAGATGTGTGATGACTGACAGTTCCAGCTACAACAGCATGGGCATATCAGTGAGCTTCCCTGAGTCTCTTTTTCCTCATCAGTACAGTGGGCCTCACCCGACCCCATCTTACCTCTTCCTCCTCCATTCCAATTCAATAGCCTCAGTCCTATTTTTCTAAGAGAGCTAAGGGCTTCCTCACCCTTGCCCATTTTTCTACCTTAAACACTTCTCACTTTCATCTCTTCATCAGACTAATCCTGACATACTTAAGGTCTCAGTTAACTGTGCCTTGTCCAGAGAAGCCTTACCTCTGCCCGTGACTCAGGGTTAACACACTCCCACTCCAGCCCCATGCATGCGCCATGTTCTATGCTTGTCCCTGCGTGGAACAGATTGTGCTTGGAGACTATTGTGTTTTTTCTTGCTGAATGTCTGGCTTCCCCATGAGCCAGTGTGAGCACAGAAGAACTTCTGTATAGTCACTGCAGTACCCTCAGCCCAGGCACAGGGCCAGACACATCGTGGAAGTGGAAGTGTCGGTCCCTCAACTGTGTCTCTTTGTGACCCAATGACTACAGCCCACCAGGCTCCTCTATCCATGGGATTCTACAGGCAAGAGCCCTCCTCCAGGGGATCTTCCCAATCCAGGGATTGAACCCAGGTCTCTTTGCATTGCAGGCCTGTTCTTTACCCTCTGAGCCACCAGGAAGACACGTGGTAGATCTCCACTAAACATGCTCTTCTCTTGGCTAATATTAGTCCATCTGCCTGGCCTGGCTCACTGCTGGAACCACCAGCTCAACCTTGCTCCTACAACTCCCTGACTAGAGATGCAGAAAATCTGGTTGTCCTCAAGTTCACAATATCAAAGTCTGACAGCTGAACAGTAAGACAGGCTCAGCAGGTGGGGCATACTCAGGCATGTTATTGTTGACAGAGTGTCCCGGCTTGGCTGGTAAGGTTCTGTCTTCATTGCCAGCCTTGAAGTTCTGGCTGTGGTTTCTGTTAAACAAACACATTTTTTTCTTAAAAAATTTTTTTTAACCTGCCTCAGTTTTTATTTTTAAAATATTTTTATTAAACTTTTTTTTTTCCTGGCTATGTTACATGGCATGTGGGATCTTGGTTCTCCAACCAGGAATCAGACCCAAGTGCCCTGGAGTCTTAACCACTGGACCGCCTGGGATGTCCCTAAATCTTTATATGAACCCTTAAATAAGAGTTTCAAGTGACAGGGAACATCCTGCTCTATTCCTGAACTGTGGGGCATCACATGGTATCCATGGTATCCTCACAAGCGAGGAAGAGGAACCAAAAGAATCAAAAGGAGAAAGCAAGATTTTCCCAAAAGGCATTCCCTATGACCTCAGAAAAGCGCAACTTGGGTCATTTCCAGACATACTGTTGGGAAAGAGTTCTCTTTTTAAACTTTCAAATACAAAGGTTTTTGTTCAGTGGCAATCTTATGTTACCCATTTCTGTCGATTTTCAAAAGCCAAAAGTATTCTTTAAAAAAGAGTAAGGCCAACTGTGTTATGATACTTTATCACTGGAACAGAAATTTCTAGTGCTAAACAAATTCACACCTAGAAATGTTTTCCATTCAATGAATAAACACCTGAAATGGATGTTGCAAGGGGACTTCAGCAAGGGGTAGGATCGTTCAGATGGCAAATGATGGAGCCTGGGCACTGCAAATACAAGGTGTTTTGGAAACAGTTAGGTGGGGCAGTGAAGAATGTGGTCTCTAGAATCATGCTGTCTAGGTTTGAATCCTAGTTCTTTCTTTTAACAGCTGCATGGCTGTGGGCAGTTTACTCGGCCACATGGTGCTTCAGTTGCTCATCAACAAGGAGGGGGAGTGCCTGACTCATGCTTGTGTACTCACTCACTCAGTCGTGTCTGACTCTTTGTGACCCCATGGGCTCTAGCCCCCAGCCTCCTCTGTCCGTGGGATTCTCCAGGCAAGATTACTGCAGTGGGTCACCATGCCCTCCTCCAGGCGATCTTCCCGACCCAGGGATCGAACCTGCTTCTGTTTATCTCACCTGCGTTGCAGGTGGGTTCTTTACTACCAGTGCCGCTTAGAAGGGTGTTTGGCCCAAAGTAAGAACTCAAAAAACATATTAAGCTCTTAAGCCACAAAGTAGACACAACCCAAGTAACCACAGCAAGCCAATGGATAAACTGTGGTCTATCTGTACACTGAAATACTACTCAACAATGAAAAGAAAAGCTATCAACTAACACCCAGAAGAACCTGGGTGAATCTCCAGATAACTACCCTGAAGGAAAGAACCCAGGCCAGAAACACTACGATTCAATTTACACAGGACCTGTGAAAAAAACAAAACAAATTTATAGAAACAGCACATTAGAGGTTCCTTGGGAATTGGGGGTGCAGGGAGAGGCGGGAGGGAAGAAAAAAGGGCACAAAGAAACTTTTGATGGTGATGAATGAATACGTTTACTATCTTGACTGTGGTGATGGTCTCATGAATATATGCATATGTCAAACTTATTACACATTTTAAGTATGTCAATAAAACTGCTTAAGAAATGTCAGCCATTACCAATTTCACACTAATCCACTCTTGTTAACAACGTCCCGGGTGGTCATTACTGGATCAGACTCATTCAATTCTAGTCCTATTGGTTATCCCTGGTTTAAATAAATGTTTCTGATTTTCCCCCACTTTTGAGAATTCATGATTCTGTAACTTACTAGTCCTCTGACCTTAGACAAGTCACAAGCTCTCTGAGCCTCCATGTTTTCCATCAGTAAGACATGGAAATTTTATCTATCTGCCTTTCTGGATGGTTGTGAAGATAGAATGTGGAAATGTTCAAAGTGCTCCAAAATACTGTGCGGTGTTACGTGTACACGAGGGAGGGACGTGTGCTGCGTTCCTCTGAACACGTACTGTGTTTGCCAAGACTTGGTCTGCCAGCAGAACTTGATACCAAGCACCTCTTAAAATAGCCCTTCTGCAAATACTACTCGGGTTTATGGTTTTTGTATGAATACCTTTGTTAGCTCATTTTTACGGTTACTCATCAGGCTGTGAAGAGCAGGGGTCCAGAGACGTCAAGAGTCTGAGGGACCCAGGCGAGGCCACTCGGAGAGCCATGCCAGTGTTGGCGGGATCACCTCATATAGGAATTTTCCAGGTGGAGATGCCACCACCTGTCAAAGCTGGTTCCTTCTGGCCCAGGGCCTCTGCCCTTTGATGAGTTAAAGCCTGCTGCTGATTAGCATAGCAGGACCTAGGTTTTATCTCTTGTCATAAACAAAACAAAACCAAAACAGTCGTTTAACATCACTCCAGAGAAGCTGTCAGGTTGTTCGCTGGAAACAGCGCTTGTTAGAAGACCTCATTTTAGTGGTGAGAGGGAGTTTATCAGCTCAAAAAAAAAAAAAAAAAAAAAAAGACCCCACTGGAAAGACAACTAAAAGCGTACTAAGTAGGTGCTGAGAGGTATAAACCAAAACACTAAGAGTGGTTCAGGCTTCCCAGGTGGCGCAAGTGGTAAAGAACTCACCTGCCAACACAGGAGCTGTGAGAGACCACGGGTTCGATCCCTGGGTTGGGAAGATCCCTTGGTAGGAAGCAGCAACCCACTCCGGTATTCTTGTCTGGAGAATCCCATGGTCAGAGGAGCCTGGCGGGCTAATAGTACGTAGGGTTGCAAAGGCACAACGGAAGCAACTTAGCACGTACAACAGTGATTACCTTTAGACTCAGGGTGAAGATTTTTACTTTTCTCTTGGCTTTCCTGCATTTTCTAAGTTTTCTATGAGTGGATGTCACTTTTACAATAAGAAACTTAAAAAAAAAAAACACAAAAACCAAGGTATGTCTGGCATAGAATTGCCACCTTTGCCCAGAAAGGCAAAGACATTCTTATTACCTCTAACCGATAAAGATGACCATCAGCTGTAAACAGAAACAGAATTAAAATGCCTTTAAGTATGATCTGCCAGCTCAGGCATCCATCTCTGAGGGCTGTGGCACTGGGTAGTTTCAGGAAGAGCTTGCTATGCCCCTTGACACCGAAACAAAAATGATAGTGCTGTCCCCAAGCCTGCTTAAGTCCCTTAACGCTAGCTCTTGTTCTGGAATCCACACATCTCAATTCTTCTTGAATCAACATGTTTTCTGTCTATTTGACTTAGCTTGAGACTAATCATACCCGGAATTCCCCCCAAGCCTGTCAGTCACTGCTACTGCTACTGCTAAGTCACTTCAGTCGTGTCCGACTCTGTGCGACTCCATAGATGGCAGCCCACCAAGCTCCCTCGTCCCTGGGATTCTCCAGGCAAGAACACTGGAATGGGTTGCCATTTCCTTCTCCAATGCATGAAAGTGAAAAGTGAAAGTGAAGTCGCTCAGTCGTGTCCGACTCTTAGCAACCCCATGGACTGCAGCCCACCAGGCTCCTCCACCCATGGGATTTTCCAGGCGAGAGTACTGGAATGGGGTGCCATCAGTCACTGGATCCCACCAAGAGCCATGAAATAGCCATCATTGGTTCACATCCATCACGGCTCAAACTGAAACCAAGAGCTACCACAAGAAACCTTCTAAAAAGTACCATGATCCCAGGAGCATCTCATGTATCCCCTCCGGCCATGCCCCACAACTGTCTTTCTGTCTTAGACTTTCCTGCAATGCCCAAACAGTCCAATTTCAAATCTTGGGGTTTACCAGCTGGGTAATCTTGGATGAGACAATTTCTCTGTATTTCAGTTTCCTTATCAGTAAAGTGAGCTCAGTAAAATCTCGTTCTTGGAACTGGTGTGAGAATGAAGTGATTGATATGGCAAAGTTATTCCAAGTAGCACCTGGCACATGGTACCTACTCATACACATGAACTATTTTTATTCCTGCCCAACGCCTCTGCTCAGCTTTTGAGCTGCTCACCTCAGTAGGTCCCTAGCAGCGTGCTAAACAAATCTTCATTCTGCAAATGAATGTAAAATGTGGAATAAATCCCAGGCAATGCTTCACAGACTTCATTTTATCCCAAAAAGAGCGTGGGTGAAGTCTTAAATGCAGCCAGCCTCCTAGGGAGCCATCTCTCTGAGATTAGACGCTGTCTCACACAGAGCAAGGTGGGGCCAAACTCCAAACTTCAGAATCCGAAAGAGCTAGGAAGGGCTCGGACCATAATGGCTTTTATTACCTTCCCATATGCCTCACACCTGACAAGTTTTCACCCCTGAGCCCTGTTGCTCAGGATGTATCCCCAAACAAACGAAATCAAGATCCCTGAAGGTGGGACTCGGGCTTCGGTATCACATGCTCCCCAGATGATTCCAATAAGCAGTCATGGCTGAGAAGCGTTGCCTGGGCCTAAATCGAAGGTCATGAGTGGGTGAATGTTTTCACAGTAGGGATGGGTGACAGGTGGTGGCTAATGCACACTGCTATTTAAAGATATGAGATACTGATAAATTGGCAAGATGGGAGGCAGAAAAGGGTCAGGAATGGGGCCCTTCATGAGACAGGCTGGGACTTGGGACCCTTTGCTGCAGTGCTCACATCTGGACAAATGTCTCCTCCAGTAACAAAATAAAAGAAACTGTAAGGGACCAAAAGCGACTGTGTGCATGTGCGGTTGGGGGCAAATTATGAACAAGAAGATACAAAAAGGCCAAAACTGCAACTTCCACTTTTGAAGTGCCGGAGCAAAAGCAGGGAATCTGCGCGTGACTCTGTACATGGCACCACCAAGAGGGCCAGCATACCACGTGCGCCACCCCTCCTGGCCGACCCATCAGTCCGCTCCCGTCCTCACCCCATCTTGCATTACCTTGGGGAGCTAGCGGGGAAACCTGTTACTGGTTTTCACTTCCTTGTGCAGCAGCGGGTGTCCCAGTGAAGTTTTGCCTGAATTCCATGCCTGGCCACTTATCAATTTTTGCTGGTCAAAGAGTCCAAGAACATGGGTCAGTAACATTACGATGTTCAAGCTCCATGTACTTGATCTTGACAAAAGATGCTTGACTTTGCAGGGATGCTCAGGTAGTACTGCTTGTGTTCTTGTAATGTACAGAGCTTTAGGGGAACATCTCCCTCTCGTTGGCTAACACCTGTCGCACGCTCAGAACTTCCCACAAGAACCCAAAGGCAGGGCTGGGCAAAGGCACATTTGAGCCTCACACTTCTGGAATGGAGGCACTCAGGGTCTCACGGAGGAGAGTTGAGGGAAAGAGGAAATGACCAGCCCTTCCGCATATGCTGAGGGTGTGATGGGAGCTGAGCCCGGAAGCATAGAGAAGGGGGCTATGAAGAGTCTCTGAAGAGATGAGACGCAGTCAGAGGAGGCCACAAGGGAGGGACAAGGGCTATGTGTCCTTAAGAAAGTTTCTCACCCTCACAGTGCCTGTTCTTCAAAGGTCAAATGAGGATAACAGTACCTATCTCAGGGTCACTGTAAAGGCTGAGTTAGTACCATTTAGATAGTCCTTGGTGCTGAGAAAACCCTTACAGGGTAGGTGTGTTTTCATCTTCATCACCATCAGTATTAAGCAGCAATGATTATTTAGACTCTTCTACAACCTAGATTAAGCTTTCCTCAATAATATGCCCATCACTTTTGAGAGGTGATAGACTTCTTTCCATTGCAGCTTTTGGGTAATGCTTTGGGTGGTCTTTGAATTCTGATATTCAAGGTCTGTGCTGCTGTTAAAATTGTGATTGACATCTACACCATCTATAATAATTTAATAACACTCTTACACTTCAGGAGGCTTCCCTGGTGGCTCAGATGGTAAAGCATCCACCTGTAATGTGGGAGACCTGGGTTCGATCCCTGGGTCAGGAAGATTCCCCTGGGTTCGATCCCTGGGTCAGGAAGAGAAGGAAATGGCTACCTACTCCGTATTACTTGCCTGGGAAATTCCATGGGCAGAGGAGCCTGGTAGGCTATAGTCCATGGGGTCGCAAAGGATCAATGCAACTGAGTGACTTCACTTTCACTTTTCACTCTATATCCCATTTCTCTACAAAAGGTCATTTGTTCTTCATCCCTCTCATGAAAACCATGAGAGGTTTTCCCCAAAAGCAATGCTGCCCTTAGAGACAGTTGCCAAAGTGGGTGCTTGTGGCCCACTGGGCTTCACACAGTGTTATGACAATTGTCTCCTGTGGTCTCCATGGGCCAACCTGGGTACCTAGAATTGGTCAGGCTCACAAAGGACGTATGATCTAGGCTTACAGGAGGCTGATATACTGGCCAGCCTCTGATTTATTGAACTACTAGGGGGGAGGGCAATTCTCTATGACAGGGTATTGCTGGCTGGGGTCTCCAGGACACCACTCCTTTGCCAGTCTTCCCAGAAATTCAAATTACTAGTCAGAAGTTTGTGTGGAGGACACTGGATGGCCTTGAGTGGCACCGCGTCCTGGCTGTGCAGAAGCCTGAAGCTCACCCTCAGTCTCACAGCTCCATGGCCGTAGGTACAGGACGGATAAGTCACTTCCTCCTCTAGACAGAACTTGGGGAGGGGCAGAAGGAGGAGCCTGGGCTGGTTGGCTGCCCTTCCACCAACCAGAGACCTTAGGGTTCTATATCCTTCCTTGGACACAGTTCAGTAAAATTGATTTCATTCATTCAGAGGAAGTCTTCTAGTTGTCCTAACTGCCCTTCAGAGGCTTTTACGAAGTTCCCACAACATAAGCCCACGCCACACCCTCTGTGCCTTTGCCAGATGACCAGATCCTCTCCTGCAATGTCGGCCTCCACTTGTATTCCCATTCATGGTCTCATCCTTCCTCTCCAGCCTGAATTGAAACCTCCAGCTGACTCTCTCCAGCACATCCAGCTCAGCCCATCCAAACTCGTCTTGGGCTTCTCGCATCCCCTACCTGCTGTCTCCCCAGATGGAAGCCCCAGTATCCATCGAGCCTCTCCAACCCAAATCCTGAGGCAGCCATGGGTCTTCTTTATCTTCTTTTTTTACCTCCATGCTCATCATTTTGAGCCCTGCAACCTTCTCTCTTTTTTTCCCCTACAATTTAAGTGCATTGAATCTACTGCAAGATATGATGATATGAAGGACAGGGAAGGCTGGCTTGCTGCAATCTGTGAGGTTGCAAAGAGTAAGACATGACTGAGAGACTGAACAACAACAATGATGTACAGTGCCAGGCCATCCTTTTGTCTGGGGAAAGTGAAAGTCGCTCAGTCGTGTCCAACTCTTTGTGACCCCATGGACTTACATAGTCCATGGAGTGCTCCAGGCCAGAATACTGGTGTGGGTAGCCTTTCCCTTCTCCAGCGGATCTTCCTGGCCCAGGAATCGAACTGGGGTCTGTCTAGGAGTCATCACTAATAATAAAGTTAGATGTAGATGTTTGATGTTTGCTCTTGCACCCTTGTATCTTCAAAAGTCAATCCCTAGTTCATTGCTTCCCATACACCTGGCTACCAGACCAGAACACAGCGGTCACATCAGCAGACAGTTGTTAGGAGCAACCATTACACATGGAGAGAGGAGCCAAGAGAAAGGAAATAGAGCCCACAAATTACTCTAGAGTTTGGATCAGGTATAACTAGTCAGACTTTGCAACATTTTGTGCAAGGATTACAGAGCGGCTTAGAGTCAAATAAAAGTTATCAGTGCCTTCAGCCGATATCCCTTGGCTGCTTGAGAACAAGAACCATTGCTAATCATCTAGTTCGTGCTGTGTGTGTGTGCTCAGTCACTTCAGTCGTGTCTGACTCTTTGCGACCTTATGGACTGTAGTCCACCAGGCTCTTTGTCCGTGGGATTCACCAGGCAAGAATACTGGAGTGGGTTGCCGTTCCTTTCTCCAGGGGATCTTCCCGACCCAGGGATCAAAACTGGGTGTCCCGCATTGCAGGCAGATTCGTCACTGTCTGAGCCACCAGGGAAGCCCAGTTTGTTCTGGACTCCTTCAGATTTTAAATCTATCCCTCTGAACACTGCCCTGTCTTCTCTGGAACAAGGACAGCATTTCCTGGGACGCCACTCCTCAGAGTGTGAACAGGAAGACCTCAAACAGCTCCAGGTTCCTCTGCTGCAGACTTCTTAAACTGTGTCGACAGCCCAGGAGGGGACTGTCACAAGCAGCTTCACCCCAAACTCTTAGAGCAGGTTTTGAGGAGCACTTCACAGGAATCTAGAATCTCTTTTGGCCAAAGACTTCCTTGCTGGTCTGACTGCCTCTGGTGGTGCAGTCACCAGTGACCCATCTAAAACGCGGCCACCACACCCTCTCTCTGTTTACAAAACTTCAGTGGCTCTTCATCTACCAGACAGACTCCAAGCTCCTTGGCCCAGCAGCTATGTCTTTCAAATCCTGCCTGCCTCCCTTGCCAGTCTCAACATGTTCCTCTTTGAGCCTCCTTATAATAATAAACTTCTTGTTTTGTTTTGGTTTAGTTGCTTGATTTGTTTGTTTTCCCCAATCATCCTGGGTCTTTGCTGCCTCCTTCCTGGAATGTTCTCACCAGTTAACTTCTCCTTGTCCTGAAAGGGGGCTCCCCTGGTGGTTCAGGCGGTAAGTAATCTGGCTGCAATATGGAAGACCCGGGTTCGATCCCTGGGTCAGGAAGATCCCTTCCAGAAGGGAATGGCTACCCACTCCAGCATCCCATGGGGTCGCAAAGAGTTGGACACAACTGATGCTTTGACTTTGACTTTGTCCTGGAAGGCTCCCCAAAAGAGGCAAAGCTCCCCTCCTCTAGGAAGTCTGCTCTGCCTCCCGCCTCTCTCTGTGCTGGTTGGGTCAGGGTCCCCTCTTTGTGCTGCTGCTGTGCACCAGGCATCTCTCTGTCCTTGAACTCATTGCATGCTGGTATTTCAGAGTCTGCGTGCCTGCCTCCCCCAACCAGGCATCAAGGCCCCCCCTGCAGTCAGTCCTTTGTCCCTCCCTCCTTCCCAGCCCCTGATGTGGCGTTGGGAGGCACTGGGGCACAGCTGAACTTGTTGGCAGCCTGTTCACAGGCCCCCCTGATGGGCTTGCTTCCACAACGCCCTATTCCCAGCAGTTTCATATCCACAGTGTAATCAATTCCTAATGTCAGTGCCCCAAATCTGAAGGCCCTTGACTTTCTAGAGTTCCTTCCATGAGCAAGTACCACCTGAAAAGTTATTTTTGTTTGGAGAAGTGATGGGGAGCAAGGGCTCTAGACACAGGGGTTTCATCCTCACTCTCCTCTTACAAGCTGTGTAACTCCGGACCAGGGTTCCACTCCGTGCACTCAGTTTGGTCTCCTGTAAACAGGAGTGACAAGTGCACCCAGCTCATGCAGTTGTAACAGGGGTTAAGTGGGTTTGTATGTGTAAACATGTAGAGTCACGCCTGGCCCAGAGTGAGCACTGCATAACGTTAGCCTGTCTTGTTATTTTCATGGGGAAACACTTCCTTGCTTCTTCCAGTTTCCAGTGACCCCAGGCATTCTTTGATTTGTGGCAGCAAAACTCTACTCTCGGCCTGTCTCCCCACAAGACTTTCTGTGTGCACGTCGATGTGGCCTTTTCCATGCCTTGTAAGGACACTTCAACTGGATAAACCATCTTAATCCAGCAGGATCTCATCTCGACTCTTACCTTAAATGCATCCGCATGGATCCTACTTCCAAACAAGGTCCCATCTGAGGTTCCAGGTATACATGAATTTTGCGAGGACACTATTCAACTGATTACAATCAGTCTCTGGGTTTAGGGGTTCCAGATCAGAAAATCACCTAGGAGCCCTGGATGTTTCATAATGACTCAGTATAACTTTGCAGCTTTTACGTTTTCTATAGTTCTGTGGTCCTCTCAAGTTCTCAACGCAGCTCAATACGGGCAGAGTCAAGACAGAAAGAGACACACAGCCCAAGCTCTCCAGTTCTCCTTTATAGCTCACCTGTTTGAACCTCAAGGGGCTAAAGAGAATGCTGACAAATGAAGAAAAATAAGATGGGAAGACTTAATTTTACACCCCTCATCTTATGCCTTTTATATATTTGCTTAGTATATTTGCTCAAAAACATGCCCATCAACCCAGAAACTCTTTGCATGCTTGCTCAAGTGCCTTTGTTCATATGGCCCATGGCTTTGACCATTGGTGCCCAAAGACTGAGCTATAAGACAAGAGGAAAGGGCACATATGTACAGATGGGTTCCCGCAGCATACGTCAGAGCACCAGTCATTGTGAACCACCCAGCTGGCTCTCTGATGGAGCCCACTGCACTGCCCATCTCAGAGGCCCAAGGGTGTGGACTCAGGAGAGGCAGGAAACTCAATCTCATTAGTCATACCCTCAGAAAGAGTGTGGGTACCATACATAAAAGGACCAAAAAGATTACAAACAGGATAAGGAACTATAAGCAAATAACATTTTAAAAGCTTAAAAAGCAGTAAATGTGTTCTTGTTTGGTAATACTATAGAAGTTGCCTTAAAAAAAATAATCTATAAACTAGCCTGTAGGGTCTGTGAAGTTAGGATACTGAAACCTGTCACTGTAATGCCCAGCCCATAGGAGGCATTCAATAAGTCATCCTTGACTGAATGAATGTTAAGCTTTTGTTAAATGCCTACCACGTTCCAGGCACAGAGTAAATTAAAATACCCCTTAGAAACAATATAGAATTGATTCAGAATGAGCAGAATAAAATTTCTTTACTTAAAAACATGCATTGAGTTAAGAATTATAAAGGTCATGGGGGTAAAGAAATGGCATAGATTTCACAAGGCACCCTTGAAAAGTAGCCATCTGGTCTCTTCAATAAAGAGTGCTGGGATAGCTTGACCACTGTCTAACACAATATCCCTCCCAATTAAATATAGATTAAAGACTTGAATGTAAGACCCCAAACCTTAAACTTTCTAGAAGAAAATGTCAGTGGTAAGCTCCTTGACACCAGTATTGGCAATGAATTTTGGGATGTGACTCCAAAAGCAAAGACCACAAAAGCAGAAATAAATGAGGGGATGCATCAAACTAAAAGCTTCTGCAGAGCAAAGCAAACCATCAATAAAATGAAAAGGCAGCCTACCAAATGGGAGAAAATATTTGCAAGTCATATATCTGACAAGGGCTTAATACCCCAAATCAAGGACTTACACAACTCATTAGCAAAAAAAAAAAAAAAAAAAAAGCACTATGATTTAAAAATGGGCAAAAGGGACTTTCCTGTTGGTACAGTGGTTAGAAGTCTGTCTGCTAGTGCACGTGACGTGAGTTCCATCCCTGGCCCAGGAAGATGCCGCATGCTGCAGAGCAAATAGACTGACGGTCGCCGTGGGCTAGGGGTGGAGGAATGGGTGATGGTGGTCAAAGGCACAAATTTCCAGTTTATAAGATGAAAAATTTCTGGTAATCTAATATACAGTATGGTGGCTATAGTTAACAATACTATTCTATATAATTTAACATTGCTAACAGAGTAAATCTTATATGTTCTCACTAAAAAAAAAAAACTAAGTGAAGCGATAGATATATTAACTTTATCATGGTAATATTTTACAATATATATGTGTATCAAGTCATCACATTGTACACCTTAAACTTACACAATGTTAGATGTCAAGTGTATCTCAATAAAGTTGGGAATAAAATACTCCAGCAAAAAAAAGTTCATTGACAATGAGTGATTAAGACCTGATTGTCAACTTAGAGGGGTGGGATGAGGTGGGAAGTGGGAAGGAGGTTCAAGAGGGAGGGTATGTACGTGTACCTATGGCTGATTTATTTGACATATGGTAGAAACCAACACAATATCATAAAGCAATTATCCTTCAATTAAAAGAAAGACCTGTCAGGGGCAGAGATCAGGGATGGAGGAGGGCAGGGACTTACAGAGAAGCCAGTCCTGTTCTCAGATTCAGGTGTGACGTAAGTTAAAGGGAGGAAGTGGCTTGTTTGGACTTTGCTGGGGGTTGAGCCAGTACCCAAGCCCCTTACAGGTAGAAGCAAGTCCCCAGGAGGAGGAACCTGACCAGGGCGCTCCACATTGCTGCCTGAAGACTGGACCAGATCCCAGAGTGTACACCTAGCCTCTAGTCAAGGGGACGCTCAGGGACACCCCTGGCCTTGCTGTAGAGTGGCCCTCCACGTTAGACAGGGCCCACAGGCAAAGGAAAAACCCTGAGCCCCATCTGTCCTGGAAGGAAAGTCCTCTTGAAGTGGGTAGCGTAGTTAACATGATTTCAGAGAAGGAAAGTACACGCTTTAATAATCCAGGGACTTCTCTGGCAGTCCAGTGATTAAGAACCTGCCTTCCAAAACTGGGGTTTGATCCCTGGGGACGTGGGTTTGATTCCTGGTTGGGAAATAAGATCCTACATGCGGGGCAACTGACGAGCCCGCATGTCACAACTAGAGAGAAGCCCGCATGCCACAAGGCAAGATCCCACGCACGGCAACTAAGACCCGACACAGCCAAAAATAAATGAATAAACACTTTTACAAAGAATCCACTCACATGCGAAGACCTCTGAGTGAGAGGCTGCTGAGCTGGGATATAAATTCCTACTGCCACGCTCTTAGCCACACTGCCTTCTACAGCCTCCCTAACTCCAGGGTTCTAAATCTCAATTCCCTTTTCTGAAAAAGCAGAACAGGTTCCTAGCTCCAAGTTACTGGGGCTATTGAAGGGCGTGATGTACATCACAGCCCAGCATCCAGCAAGCCGGTGGGAACCAACGGGGGTTCAGCGGTGCTGTGCTCCTTCCGTCTCGGCTTCTCACGTCAGGCCGTCAGTTCTCACCCAGTGATAACCATCTTAAAGGGCTTTCCGTGGTTCTGCTGAAGTTCTAGAATAAACTATTTGGACCTATGAAAAAGTGATCTGTGACTTGGAAAAGCTACCTCATTCTCTGGCCTGTTGCGGGTAGGATGTTACTCTTCATGTTTACCTGGAAGACTTAATGGGAGGATAAAGGACAGGATGAAGCCCAATGTCCACCTTGGGCTTCCCAGCTGGTGCTAGTGGTAAAGAATCTGACTGCCAGTACAGGAGAACTGAGAGATGCTGGTACAATCCCTGGGTCGGGAAGGTCCCCTGGAGGAGGAAATGGCAACCCACTCCAGTATTCTTGCCTGGAAAATCCCATGAACAGAGAAGCCTGGGCGGGCTACAGTCCCTGGGGTCCCCAAAAGTCAGACACGACTAAAATTGACTTAACATACAACACACAAAGGACAGGAAGTGAGGAGAGAGCCCAGGGCCCACCTATGACAGACACGCATGGAACTTCTTCATCCCTCCACCCTCCACCCTGATGAGCAGGCAGCAGGAATGTTATTTTGGTTTAACTAAAATAAGAGAATTAGGAGGATTACTTTCCAACTAAAATGAGAGACTGCTGAAAGAACTTAAGATGATTAGACCAGAGACCAAAGAGTTTAGGGGAACCCGGCTAACTGGGTGCTGGCACCTGTTTGAAATCAGGGCTTCTTGGGGATCAAGAGTTGCCCAAACCACTTCCATTTGATTAGGTTTCTAGTGTATTAAAGGAAAAAAAAGTTTTTTTTTTTCTTTTTAAGGAAAAATATTTAGTATTTAAAAAAATACTAAAGTGATGTTGCAAATACTATGGCATATCTTAAGTATTACCTTTAACAAATGTTAATACAAAATACTGAATGTAATACAGATGTTCTAGTCATAGGGTAATTACTTGTTTAGTCACTAAGTCACGCCCTACTCTTTTGTGACCCCCGTGGATTGTAGGCCACCAGGCTCCTCTGCCCATGGAATTTTTGTACTCTCACAGGAGTACTGGAATGGGTGGCCATTTCCTCCTCCAGGGGACCTTCCCCATCCAGGGATCAAACCCACCTCTCTTGAGTCTCCTGCGTTGGTAGGCAGATTCTTTACCACTGGGAAGCCCAGGGTAATTACTAGATGTAGGCATATGTTGAAAATCTTAATTCACAGTGTACTGCAGGCAATGTTGGCTTGCAATGGGACACAGTGTTTTTCAATCCTATCAGAACACTGACTTGCAAAAAAAATGTCAACATTTGGAGTCTGAAGGTGGATCTGAGTGTGATCTGTCTGTCATGATGGACCCATTGGAAGGGAGCCTGGACATTCTGCTGGCCACAGAGATCAGAATGCGGCCCTGGAGCCCACACTTGGAGAAGACAGGGCTCTCCTGGGCTGTGCATCCCCCACCGCCTAACGCCCAGCAAGGAGCCTGAGATGCCGGGGCGGGGTGGGGAGTAGTTAGTGAGTTGCGCGGTTGGCAGGTACACCCGACATCCGTGCCGCCAGAGCAACTATTTGTAACTTTCGTGGGTCCAAGGAACCCTCTGAAAGTCTGATGGAACCCAGGACCTTCTCAGAATTCCATCGCCCCAGCCATCCACGTACATTTTTCCCTAAAGAGCCCCCCGGCAGTCCACAGACCCCAGGGTGAAGCCTCTGGCCCAAGGCGGGCACTGGCACTTTCTAGCGTCTATTTGAATTCCGTCCCTGGCCCCGCGGAGCACCTGGAGCCCCGCCTGGGGAGCAGGCTGGCTGTGGGGCGTGGACGGTGGCCGCGCTTCGCCTCCTTCCCTTCCGGGGATCCGAGTGGTCCAGTCGGAGCGGGGCGGGGACCAGGAGGCGGGCCGCACCTGAGGACACCCGAGGCGAGCGGATCGCGGAGCCCGCCGCTGCACCCACCGCCGCGGGGCTCAGAGTCGAGGACCGCGCCGCCACAGGCCGGGTCCCCAGCGCCGCCCCGGTCCGCCGCCCGAGCCATGAAGATGCATTTCTGCATCCCGGTGTCCCAGCAGCGGCCCGACGCGCTGGGGGGCCGCTACGTGGTGGGTCAGGGGGCTCGGGGTGAGAGCGGGCAGGGACAAGGCGGGGGCAGGGGTTCACTCCCTCGGCTGATTCGGACTCTGATGTCTCTGTTTCCAGCTGTATTCCGTGTTCCTGGACGGGTTTCTGTTCTGCAAGGTGCGTTACAGCCAGCTGCATCGTTGGAACGAACAGGTGAGAGGATCCAGGCGGGCCCCAGCCCGCCCTCCCGACTCCAGTGTGGCCCCTGGGCTCTGGGTGCTTGACTGTGACAAGACACCGCACTTCCTGAGGGCTTTGGGCTCCTAATCCGGGTCGTGGTAACGGTTAATCGTGAATTGTTTGGCATATAGCTCAATGAATACATGTTACCTGGTCTAATCACCTAGGGCTGTGAGGTGAGGCGGGATGCCCTCTAGGTAATTAATTATCCAACCCACCCCAGGCGGGTGATCCTCACCAGCCCAACCTGGGCTCCATTTCAATGCCAGTTGTTTTCCCAAGACAATATCCTCCTGCAAAATGAGCAAACCAAGTCTAGATCAAGGAGGTGTAGTCTTCAGTCTCTGGGATGTGAGTACTGGGCTTCCCTGGTGGCTCAGATGGCAAAGACTCTGCCTGAAATGCAGGAGAACCAGGTTCAGTCCCTGGGTTGAGAAGATCCCATGGAGAAGGGAATGGCAACCCATACCAGTACTCTTGCCTGGAGATTTCCATGGACAGAGGAGCCTGGCCGGCTACAATCCATGGGGTTGCAAAGAGTTGGACACGACTGAGTGACTAACACTTTCTCCCAGAGTTTAATTTTCCGCCCTTTGAAAAGGTGTGTCTCTATTTTTGTTTTCAAAGGAAGGTATTCATAGGCTTTAAATATGGGCAGACTGGAAAGCCAGGAAACAGAGGAATTATTAAACTAAAAGGCCATTTTCCACTCTAGTTTCTCACTCTGATGTCCTGATGACACTATCTTCCAGCATGCAGACTGATTTATTAACCAGGCCTAATGGGTTTTGTTTTCCTAACAAGGAAGTGTTGCAAATCATCAGAGTGAGTTAGAGGAGTACATGGAAGTTTGGAAATGAACTTCGCCTTTCCCCTACCTTTATGCAGTTTTTTTTTTTTTTTTTTTAAGATTTTGTATCCCGATTATAAAGAACACATACCTAAAGTTAGAAAGAAAAAAGCTTGCCTCGGCAATAGATATTAACATTTTGGGGAGAGTCCTTTCAGATAATCTCTGGTTTCTAGTGAGTAAATAGATCATATTTTCTTTCAAGACCGTTTTCTGTTGATGAACAGCTCAGCTCCTTTATTATATTATTATAAAAGCATCACTGAAGCGAGCCTTCTTCCTCATACATTCCAGTTTGTTGGAAAAGCCCATTTTCAAGGTGTGACTAAGAATCTCTGGATTCAGGGAAAACAGGTGTAATGTGGTTGTGACTTTTTGTGGTCATTTTTGAATTGCTAGCACCTAACACAGTGCCTGTGACCCAGCAGGTCCTCAGGAATGACTGTCAGTGGCTGAATAAAAAGGGCATGGATTCAGACTTTTGAAGGATAACAAGCTACTTGTGACTGAAACCTGCCTGGGGAGTCGGGAGGACTACAGATGGGGAACTCAAAGGAAGAGACAGTATAGTTGGTTTAGGCGGGTGTAGGATGAACATGAGGGTCACCTCCCACCCTCATCTGCCTCCCTGTGTGTGAGGTCAGGTTGGCGAGGTGGCCATCACAGGTGAAAAGCGGGAGTCGGCAGAGAGGAGAAGGGAGAGATGGGCTGACCACTTCCTGGCTGGACACCTCACCTCTTCTCTGACCTTCAATTTCTTCCTCAGAAATGATCAGGTAGGTGGTTGTGGATGTCAGCTTCACAAGGCTCTTGTGAAGATTAGAATCCAGGTTCTCAGAAAACCTGGCACATAGTTATGTGCTCGGTAAGTATTTACTGACGCAGAGGCTTGTCGAGCCCTCCTCAACCAACTCAAAAAGATGCTTGTTTTCAGAAAAATTCAGACCTATCAAATCCTAGCAGGCCCTGAAGCAGAAACATAAAGCCAATTCTTCTGATCTCCACAAAAATCTGCCTTTTGTAGAATATACAATGGATACTGATGAATACTTTGTATTTGTTTTTCAAAATTCTAAAGTGAGGATTTCTTTAGCCATTTTCCAATCATCTTACATGTATCATTGTTTCCCTTTCCTGTAGGAACAGTTCCTTTTAAATAAACTAGTTAGATCTTAGGAGGTGGCTGAGCGCCGAAGAATTGATGCTTTTGAACTGCAGTGTTGGAGAAGACTCTTGAGAGTCCCTTGGACTGCAAGGAGATCCAACCAGTCCATTCTGAAGGAGATCAACCCTGGGATTTCTTTGGAAGGAATGATGCTAAAGCTGAAGCTCCAGTACTTTGGCCACCTCATGCGAAGAGTTGACTCATTGGAAAAGACTCTGATGCTGGGAGGGATTGGGGGCAGGAGGAGAAAGGGACGACCGAGGATGAGATGGCTGGATGGCATCACTGACTCGATGGACATGAGTCTGAGTGAACTCCAGGAGTTGGTGATGGACAGGGAGGCCTGGCGTGCTGCGATTCATGGGGTCACAAAGAGTCGGACATGATTGAGTGACTGAACTGAACTGAACTGAACTGATTGGTATTATTAATTTAGAACAATAACTAACAGTTACTCTGTGCTAAGGTTTGGTGCCAAGAGCTTTATATGTAATATTGTGTTTAATTTTTATAACAGTCTTATGAGCTTAGATTATAATTAGCCCCATTTAACAGATGAGAAAACTGAGGTACAACTTGCCCAAGGTCATACCACTCCAAGTGTTGGAGCCAAGATTTGATCTCTGGAACCTGCTCTAACCATTTTGTGGTTCCTTATCAAAGCTGGCAAAATATCAGACAAACAGACTATCAGAAAAACAACTGCATCCTAAGCTAATATTATTTTTTACTTTATTTAAGCATAGTATAATAAAATTCCCCAACTGTATGTGTCTAGTGTGATGAATTACAAATATATTTAATCTACCACCACCATAATCAAGACAGAGAACAGTTTCCACACTCATAATGTTTTCTTGTCCCCTTTGCCCTTGGTCCCCTCCCTCTACCTCAAGTCCCAGACAACAAGATCAGCTTTCTGTCCTTAGAGTTCCTGGCATAAGATTTTATTCCACCTGCCCAAGAAGCCCCTATAAGGTTGGCATTGCAGTCGTTATCATTACTCCCATTTTATAGATGAAAAGTCCAAGTAAGTTTGCTAGATTTAGCAAATAAAAATACAGGATCCTCAGTTAAATGTGAATTTCAGATAAATAACAAACATTTGTCTAGTATCAGTCAGTTCAGTCGCTCAGTCTTGTCCGACTCTTTGTGACCCCATGAATCGCAGCATGCCAGGCCTCCCTGTCCATCACCAACTCCTGGAGTCCACCCAAACCCATGTCCATTGAGTCGGTGATGCCATCCAACTATCTCATTGTCCATCGTCCCCTTCTCCTCCTGCCCTCAATCTTTCCCAGCATCAGGGTCTTTTCAAATGAGTCAGCTCTTCGCATCAGGTGGCCAAAGTATTGGAGTTTCAGCTTCAACATCAGTCCTTCCAATGAACACCCAGGACTGATCTCCTTTAGGATGGACTGATTGGATCTCCTTGCAGTCCAAGGGGCTCTCAAGAGTCTTCTCCAACACCACAGTTCAAAAGCATCAATTCTTTGGCGCTCAGCTTTCTTTATAGTCCAACTCTCACATCCATACATGACCACTGGAAAAACCATAGCCTTGACTAGGTGGACCTTTGCTGGCAAAGTGCTAGAATACCTCCTGCAATATTTGACATACTCTTAACTGGGCATCCTCTAATTTATCTGGCAACCCTAACTCAGAGACCAAAAGGTTGGCTGACTTCCCTTAGCCTCTTCTCAGCAGTTTTTATTCTTCTACTCCATGGAAGATGTGAAATGGCTAAGAATTCTTAATCTGATTTAATATTAATACTGAGCACAATAAAAAAGGAGACAATATAAAGTCCCCATCTGTGTTTATGAATGTGTGTGTCATGTGTATGTTTGGTAAGTAGAAGTTTATTTCCAATTGATTTGGAAGTTCTGCATCACAATAGAACAGGAATTTCATCTTAATAGGATTAACTGATTACTCATTTACTTAAGAATATTTACTAAGTACCTATTAAATGGCAAAGCACTATGTTAAATTAAGTGAAGACTATGACTTTTAGCACATGTGATTTTTGGATTTATGAATTGGATTTCTATTTTGTATATTGGTGGAGTGGAAGTCGCTCAGTTATGTCAGACTCTTTGTGACACCATGGACGGTAGCCCACCGGGCTCCTCTGTCTGTAGAATTCTCCAGGAAGAATACTGGAGTGGGTAACCATTCCCTTCTCCAGGGGATCTTCCCAACCCAGGGATGAAACCCAGGTCTCCTACATTGCAGGCAGATTCCTTATCATCTGAACCACCAGGGAAGCCCTCTGCAATTAAGAAGGAGAACCTGACCGAGGTGATGTGGCCCCTGCCCCTTCTGTGGGAGGCTAATGCGTATAAGACTGACCTGAGGAAAGATGGCTGTTTCCCAGAGGTCAGCTGTGACCCGTGCTCTCTGAAGTCGTGGCTGGCAGCCCGGTTCCCACGGAGGCTCTCAAGTTCTGGCAGCTTCCCTTCCACTGCTGAGTGTTATCCGTCTCTCTGCCACAGGAACTCCCTGACCTGACTGCTTTCTGTGCCTCTAAATGAATAAAATCGGTTTGATCTATGCCCTTGCCTGTACCATCTCCCTCAAGGGGAGTTAAATCTGTGAAAGAAACCTTTAATTGGCTCATTTTGGCCATCCTGTGTAAATGAGGCTGGACTCTGGTGAGGATGCTTGCCTCTTTGGAAACACCCTGCTGGCATCAGCCATAGCAATGCTGACAAGCCTTGCAAAGGATCCTCCGTGCGAGAGGAGGGCTCCGCACTGGCTCAGCCTTCTTCCCTGCCAGGTGCTGACTCAGTCTGGCTTCTACCTGATATTTCTTCTTTCCCCGACTCAGACCGTCTGCTCTCATGAGCTGGCCAGTTGCCACTCCCTGGCTCACTTCCCCCTCCTGAGAAGGCCTCTGCCTGCTGGGCCGTGGGTTAGAGACCAGCCTTTCTCAAGGGTCACCTCAAGCTCCACCTCGTCTGGGAAGGCCCCCTTAATTGCACAAGATGCCATTCTCTGATTCCCGTGCCACTTTGTGTTTAAACCTTGTTGCTTTCGCCTCCTTTGTGTGAAGATTTGGTTTCCCCTCTTTATTTAGTTGAGAAGCCCAAATTCTTAAATGAAGGAATGAATGAAGGCTGTAGGCATAGCATATCCAGCACAGAATCCTGTTTTAGTAGAGGCCCAGTAGAGATTTGATGGAGGAGGAGGAGGGGATGGAAAGAGGGCAAGGAGAAGGAAAAAGTGGTGAAAAGACTGTGTACAAGTTCTGCTGCTCACTGATTTTGGTTTAAGTCACTTCAGCGGCCTGAGTTACTCATTGTCAACTACTCTTGTCCAGGTGGGAGGATGTAGTCAGATTGCCCTCGTTACCAAGGTAGGAGGGCGACAGGGCTCATGACCATGATGACCGCCTACTTCACAGGACTGTACTGAGGAAGAAATGGGAGAACACCCAAGACTGATGTTCTTTGGTACAAAATCCTACAGTCCAGGTTGATTTGAGCTTGTGACCCTTTATCTGGACCATCTGAGATTTTTAATACAAGGGGCCTTGGAAGGTGGGATGACTGAGTCAACATCAGAAACAGAGGCTATCAAGAGGACAGGGTTGTGACTGTAATTCCACTTGTCCCAGGTCACTGCCGAGGGATAGAAATAGGGGGCTGCAAGCACATGTGGCATCTCCAGATAAAAGGTCGCAGCTCAAATCAACCTGGACCATGGGATTTTGTACCAAAGAACATCAGTCTTGTGTATTTTCCCATGTCTTCCTTAATACAGTCCTGTGAAGTAGGTGGTCATCATGGCCATGAGCCCTGTCATCCTCCCACCTTGATAACAAAGGCAATCTGACCACATCCTCCCACCTTGACGTCAAGGTTCAATTGGCCAGTAGAGTTCTCTTCAAGTTAAGAGGCAGAACTGTGCGATGGAGAAAGTGGAGCAGGAGCCTGTGCTGGAATTTAAAAAAATAATGTTACCTGAACATGATTTTTCAAAGCAAGCAAACAAAAACACCTCTTACTAAAGGAACACAAGAAGTGCGTTTTCCTTCTGATCTCTAGAAACAGTTTTTGAAAGAGTGTTGGGGCTAACTCTGCTGCTGCTGCTGCTGCTAAGTCATTTCATTCGTGTCCGACTCTTAGCGACCCCATGGACTGCAGCCCACCAGGCCCCTCCTCCCATGGGATTTTCCAGGCAAGAGTGCTGGAGTGGGGGGCCACTGCCATCTCCGTGGGCTAACTCTAATAACAGATAATTCTCAGTATGTGACTGCGTTTAATAAGTAAACTCTGTACTATTTGAGACCGATAGAAAAGACTACTTTGGTAGCGTTGAAGACTTTGTGCGGTTGGGATTGACTTTCGGTGGACTTTACTGCTCAGCCTGTTATGTCCATCTTCCCCCTTAGACCAGTGCTGGAGAAAGGAGGGGAAAGATTCCTTGAGAAGTCAGCTCTGGTTGTAAAGCCTGCCGGGAGAGTTTTGGCTCTGGGGTGGGTATTAGGACCTTAATCCTTGTTGACTTTTCGTCCAGCTCTTGGCTGTAGGGCTCCTCCCAGAACACCCCTAGGTAACCCAGACAGCCCTGCTGGTTCAAGGATACTGAGATCCCCACTCATTTGGGAGCATCTGTGACGTTTATGTGGAGAAGGCAATGGCAGCCCGGCTCCAGTACTCTTGCCTGGAAAATCCCATGGATGGAGGAGCCCGGTGGGCTGCAGTCCATGGGGTCGCTAAGAGTCGGACATGACTGAGGGACTTCACTTTCCTTTTCACTTTCATGCATTGGAGAAGGAAATGGCAACCCACTCCAGTGTTCTTGCCTTATGGGGTCGCACAGAGTCGGACACGACTGAAGCGACTTAGCAGCAGCAGCAGCAGCAGTGATGTTTGTGAACACTTGACAAGAAGATTGCCTTTTAAAGATCACTCAATCAGTTAATCAGGAAATAAGTGCATGCAAAGAAGACCAAGTCCTGCTTTTACTTAATGGAATTAGCAGAGAGGGGTGCATGAATCCCTTGCCTGGGATGATGTAATGACTGAGGGGCCTGTGGATCCTCTCTGGCACGGCAGGAAGATTTTCTCAAATTTAAAAAAAAACAGAATTGTTGCTCTAATATTTTATACTGCTAGATTTAAAGAAAAAATGACAAATAACTACTGGAATCTGGCAGGTAATTTATTGTTTCCATTTCATAAAATTTCTTTTCAGCTGGAGGATAATTGCTTTACAATGTCGTGTTGGTTTCTGCCGTAAAACAACGTGAATCAGTCACAAGTACATACGTGTCTCCTCCCTCTTGAACCTCCCACGCCATCCCATCCTCCAAGCACCAGGTTGAGCTCCCTGTTTATGCAGCAACTTCCCAGCAGTGATCTGTTTTCTGTCTGGTACTGTGTATGTTTCAGCGCTGCTCTCTCAGTTCAGGCCACCCTCTCCTTCCACCCCCCCCCCCCCCCCCCCCCGCTGTGTCCATGCGTCTCTTCTCTGTGTCTGCATCTCTTTCGGGCAGGTAATTTAAATAAGAGGCAGTAGGGGTGGTAGGAACAGCCTGAGGGAATATAAACTCAAGTGAATCTAGACCCTCTTGTTTTTTAAAGAGAGGCCAGAGCATCGGGTTTCCTTTTTTTAAAAAAATAAACATTTTTTTTGTGGACCAATCTCAGATTTCTTATTATTTTTTTAAGTGCAAAGATGGTACAGAGTTCTCATCTCCCTTGCACCCTGTTTTCCACAGGTATGGTACTTCGATTACAGCGGCTTCCCAGGCAGCACCAGTGATAAAGAACCCACCTGCCAATGCAGGAGAACTAAGAGATGCCAGTTCAATCCCTGGGTCAGGAAGGTCCCCTGGAGGAGGAAATGGCACCCCACTCCAGTAATCTTGCCTGGAAAATCCCATGGACAGAGAAGCCTGGGTGGGCTGCAGTCCATGGGGTCCCCAAAGGTCAGACACAACTAAAAGTGACTTAGCACAATGAATCTGCATTGATGCAGAATTACAAACTACAGTCTATTGTTTATTTGAACTTCTTTGGTCTTTACTTAATGTCCTTCTGTTCCAAGGCCACATCCAGGCCCCACATTAAACTGTCAAGTCTCTTTAGGCTCCTCCTGACTGTGACAGTTCCTCAGGCTTTCCTTGTTGTTCATGACTTTGACAATTTTGAGGAGTATTGGGCAGGTAGTTTGTGGAATGTCCCTCTATCGGACTTGGTCTGATGTTATTCAGATGACCAGACTGGGTTTATGGTTTTGAGAGAAAGACCCTGGGGGACAAGTGCTTCTAATCGCATCTTGTCTGGGGCAGTTGCTATCGATCTAACATTCTTGATAGTGCCCTTGGTTACCTGGCTGAGGGGGTGTTGGTCAGGTTTCTCCATATAAAGTTACTTCTTTCCCTGCCTTTCCACACTGTGCTCCTAGGAGGGAGGTCACCATGCACAGACCACTTTTAAAGACTGAGGATTTATGTTCCATCTCCTGGTGGGATGAAGTATCTACATACATTATTTGGGATTCTTCTGCACCAGGATTTGTCTATTCTCTCTGATTTATTTAGTTAATAATTTTTATCTGGACTATAAATTATTATAGACGTGTGGATATAATACTCCTGGAGTGGACCCTTGGATACTTACTGTATACTTTGGGCTGTACTTCAATTAGACCTTATTTTATTGTTCAAATTGTTCCAGCTTGGCCTGTGGGAGCTCTTCCCCTATTGTTGACTTTTGTTTTCTTTGCACAGTTTCTTATTTTCTGGCACTACACAATTCCCAGACTCATCTTTTCTTTTTTTTGGCCCCACTGTGTGGCGGGTGGGATTTTTGTTCCCCGACAAGGGATTGAACCCATACCCTCTGCATTTGAGGCGTAAAGTCTTAACCACTGGACCTTAGGGAAGTCCCAGTCCCAGACTCATCTTGTGTGTTTCCTGCCTCAGTCCTAGAATCAACCATTCCTTCATGGAGTCCTAGTTGCTTTTATTGGAGAATAACATTAGAAACCAATATCTGGCACTAGGTGTGTTCTCCACTGCCTTTAGACCCTCTCAGCTGAAAGAGCAAGAAAATATATGTGCATATATGCATGTCTTTAAATAATTACCTCTGCATGTAGCCATTTGTGTCTAAATTAAGTTAAATGTGAGTTCATACTGATGTCTTCAACGGTAACCCATCACCACATGGCTCACTCTAGCCTGTTCCCTTATCTGAAAACTCTCATTACAACAGTGAGAAACCACTCACACCACCTGCCATCCGTTGACTTGATTGTTCCATTCTGTGGGCACATATAGAGGTACCAGAATGGTTAACCTGTATCCACGTAGGAAACAATTTCATCAGCTGGAGCTCAGTGCTTCTGTGCAGCTACTTTTGCCTTTAATTTTACAGACACCACTCATTTGCAGAGTAACTTAGGTCAGCACCTTTTCCCTCATCCCCTTCACTGCAGTTGTTTCCTGTATTTATAGTATAGTTAAATTGTTTACTCACATTCTGCATTCCATTCTGGGTTTCCCTCCACTTCCTAAATGATTCTTTAAATATTTGCACACATTAAAGTTGTGTCGTAAAGTTCAGTAGGTTTGCAAATACCTAGTATCATGTATCATAGTATCATACAGACTAGTTTCACCACCCTGAAGGATTCCCCGTGCTTCACCAGTTCAACACCCCCTTTTTCCAAGCTCCTGGTGACCATAGATGTTTTTACTCTCTCTATCATTTTGCTTTTCCCCCAAGAATATCATAGAATTGAAGTCATACAGTGTGTTTTTTCAGATTGACTTTTTATTCATCAATGTGTATCTCAGTTTCCTCCATGTCTTTTTGTGGCTTGACAACTCATTTCTTTTTATTGCTGGGGAATATTCCATTGTAGGGATAGACCAGAGTTTGTTTATCCATTCACCTATTGAAGGATATCTCGGTTGCTTTCAGGTTTTGGTGATTACGAGTAAAGCACCTCTAAATATTTGTATGCTGTTTTTCTGTGGCCTCAGTTTTCAAATCTGTTGGGTGAATAACTAGGAGTGTAGTTGCTGAATTATGTGATAAAACTATGTTTACCTTGTAAGAAATGGCCAAAATATCTTCCAAAGTGGCTGTGCCATTTTATATTCTCTCCAGAGTATAATTTGAATATTTTTTAATTGCAAAAATAAATGTTGGCATCAAATTTAGATTCCCTAGAAATCAAACAAACAGCCTAGCAGACCAAATGAAACATAAGGGAGCTGTGTCTTCCCTACAGGTGGGCAGGCAATGGCCTTTCTAAGCGTTAGGTCAACACCGTCCAGTAGAAATGTATGTGCTGGTGGAAATGCTCTGTATCTTCTTTGTCCAGTTCAGTAGGAACTTGCCATGTTTCCAGTGGCTATTGAGTATTTGAAATGTGGTTAGTGAGATGGAGGAGTTGAATTTTAAATTTTAAGTTTAAATTTAAGTAGTCATGGGTGGCTAATGGACATCTTATCAGGTGGCCCAATTCTGGGCCACCCTAAGGATTTTGGCTCATACTTTCGTGAGATGGGCTGCTAAGAAGGATTTTGTGCAGGGCAGAGGAATGATCTGACTTATAGTTTTAAGTAACTTTAGATTCTGTATTGGAGAAGGCAATGGCAACCCACTCCAGTACTCTTGCCTGGAAAATCCCATGGACAGAGGAGCCTGGTGGGCTGCAGTCCATGGGGTCGCAAAGAGTCGAGCATGACTGAGAGACTTCCCTTTCACTTTTCACTTTCATGCATTGGAGAAGGAAGTGGCAACCCTCTCCAGTGTTCTTGCCTGGAGAATCCGGGGACAGGGGAGCCTGGTGGGCTGCCGTCTATGGGGTCACACGAGTCGGACACGACTGAAGTGACTTAGCAGCAGCAGCAGCAGCAGATTCTGTATTAGGAATAGACGGAAGGGGAGCAAGGGCGGAGGCAGAGAGATCTGTTAGAAAGTTACTGCAATAACCTGGAACAAGAGATGACAGGGATGTGGACAAGAGTGATGGCAGTCGGGGAGGAAGAAGTGGCCAGATTTGGGATCTATTTTGAAGTTAGGGCTGGTGCAAGGTAAATAATTGCCAAACACACACTGTATTTTTGACAAAGGTCATGGAATTTTAGTTCGTTCTTGTTTGCAGTCTCATTTCTCTTAGATCTGCTCTCATTTTCTTTAAGCCAGTGAAATTTCCTGTTCCAGAGGTACCATGTTAAAATCTTACTAGTTTCCTTTCTTCTACTTTAAAGAGAATGATACGATGTCTTATTTTCAAGCTTTTACTGTAAATGTGAGTCTGGAATGAAGGTCAGTTTTGATTACTTAATTTAAAAATTATTTTTGATGCATCACTATGAGCTTGCATAAAGATAGTTTCCAACATGGTCATAGTCTTGGGTCATAAATGAGTGGGGAAGAGGGAGGGGTCTGGCAGGGTTTCTATTGGGATCATATGTCAGCCTTGCAGGACTTTTAGAAACCAACATTGTCCACTAGCAATAGAATGTGAGCTACATATGGAACACTGCAAAATTTGTGTTAAAATCTTAACATGTTAAAAAAGATTTTAAAAACAGGTGGAATTAATTTTAATGATATATTTTATTTAATCTGATACATCTAAAATATTATGATTTCAGTAGGTAATCAATATAAAAAGTTATTGAGGATGGTATGGTAACTCACTTCTGTATTCTTGCTTGGAGAATCCCACGGACAGAGGAGCCTGGCAGTCTATAGTCCAAAGAGTCGGACATGACCGAAGCTGCTTAGCATGCACATTCCTAAAAAGTTATTAGCAAAATGTTTTACATTCTCTTCCCTTTGTATGAAGTCTTCCCTTAAAATTAGAGTGTATTTTACACTTACCACCCATCTCAGTTTGGACTAGCTGTGTTGCCAGAGGCTACCAAATTATACTGCACAACTCTGAGCATCTGCTGTTCTGTTCAAATTGGGGGGGTGTGGGGAGGGGGAATTAAATTCCTAACTCTCATCATTGATGTCACGAATCGGAATGAATTAAAGGAATATTGTATGATGGGACTGATGGGCAGTTGTGTAAAAACAAATGAAAGATTAAAATATACCCCAAATCTACCAAACTCAGACTGGAGTTGTCAGTCTGAGATACATCTAACAGTGTTCTAGAAACCTATACTAAAATAAAATCCTCTTTAAGAAAATCAAGGTATCACCTTTTCCTCCTTTTGACCGTCAGTTCAGTTCAGTCGCTCAGTCGTGTCCGACTCTTTGCCACCATCAGGAAGTGTTAATTTTAGATAAAGTGCTGGAGAGAGACTTGCCCCAAGTCGGGGCTTAGGTGTCTCACCAACCTTGAACGGTAGGTGCTTTGCCTTAACCTTGTGTTTTCTGGATCTTTCAGCTGAAGAGGGTGTTTGGAAATTGCCTGCCACCCTTTCCACCAAAGTACTATCTTGCAATGACCACATCTATGGCTGATGAGAGAAGGGACCAGTTAGAACAATATTTGCAAAATGGTATGTATGGAATCATACAATACGTGGCCTTTGTATTTGGTATAAAAATGCTTTATTTAGAGTCACCCCTCCCCCAGCTGCTCTGTGTTGGTTTTGATTGTAGAAGTCAAAGAAATGTCATTTGGATTAAGACTGAACAAAAGGATAGAATGATCTGCTTTTATGTGAAAGCTTTCAGGAGATATCAGAAATGTTTAGTAGCAGCGCTGGAGATGGCAGTTTCATCTCCGGCCTCCCTAGGAGCAGAGCTGAGGCACCAGGGATGCTTGGAGATCTGCTCTGGACCCATGGGGCTAGTGATACAGAGTCTTGGCGCATTATTGGGCTTCTGCAAAGTCCTATATGCACAGCAGGATGAGCTCTCTCGTAAGAGAGGACGGTGGGGGGAAATAGAATCACTGGCATTCAAACAGTTAAAGCTTTAAAAGGGGGAAATGGTCTAGACATAAAATGTTTTAAAAATAAAACCTGGCCAAAGAGTTTAAGATGAAAGACATGTTCCCTTCCACCTCAGATTCCCATGCCTTTAAAAGAAAATACTATTATTAATACAAGAGGCTTGTGTATTTCTCAGAAACCATCCTGTGTATTCTAGTGTGTGTGTATATCTTTGTGGGTTAAAGACAACTCGAAGCTTACTCTATACATTTTTCTGTATATGAGTTTTGTTTTAAATTAATTAATTCACTTATTTTGGCTGCTGTGGGGCTTCCTTGCTGCACGTGGGCTTTCTTTAGTGGGGGCTGCTATTCGTTGTGGAGGGTGGGCTTCTCACCGCAAGCGGGCCTCTTGTTGCAGAGCACGGGCTCTAGGACACGTGGGTTCAGGAGCTGCTGCTCTTGGCTCAGTAGTTGTGGCCCAAGGGCCCAGTGGCTCCATGGCATGTGGAATCCGTGCTGGCCAGGGCCCGAACCTGTGTCCTCGGTATTGGCAGCCAGATTTCTACTGGCTGCACCACCAGGGATGTCCTGAATCTGAGTTTTTAAAACTTTTTAGTCTGAAAGAATTTCTAACTTACAGTGAAGTTGCAAAATTAATGCAAAAGTTTCTGTATATTCTACCCAGATTTCCCAGATGTTAACACTTTACATTTGCTTTATCACTCTCTCTCACTTTCCCATGTCTGTGTTGGTGTTATGAATGTATGCATAATATATATTCTATATAATTTTTGAGACACTTGTTTTGCATATATAAACCACTTTATCGTTAAGTACATCTATGTGTATTTCCTGAGATCAAGGACTTTCTCTTCAGTAATTACAGTGTAGTTATAAAAATTGGGCAATTAACACTGATATAGTAATGGTATCTAGTATAGAGACGTTATTCAAACATCGCCAACTACCCCGCTAATGTCCTTCACTACTAAAGAAAAAAAAAACTTTTTCTTCTGTATGTTGATTTTGCTCCTCTTAAAATATTTATCTTATGGATCTTTCTTATTGTTGTTCAGTTGCTCAGTAGTGTCCGACTCTTTGCAACCCCACTGACTGCAGCACGCCAGGCTTCCCTGTCCATCACCATCTCCCAGAGCTTGCGCAAACGCATGTCAATTGAGTTGGTGATGCCATCCAACCTTCTTGTCTTCTGTCCTCCCCTTCTCCTCCTGCCATCAATCTTTCCCAGCATCAGGGTCTTTTTTAATGGGTCAGCTCTTCACATCAGGTGGCCAAAGTATTGGAGCTTCATCTTCAGCATCAGTCCTTCCAGTGAATAAACAGGACTGATTTCCTTTAAGATTGATTGGTTTGATCTCCTTATAGTCCAAGGGGCTCTCAAGAGTCTTCTCCAAAACTGCAGTTCAAAAGCATCAATTCTTCAACACTCAGCCTTCTTTATGGTCCAGCTCTCACATCCATACACGACTACTGGAAAAACCATAGCTTTGACTAGATGGATCTTTATTGGCAAAGTAATGTCTCTGCTTTCTAATATGCTGCCTAGGTTTCTCATAGCTTTTCTTCCAAGGAGCAAGCATCTTTTGATTTCGTGGCTGCTGTCACAATCTGCAGTGATTTTGGAGCCCCCCAAAATAAAGTCTGTCATTGTTTTCATTGTTTCCCCATCTGTTTGCCTTGAAATGATGGGACTGTATGCCTTAATCTTAGTTTTTTGAATGCTGAGTTTTAAGCCAGCTTTTTCACTCTCCTCTTTCACTTTCACCAAGAGGCTTTTTAGCTCCTCTTCACTTTCTGCCATAAGGGTGGTGTCATCTGCATATCTGAGGTTATTGATATTTCTCCTGCCAATCTTGATTCCAGCTTGTGTTTCTTCCAGTCCAGCGTTTCTCATGATGTACTCTGCATATAATTTAAATAAGCAGGGTGACAATATATAGCCTTGATGTACTCCTTTTCCTATTTGAAACCAGTCTGTTGTTCCATGTTCAGTTCTAACTGTTGCTTCCTGACCTGCATACAGATTTCTCAACAGGCAGGTCAGGTGGTCTGGTATTCCCATCTCTCTCAGAATTTTCCACAGTTTATTGTGATCCACACTGTCAAAGGCTTTGGCATAGTCAAGAAAGCAGAAGTAGATGTTTTTCTGGAACTCTCTTGCTTTTTCCATGATCCAGCGGATGTTGGCAATTTGATCTCTGGTTCCTCTGCCTTTTCTAAAACCAGCTTGAACATCAGGGAGTTCACGGTTCACGTATTGCTGAAGCCTGCCTTGGAGAATTTTGAGCACTACTTTACCAGCATGTGAGATGAGTACAATTGTGTGGTAGTTTGAGCATTCTTTGGCATTGCCTTTCTTTGGGATTGGAATGAAAACTGACATTTTCCAGTCCTGTGGCCACTGCTGAGTTTTCCAAATTTGCTGGCATATTGAGTGCAGCACTTTCACAGCATCATCTTTCAGGATTTGAAACAGTTCAACTGGAATGCCATCACCTCCACTAGCTTTGTTCATAATCATGATTTCTAAGGCCCACTTGACTTCACATTCCAGGATGTCTGGCTCTAGATGAATGATCACACCATCGTGTTTATCTGGGTCCTGAAGATCTTTTTTGTACAGTTCTTCCGTGTATTCTTGCCACCTCTTCTTAATACCTTCTGCTTCTGTTAGGTCCATACCATTTCTGTCCTTTAGTGAGCCCATCTTTGCATGAAATGTTCCCTTGGTATCTCTAATTTTCTTGAAGAGATCTCTAGTCTTTCCCATTCTGTTCTTTTCCTCGATTTCTTTGCATTGATCGCTGAAGAAGTCTTTCTTATCTCTTCTTGCTATTCTTTGGAACTCTGCATTCAGATGCTTATATCTTTCCTTTTCTCCTTGGCTTTTCACTTCTCTTCTTTTCACAGCTATTTGTAAGGCCTCCTCAGACAGCCATTTTGCTTTTTTGCATTTCTTTTCCATGGGGATGGTCTTGATCCCTGTCTCCTGTACAATGTCACGAACCTCATTACATAGTTCATCAGGCACTCTGTCTATCAGATCTAGTCCCTTAAATCTATTTCTCACTTCCATGTATAATCATAAGGGATTTGATTTAGGTCATACCTGAATGGTCTAGCGATTTTCCCTGCCTTCTTCGATTTAAGTCTGAATTTGGTAATAAGGATTTCATGATCTGAGCCACAGTCAGCTCCTGGTCTTGTTTTTGTTGACTGTATAGAGTTTCTCCATCTTTGGCTGCAGAGAATATAATCAATCTGATTTTGGTGTTGACCATCTGGTGATGTCCATGTGTAGAGTCTTCTCTTGTGTTGTTGAAAGAGAGTGTTTGCTATGACCAGTGTGTTTTCTTGGCAAAACTCTATTAGCCTTTGCCCTGCTTCATTCCGCATTCCAAGGCCAAATTTGCCGGTTACTCCAGGTGTTTCTTGACTTCTTACTTTTGCATTCCAGTCCCCTATAATGAAAAGGACATCTTTTTTGGGTGTTAGTTCTAAAAGGTCTTGTAGGTCTTCATAGAACCATTCAGCTTCAGCTTCTTCAGCATTACTGGTTGGGGCATAGACTTGGATTACTGTGATATTGAATGGTTTGCCTTGGAAACGAACAGAGATCATTCTGTCATTTTTGAGACTGCATCCAAATACTGCATTTAGGACTCTTTTGTTGACCATGATGACTACTCCATTTCTCTTGAGGGATTCCTGCCCACAGTAGTAGATATAATGGTCATCTGAGTTAAATTCACCCATTCCAGTCCATTTTAGTTCGCTGATTCCTAGAATGTCGACGTTCACCCTTGCCATCTCTTGTTTGACTGCTTCCAATTTGCCTTGATTCATTCATTCCAGGTTGCTATGCAATATTGCTCTTTACAGCATCAGACCTTGCTTCTATCACCAGTCACATCCACAGCTGGGTATTGTTTTTGCTTTGGCTCCATCCCTTCATTCTTTCTGGAGTTATTTCTCCACTGATCTCCAGTAGCATGTTGGGCACCTACTGACCTGGGGAGTTCCTCTTTCAGTATCCTATCATTTTGCCTTTTCCTACTGTTCGTGGGGTTCTCAATGCAAGAATACTGAAGTGGTTTGCCATTCCCTTCTCTGTATAGTTGTCCAGTAAATACTAATTTATTGAACACTTCTTCAACAGTGTTCCCCATCCCAAGGATCCATGGTACTGATTGTCAGGATTAATTCGCATACATGCCACCTATGGGCTTCCCAGGTAACACTAGTGGTAAAGGACCTGCCTGCCAACGCAGGAGGTGTGTGCCACGTGGGTTCGATCCCTGGGTCAGGAAGATCCTCTGGAGAGAGCATTGACGACCTACTCTGGTATTCTTGCCTAGAGACTCCCATGAACAGAGGAGCCTGGTAGGCTACAGTTGACAGGGTCACACAGAGTCGAACATGACTGAAGTGACTTAGCACACATGCCACATATGTTCCAGAAAACAAGACATGAGCTTGCCCCCCACCCCCACCCCCGCACTGAAATTACCTCTTTAAAAGAGAGGGGAAAAAGTTTTTGCTCTTACAGAGACTCTCTCTCTTAGTTATTTTATCTTGAAAACCTTGGCATCATTTGGGAAGCACAACCCGAAATGACCTCAGTCAGTGCTAGTCTGGAATGCTGGTGGAAGTGATTGGACAAGATCAGTAAAAGAGCAACAAAAAGAAAGACATTTAATATAGATTTAGAGGGTGGGTAGGTTCAGCTCCAGTGTGGGAGAGGACTCATGGGGAGGAAGATAAGAACTGAGAAAGCTGCAGGGAAGCCCCTCACATGTGACTGTGGGGTCCTCAGGGGGCCAGTCCCGGCCCCATGTACTCAGCCACAGCTGTGGGTATTGGTATCTGGAGCTTTAAATCTAAGGGGGTAAACATCTTACAAGTACAGAAGAAACTTTAAATCTCTGGCAGCCTTATTATTGCTTTTTTTTTTTTTTTTTTTTTAGAACCTCTTGAGAGCTCCCATTGTGAAAAGAAGTCCTCTCCATCCTTGTTTCTTGGCTGATTTAAAATTTTCAAATGACCAAGCATCTCGCTAAAGTGGGAGTCTAGATCCACAGTTTTAGGTCTTACTGCTTCTCCGTATCAACTTCATCATGTTTCTAGCAGAAGCAGCAAGATGGCTATTGAGCGGTGGATGCATATGAGTGGAAAAGGGCTCCTGGAAATAGTCACCTGGGACTGGTGTGACGGGTTCACGTTGTCAGTCCAGGCTGCCTGGAGGAGGAGGGCTTTGTAGGTTTTTGTGGATTTGAGAAGTCACAGGCTCCACTGCCTTTAAGGAGGCAGCAGTGCACTGTCAAGGCCTGGAGGGCTCCCTGGAGGACAGAGCAGTTTAACAGAACAGTCAACCCAGCCCCGTGCTAACCTGGCTTGCTGTCCCTGTTTTTCAGTAACCATGGACCCAAACATGTTGAGAAGTGATGTCTTCGTTGATTTTTTAAAACTGGTGCAGCTGGTAAGCTTACTTTTCTTGACTAACATCATGATTTCACTACAGAATATGTCTCCATGGGTGTGTTTCTGACCATCAGCCCTACAGAGCCTGGATTCAGATAAAATACATTCACTTGGAGGACACAGGAAGATGGTTCTTATTAATATTTTCTTCTTTTGGAGGCTTAGATTCTAGGTGGAACATTAAGTGCATCACTTGGCCTTTCGCCCATTTTAATTAAGTTGATACCTTTCATCTGTTGCATAAGCACTGACATCTCAAAACTAGCCATGGAAAAGAGAACACATTGTTATTAAGGGCCCCCATGACAACTCTGGGACCCCGCTTCTGTAGCTGGGACTTCCAAGTTTGCCACAGTGAAGACCTCAGGACAGCTGAAAGAGCCATGCCAGATTATATTTGTGTATTCTCTGCTTAGAACTTTATTGTGAATGAATTATGGAGAAAATGCAGTCTCACAGAAGGACAGACAGGAACTCCCTTTCCTTTGTTGGTCTAAAGAACCACTGGCCACTTGTCCCCAGAGGCTGCAGCTTGGCCAAATACATTTATTTAGTACAGGATCCGTTCGGGTGGTACCCTGGGAACATCTTTATGCCTCCTTGTGCATTCTTGACTGAATGGAAGAACTTTGAAAGCACTGAAGTTGTCCAACGATATGATATTACTGAACTGGTTCCCTGGTTCAGGGAGGAGTGATACCTTGATCAGACTTGTAAGAAACGGGAGCAAAGTGCATTTATTCAGTGGCTCAAGTGTGTTGATAAACTTACTGGTCCACCCAACTGAGAAATGCCGCTGGAGCCTCCCATTGTATGACTGCCCGTACTCTCACATATATTTAATGTTTGGTGTGTGTGTGTGTATGTGTGTGTGCACAGGTGTGTGTATGTACACATACATGTGTATTTTATTCGAAAAGTTTGTTGTTGTGGCGGTGATGGTGGTAACATTCAAACAGCACAAAACAGTACATGATAAAAGTAACCTCAAAGTGGTGGCGAATGTGCCTGCCAATGTAGGAGACACAAGAGACATGGGTTCAATCCCTGGGTTGGGAAGATCCCCTGGAGGAGGAAATGGCAACGCACTCCTGGAAAATTCCATGTGGACAGATGAGCCTGGTGGGCTACATTCCAGGGGTCGCAAAGAGTTGGATGCGACCGAGCACACACCCACGCAACCTCACTCCCACCACAGAGACACTTGTTTACAGTTTAACACGTGTCCCTGCTACGCATTTTTGTGCAGATACAAGCATTCACACATATGCATACCCTCTTCTGTCTCCTGAATAAGCACTTACTCTACCCACTTTCTGAACCTTGTTTTTCACAGTTTGCGTCTTGCAAATCGTTCTGTGTGAATGCACAGAGGTACAATCAGCCTTGGTCCTGCCGTCTTTGTGCGCATTGTGGTTTTGTTTTCAATGCTTTCTAAAAGTCGTTCGGAGGATGGCAGCGTTTTGGAGCTTTTTTTGAGTGTTTTAGTCCTCTTTGTATTTTTTTATCTGTATAACTGCGTGGAAGCCTTTTGCCCCAGCTACATTTTGCAGCATCTCTTCTTTCTTCTTATGATGGAGTTTTCACTTTTGCAGTGGCTTCCTTTTTCTCTTCTGTTGCTTCTGTGAATTTGGCCGGCTTCCTTTTATGCTCTTTTGTTTGCTTATCTCCTTGTTGAGGTCTTTATTTGTTCTTTGAGGTTTGAGTTCAGAGAAGTCTTGTTTTGGTTAACACAGTCATCATGTTCATTTCCTTAGCTGCATCATTTTGCCTTTTTTTTTCTTTTTTAATTGAGAGCTTTCTGGACCAGGGAGCAAACCCGTGTCTCCCGCATCGGATTCTTTACCACTGAGCCACCAGGGAAGCCCAGTGGCATCATTTTGGGGGCATATATTTTTCACCCACATTTGGTCACATTTCTTTCCTCCTTTCCTGAGGGATTTTTGCCTCTGGCTCTTCCCAGGAGACCCTCAATTTTGAAAGAGTTTATGTTCCCAGAGCCAGTTGTTTGCTGACCCACAATGCTGGGAGTTGCCAGAGCTGAGTTGGTGGAACCCGTCTGCTGGATCTTGCCTCTCATTTCTGGGCACTTTCTCACTAACACTGTGCACCAGAGGGGAGTGGCATGTCTGCCGTGAAGCCCTAACCACACAGTTCCTCTTCTCAAGATCATGGCTTCCACCTTCTTGCTGATGAATCGGCCCCAGGACTGACTTAGTAGTTGGGAGTGCAGGCTTGGAGGGAGAGGCCCAAGATTCATAATTTGGCAGCTGCCCTACTTTCAACTTGCGTGGCTTGAGGCCATTTACTTAGTCTCTTTGTGTCTCAGTCTCCTCTCTAGAATGAGCAGAGTAGCTCTTCTCTGAGGGTTGTTGGGAGGATGAAGTGAGCCGGCATTCCTAAGGCACATAAATGTCACCTGGCCGATGTTGACACCTAGGAGGTCCTCCTGCCATCACCAACACCAATCCTTTTGCCTCTTCCCCCGCTGCTGAGAGATTGCTTTGGGCAAAGACGGCAGGCCTGTGCATCTCTCCCTGGACACTTGGTGTCATCAGAGGGGCCCAGATTTGTGCTCCCAGACCCTCCTGGTGCCTCCTGAGGAGCTGTGTTAAGACAGCGTCAACGTGGCCTAAGTCCTGCCTGCTGCCCCTTTATCCTTCTGCTTCCCTCCTCCTCGCACAGGTCCAGTGTTCACCAGGCTTGGCAGCTCCTCTGCAAACCCAGCGTTTCAGGCCTGGGACAATTTTAAACTTCTTCAAAAAGTATTTTCCTTCCACTTGTTTTCTGTTTGCCTCCAAAACAAAATGAGGACAACTCCTGAAGATGTTTATGAAAGAGGCTACAGTATGATTTTGAAAAGGATACTGAGTTTGAGTCAGGAAGGTGGTTCTGTGTTCATCAGGCCCCTGCCCTGCCTGCTGCCGTCCTTGACTGTTCATGTTGCTGTTTAGTCCCTTGGTTGCATCCGACTTGGTTGCGTCCGACTCTTTGCTACCCTATGGTCTGTAGCCTGCCAGGCGCCTCTGTCCATGGGATTCTCCAGGCAAGAATTCTGCAGTGGGTTACCATGCCCTCCTCCAGGGGGGTCTTCCCAACTCAGGGATCAAACTCACATCTCTTAAGTCTCTGCATTGGCAGGCAGATTCTTGACCACTAGCGCCACCTGGGAGGCCCCGTGACTGTTTATCGTGGAACAAATATGTGTTGAATGGTTGCTGGGACTTGATAATGCTCCAGAGGAGAGGGAGGCACCAGGGAATCACACCTAGTCCAGATCATGGAGTTTCCAGCCTTGTTGTGGAGACAGAAAAGTCACCGTGTAAGACCAGAGATGTAATGAGCCCAGTGACACAGGAATGAGACCGTGATACAGGACTACACCCTATGGTACAGGACTGAGTGCTCTTATACAGGACCGAGTGCTGTGATACAGGGTCATGACGCAGGATTAGGGATATGTCGAGATCTCCGCCCTGATGAAGCATCTGTGGGCCCACCCACCTACAGCGGCTCCATGCCCACTTTCCCTGTACGCAGTACAAACAGTATTATTTTCTCCATGTGACTTGGTGAGAAAAGGGCTCAGAAGCACTGCCACAGGGTGAATGAGTGTCCAAGGGACATGATAGAGGGCACCTTGGTTAATGACCTGAAGAAGGACCTTGAAGTTAGCATTGGGTGATTTCTGGGGTAAGCAGGGAGATAAGATTATACTCTAGCTTTTTCTTCCCATTCAGGGAAATGCTAGCAAATCACATTAATATCTGATGGTCTGGGAGACTCAGGACAGATATTGGTAAAAGGGAAGCAGTAGCCGCTTATTATTGGGGGTGAGGAGCCCATCCCCTGACCACCTTCCAGGGCCAGAGTTATTCCTCAGCAGTGACTAGATGCGGTTGGTGCAGGGGAGACTCGACCAGCCGAGCCTGCAGTGAGATGGCTCGTGGAGGACTGGTGAGTGCCGGGAGGACTGGGATGAGCACAGGAGATGTGTGGGTCTGCCAGACCATCAGAGGAGCCCAGGTAGCAAGGGTTGGGAAGTTTCCCCACCTCAATATTATACAGACATGCCCCCCTCTGCCGAATATTTTCACAGCCTCTAATAAGTGCTTGGCCTGCCGCTTCCTGGTGGTCATTACCCAGTAGTCACACACTTGCAGGCCTGGCTCTCCAGGACTCGGCAGGTACGTGCACACCTTCCTGTCTCTGGACAAGGACACTACGTGTTAGAAATGTGAATACATGTGACCATGTAGGAGCCTCCCGAGGAGCCTCTACCCAGGGGGAGCCTCAGTCATCGGAGGAGGCTGCTTCTATAGGAAATTAGATCTGGGCTGGACCCGACACTTTCGGTGCAGTATCTCATTGACCCTTGCGACTTGTTGAGGGTGGTGCTCCTCTTTTTCAGTAAGTACGTTGATCAAAGATACACATCTTAATAAGTGGAAGCCCGAGGAGCCTGGATCCACTGATGTCATGAAGTGTTTCTAGAGCGGTGGCAGCCCCCTCTAGCCCCATCCCTCACCAGGTCCCGCTTGTTTTGTATCCAGACCCCTCCTGCCCACCCACTTACCATGCTCCCTGCCTTTGGCCTGCAATTGCCTCTGAGATGAAGTGGGTTTTGAAAGGCAAAACCAGTCTTTAGACTAAGGCCTGTATGTTCCTGGTTCTTAATCTATATAGTGTGAACAGCATGTATGAGAAGAAAGAGACTAAGAAGGTATTTGTTGTGGCTTTTTTGTACTTGGGGAGTTAGGGGCAATGTATATATTTGGGGAGTGTTGCCCACCATGGGTCTAGGGGCTCTGGGAAGTGACTCTTTCCCCGTTTCCTCTTAAGCATGTTTCCTGTTTTTCTTGTAGTGAAATGATTAGGACTGATTAGTAAGTGTGATGGAAATTTAGAGGTTGGCACATCCAAATATGGATTTTCTGGATAATAAAGATCAGGGTAAGTGCTATGGCTACCAGACATTCTTTGGCCTCAGAGGAGAACATCAATAAAGCCCACTGATGGAGCTTCTTTGAAATATTACACAATTTCTCAGGGTATTAAATGTGATTTGAAAATGTGTTAAAATTAAAACAGTTTAAATGTTTTAAAGTATGTTAAGGCAGCCCATGTGTCCTCAGTCACTAAGGCGTGTCCAACTCTTTGTGACCCAATGGACTGTAGCCTGCCAGGCTTCTCTGTCCATGGGATTTCCCAGGCAAGAATATTGGAGTGGGTTGCCATTCTCTTCTCCAAAGGCAGCCCATGGTAACGGAGGATTTAGAGGTTTCTTAAAGATAAATGCATTTGGTTTACTAGTGTGAATTGTGTGTTTTAATTCCTGGTCCCCCCTAAATCAAGATGGCTTAGTTAAGTTTTGTTTTTGTACAGTCTGAACCCACCATGTTGGCTTTTTTCCTCTAATTGCATTATTGTGTCTTTTATATTTTATAAATTATATGTATATATACAAGTAAAATTCAAATATCACAAATAGAGCCAAATTCCTCCTCGATCACAACTCCCAACACAGAATGTTTCATCTGTTGTGCATTTGCTTTTATCTCATTAAAGGTTTTCAATTCTATCATTTCTCCTCTTCACCATATTGTCCTAAAATTTTTCATTTTTTAAAACCAAACAAAATGTGCTGATATTTTTAAAAGTAAAATAGGGTTAAAAAGTATTATAATATAACCATCTCCTGCTTTCCAGAGGCAATGGCTTTCAAATCTTTTAGCTTTTTCTTCAGATATTTAAATATCTGGAGATTAATCATATTCATCTCTTTCTCCTGCTCTTCAATTTGTAGATATTATCTATTGACTCCCTGTATGAGGGATGAGGAGATTCCCTGGTGGCTCAGACAATAAAGGATCTGCCCGCAATGAGGCAGACCTGGGTTCAAACCCTGGGTTAGGAAGATCCCCTGGAGAAGGGCATGACAACCCACACCAGTATTCTTGCCTGGAGAATCTCATGGACAGAGGAGCCTGGCAAGCCACAGTCCATAGGGTCATAGAGAGCTGGACACAACTGAGTGACTTTTACACACACACATGCACACACATGAGGGGTGTGGATTCAGCTTTCTTGTATCATCACCTTCTTTCATTCCATTCTTCTCCCCAGTTTTATCTCATCATTAAAAACATTAAGTCCCTAGTCAATATTTTGATCTTTATAACAGGTAAATATTTCTTACTACTGAACAAATAATGTTTATGACTATGATTACCTTTACTTTCACGAGTAACTTTTGTTTTTCTTAGAGTTAAAAATGATATCATTTAAAAGGAAAAAAAAAAAGATGCTTCGTTGTTTTTAAACATATGATTGGAGGGTTGCAACTTTGAGCCCCACCCGCTGGCCTCCGGGTTTGAGAGGGGCTGGGGACTGAGTTAATCACTGGTCACGTCTACATGCTGAAACCTCCATCGAAATCCCTGAACTGCGGGGTTCAGAGAGCTTCTGTGCGGGCAAACACGTAGAGGTGCCGCATTCCTTCCGTCTAGCTCTTCCTGAGTTGTATCCTTAGTAATAAATGGGTTATAGTAAGAAAAGAGCTTTCCTGAGTCCTATGAGCTATTCTAGGAAATCATCAAACTCCAGTAAGGGGTCGTGGGGATCCCAGATTTATAGCGAGTTGATCAGAAATATGGGCGGCCTGGACTTGCAGTTGGCTTCTGAAGTGGGGGAGGGGCCGTCCTGTGGGACTGGGTCCTTAATCTGTGTTGTATGTGCTGACTCCAGGTAATCAGTGTCAGAAGTGTTGATGTGAGTGGAGTGGAGAAAAACAGTGCTTTTCTTTTAGTGTCCCTTGAACAGTGCAGGGCATTAGAGAGTTTTAAGCTAGAGGAGTACATTTTCAGCTTTGCATGAAAAAAGTATTCTCTGGCTACTGTGCGGAGAGTGCCTTGCAAGGAGGGCAAGAACGGAAGCAAGGTAACCAGTGAGGAGGCCATGGCAGAGGTCAAGGAGGGGAGAACGTATCAGGTAGGACTCAAGGGCAGGTGGTGACGATGAAAAGAAGTAGATGGATTGAAGAGATTGTCTAAGATGTGAATATACAAGACTCGACACTTGACTGGATGTGAGTGTGGAAAACGTCTTCCTGAATCTTTTCTGGACCCCTTTATTTCTTACCTGTTGCCACTAAGTCAGATCAAAGGTATGTAATGACCTCCTCATTCCTGTGCTAACAAGAGTGTTTGCAGGGGGTGCCCTCCCGGAGCTGCCATCCTTACTTTAGAGCTGAAGTAATGCAGAGCACAGAGGGGAGGCACCTGTCCAGGTTTCCACAGGGTCCCGCGCAGTGTGGGCGGAACTAGGCTTGGGACCAGGCAGTCTGCTCCATGGATCATGCATTTCCTAATCCCACAGTCTAGCCCCGTCCCTTGGTACCTTGTGCATGAGTGACCGCCACCCACTTCTCAGGTCTCCCACATCCTTCAGTCTTCCCTCTAGTTCGTTTCCACTTACAGTGCCAGACACATCTTTCCCTAACTCCATTTCCACCCTTCCATGTGCCTGATCCAGAACCACCGTGACCCGCTCTTGCCTTTTTAATAAAACCCTCAAGTGTCTGATTTTAGGGTCATCTATGATCTGACCCACTCTACCAATGCAATCTACTTCCTCACTTTTCTTTTGCAGAAGAATTTAAGAGGGGCATGCATTTGTATCATTTTAACTGTTTATATAATTTAGATATCTCATTGGTCTGCAGCATAGTTTGAGTCAAGAGTTGCACTGAAGTAACAGATTAATGGTAGGCTTTCCCTCAATCATATCAAAATGTAATGGCATCTTTCCATTCATTTCAAGAGTGTTTTTCCTCTGAGGTAAGAGATGTTTGTGAGTCTAGGCCAAATACCTTTAAGAACCCAAGACCTAAGCAGAGGTGTGTACCTGGAAAGGGACTATTTGCAACAGTTGCTCTGGAGAAGCCCCTGACCCTTGACTACTCAGCTAAATATGTTATCAGTTATCATAACTGCAGGGGAACTTGAGAAATCAGACAGAATTCCCCTGGGAAGTTAGAAGTGAAGAAAGTGTGACTGAGGTTGTATGTGGGGAGCTCAGGGCGCGTGCTGGGGAGGAGGGAAACAAGTGGCCCGGACCTGCTGAGGAGGGGCTTGGCGTGATTCTCAAAGGTTCCCGGGAGGTGGGTTGTCCTAGCGCTGGATGCTTAAAGGGAAAAGCTGGCAGATGGCTGGGTCAGCATTTGCTGATGTGGAGGCCAGTACTGAGAGAGGGAAGCCACAGGACTGTTTGAAAAGTGACCAACATGGTGACTGATAAGTGTGCAGATTCACTCAGGCAGGTGGACACTTGTTGTATGTGGAGGGGCGATCACGGTACCTTACCCTGGTATTATGGTGGCAACATGATGGCCACATCATTTATCCAGGTGAAGTGAAGTGGGAGTCGCTGTCGTGTCCAACTCTTTGTGACCCCATGGACTCCAGGCCAGAATACTGGAGTGGGTAGCCTATCCCTTCTCCAGTGGATCTTCCCGACCCAGGAATCGAACCAAGGTCTCCTGCATTGCAGGCAGATTCTTTACCAGCTGAGCTACCAGGGAAGCCCAATTTATCCAAACTTAGACACTAAAAAAAAAAAAGAAACCCTATGATGATCTTTCATTTTTCCATATGTATGTGTGTATTTTTGGCCGCCCTGGGTCTTCGTTGCTGCACATGGGCTTTCTCTAGTTGCAGCAAGTGGGGGTTACTCTCTAGCTGCAATGTGCGGGCTTCTCATTACAGTGGTTTCTCTTGCTGCAGAGCAGGGGGTCTAGGCATGCGGGCTTCAGTAGTGGAGGTTCTCTGGCCCTAGAGAACAGGCTCAGTACTTGTGCTGCCTGGGCTTGCCCCGTGGCATGTGGAATCTTCCCAGACTAGGGATCGAATCCATGTCCCCTGCACTGGCAGGCGGATTCTTAGCCACTGGACCACCAGGGAAGTCCCCTTAGACACTTAGAAAGGAGAGCTATAACTGTTATGCTTACATTTGTCTGATCGGGCTGCTGTAACCGGTAGCTTAAAGAACTGAAATTCCAAAAACTGTGAGAAATCAATTTCTTCTTTGTGCACATGTACAGAGAGCAAACTTTCTGGTGTCTCTTCTTACAAGAACGCTAATCCCATCATAAGGACAGGACCTCGCTTAACCCTGCTGCTGCTGTTGCTGCTGCTAAGTCACTTCAGTTGTGTCCAACTCTGGGCGACCCCATAGACGGCAGCCCACCAGGTTCCACTTCCCTGGGATTATCCAGGCAAGAATACTGGAGTGGGTTGCCATTTCCTTCTCCAATGCATGAAAGTGAAAAATGAAAGTGAAGTCGCTCAGTCGTGTCTGACTCGTATTGACGCCATGGACTGCAGCCTGCCAGGCTCCTCCATCCACGGGATTCTCCAGGCAAAAGAGTACTGGAGTGGGGTGCCATTGCCTTCTCTGCACTTAACCCTAGTCACTTCCTAAGGCCCCATCTGTAACAGCGTCACACTAGAGGTTAGGGCTCCATATGAATGGGGGCGTGGGGCACCAGAGACACAAACATTCACTCCAGAGCAATGCAGGAGCAACCTTCCTGGGCCAGCCAGGAGAAAAGTCCACCCTATTTCAGCCCAGGCCCTGGATCATGCAGAGCTGGCCTTGAGTCCTGCCTCTGCTACCAAATGGCAGTATGTCCTAGAGGGGAGTTACTTAACCTTTGTGAACTTTTACTACATCTGAAAAAGGGGGCTTTACAATTTTTATTTTATTGAATTATAGCTGATTTACAGCATTGTGTTAATTTCTGTTGCGTATCAAAGTGCCCATCTTCGCATGAAATGTTCCCTTGGTATCTCTAATTTTCTTGAAAAGTTCTCTAGTCTTTCCCTTTCCATTGTTTTCCTCTATTTCTTTGTGTTGATCACTGAGGAAGGCCTTCTTATCTCTCCTTGCTATTCTTCAGAACTCTGCATTCAAGTGGGTATATCTTTCCTTTTCTCCTTTGCCTTTCACTTCTCGTCTTTTCTCAGCTATTTGTAAGGCCTCCTCAGACAGCCATTTTGCCTCTTTGCATTTCTTTTTCTTGAAGATGGTCTTGATCCCGCCTCCTGTACAATGTCATGAACCTCTGTCCATAGTTCTTCAGGCACTCTTTCTGTCAGATCTAATCCCTTGAATCTATTTCTCACTTCCACTGTATAATCATAAGGGATTTGGTTTAGGTCATACCTGAATGGTCTAGTGCTTTTCCCTACTTTCTTCAATTTAAGTCTGAATTTGGCAATAAGGAATTCATGATCTGAGCCGCATTCAGCTCCTGGTCTTGTTTTTGCTGACTGTATAGAGCTTCTCTATCTTTGGCTGCAAAGAATATAATCAATGTGATTTCAGTATTGACCATCTGGTGATGTCCACATGTAGAGTCTTCTCTTGTGTTGTTGGAAGAGGGTGTTTGCTATGACCAGTGCATTTTCTTGGCAAAACTGTTAGCGTTTGCCCTGCTTCATTTTGCACTCCAAGGCCAAACTTGCCTGTTATACAAAGATCATTCTGTGGTTTTTGAGATTGCACCAAGTACTGCATTTTGGACTCTTTTGTTGACTATGAGGGCTACTCCATTTCTTCTAAGGGATTCTTGCCCACAGTAGTAGATATAATGGTCATCTGAATTAAATTCGCCCATTCTAGTCCATTTTAGTTCACTGATTCCTAAAATATCAATGTTCACTCTTGCCATCTCCTGTTTGACCAATTCCAATTTGCCTTGATTCATGGACCTAACATCCCAGGTTCCTATGCAATATTGCTTTTACAGCATCAGACTTTACTTTCATCACCAGTCACATCCACAACTAGGCCTTGTTTTTGCTTGGGCTCCATCTCTTCATTCTTTCTGAGTTATTTCTCCACTCTTCTCCATTAGCATATTGGGCAGCTACTGACCTGGGAGTTTATCTTTCAGTGTCCTATCTTTTGCCTTTTCATACTGTTCATGGGGTCCTCAAGGCAAAAAAGGGGAACATTTCATGCAAAGATCAGCACAATAAAGGACAGAAAGATATTAACAGAAGCAGAAGATATTAAGAAGAGGTGGCAAGAATACACAGAAGAACTATACAAAAAAGATCTTCATGACCCAGATAATCATGATGGTATGATCACTCACCTAGAGCCAGACATCCTGGAATGCAAAGCCAAGTGGGCCTTAGGAAGCATCACTATGAACTGTGATGTAGAGGTAATGAAATTCCAGTTGAGCTATTTCAAATCCTAAAAGATGATGCTGTGAAAGTGCTGCACGCAATATGCCAGCAAATTTGGAAAACCCAGCAGTGGCCACAGGACTGAAAAAGGTCAGTTGTTTTCAATCCAATCCCAAAGAAAGGCAATGCCAAAAAATGTCCAAACTACTATGCAATTGCACTCATCTCACACACTAGCAAAGTAATGCTCAAAATTCTCCAAGCCAGGCTTCAACAGTACATGAACTGTGAACTTTCAAATGTTCAGGCTGGATTTAGAAAAGCCAGAAGAACCAGAGATCAAATTGCCAACATCCGTTGGATCATAGGAAAAGCAAGAGAATTCCAGAAAAACATCTACTTCTGCTTTATTGACTACACCAAAGATTTTGACTGTGTGGATCACAACAAACTGTGGAAAATACTTAAAGAGATGGGAATACCAAACCACCTGACCTGCCTCCTGAGAAATCTGTATGCAGGTCAAGAAGCAACAGTTAGAACCAGACATGGAACAACAGACTGTTTCCAAATTGGGAAAGGAGTACGTCAAGGCTGTATATTGTTATCCTGCTTATTTAACTTCTATGAAGAGTACATCATGCGAAATGCTGGGCTGGATGAAGTATAAGCTGGAATCAAGATTGCCAGGAGAAATATCAACAACCTCAGATATGCAGATGACACCACCCTTATGGCAGAAAGTGAAGAGGAACTAAAGAGCCTCTTGATGAAAGTGAGAGGAGAGTGAAAAAGCTGGCTTAAAACTCAACATTAAGAAAGCGAAGATCAAGGCATCTGGTCCCATCACTTCATGCAAATAGGTAGGGAAACAATGAAAGTAGTGACAGACTTTATTTTCTCGGGCTCCAGATGGTGACTGCAGCCATGAAATTAAAAGATGCTTGCTTCTTGGAAGAAAAGCTATGACCAACCTAGACAGCACATTAAAAAGCAGAGACATTACTTTGCCGACAATGGTCCATCTAGTGAAAGCTATGGTTTTTCCAGTGGTCATGTATGGATGTGACAATTGGACTATAGAGAAAGCTGAGCATTGAAGAACTGATGCTTTTGAACTGTGGTGTTGGAGAAGACTCTTGAGTCCCTTGGACAACAAGATCAAACCAGTCAATCCTAAAGGAAATCAGTCCTGAATATTCATTGGAAGGACTGATGCTGAAGCTGAAACTCCAATACTGATGTGAAGAACTGACCCATTGGAAAAGACCCTGATGCTGGGAAGGATTGAAGGCAGGAGGAGAAAGGGACAACAGAGGATGAGATGGTTGGATGGCATCACTGACTCAATGGAGATGAGTTTGAGCAAGCTCCGGGAGCTGGTGATGGACAGGGAAGCCTGGCGTGCTGCAGTCCAGGGGGTTGCAAAGAGTGGGATATGACTGAATGACTGAAGTAGGCTGGATAGCAAAGTGACTCAGTTGTGCACATCTATATCTTTCTCATGTCCTTCTCCATAATGGTTTATCGTGGAATATTGCGTATAGTGCCTTGTGCTGTACAGTAGGGCATTGCTATTTACCCATTCTCCATTTACTGCTAGTCCCAAACTCCTAATCCTTCCTTCTGCCTTCTTTCTGCTACCCTCTCCCTCAGCAACCACATGTCTGTGAGTCTGTTTCTGTTTCATAGACATGTTCATTTGTGTTGTATTTTAGATTCCACATATAAGTGATATCCTATAGTATTTGTCTTTCTCTGTGTGACTTATGTCTCTTTTCATAATCTCCAGGTTCTTCTATGTTGCTGCAAATGGCATTATTTCATTCCTTTTATGGCTGAGTAGCGTTCCATTGTATATTTGTACCATATCTTTATCCATTCATCTGTTGATGAACATTTAGGTTGCTTCCATGTCTTGGCTATTGTAGGTAGTGCTGCAGTGAAATAATGGTATAAGTATCTCTAAAAAGGGGGCTTAATAAGTGTATATTCCTCATGGAATTGTATGAGAATTGCATTAACTACTATATCTGAAGCAGCACAGAGCACAGTTATCAATATTGTGATCTAACAATAGATTTATATGTAATAAATACACAGATATTATATTCACTCATAAATAAGATGCTATCTCTGCATGCTGACTGTATATATAAATATAACACATTCACAAACATACACTGTTTTGTGGACCAACCCTTTGAATTTGGAAAACAGCAGCCTTTCTCTTCTAAAGTACTCGAGTTCGGAATCATAGCCATTTAGTAATTGTAAGCAGGTGGGCTCAGGGTGGGGGTGGTTAAAATTTAACCATTATTCAAGGCTTGCCCTTGGATAATAAAATTGGGAGAAAATAAGCCTGTCACTAAGGTGATGAGCCTTTTGAGGTACCTGGCAGTGTGGCTGGCTTCCCTGGCGGCTCAGCTGATGAAGAACCCACCTGCCTGTGCAGGAGACATAAAAGACCGGTTCAGTCCCTGGGTGGGGAAGATCCCCTGGAGAAGGAAATGACAACTCACTCCAGTATTCTTGCCTGGGAAATCCCATGGACAGAGGAGCCTGGCAGGCTACAGTCCTTGGGGTCACAAGATTCCCCTGTTCCCTACAAAGCCTGGTGCCTAATCCACTGTGTCTGTGAACTACAGGGGATGGTCAGGAAGACTAAGGAAGGGAAGGGGCTGCCTGTTGAGGGGAAGGGGTCTCAGCGGTCAGCTGACCTGAGCCCCAACCCCATGATCCCCAAGAATCTGCTGATCGGTCATTTGGATCTTCCTTTCCGCAAACTGATTCCAGGAAGGAGGTGACCTGGCTGGAAATTTTCTGGTCACTCGAAAGAGGTACCTCCTCTCGCCTTCCCCCTCCCACCTCCATCCCCACCCACTGTATTGCTAACCACTAATATTCCAGCTTATATAGTAGGCTCAGAACACAGAAGATGGTTTGAGTGGCTCTTTTCTCAGTTCTCCCACGGATGTCACATCACTGGTGCCATTCTAAATGCCCAGAAGGGAAGTGAACGTATCGCACACAATGGCTGCGTGAGTCCATGGTGGAACCTGGGATGAGAAGGGCTGTGACCAGGATCAGCCTCCCAGAGAGGAAGCAGTTCTGTGAACTGACAGGAACCTGTTTGGGAGGTGCTGAGAACAGCCACCCCCAGACACAGCTGCACTGGGAGGCCCACATGGTCAGCCACTGACCCTTGTCCCTGCCTTGCCCGAGGTCCCTCTTGCTGAGCACCAACCTCAGCGTCATGCTTCCCTCAGTTCTGATGGGCTTCCCATGTCATTGGCATGTCTCTGACCTTCTAGAACACTCTATCCGAGAGGTTCACAAGTCCCTGGATTCCCAGTCACCTCTGGCACTCACAGGTCCCTGGATTCCCAGTCACCTCTGGCACACGCAGGTCCCCTGAAGAAGGCTGGAATGCGTGTGTGTAGGCACGGCTGCGCTGAGCTGGGGTGTGGGCCCTCAGATGGTGCCATTCAACCAGATGGAGATGATTCCCCACACGAGCCTCATGATTTGCAACTTCAGAGTTTTGTTTAGCAGGAGCTTAAATTACCACCTATCACAAACTTGTAGAGATGCCTGGAAATATTCAAAATGAGAGTTAAAATCTGAGATGACCAAGAGTTACATGGATGATTTTTATCAAAAGCTTTTTTCCTAAAATGGATGCCTTGTTTATCTGGAAATTATTCAAGTTGCATGTCATTGCTTTGCCTGGACTCCTCCCCACCCCCTCTTCACTCCCACCTCACCCCCTTAAACCAATCCCCTCAGTCTCTGCACTCGGCTTTCGTGTGCTTTGGACACTGTGTGCCCTGAGGGCCCAGAGAGGGAGCCGACTGCCCCCCACAGAAGGGTGCCAAAGCTTATTGTGCTTCTTTCTGCTTACAGGACACATTCAGCATTGCCACCAAGAAAGTGTCTCTGGATATATTTCTGCCTGATGGAAGGAGCACTAAAGTCAAAATTCTAACATCAGACACTGCCGAAAGAGTCCTGGAGGTAAATTCAATTTAAGTTCCAGTCCCAGACCTGAATTTAGGAATCATTCTGTTTGAAGGCAGGGACAGTTACCTTCTGGAAGCTTCCTGCCTGTCATTTTATTCTGGATGACTCGTTTGTAGAGACAAGAGACTGATGAAGAAATTATCTGAGCGACTGATGGAGGAATCTCAGCTACAGCCAATCTCTGGGATCTCTTCGATTTTCCCCACTGCCCGTGGGCTGGTGTTGGTTCCCTGGAACTCAGCTAGGGATGTGCCTCCTGCAAAAACTCAAAGTCCTTTATTATGGGATGTCCATGGTTGGGAGCAGGATGGAGGATGGAGCCCAGATGAGTCTATCCAGGGAGACTGATGTCAGGTTCTGGCAGAGAATGACAGTGGGGTTATCAAAGCCAGAAAGACTGCTCCCTTCTCTGATGCAGGGAAAACCCCTGAAACCAACGCCCAGCATTTCTAATCATGGGTCCACAGGGCCAGCCCCGTGTTCCACTCAGTTCTCTAAGGACCCAGAGGATGGGACCCAGAAAGCATTCTTCTTTGTCCAGATGCAGCCATAACTAACCTGGTCCCTGTGGCTCTCCTCCCTCAACTGGGCTGGGAGGGTTGGCTCCCAGATCCCTCTCCTATGGAGGGTTTTAGTTGGTCAACTTAAATATGAAGGTAAAATCAAGCATCTCAAGATTGTCAAGAAGATGCATGTAATCGGGAAATAGCAGAGGAATTGGCAACTGGGGACATACAAACTGGAGAGGTTGCTGGCGTGTCCGCTGAGGGCTTGGAAGAGACTGTATTTCCAGGCTGGGAACGTAAAGAGGGAGAGTTCAGTTAAAGACTGCTGAAACCAAAACAAACAGAGACCGGATTTGAAAATTCCCTGAGCAGACAAAACCAGTCCAGTCACACAAACAAAGCTCCATTCCACTTATTTCATGAGACCAGCCTGACCTGGGTCATATCGTGTTTGGATCTCTGGAAACCATGAGCAAAATTTCCCAAGGTTGATGTGAGGCAACCCTGGACCAGCTCCCTAGCATTTAAAAATAATTCCAATATTATCAGTTTTCTGTGAATCAGGCATTTGTGAGAAATCAGCCTCTCAGTCCTTAGGGCTTGTCTTTTTGAGGGCACACTTGTGGGGTTTTCCATTTTATATCCTCCAGTTGCATTTTAGATTGCAATGCTTTCACCAATTCTAACCTTCCAGAGAAACATTCAATGGAGAATAAGAAGTTATGAACAGGAGGGGGTCAGAAAGTTTCTAGGACCTTTCCAAGGACGGGAATTCCCTGTGCTGAAGTCCTGGTGTCGGCTGGCTTCTGAGCTGGTGCTCCCTGCTGGACTCCCAGCCCTTGAGCCTGCCTTGCCCTGAGGCCCTGGGTGCTTCCTGTTGCATCCTGGCTCCCCTTCCCAGCTTGGAGGTTTGAGCTCACCTGTGCCCTTTTGTTTGCACCCTCAGATTAGGAAATACCCCTTCTCTAGGTCTTGCTGTGCTCAAGAATGATAATTTTATAACTTCCTTCCTAACTGAAGTCACCACATACAGCCTTTTCTTGGCTGCTGGATTGTAACCCGTTTGCATGGTATCGGCAGCCACCTAGCTGCTAAAGCCATTCATTGAGAAGTTACTATGGTTCCTCCTCCACCTCCTCCTTAGCCCCCCAGATCCTACTTCCACTACATCCCATCTCTCTGCTATTCATTCACCCTCCCTGTTTCCTCCTTTCCATCCCCATGCCCCTAACAGCCCCCCAAACTAGTTTCCCTCCTTCCAGTCTGGCTCATCTGTACTGGTTACTAGAATGATCTTTCTAAAATGCATCAAGGGCTCTTGATGTTGAACACTTGAGGGGTTTTATACCGAGAGACCCCAGAACATAGGTCCCTGAATTACCCTCCCAGGACGAACAAAGTGGGAGACAGACACACAACAGAAGAAGACAGTGATAGCTGGCGTAGGGAACACAGACTCAGAGAAAGACAGGGATGTAGCTGCAGGGTGTAAGCTAATTTGCAGATGGTTGGACCTGTAGAGACCCGGAGAGCAGCCGCCCTGCCTGAAGACACCATTATTGACATGTTTTTCACACACTGGGCTCACTGGCCAAATTAGACATAACTGCAGCTGGAGTCGGCTGCTGCTGGGAATATGGGGCCTTCTATCTTCTGGGGTTAGGTCAAGTCCCAGGTTTAAATTACAGAGCTGCCCCGTCCTAGCTGTTTGAGTCTGGGTAAGTTATTTAATTTTTTGAATTGATGTCTCAGCAATTATAGGAATAGCTTGTGATCCATCAGCAGTGGCGGTTACCGTTCTTCGTCAATATTGGTATTGGTACTAATATTAGAGGGAGTGCTGAATAAACATCGAGCAGGGCAGTAAGTCTGGAGGGCTTCCCTTGTAGCTCAGATGGTAAACTGTCTGTCTGCAATGCCGGAGACCTGGGTTCAATTCCTGGGTCAGGAAGATTCCCTGGAGAAGGAAATGGCTACCCACTCCAGTATTCTTGCCTGGAAAATCCCATGGACAGAGGAGCCTGGCGGGCTACAGTCCACGGGGTTGCAAGAGTCGGACACGACTGAGCGACTAAGCACACACACAGGGCAGTAAGCCTGGGGTTCCACGACGCCTCCTGTCTTGGCCCGTTTCCCTTTGTAACTAATAGCATAAGTTGAATGAGGTACTTTAACCTCAGAAAAATGAACTTCCCCTCTCCCATCACATTGGCTGGTGAGAAACTCAAACCCACGGCATGGACATCCTTGGCACTGGAAGTAAAACAAAGTAAAGGAGTTTCCCTAAAAGGTAAATCGAACACTTGTGCTGTGTTGGGCATAGTCACTCGGTCATGTCTGACTCTTTGTGACCCCACGGACAGAGGAGCCTGCCAGGCGATTCTCCGGGTGAGAATACTGGAGTGGGTTGCCACGCCCTCTTCCAGGGGATCTTCCAACCCAGGGATCAAACCCAGGTCTCCCACACTGCAGGCAGATTCTTTACCATCTGAGCCACCAGAGAAGTCCAAAAGCAAACACTTGGTCAGGCACTGGTGTGAATTCTCTTCCAGGGAAATTCCATAGCTGGTATAAAATGTAATTTGCATTTTGTAATCAAAAATTATCATCCGTATCTTTTCAAGCCTACTTGTTACCGCTCTCACTTCACCACTCTCATTCCATTTCTCCAGCTATCCTGCTGGGTTCTTTTAAGGACCAGCAACAAAGTAAAATCTCTTTTTATTTTGTATGCGTCTGTGCTAATGTAGTTGTACTAGCCGTATTTGAGTTTTGAAGCATCATTAACTTTTGCTAAGAAGGAAATACTATCGTGTCTCTTTTTGTACTGATTTCTCCTCTTGAAAGAAGGTGTTTATCTATGTCTTTATACATTGTAGAAAGCATCTCTGTCCTCTTTCTTCTCACTCCACTATCTTCCTTGGCATGTAAGCTTGCTGTTTTCACTGAATGAGTCAGAGAAGAGAGGAATCTAATTTGAGTGGATGTGGGTCATATTTACTTTAGGAAAGGATGACTTTGCAATCTATTACTACTGGTGCACACTCAGCCCCACGCACAGAGGTGCCCTGTGGTTTGGTTTGGACTTTTTGTTTGTTTGCTTATTTTTGCAAGGGCCTAGGGAAAAGAGTAAGGTAGAAAGAAGGAAAATGGGGATAAACATTGAGTAAAAGCTGTGAAAAGTTCCTAAGCTCATCTTTATTTTCAGAGCTATATTAAGAAGACTCACTCATACCATCCACCTCTTTAGACTGTCTCTCAAGGCAATTTACACACCTCAGGCAGGAAAAGTACCACTTTGAGTCTAGCATTTATACAACTGCCACCTTGAGAACTTGGAGCCCTGGTTAAAAGGTCAGCTCATGAACAGAGCTGTATAGGTGGACCCTTACATGTTGCAGAGGTGGTCCAGCGAATTCAGACTAGGTGTGCAAAGAAATCACCCAGGAACCCTGCCTTAAAGAGGGGTGGGCTGGCTAAGTGGAGAGGGAAAGGGCCAATGGAACAGGAACCTTGGTGAGGGAGGGTGAATGGACGTGAAATGTTACAAGGTTACGGCCTCATGACCAGTGGATACGAATGAAATCATCTGTGTTGAAATGAAAACTGTTTGAGGTAAAGGTCAAAGAGGAATATGAAATAAAGGCAGCCTGTGCCCAGGATCAGAGGTTTTACTGAGCAAAAGCCACATGAGTTAGACTTGACCATCACAGCAGACAGCAGAGAGAAGGAAGCGGGGTATCACAGGTGGACATTATCCTGTATACTTTCATATGCCACCCAAGTGGTGGAGAACATCCCTTTTCCCAGGATCTGGTAATCCAGCCCCTGGGGCAGGCAAGTTGGACAAATGATAGTGGTGAATGGCTACTGCCCCCAGGGGACAATAAAGACCAAAACCATCTGGGAAGACACCCCGCATGTGAGATGGGACAAACCAGTCTCAGCTGGGACCAGTGCATGTCCGCTGCAGGGGGACCAATTTTTATTTTCTTTACTGTGATTTTTGTTTTTTCATTTCTAAATTTTCTAAAATGAGTTTGAACCATTTTTAGATTTGGGAAAGAGTTCTCTTAGTGTCTACTGCCCGCCTAAAGCTCTTTTTTATTGGCATTTACAGGTGGCCACTCCTAACTTTTCCCTGTTTCTTGTCTTTGGTTAAAGGTGGTGTCACAGAACATTGGACTGTGTCAGGAGCTGCTGGGCTACTTCGGCCTGTTTCTCATTCAGTTTTGCAAAGAGGGCAGGCTGTCTGGTAAGAAGGACAGGAGGAGGGGCAGGCAGCCTGAGATGGCGTGGGCTGGTGTGGGCAAGCGCTCAGCCAGGAGACGAAGGATCGCCACTGAGGGGCCGGTTACAGTCCTCTCAAGAGGAACTCCCCGGTGTGCGGTCCCTACTATGACTCTTGGCTGCTGGACTGGACATCTGTGTGGGGGGTTGAGGTTGCTGCTTTGGGCTTCCCAGGTGGCTCAGACGGTAAAGAATCTGCCTGCAGTGCAGGAGACCTGGGTTCGATTCATGGGTCGGGAAGATCCACTGGAGAAAGCAATGGCAACCCACTCTAGTATTCTTGCCTGGAGAATCCCATGGACAGAGAGTCTGATGGGCTCCAGTCCGTGGTGTCGCAGAGAGCTGGACATGACTGAGGGACTAACGCTTTCACTTTCACTGTGCCTTGGAGCTGGGGGTGAGCTGGGGGTGAGCAGCTCCAGAGAGGCAGTACAGTCAGGAGCAAGATGTCAGTTCTTTCCAGTAGCTACACTTCCTCTGGGGGCTCTTGAACCCAGTCCTGCTATCTAGGCACACCTTCATCTCTGCCCTGGCTGCTGGCCACCAGCCATGCCACAGCCCCCTTGTGCTGGAGTGCTGGACTCTGGGCATCAGCAGATCCCATCAGACCATCATGTCTCCTTGTTAAGGAATGTTTGCTTTAAAGTGTGGATGATATAACTCAGTTCTTAGATCCTTTAAAAAACTATACTTGCAGTGAGATAGTGACCAATGACATTATGTTTCATATCAGTCAGTTCAGGTGCTCAGTCATGTCGGACTCTTTGCGACCCCATGGACTGCAGCACGCCAGGCTTTCCTGTCCATCACCAACTCCCAGAGTTTACTCAAACTCATGTCCATCGCATCGGTGATGCCATCCAACCCTCTCATCCTCTGTCATCCCCTCCTCCCGTCTTTGATCTTTCCTAGCATCAGGGTCTTATCCCATACATTTTGCTTTTCTCCGCAGTGCATTTTTAGAAATTACAAGTTGTTGTTGTTGTGAAATGGTATGTTACCTCTTAGTAGTTTACATATGTTCTCAGGTGTTTTGTGGAGGTGATTTGGAGGTGGAAGTTAGGAAAACCTCTTAACTAGGCCACCAGTAGCTGTGGTGTGCTGGTGAAGGCATTGGATCTCTGTGGACCTCAGTTTCTTCATCCATATCACAATGAAAATGTTCCCTACTCAATGCACTGGTCCTTTTTTTTTTTTTTTAATACCTGTGAAGTTTTTTTTTTTTAATTTATTTATTAGCTGCACTGAATCTTCGTTGCTGCACGGACTTTCTCTAGTTCTGGCGAGTGGAGGCTGTCCTGTAGTTGTGATATATGGACTTCACTGCGGTGGCTTAAGTGGCTTCTCTTGTTGCTGAGCACAGGCTCCAGGGCATGCAGGCTTCAGTAGCTGTGGCGGGGGTGGGGGGGTGGGGGGGGGGCTCCGTAGTTGCAGTTCCCAGGCTCCCGAGCACAGGCTCAGTAGTTGTAGCGCACAGGCTTAGTTGCTTTGTTTGCAGCATCTGGGATCTTCCTGGACCAGGATTCGAACCCGTGTGTCCTGCACTGGCAGGCGGATTCTTAACCACTGAGCCACCAGGGAAGCCCAAGGCACTGGTCTTTTATGAGGATCAAAGGCTACTCATTTTTTGAATGAATTTTGCTGCTGTTGCTGCTAAGTCACTTCAGTCGTGTCTGACTCTGTGTGACCCCATAGACGGCAGCCCACCAGGCTCCCCCGTCCCTGGGATTCTCCAGGCAAGAACACTGGAATGGGTTGCCATTTCCTTCTCCAATGTATGCAAGTGAAAAGTGAAAGTGAAGTCGCTCAGTCGTGTCCATGGACTGCAGCCTACCAGGCTCCTCCGTCCATGGGATTTTCCAGGCAAGAGTACTGGAGTAGGGTGCCATTGCCTTCTCCAGAATGCATTTTAGAAAGTTAAAAATTGTATACAAATGCAAGAGAATATTATTAATGTGATTTTATTCCTTCCAATATTAATGCTCTATTTTATCACTTTAAAGCACTGTATGTAAACACTGTGTGTAAATATGTATATATTTCAACCAGGAGGACTCTTTCTTCTTTCTCTAGTCGTGAAAAAATTGGCAGACTTTGAACTCCCATATGTTAGCCTTCGAAGTTCTGAAGTGGAAAACTGCAAGGTTGGACTCAGGAAGTGGTGAGTAAGCGTTTATTATGACAGAGTGTTTCGGGATATCTTAGCTTTGCTAATAAGAACTTGTCTGAATCTCACCGCATCCGGCTTACAGTCTAACAGCTGGACAGAGCTCAGGGGCTTGGGGAAGGTCAAGAGGAAAGCAGTGAAGGAGGGCGGGGAGAGGAAATGAACCAGAACATTTGTCCTGAAGAATAGGCTGTTGAGGATGACTTTCACTGGCTCAGATTAAAAACCTGAGGGATATTATCATAAGGATGGCAACCATGAAGATTAGGCTGGGGGTGGGGGGCTGGGGATTGAAGCAGGTAATGGAAAGGAATAGCAGGGTTTGCTTTGGAATATATGACTGACTATTTAATTGAAGGAGTTTGTTGATGATTACAAGCAGGTCTGATTTATCTGTTGAACTGTGGTATTTTCTGAAGGCAAAGAGTGGGCTCAGCCAATTTGCAGTGAACTTGAACTCTATGTGTTCGGCTTACCTTTCTAATGGATTCCAATTATACATGCTTATTTACCAGAGCCAGACATATTTTCCTAGATTGAGATGAAAACTAGGGGGGGAAAATCTGCTGTATTTTTGCAGAAAACACTTTTATTTCCCCCAGACACAAGGGATCCTATGGAGAACAAGTGAGCGAAAGAACAGTGAGAAGCAGGACACTCTCCCTCGGCACGGGGGGCGGATTAGTCTGTATTTCCCAGTGTATGTCACTGTGGCTGTATTGGATTGCTTCTTTGGTTTACTCCCTCCTGGCCCAGTTATTCTGTAATCTGAACACAGAAGCTCTAAAGAAAGGCATTTGAAATCAAGGAATAGTAATAATCTTATCCTTGAGGTGCCTTGTTAGAGCTCCAGGCTGTGGCTTTGAATTTTGGAAAGGGATTCCCAGCAAGGCTAAAAGTTCACGTACTACTATTCGAAAGTATTCTGAGAAATAGTTGCAATATGTGGCAGAGAGCCCTGACAAGGCAAAAAGGATGCAGTTTTGTCTGAGATTTTAGAGAATAACAGGTGGCTAAGCACAGTTGTTCCTGGGATCTGAATATGTGTGTCTCGGGGTTTAGCTCAATAACTCTAGCCATGTTATTGAAGCTCTCTAAGTCTCAATTTCTTTATCTGTAAAATGAGAGTATTAATGATAGAGTCTATCTCAGGATTATAGTGCGAGTTAAATGGAGTAATCGTATGTGCTCAATAAGTTTTGGTCATGTTTTTTATTGTTATAGTGATAATAATCATGATGAAAATGGTAATTAAAAAACAAACCCTCTGGATTAGACTGTTTTGTCCACGAACTCTCTAAGAGATGAGGATTCTGTCCCTCATCTTAAACTTGAATTAGAAATTGGGCTTTGCCTGTGTCTACATCAAATAGATAAATTCTAGATCATAAGTACAAGATAAAACGTCTATCCCATCACCAGCCTGTATTTCAGATCCAGGCAGATTGCCTTTGCTTGTGGGGACCAAGAGGAAAGGAGGGCCTAGTTCAGCTTTTAGAGCTGAGGACGAGGTTACTGAAAGGGGCGAGTCTGGGGGTAGGATCCTGCAGCTTCTGGCCCTCTGTCCTGAGGGAGCCCTCACCAGGTGGGAGCAGAGAGGCTAGGTCGACTATCACTCGCTGTGGAATCCCCAGCAGGTGAGAGCTGGCGGTGAGACCAAGTCGAGTTTTAGGGATTTTTCTGTCAATTCCCTGATGCTTCTTGCCAAAGATGGTATAGTTCCTTCTAGACCAGAGGGTGGCCTGCCCTGACCTCTCAGAGCTCCAGTCTGGGGTGAGTCTGAGGGCTCTCCATCTCTGGTGTAACGGTTGTTATCTCTGCCACATAGGGCACCTGGGGTGCAGGGGTGAAATAGCTAAATGGAATATACATAGGAATGTTTCCGTTGCTTCTCCCAGCCGCTAGAATGAAGTTGATCTTCAAGCGTCTGTATTTTCATCCTTTTCCTGGTCTGTGACAATCCCATCATCTTCTCCCCCTCCCCTGCTGAGCTCCATGATTCTGCTCGCTCTGCCTTCAGACTGGTGATAGACCAACCCTGGCGTACCCTCTCCTGACTATTTCGGTCCAGTCTTGGCTGGCTACTGCACTCACATAGTACGTGTAACTTCACTTCATCCTGGCAATCCTGGATCTGCTAGACAAACATGAAGCTCTGCTATTTGCAAGTCCCTTTGCCAAGGTCCAGAGAGGCAAGCGGTCTGAATAGGAGCCAGCCCCTGGGCCCAGGGATCTTCACACCTGGTGTACTATCAGCCTTATCAGAGCAGAGATCAGGGTAAATTCAGGGAGCTGAGGAAGCCCAGGGGACTGGTTGCTAATACAGCCTTGGGGAGTAGGGACCAGAAGAGGAGACACGAGGGTGAGGCTTGAGGGAGAGGCCGATACGTCCAGGAAGAAGGCAGGTGAGGGGAGTGGTCTTTTGAATGGAGGGAGAAGAGAGAAGACAAGGTTGGAATGTACAGAGTGTGGGCCAGGGGAGAGAGGTCAGAGATAGAACTGAGAATGAAGCAGGATCTCCTATGAAGGGCCTTGGCAGTCAACAGGATAAATGCTCTAACCCCTGGGACTATGAGCATCTGAAAGGTTCCTTGGGAAAGACTACTCCAGTTCTAATGTGGAGCGTGGGACTGAGGGACACAACTATGTGGAGTGTGGGACTGAGGGACACAACTGAGGCAGAATGTCTGGTGAGGTCACCTGAGCAGCTCAGGCAAGAGGTGAGGGGGCCTGGGCATAGGACAGTGATACGGATGTGGGTACAGGGCAGATGGCTATGCCAGGATTTGCAGGTGGGAAGGGGGCGTTGAGAGTTGGGGCTTGATTTAAGTGGGATGTGGGCCATTTCCCTAAAGCCTTGTTTTTTGTGCTTGTCTACTCACAGAGGGCACTAAATAGGCTTACAATATGAGTCAGACCCTAAGAATCAGGCAGTGTGTTTTAACAGGCTTCTGTTGTAACAGCTGCAAAATCCTTGTATCTCCAGGGTTGGGTTATTTTTATTCAGATGAAATCAACCTTAATTTTGTTGTTGTTCATTCTGTTTATAGTCAAGAATAAGTGAGTGTAACTATATTATGGCTGACTTTTATAATTCACCAAGAACAGAGATAATGAAACATTGAGCAGAACTGAGTATGTATCAACATTATTTGAGCACCTTATTATTCTGGGTCTTGTTTTCTTGCTTTAATTTACCAGTTATTTAAATGGTCTCATTTGTTTACCCATTTAGTGCATACCACTCTCTTTTTCCCCTCAAATAAAATATAAGTTGAGCATGGACTTTGCTCTGCCTACTGATGTGTTTCAGGGTTTGGAATATAATAGTTGCTCAATAAATATTGGTTAAATAAGAAGATATTGGAGAAGGCAATGGCAACCCACTCCAGTACTCTTGCCTGGAAAATTCCATGAATGGAGGAGCCTGGTAGGCTGCAGTCCATGGGGTCGCTAAGAGTCAGACATGACTGAGCGACTTCACTTTCACTGTTCGCTTTCATGCATTGGAGAAGGACATGGCAACCCACTCCAGTGTTCTTGCCTGGAGAATCCCAGGGACGGGGGAGCCTGGTGGGCTGCTGTCTCTGGGGTCGCACAGAGTCGGACACGACTGAAGCCTCATAGCAGCAGCAGCAGCAGCAGCATAAAGACAATGGGAAACAGAAGAGGTCAGAGGTCACCGGAAGACTAGGCAGGCAGAAGACTGTGGCTGTGCTGGAAAAGGGGCCTTGGTTCAAGGCACTGAGGGCCACCAGTTGAGAGAGCATGCCCACCCAGGTATGCCCATCAACTGTGTCATAAATTAACTGAACACTCCTGAATCACGCAGGTACCTGGACCCATCCCTCGACGCCAGGCTGATGGACTGCAGAACAGCTGTAGATCTGATCCACATGCAGGTGAGGGGAACCAAGGGCTATCAGAACACCGGATATTATAGGCCTTTTGAGTTTGAAACAGAGAACGTGTGTGTGGCAGTTCAGAATTCTATGGCGACACCTAGATGAGGCAAATTCCTATAAACTGAAACTAGAACAGAGGTTACCAGGGGCTGGTGTTGGGGGAGGAGTTATTGTTTAATGGGGATAGATGTTTTGCTCGGGATAATGAAAAAGCTTTAGGTATAAAGAGAGGTGATGGTTATATAACACTTGTCAGTGTTTCAGTGCCAGTGAATTGTACACCTCTAGATGGTTAAAATGTTATGCATATTTTAATCACAATAAATAAACAAATATTTTAAGAGAAGTAGGGTTTGAAGGAAAAGAATTCTACCCTGATTCTAACCATCTCACTGGCAGCTGACACTCCGTCATCTAGGCTAATTTAATAGCCAAGAAAGGACATCCCTGCTAATCTAAAGTCACAGAAAAACTGAAAGTGAAAGTCATTCAATCGTGTCTGACTCTTTGAGACCCCATGAACTTTACAGTTCATGAAATTCTCCAGGCCAGAATACTGGAGTGGGTAGCCTTTTCCTTCTCCAGGGGATCTCCCCAACCCAGGGATCGAACCCAGGTCTCCTGCACTGCAGGTGGATTCTTTACCATTTGAACCACCAGGGAAGCCAGTTTAAAGTCACACATGGTCCCTAAATCTCACTTTAGCATAATCTTTTTTTCCTAAACCAGCAAGTAGCTTGCCTGTCTCCAGGGCCAGCTTCGTAGGCAGGTGGCCTGTGAGACTGCACTGCCCCTTCCCTCTGTGCCCAGAGGGGCCCTAGGCTTGTCTCACTCTCTGCTGTCACATCTTAAATTCTTAAGGTTTTATAAAAGGACCCCACATTTTCATTTTGTACTAAGTCCTGCAAATGATGTAATTGGTCTTGTCTTACCCCTGCCCCTCAACCCCCAGAAAAGCACATTTAGAATTTGGCCTCCTTTCTTTTCCCGACTCAATATGGTGAAGGTTCTGCCCATCTGTCTGGAGGTCAGCAGATGCTGCCCCTGTGATGTATTGCTGGCCACCCCCACCTCAGCTGCCCACCTCAATCCCCACACCTCAGCCCCCCCACCTCAGCACCCCCACCTCAGCCGCTCACCTCAGCTGCCCACCTCAGTCCCCACACCTCAGCCCCCCTACCTCAGCACTCCCACCTCAGCCCCCCTATCTCAGCACCCCCACCTCAGCCCCCCACTCAGCACCCCCACCTCAGCCACTCACCTCAGCCCCCATACCTTAGTCCCCTCACCTTAGCCCCCACCTCAGTCCCCCCACCTCAGTCCCCTCACCTCAGCCCCCCTACCTCAGCACTCCACCTCATCCCCACCTCAGCCCCACACCTCAGCACTCCACTTCAGCCCCACCTCAGCCCTCACACCTCAGCACCCCCACCTCAGCACCCCCACCTTGGCCCCCCACCTCAGCTCCCCACTTCAGCCCCCTCACCTCAGCCACCCACCTCAGCCGCTCACCTCAGCTCCTACTTCTTCCCCAACTCCCTGCCACTGTTCAGCTTCACAGGGCAGCATCTTTGGTGGCCCATCCTTTCCCAGGCCTGGCTTAGACAGTTCTGGAGGGAAATTTGGAAGCTTCTTTTAAGGACTTCCTTGAAATTACCCAACAGTTTATTCTTAAGCCCAGAACAGTGGGTCAAATTCCTGGCCTATTCAAATCCTCCCAAGGTTTGAATTAAGTAAATTATTTATTATTTAATAAATAAATAAATCCTACCTCAGAATAAACCTCACATCCTGACACAAATACTTGTTTTATTTTCTCCTTAGCATTTCTACCATTTCACTATGTAAAAATTTTGAGTTACTCTGTCTCTCCCTGCTAGAATGATTTCTCCATGAAATTGGGGATTTGTTTGTTTACTGCTATTATCTCCAGAAACTAGAACTATTCCTGACATGACCTTAGCCTTAAGCCTTTTGGGGGATCCTACATTGTACTAATTGTATGAAATGCATTGCTTTATTTAAGCCTCATAGTAACTCTGTCAGGCAGTTGGTGCTATCTACTTTTTTAAAATTAAGTTTATTTATTTGTTTTAATTAGAGGTTAATTACCTTACAGCATTGTGACGGTTTTTGTCATACATCAGTGTGAATCGCCCATAGGTATACATGTGTCCCCTCCATCCTGGTCATCTTTGTTTTTAAGAAGAAGAAATAAAGTTTGCTGACAAAGGATTGAGTAGGCTTAGACATGGAAGATTAGGAAAAGGGATTTAAAAACACATTTGCAGGTGGCTTTTATGTAGCGTGGTTCTAAACTGCTGTACTCTGTAGCTTTTCATAAGCTAAGGCAGAATTGAAGAGAGGGGAGAAGTTTCAGATGTTACTTTTTAAAAAAAACAGGTATAACCCTTTTTAAATTTTAACGTTCATTTATTTATTTATTCTTGGTTGCGCCGAGTCTTCATTGCTGTGTGCAGGCTTTCTCTTAACTGCAGGAGCAGAGTCACTCTCTAGTTGTGGTGCATGGACTTCTCATTCTTCTGGCTTTTCTTGTTGCAGAGCTTGGGCCCTAGGCAACAGTCGTTGGGGCTTCAGTAGTTAGAGCTCGTGGGCTCAGCAGTTTCAGATCGCAGGCTCTAGAGCGTGGGCTCAGTAGTTGTGATGCATGGGCTTAGTTGCCTGTTGGCATTTGGAATCTTCCCAGATCAGGGACCGAACCAGAGTCCCCTGCATTGGCAGGTAGATTCTTAACCACTGGACCACCAGGGAAGTCCCAGACATTGCTTTCAATGAGCTTTGCTAGGACACAAGGAGGGCTTCCCAGATGGGCTAGTGGTAAAGAACCCGTCTGCCAGTGCCGGAGACAAAAGAGACGAGGGTTCGATCCCTGGGTCAGGAAGATCCCCTGGGGGAGGGAATGACAACCCACTCCAGTATTCTTGCCTGGAGAATTCCATGGACAGAAGAGCCTGGAGGGCCACAGTCCATGGGGTCTCAAAGAGTCGGACACAACTGAGTGACTGACGCTTTCACTTTCTTTCAGGAGACAAGAAAACATTAATAGAACCTCCTGCAGTAGTTTGGTTATAGCAAAAAAAGGTGAAAGGATGGATTTTGATGCTCTGGTTTGCTAAAGAGCATAAAAGAGGAAAAACACATACTTCCTTAGGTGACTTGTGGTCTTGTTTTCAGCAATTCCATTGCTTTAATTAGATTATTTTTAGGAAGTCTTCATTTTTGGGGTGGTTTGTTATGTAGCAACTGATAAAGAGTCGTTCCCTTTAGTAGGATTAGGTGTGTTGTTGATATATGTGTTGAGTCTAATTGTCATTTAAAATCACTTCAAAAAGTATGATTCTGGATGGAAGGGGAGTTATTGCTTACGCAGAGAGGCAAAGACAGAGTGGCAGGGTTCCCTTTTTATACCAGGAAAGCAAATGTTCATCTTTGAAGACATGACCACGGTTCCATGTTTCACATTTTCTTGCAAAGTGACAACCAAGTGCTTTATGTTCACACAGAGAGGAAACTGCTCTGTTTTAAACTAAGATTAAGCAAAAGGGCTGCCTAGCACAGGCTGAGCAGTGCCTCTGCAGGCGAGAAAAATCGCCAGATGCCTCAGAAGAAATGAAAGCAATTACCCGCTGGGAGGGATATGCTGCACAGGACTGCCTCGTGGTTCTGTGTCATAATTTATTTGGCAGTCTTTTTCCTTAGTGTCACACAAGATCATGGTATCATAAAATCAGCAGAGTTTTCAGTGTGACAAAATAGAGCATCATTTGTGTAGAGATCTCCCCCGGTAGACCACCAGCCCCACCAGGGACCTTGGCTTTTTCGGCACAGGGCAGAGAAGCTGGGTGTGTGGCTGAGCGGTCACAGCGGACCCAGCAGCCAGAATGTCACTGGAGGAGTCACAACCTTCACACCCATTTCTCCTTAGGGGACTTTTTAAGAGACCAAGACCATCTAGTAAATGATTTCCATGAAACTCTAAGAAGGCAAATCAGAATATCACTTATTACAAGTTTAATGTTCACTATTGTGCTTTTATGGCTAGTATATAGTTTTCAGCTCATTTTACGTCTTGCTTTGATCCATGCATAATCATGTTCAACGTACCTTTACTCCTGTTACAGGAGTTGGAATGTGATTTACCATTTTAAATAAAGTTCCCTGAGGCTTAGCACCACTGTATCCTTGCTGTTACAATACCTTGTTAGTTACGTCTGGTTTGTTTGCCAGCACATCCTTGGTTGACAATGCATCACCTAATTCTAGTATTGTTTCTGTGGGATGGTTTCCAGGGATACAGGGTAACAAGAATTGGGAACTACTAGCATCATACAACAGAGAAAGCAATGGCACCCCACTCCAGCACTCTTGCCTGGAAAATCCCATGGACGGAGGAGCCTGGTGGGCCGCAGGCCATGGGGTCGCTAAGAGTCGGACACGATTGAGTGACTTCACTTTCACTTTTCACTTTCATGCATTGGAGAAGGAAATGGCAACCCACTCCAGTGTTCTTGCCTGGAGAATCCCAGGGACGGGGGAGCCTGGTGGGCTGCGGTCTCTGGGGTCGCACAGAGTCGGACACGACTGAAGCGACTTAGCAGCAGCAGCAGCAGCAGCAGCAGCAGCATACAGTGTTTATCAATCTTCATTAAGGAGTTGTAAACCAGAGAGAAACTGATGGTGTTTTCTTCTCTTATGGCTTGGGAAAAGATGGTTTCTTGAAAAGCACACTGAACGGTAGTTTCAAAAATGCCTTCTGTCCCCTGCTCTGTCAGTGGCTGTCTCCTCTGGGTGACCTTGGACTGGTCACTTCTTCCTTCTGGAACTGGAACTACAATGTCTCCCTGTGAAGCAAGGAGACTGAACTAACAGTCTCTAGGTGTTCTTCCAGCTTTAACAGACTGATATTCAAACCTTAGCTCTTTGCCTGGTAAAGTTTTCAAGAAACTATATAGCTGATGTCATAACAGCCCCTGCCCTCTATCATTTCTCAAATTCGAGTGAAGCTCCTGAGAAATGGAAAGGGGGCCCAAGGCCAGCAGGAGGGAGGGACCCACAACTGCTGCCTCCTTCGGGAAGTCCTCTCTGTCCCCTCCCTCTCTGCCCCCTTGGCATTTTGTTCTGCCCTCCATCATGGGACTCCCACCCAGTGTTGTGAATGCGGGTTCACATCTGCGTCTCTCTAATTAGACTCTGAATGGCCAAGGGCACAGACTGTGTCCTGGGCACTTAGGAGATATGAATGAGTGAGAAGCAATCATCCTTTTAAAAAGTGAATGGAAGAAGTCTGGGGAGTTCCTCTGATAAATAATGGTGCCATCATAATTAACCATTAAGAAATACTCTCAATTTTTTTTAAAGCTAGTGTGTCTAGTGAAGTCCCAGGAGCCAAGTGGATTCCCACAAGGTGTTTACTTCCTTCTTTTCAAAATTTTGAGTGACATTAAACAAAGTGGGGGCTTCCCTCGTAGCTCAGTTGGTAAAGAATATGCCTGTAATGCAGGAGACCTGGGTTCAATTCCTGGGCTAGGAAGATGCCCTGGAAAAGGAAATGGCAACCCACTCCGGTATTCTTGCCTGGAGAATCCCACGGACAGAGGAGCATGGCAGGCTACAGTCCATGGGGTCACAAGAGTCCGATATGACTTAACAACTAAACCACAGACAAAGTGGAAGATTGCCTATGAAAATAGAAGTTTATGGATTTTCTAAAAAATACCGAAGGCTCTGTCCAGTCTGGGCCTACATTTCAGCAGGGCCACCACTGGCCTGGTTACAATTTGTGCAAATTAGAAAAAGGTGCCCCTTCCGCTAGGCAAGTCAAGCCCTGCATCAGGGCATGTGGTGTGGTGAGGGGAGTGTGGGCTGACCACTACCCTCCTAATACCCCCATGACCCAACATGCTCCCTGGCCTTGATCTGTTCTGCCTCAACCACCCGGAGCCAAGTGGCTGCTGCCTTGTCTCACTACTGTAGACTCTGCAGAGAGCACTAGAGTGTGTGTGATTGAAGCTCATGAAAACCGTGACTTATGTGATTTCATGCAATTTTTAAAATTAGGTTCCACATGAGTCTCCGTCAGCCAGTCTTTGGGGAACCATATAACTGAGTAGAGACATTTATCTAAACTTGACTCTCTCACTGTCTGGAGTGAGGCACTGTATATAATATATCTGAGTGATGACTTGTGAAATCATAATCAGGGTCAAAGGTTTTCAAGGGCAGTAAAACAAAAACATTTATCTTACCTCTCCTGTAGGCTATTTGAAGCTCTACATTTGAGAGTCCCAGGTCCTCTAATGATGAATGATGTATCTTTAGTTAGTACTTACCTACTTACCACCACGAATGCTGTTTACCTTGTATATTTAGTCAGGTTTCTCTCTGACATCATTGCCAGGTTCTAATAGTCCTTACAGGGCTCTAAGATCAAGTGAATTCAGGAAAGAAAAGGTGTTCCATTCTTCACACCCATGCTAATTCCATTCTTGGCTTAGGTATGGTATCTAAGTTCAGTTTTGAGAACAGTTGACAATAAGGAGAAAGCCTTGGGATGTGTAGCTGCCTATGTGGTCAAAATTCAGTGTCTTGGGCATTAGGAGGAGGGCTTGGTAGAGTAGTCAGATCCGAGTTTTAATCCAACTGTTGCCGCTTACTTACTGGATTGTCTTGAAAGTTATAACATCTCTGGATCTTGATTTTACCCATCTCTAAAATGGGGGTAAATGTTCCTAACCAATAGAACCATTTGGAAAAAGTCAATGAGAAAACTTACCTTTAAAAGTTCTCAATAAATAGTAATTATTTTTCTTCTCCTCTTTAAATCCGTCTCCTTTTCCCCAACTTCAATAGTAATATCAAAATGTATTCAGCTTTTCTTTCTCCTCTTGGAGCTAAGGCATACCCTGTCCCTCAGTGATATGAGGGACATAACATATAGACTTACATTCAGACTAAGGTATATACTATCACACACTGTATTATATTCGTATACTATGTTCAGTATATTCATATACTATATTCAGACTATCATATACTAAGGTATAAAGTACCTGATAGCAAAGAATTGTTTGTGGGTTTGCACAAATTCTTGTAAGACGTTGCACGAGATACACTGGGGTAAAGGGCTCTGGTTCTTCTCTAACAGTTTGAGGACCAGTGGAAAACTCCATTAAATAAAGCATGATGTCAGCTAGTGATAAAGATCCCACCTGCCAGCGCAGGAGACATAAGAGATGTAGATGTGATCCCTGGCTCGGGAAGATGCCCTGGAGAAGGGCATGGTAACCCACTCCAGTATTCTTGCCTGGAGAAGCCCATGGACAGAGGAGCCTGGAAGGCTACAGACCACAGGGTCGCAAAGAGTTGGACAGGACTTAAGCGACTTAGCACAGCACTCACTGTCAGCATAGCACAGGCTAAGTGTATGCCGCTGATGAGATGAAAGCTGATCTCAGGGCCTGTCCTGGGGCCAGGAAGGATAAAGGGGAAGGGAGGCTGCGTGCCAGGAGAAGAGGGGAAGAGCACAGGAGAGGTTGCCGAGGGCTTCAGGAGATCCAAGAGGCATCCGTCTTCAGTGAGCTCTGGTATTGAGACCAGTGTTGTTCAGCTTGAGCCTGCAGTGCACATTAGGACAGAGGACTGAGCAGCCCGTCAGGGAGTCAGAGTGTGGAAACATTTGCTGGTCCAGTTGCTCAAAGCCCAGCCAACAGGGCCTAATAGTGTATTCACTACTCATTGTTTTTCAGTTATAAAATTTGTTTTCATTTTATAAAAACGTGCAGATATGGAAGGACTCAAAAACAAAAGTAAACATCATCCCAAATCTTATATCAGCCATACATATAGACTCTTAACTTTCGGTGTTTTTACTGTGTATACTATTAATTCATTTCACTCATGTGCACATCCATTCTTCTTGACTGCTAAGTGTACATACAAGGTCTTTGTGGCTTGGTTTATATTTATTTTTTTGTTTTATAAAAATCAAGACCTGATTACTATGCCCTTATTTTGTAACTAGACATGTTTTCATGTACCAATGCCTCATAGACTTTCCCCGTGTTGTTAAATAGTTTATATAATTTTAAATAGTAGCATAACCTATTATTTGATTATGCCTAAACTCTATCACCTATTTTGGGGCATTTATTAATAGTACCTACTTCATAAGGTGCTGTAAGGATTGACCTTTTTCTTTATGGGGGAGGACCTCTAAAATAATAAAAATTTATTTTCTCACAGTTCCATAGGTCAGAAGTCTGAAATCAAGGTATTGGCAGGGCCACGTTCCCTCTGGAGGTGCTAGGGGAGTTTCTGTTCCTTGTCTCTTTCATCTACCTGGTGGCTTCAAGCATTCCTTGGGTGGAATACTACTCAGCCATGAAAAAGATGAAATTGTGCCATTTGTGACAACACCGATGGACCTTGAGGGTATTTTGCTAAAATAAGTTAGATGGAGAAAGACAAATGCTGTATGATTTCATCAAAATATAAATAAAATAATAAATAAATAGTATAATTAAGTTAATGAACAAACCCAACCAAACCAAAGCAAACAAGTAGATACCGAGAACAAATTAGTAGCTACCAGAGAGGGGAGGGGCTGGGGTTGATTTTGGTTTTAGAGCAAATAGAACATTGCCTGACACACAGTAAGCATTAAGCATATGTTTGCCACAATTTATAGTTGAAAATTTTTCAATATTAAAAATGGTAGTAGTAATAGCCTTCAGTTCAGTTCAGTTCATTTCAGTCGTTCAGTCGTGTCCAACTCTTTGCGACCCCATGAATCGCAGCACACCAGGCCTCCCTGTCCATTACCATTGCCCGGAGTTCACTCAGACTCATGTCCATCGAGTCTGTGATGCCATCCAGCCATCTCATCCTTGGTCGTCCCTTTCTCCTACTGCCCCCAATCCTTTCCAGCATCAGGGTCTTCTCCAATGAGTCAACTCTTCGCATGAGGTGGCCAAAGTACTGGAGTTTCAGCTTCAGCATCATTCCCTCCAAAGAAATCCCAGGGTTGATCTCCTTCAGAATGGACTGGTTGAATCTCCTTGCAGTCCAAGGGACACTCCAAGAGTCTTCTCCAACACCACAGTTCAAAAGCATCAATTCTTCAGCGCTCAGCCTTCTTCACAGTCCAACTCTCACATCCATACATGACTACTAGAAAAACCATAGCCATGACTAGATGGACCTTAGTCGAAAAGTAATGTCTCTGCTCTTGAATATGCTATCTCAGTTGGTCATAACTTTTCTTCCAAGGAGTAAGCGTCTTTTAATTTCATGGCTGCAGTCACCATCTGCAGTGATTTTGGAGCCCCCAAAATAAAGTCTGACACTGTTTCCACTGTTTCCCCATCTATTTCCCATGAAGTGATGGGACCAGGTGCCATGATCTTTGTTTTCTGAATGTTGAGCTTTAAGCCAACTTTTTCCCTCGCCTCTTTCACTTTCATCAAGAGGCTTTTTAGCTCCTCTTCAATTTCTGCCATAAGGGTGGTGTCATCTGCATATCTGAGGTTATTGATATTTCTCCCGGCAATCTTGATTCCAGCTTCTGTTTCTTCCAGTCCAGCGTTTCTCATGATGTACTCTGCATAGAAGTTAAATAAGCAGGGTGACAATATACAGCCTTGACATACTCCTTTTCCTATTTGGAACCAGTCTGTTGTTCCATGTCTAGTTCTAACTGTTGCTTCCTGACCTGCATACAGATTTCTCAACAGGCAGGTCAGGTGGTCTGGTATTCCCATCTCTCTCAGAATTTTCCACAGTTTATTGTGATCCACACAGTCAAAGGCTTTGGCATAGTCAATAAAGCAGAAATAGATGTTTTTCTGGAACGCTCTTGCTTTTTCCGTGATCCAGAGGATGTTGGCAATTTGATCTCTGGTTCCTCTGCCTTTTCTAAAACCAGCTGAACATCAGGGAGTTCACGGTTCACGTATTGCTGAAGCCTGGCTTGGAGAATTTTGAGCATTACTTTACTAGCATGTGAGATGAGTGCAATTGTGCAGTAGTTTGAGCATTCTTTGGCATTGCCTTTCTTTAGGATTGGAATGAAGACTGACCTTTTCCAGTCCTGTGGCCACTGCTGAGTTTTCCAAATTTGCTGGCGTATTAAGTGCAGCACTTTCACAGCATCATCTTTCAGGATTTGAAAGAGCTCAGCTAGAATTCCATCACCTCCACTAGCTTTGTTCGTAGTGATGCTTTCTAAGGCTCACTTGACTTCACATTCCAGGATGTCTGGCTCTAGATGAATGATCACATCATCATGATTATCTGGGTCGTGAAGATCTTTTTTGTACAGTTCTTCCATGTATTCTTGCCACCTCTTCTTAATATCTTCTGTTTCTGTTAGTTCCATACCATTTCTGTCCTTTATCGAGCCCATCTTTGCATGAAATGTTCCCTTGGTATCTCTAATTTTCTTGAAGAGATTTCTAGTCTTTCCCATTCTGTTGTTTTCCTCAATCTCTTTGCATTGATCGCTGAAGAAGGCTTTCTTATCTCTTCTTGCTATTCTTTGGAACTCTGCATTCAGATGCTTATATCTTTCCTTTTCTCCTTTGCTTTTTGCCTCTCTCCTTTTCACAGCTATTTGTAAGGCCTCCTCAGACAGCCATTGTGCTTTTTTGCATTTCTTTTCCATGGGGATGGTCTTGATCCCTGTCTCCTTTACAATGTCATGAACCTCATTCCATAGTTCATCAGGCACTCTGTCTATGAGATCTAGGCCCTTAAATCTATTTCTCACTTCTACTGTATAATCATAAGGGATTTGATTTAGGTCATATCTGAATGGTCTAGCGGTTTTCCCTACTTTCTTCAATTTAAGTCTGAATTTGGTAATAAGGAGTTCATGATCTGAGCCACAGTCAGCTCCTGGTCTTGTTTTTGTTGACTGTATAGAGCTTCTCCATCTTTGGCTGCAAAGAATATAATCAATCTGATTTCGGTGTTGACCATCTGGTGATGTCCATGTGTAGAGTCTTCTCTTGTGTTGTTGGAAGAGGGTGTTTGCTATGACCAGTGTGTTTTCTTGGCAAAACTCTATTAGTCTTTGCCCTGCTTCATTCTGCATTCCAAGGCCAAATTTGCCTGTTACTCCAGGTGTTTCTTGACTTCCTACTTTTGCATTCCAGTCCCCTATAATGAAAAGGACATCTTTTTTGGACCTTATTAATACACTTTTCTTACATCCATATTTATCATTCCTGTAGATGGTTTTAGATTTAAATACCAAACTATCTCCATAAAGTTGTACCAGGTTAAATTGTGTCAGATCTATATGAGCTTCCTATTTCTTCAAACCCTTGCTAACTCTGAACATTATATATATATTTGTCTTCACATTGCCATTCTTTGGCATTGCCTTTCTTTGGGGATTGGAATGAAATTGACATTTTTCCAGTCCTGTGGCCATTGCTGGGTTTTCCAAATTTGATGGCATATTGAGTACAGCACTTTCACAGCATCATCTTTTAGGATTTGAAATAAATCAACTGGAATTCCATCACCTGCACTAGCTTTGTAGTGATGCTTCCTAAGACCCACTTGACTCCACATTCCAGGATGTCTCGTTCTAGGTAAGAGATCACACCATCATGGTTATCTGATCACACCATTCTTTAAGTCAAAGAATTCTCTAACTATTGCATAATTGCACTCATCTCACATGCTAGCAAAGTAATGCTCAAAATTCTCCAAGCCAGGCATCAACAGTATGTGAACCATGAACTTCCAGATGTTCAAACTGTATTTAGAAAAGGCAGAGGAGAGATCAAATTGCCAACATTCACTGGATCATAGAGAAAGCAAGAGAGTTCCAGAAGAACATCTGCTTTACTGACTATGCCAATGCCTTTGACTGGGTGGATCACAACAAACTGTGGAAAACTCTTAAAGAGATGGGAATACCAGACCACCTGACCTGCTTTCTGAAAAAGCTGTAAGTAGGTCAAGAAGCAACAATTAGAACTGGACATGGAACAACAGACTGGTTCCAAATAGGGCAAGGAGTATGTCAAGGCTGTATATTGTCACCCTGCTTATTCAACTTCTATGCAGAGTACATCATGAGAAACGCTGGGCTGGAGGAAGCACATGCTGGAATCAAGATTGCCAGGAGAAATATCGGTAACTTCAGATATGCAGATGACACCACCCTTATGGCAGAAAGCAAAGAACAACTAAAGAGCCTCTTGATGAAAGTGAAAAAAGAGAGTGAAAAAGTTGGCTTAAAACTCAACATTCAGAAAACTAAGATCATGGCATATGGTCCCATCACTTCATGGCAAATAGATGAGGAAACAATGGAAACAGTGAGAGACTTTATTTTCTTGGGCTCCAAAATCACTGCAGATGGTAATTGCAGCCGTGAAATTAAAAGATGTTTACTCCTTGGAAGAAAAATTATGACCAACCTAGACAGCATATTAAAAAGCAGAGGCATTACTTTGCCAACAAAGGTCTGTCTAGTCAAAGCTATGGTTTTTCCAGTAGTCATGTATGGATGTGCAAACTGGACTATAAAGAAAGCTGAGTGCTGAAGAATTGATGCTTTTGAACTGTGGTGTTGTAAAGACTCTTGAGAGTCCCTTGGACTGCAAGGAGATCCAACTGGTCCATTCTAAAGGGGATCAGTCCTGGGTGTTCCTTGGAAGGAATGATGCTAAAGCTGAAACTCCAGTACTTTGGCCACCTCATGCAAAGAGTTGACTCATTGGAAAAGACTCTGATGCTGGGAGGGATTGAGGGCAGGAAGAAAAGGGGATGACAGAGGATGAGAAGGCTGGATGGCATCACCGACTCGATGGACGTGAGTCTGAGTGAACTCTGGGAGATGGTGATGGACAGGGAGGCCTGGTGTGCTGCGATTCATGGGGTCGCAAAGGCTTGGATGAAACTGAGCAACTGAACTGAACTGAACTGACCTGAGTGACTGAAATGAACTGATGGGTCTTTGCCAATTTGAGAGGCAAACGGATTCTTTGATTACTAGTGAGGTTCAATCTGCACTTGTCATTTGGAATCCCTTTTTATTAATTGCTGATATATAGCATTTCTTCATTTTCCTATTAGAGGTATTTATATTTTTACTATTGCTTTATGTAATTAAGATTAACTCTTGGCCACATATGATGCAGTTTTGCCTTGGTTTGCCATTTTCTTCTTAGTTTTATTCTTGGTGGCTTTCATATTTTTATGTAATTACATATTCATTTGTATGTTATTTGTCTTTGTAGCTTAGAAAGGTTATTTCCTATTGATCAGATAAGAATATTCACTTTCTTCTGGTTCTTTTATGGTTTTTACATTCGAATCTTTAACCTATCTGTGTTTATCTGATTGGGTGGTGTGGGGAAAGAGAAAATTTTATTTTCTCTTCCAAATGCTATTAGTTGTACCCAAACCATTGTACCTACACCCAATTAATTTTAAATGTAATCTTTATAACCTGCTATATCCTTATATATGCCCACTTGGGTCTGTTTTTATAGCATTTCATACACGAGTATATTTTTGTAAGGTTAATTCATTTCTGTTAAGTTTGCTAATTTTACAACTTATATTGTTTTAAGGCAATACAAGACATTGAAAAAGAATGGGCCAAACCCACAGAGGTGCAGAGGCAGAAATTAGAGGCTCTCCAGAAAGAAGACAACCAAACAAAGGTGAGTGAAATATTGCACCAAGAGAAATCTCTTGGAAGAGAGTTAGAGAAACATATTGGAATTGAGCTGTTTCTGTAATTTATAAACCCATCAAGCACTAAAAATGGGGCTCTTTTTAAAAATGAGAATACCTTCGTTGATTTTCCTTATTATAAAATTAATAAAGTCTTATTGTTTAAAAATTCTAAAAAATACAATATGGTGTGCGTCCTTTGCCAAGTTAATTAATATAGACCCTCAACATTATTTTTAATGATGCAGAGTATTCCATTTTATGATTATGTTATCATTTAGCTAACCAATTTCCTATTATTGGAAGTCAGATTGTTTCCAGGATTTGTTTCTATAAATCATTGTGGCAGCGAGCACCACGAGGCCCAGGACTGAGTCTATCTAATTTATATAATACATACTTTATGTTCCCAACACCTGGTATGGTTCCTGGCTGAAGGTCCCTGAACACAGCAGCCAATATCGTCTGTCTTAAATATACGTTCTATTATTCTTTACATTATTTCTAAAGGTTCATTTTTTAAACTTCCATAAAGATGGTACAGTACCAATGGACATACCCCCCAAGAAGTATATGAGTCTGAAAAGTCATATTTTAACAGAAGAAATGGTCTTTGCTTCATTGTATTATCTTTTTAAAAAATCCTTTGTACTTTACCAGTGCTCATCACAAAAGCACTGATTTTGAAGAAAATGCAAATAAAATTTAGATGATTCATTTATACTTAGGTTGATATAGAAAGCCATCCTTCAAAGTCACCATATTTTGAGAATTTTATTGATGAGTTGCAAAAAAAAAAAAAAGAGTGAAAAAGCATATACTGCCATGATTTAGTATTTTCCTCCTTGGTATACTGAGAATTTGGAGAAGGAAATGACAACCCACTTCAGTATTCTTGCCTGGAGAATCCCAGGGACAGAAGAGCCTGGTGGGCTGCCGTCGATGGGGTCTCACAGAGTCGGACATGACTGAAGCGACTTAGCAGCAGCAGCAGCATACTGAGAAATCTTTCCGGGTAGCTCAGATGGTAAATAATCTTCCCTGGGTTGGGAAGATCCCCTTGAGTAAGGAATGGAAACCCACCCCAGTATTCTTGCCTGGAGATTCCCATGGACAGAGGAGTCTGGAGGGCTACAGTCCATAGGGTTGCAAAGAGTCTGACACGACTGAGCGACTAACACTTTCCCACTTTCCCATTGGTATTCCATTAAAGCTTTGTCTCCGAAATTTTGGAGTTCAGTTTCTCTGCCTGTTTGCAAATTTTTATACTTACAGCTTTTATTTAGATGAATATCATGTTGCTATTGCTTTGGACAGTTACCAATTCTAAGGACATTGCTGATCTATAAACTTCTTAGTTTAGTAAGAATATTGTTTTTAACCGTGCTGCTATGCTCTAACAAAAGTTGTGGTTTTGCCATAAAACAAAGTTTGTTTTCTATGGTTGAATGTTTTACATCATTTTATCATACTATTTTAATAGTGATCTTTAAAAACTCTCACTTTGAGTGCATGAATTTAGTCCTCTAAATTTTCTTTGCATTTTGTTTGAAGTCAATGCTTTAGTAGTTGGCTAAATATAAAGAATAAAAAAGATAACACAATGAAGGAGAGGCCATTTATTTTGTTAAAATATGTCTTATTTGTCAGATTCACATGTACTGCTTCAGGACAGGGTATGTGTGAGGGTTTTTTTTTTTTTTCCACTTGAAAAAAACTGAACCATTATTCAAGTTAACAAATGATTTTTCTCTTGAAGCATCGAAGAATACTGTTATTAAAACCAACGTTGTTTAAGTGTTTGTAAAAGTTCTCCTGCTAATGGAGTCAACACATTAACAACTGTTGCTTTACTTTATGTACATGTACAAGAAAACTTGGAATCAAAAATGAGTGAAATTAACTTAAAGGAGCAGTTATTTGATCTAAATCAGAAAGAGACTGCACTATGGTCCCTGGGCCACTGTTTGTGTAAATAAAGCTTTATTGGCACATAGCCACACTCACTCATGTATGTATTGTCAAATGCTGATTTTGTGCTAGAGCAGTAGAGGTGGGTACTGGCAACAGTGCTCCTATGCCCACAGAATTGAAGATAGTTACTACACGGCTCTGCAGGTAAGTTTGCCAAATGCTAATATATCTTCTTTTTCAGGTCCTTCTTAAAAGAACAAATTTCAGAAATTCCATGGTGGTCCCCTCATTAGGACTTGGCACTTTCACTGCCATGGCGTGGGTTCAACCAGGGGAACTTAGATCCTGCAAGCTGTTAAGAAAATAAAACTCATTTTCAAGTAGATAATCCTTTTAGATTTCTGTCCTCTGCTTTTCACACAGGCAGTAATACCAGTACTCCTCCCCCCGCCCCCCCGCCCCGACTTTGCATGCTAGGTGCCAGCTAGCATTTTGAGCAAGTTACTTATTCATCACCAACTTCTTAGAGAAATGGAGCTTAGCTTTTAATTAAAAACACTTTCACCTCTTTTAGAGCTCTGCAGCCAAGAGTGTATTACAGTTTATTACAAATGTTTTGTGTTACCGAAGAGTAAAATAAACAATTAAGGATTTATACCATATAATACAAAAGAGGTTTCGTAGCAAGAGGCATGAAACTACTCTAAACGCTCAGCGGCGGGATTACTCAGCCCCTGTCCCCACCACGCAGGTAACATCTGCCCACAGCCTGTCGTTTCTGATGTCTCCCCCGACCCAAAGGGAGGTCCGGCAGCTGAACGCACCTCCTAAGTTGAGTGCATGGGCCTCAGTGCAATGAGCTGGTCCGACACGTGGCCGGGAGGGACTGGAATCCTTCCGCCACCTGGTACCGAGAGTTGCCCGTCCCTCACGGCGTTTCCCTTTATCAGAGAGCGCTCAGGTAGCCCTCAAAAGGGAGGTGTAAGTTACCTTGCTTCAGGAAAGGATTGGGAAAGAGCCAGGTTGTTGCTGAGTGGCCTTCTTTCTGATTTAACCATGTGGTAAAGTGAGAACTACCTTCTCTGAACACACACCTTCCACCCCATCAGATAGGACCACGGTGTAGGCTGGCAGAACAAAGTGGAGGTCGCTAAACTGATAGCAGGCTACTTGCAGGCAGTCGCCAATGATCACTTTGTCGAAAGGTCCTCAACAGACATTAGCAGGACAGGATGCCAGGACCACAGGTGTGACCTGCAGCTGTCCTCTGTTCTTCCGTAACAACAGAAGCAGAGGGAAAAGCTAAACCTTAAACGTCATCAACATTCAACATTCCGTTGGCACTTTGGGGCCGTGAAACTCGACTTAGCAGACTCACTCTCGCCCTCACTTCATTACCGTTTCCAACGCCTCTGTCTCTGACCGTGAATACCACCAGCATATAAAGCAGCCTGTAAAAATTTGATCTCAGCTTAGTTGTTTTTCTTTTTAAACACAGCATCTTAAGCATTCACTTTTTGTTTATTCTGCTGCTCTAATCTACTGAGATAGAATTATAACCACTCATTTGATTACATCCTACTCTTTTCTTCCTTCATCGTTCACACACTGAATATTTTATTTCCACTATGTCTGAACACTGTAAAAAGAGCAGGGACATGATGGTCAACAAGGACGCACACACCAGGAACTCGGGCAGCCCTGTCAGCACACGGGGCCGTTGTCTTCATCTGCGTCACCGGGAAGAAAAAGGTGCTTTCACTGTGACTCCATCCCAGGTGTTGTGTTAGAACGGCAGTAGCTTCTGACGAGATTTTTCATCCGCTTCAAGCAGTCTTTTGCTTCCTCCATCCCCACCCCACTTTGGAGCAGTTTTTGGAGCTCGCCCGGGAGGTCCGGCACTATGGATACGTGCAGCTGGAACCCTGCACCTGTGACCACCCAGAACCGGGCTGCCAGGCCCTTCTTTCTGTCGGCAGTAATGAGATCAGCTGCTGCATAACTCTGCCTGATAACCAGACCCTGGACGTTACTTTCCAGATGGACAGAGTGAAGTGCTGGCAGGTCACTTTCCTTGTGAGTATCTTGGCACCTTGCCTTTCCCATCATTTAAAGCCTTCATCCATGATTTTAAAAATCCTAGTGTTTTTGGATGACCGTGTTGGTATCAGGGAGACAAGTTTGCCATTTGAATCAGTACCTTGAGTGGATTGGCATCTAAGCCACAGTAAGCATCATAAAATCCCATGGACGGAGAAGCCGGGTGGGCTACAGTCCATGGGGGTCGCAAAGAGTCGGACACGACTGAGCATGCGCAAAGCATCACCTAGTAAAACCTACCTACTATCTGGTACAAGTTCCTCACTCTCGCTATAGAGACACTCCTCTTCTCACCTTCCAACAGCAGACTTCTCTACTGCTTGAAGGGTATCTAAAGTAATAACAACACGTAGAAATAACAGCTACCATTTACTGAACACTTAACCATGCTCAGTACCAATAAGAGCTCTATGCTTGGAAACTGGATGCTGCCCAGCAGAGCTATTCTTTTTTTTTTAATTAAAAAATATTAATTTATTTATTTTAATTGGGAATAATTACTTTACAATATTGTGATGGTTTTTGCCATATGTCAACACTAATCAGCCACGGGTATACATGTGTCCCCCCATCCTGAACCCCCCTCCCACCTCCCTCCCCACCCTATCCCTCTAGGTTGTCCCAGAGCACTAGCTTTGTGTGCCCTGCTTCATGCATCAAGCTGGTCGTGTATTTTACATATGGTAATATACATGTTTCAATGCCACTCTTTCAGATCATCCCACCCTCGCCTTCTCCCACAGAGTCCAAAATTCTGTTCTTTACACCTTTGCTCCCCTGCCTGTAGGATCATCATTAGCGTCTTTCTAAAATTCCACATTTATGCATTAATATACAGTATTTGTCTTTCTCTTTCTGACTTACTTCACTGTGTATAATAAGCTCTGGTTTCATCCACCTCATTAGAACTGACTCAAATGTGTTCTTTTTTTTTATATAACTGAGTAATATTTCATTGTGTATATGTAACACAACTTTCTTATCCATTCATCTGCCAGTGGACATCTAGGTTGCTTCCGTGTCCTAGCTATTATAAATAGTCCAGTGGAGCTATTCGTAAGGATCTCTGGCATCACACTTGCATTGCCATGTCCTCCCAAGAGAGAGCTTTCTGACCAGACTTACTGAGTGCTTACTTTGTACCAGCTATGCTAGACAATGACACATATGCTATTTAATTCTTTTTTTTTTTCATAAGAGAAAACAAAGGTCAATATTTATAAAAAGTAATTAGCATTTCTTAATTAAGTTCTTAAATATAACCCAGTGAGCTAAGAGGCATTATCCCATTCACACAGGAAATGGAGATTAACTAGTAGAGAAAACGCTACTAAAGCAACCACGACACCCAGCTACTAAATCCATGAAACCCATGGGGATTTTTTTAGCTGGCTCAGTACTGTGAGGGCAGAGAGACAGGCCTGTCTGCAGCATTTGATATGTCAATCATGTCTTCCTTTTCACAACTCCCCCTGCTTCCTCCTCTAATTTTGTGGGTTGCCTCTCCCTCTGACCACTCCTGAAATGCTGGTGTTTCCCAGGGTTCCATTTCTAGGATCTCTCTTCTACTTATCTCCCAAAGTCAGTTTCCCAGATGACCTGTCAACAGGTCCAATATTTCCTACCGCATTCTTGACATTTTCACCAAGTTTCACAGACACCTGAAGCTCAACCTTTCCCCAAACCGGACTCATCCTTTTCCGTATGCCCAACCTAGGGTTCTTCCTCCTGTGTCCCCTATCTTGATAAATAGGATTTTCACCACCACCCCTAGTTGCCAAATCAGCAATCTTGAAATTACCCCTGACTTTTCTCTTATGTTACATTTTTAATTGCTGATGCAGACAGACCTATCTGTTCTATGACACTGGTGGTGGTGTTCAGTTGCTAAGTCATGTCCAACTCTTTGCAACCCCATGGACTGCAGCACGCCAGGCTTCCCTGTCCTTCACTGTCTCCTGGAGTTTGCTCACATTCGTGTCCATTGAGTCGATGATGCCATCCAACCATCTCATCCTCTGCCGGCCCCTTCTCCTTTTGCCTTCAGTCTTTCCCAGCATCCGGGGCCTCTCCAGTGAGTCAGCTCTTCGCACCATCCTATGGCGCTGCTGTCCTTCAAGACTCTCCTTTTCTTTCTGCCCTCATGTCTTGATCTCAACATTTGCTGCCTCCTAACCCTTCTCACTGCCCCACTCTTACCCTCTTGGGGTCAGAAGAATAAAACACATCATATGATTTCAGTCCCGTTAAACCATGGGAACTTCTTTTGTGGCCAACGTTTGGTATATCTTGAAATGTCCGGTGTGCACTCAAGAAGAATGTATATGCTGCCACTGTTGAGAATGCATATGTTGCCCTAACTCTAACCCTACAAATATCAGTTCCATCAAGTGGTTAATGACGTTGAAGTCTCCTCTATCCTTACACATTTCTCTCTACGTGTTCTATCAGCTATTGTCAGGCATGTTAAAATCTTCAAATATAATTGTAGACTTGTCCATTTCTGTAAATTTTGTTAGTTTTTTCCTTCTTGTCTTTTATAGATTATTTTATTATTTAGACATTCGTTTGCTCCTTGTTTTTTTATCCACGCCTGTAAAATTTATGGTTACTTGAGTCTTTAATATACATCTGTTTAACTTATTATAGTCTATTTTCAAATATTACATCATTTCACAAAAAGTTTAAAAACCTTACAACAGTGTACCTCTGTTTGCCGCTTCTGTCCTTTGTGGTATTTGTTGCCATACATTATTCCTACATATATTATAGACCTCATACTGTGTTATAATTATTTTTGCTTTCAACAGTTAATTATTTTTTAATTAAAAGATAAACTTTTAATTTTGATATAATTATAGATTCATATGTAGTTGAAAGAAATGGTACAGAGGTTTTGCATACACTTTACCCACTTTTCTTCAATTATTACATCTTTCGAAACTAGAGTACAGTATCACCACCCATGCTACTGACGTTGATACAATGAAAAGTTGAGACGTTTCCATCATTACAAGGATCTTTCATGTTAGCTTTTTCTAGCTGCATCCACTTACTCCCACTCTCATCCCTCTTGAACCCCTGGCAACCCTAACCTGTTTGCCATTTTCATATTGTGTCATTTCAAGAATATTTTATAAAGCTTTTGGAAATAATGGATTACCTATGACTTGACTGTGGTGATCATTTCGTGGATACATGCATATGTCCAAACTCTTCAAATTGTGTAAATTAAATATGTGCAGTTTTTTTGCACATCAATTATGACCTCAGTTAGAAAAAACAAACACTCACACACATAGGGCAAGGTTATGCACCAGTCAATTGATGCAGATATTGTGACCAGAGGTTCACAAGAACCTAAACCTATATTTCCCCTTGGACTGTGTATCAGAACTCACTAAAGCAGTGCTTGCGGTGACTATAGAACATAGCTAGTGTGAACAACAAGAACTGACTGTATTTAGGAGGTAAACATAAAATAAAAGCAAGGAATTTGTTACTTTAAAAAATAAAAGAATGTTACATGAACATATCACACAGTATGTAGTCTTTGGGAATTTTTTTACTCAGCATAATTCTTTGGAAATTCATTCAGCTCGCTGTGTATACATCAGTAGTTTGTTTCTTTTGGCAGCTGAGCAGTGTTCCATGATATAGAATAGCCACAATTTTTTAAAACACTCACCCAAAGAAAGATACCTGGTTGTTTCCAGTTATTAGCTATTATGAATAAAGCTTCTATAAATATGGATTCATAGGTTTTTGTCTGAGCACAAGTTTTCATTTCTCTGGGATAAATGCCTAGGAGTGCAATTGTTGGAAGTTGTGTGTTAAATTTTTTAAGAAACTGCCAAATTATTTTCAAGGGGGCTGTGCCAATTTATTATACATTCCCACCAGCGATGTATGAGCAAGCCAGTCTCTCCACTTTCTCATCAGCATTTGGCATTGTCATTATTTTTTATTTAGTCATCCTGGTAAGTGTGTATTGGTATTTAATTGGGATTTTAATTTGCCTTTCCCTCATGGCTAACGATGTTGAACAGCTTTTCATGTGCTTATTTACCATCTGGGTATCTTCTTAGGTGATATGTCTTCATAATCTCTCCCATTTTCCAATTGGATTTTTTGTTTACTATTGAGTTTTGAGAGCACTTACATTCTAGATATTAGTCCTTTTTCGATATGTGGCTTGCTAGTACTTTCTCTCACTTCGTAGTTTTTCATTCTCTTCACAGGGTCTTTTGCAAAGCAAAAGACTTTAATTTTGATGGAGTTGTTTTTCTTTATTGTGTTTTCAGTGTCAAGTCTAAATTCTTTGCCAAAGTTCCCTTTTTTGCCTATGGAAGTCCAACTGCTCTAGGACCATTTGTTGCAGAGGCTATCTTTCTTCAATTGAATTGCTGTCATACCTTTGTAAAAAATCCGTTGGGCACATTTGTGTGGGTCTAGTTCTGTCCCATGGATCTTTGTGTAGACACACAGAGGGAGGCATAGATCCCTCTACCAATACCACATCATCATTCTCTTCTTCTGTAACAGCTTTATCAAGATATTATTCACATTCCACACAATATAAAGTGTACAACTCAGTAGCATTCAGTATATTCAGAGTTGTGTAACTATCATCAAGGTCAATTTTAGAAGACCTCAAAAAGAAGCTCCATACCTTTTATTTGTTACTTCCTTGTCACCAGGCCTAGGAAACCACTAATTTACTTTCTGCCTCTATAGATTTGCCTATTCTGAAAGTAGCATATTAATGGAATCATACATGGTGCTTGTGAATGTTTTTTGAGAGGGAAACCCAAACAGAGACCAGAGGTCTTGCTAAGTTGAGGAGAAAGAGATAAACATCTGTGAAGTGGTGGTTAAAACTTATGGGATAAAAGACTAAAGACAAGGGTTTTACATAGAGCAAGAGCTTCAGAGAGCACCTTTCAAATCTTTTGGCTAAATAATGATTTGTGCATGTGTGGGCAATGCACAAATTTGCATCTGAGAAGTCTGGGGAAAGAACCACTGAAAAGCAACCAGTTGAACAATTCCAAAAGCAGGTTGAACAATTCAAAAACAACATACTAGTGTTTTTACTTAATGTTTCCAGGGCTCATTCTTGTTGTAGCATATATCAGTATTTATTCCTTTTTATGGTCAAATAATATTCCATTGTATAGATATATCCACTTGTCCATTGATGGCTGTTTCTACCTTTTGACTGTTATGAATTATGCTACTATGAACATTTGTGCACAAGTTTTTTTATGTGGATATAGGTTTTCGTTTCTCTTGGGTATATACCAAGGAGTGGAATTGCTGGTAATTCACCATAGTGGTTAACTTTTATGGTTAATTTTTTGAGGAAAGTCCGGACTGTCATTTACAGTGTCTTCTCCAGTTTACATCCCTACCAGCAACATAAGAGGATTCCAATTTCCCCATATCCTTGCCTGTTCTTGTTTTTATCTAATTTTTTTTAAAATATGGCCATTCTAATGGATGTAAAGTAGTATCTCATTGTGGTTTTATTTCAGTCTTTTTTTTCTCTCTGTGCTTAATTTTGGGTTGTTTCTCTTGTCATAATTTCAAAGTCATCAATCTTCTGTAGCATATAATGTGTGTCTTTCCCATTTGTTATACTTTTATTTCTACAATTATACTTTATTTTTCATCTCTAGAAGGCCATTAAGGTCTTTTTTATATCTTCCATTTCTCTCCTTATCATGCTATTTTTTCTAAATTTTTGAGTGTGTGGAGCATATTTAAAATAACTTTTTATATTATGGTCTACTAATTCCATCAGCTCTGACATGTCTATTGATTGATTTTTCTCCTATTTGCAGAGTACACTTATCTCATACTTTGCACACCAGGTAATTTATTATGGTATGCCAAACACTGTGAATTTTACGTTGTTGAATGCTGGATTTTATTGTATTCCTTTAAAGAAGATTGGATTTTGTTCTGTCACACAATTAAATTACTTGGAATTAGTTTTATTTTTTTGAAACTTGCTTTTAAGCTTTCTTAAGGCAGATCAAGAGAAGTTTGGAGGACTAATTTAGTACTTTACTTAATAGCTGCCATTCTTAGAACTCTCTCTGTCTTGTTTATTATGCTATCTCTACTCAGGTTGATAGAAACTATTTCCAGGCTGGTTTAAGAGCTTTTGGAATTGTTCAACCTGTTGCTTTTCAGTGGTTCTTTCCCCAGACTTCCCAGATGCAAATCTGTGCATCTCCCATCCATGCACAAATCATTATTTAGCAAAGAGATTTGAAAGGTGCTCTCTGGAGCTCTTGCTCTATGTAAAACCTTTGTCTTTCATCTATCCCATAAATTCTAACCACCACTTCACAGATTTTTGTCTCTTTCTCACCAACTTAGCAAGACCTCTGGACTCTGGGTTTCCCTCCCTGTGCTGAGTCTTGGAAACTCCTCCAGGCAGTAAACTGGGTAACTACAAGGCTCACCTTACTTGTTTTCTGCTTCTCAGGGTTGACAGTTCTGCATTCTCTGCTGTTCTATGTCTGAAAACAGCTGTTTCTCAGTTCAGTTTTTTATATTGATGCTGCCAGACCCATAGTTCTAAAATACAAATTTGTGTTATTATTCAGCTTTTAAAATCTTTTAACAAAATGGCCTGTTGCCCTTAAGATAAAGTTCAGACTCCTTCACTTAGCTTGTAAAACCTGTAACAGCCAGGGCTCTTTTGGTAGCAAATAGTAGAAACCAATACTTCTGGCTCTTGTGGGGAAACAAACAAAAAAAAAAGGATTTATTAGAGGGGTATGAGGTAATCCACTGATTTCAAGGAAAGGGAGGGGAAAAAAAAAAAAGACTGAAATAGAGGCTCAGGATAACCAAGAACCAGCGGAGCTCAAGATTTCTAGAAAACAGGGATTCTTTCTCAGGACCTGCTCTTTGGATCCTTCTGCCCTGGAATCAAATGAGAGACCCAGAGTATTTATCCAGTTGGCTTGGGCTTGGGTCACGTGCCACCCTCCAAGAGGGCAGCATTTCCTGACTGTCCTAGCTTGAGAGCCACAGTGAAAAGTTTTTCCCAAGGGAATTTGAAACTCTAGTACCAGAAGAACAAGCGATCGATGCTGTAAAGCAAAAATCACAGGTGCTTCCTACCAGGCTTCCAGACTCTGGCCCTGCCCTTCCTCTCTCAGGCCCCCATCCATCACAGCGAATGATTCAGCCACACTCTAGTGTGCCAGGCTCCCTCGTGCCTCAATGCATCTGTGCTTATTTTGTCTTCTACTGGGAACCACTTGTTACCACCACACCCCTCCCTCAAAAACACACACAGCAAACTTGGATAATTTATTCTTCTGCTCAGATAACACTCTCTCTCCACTCTCACCCCGCCAGAGCTTCTTACCTCCTGTCTGGATTAGACGTCCATCCTGTTCACTTCCATAGACCTGTGTTTGCTTCGCTTATAATACTTCTATCAAACTATGAAGATTTATTGTATGTTCATGGCTCCCCAAAAGGCTGATGGCCTCTTGGGTATAGGGATCTTCTCACTTGTTTTGATATTTTGTGCAGTACATAATAGCCATTTAAATTCCTGCTGAATGTCAAGTAACATCTTTTCCTTTGTAGGGGACTCTGCTGGATACGGATGGGCCACAGCAAACTCTCAACCAGAACTTAGAGCTCAGATTTCAGTATTGTGAGGATAGTCACTGGCGGTGGTTTGTTATTTACACCAAACAGGTAAGGTCTCAGGGCAGAGTAGGAAAACCTTCAGTGCTAAATGCTCTCTTGCATGCTGGGGTGGATAAAGCACCTTGCCCTAACCCAAGTGGAGCAGAATATTAGAGTATGCCACGCCTGCACTTTTAGGCCTGTAATACCATTTGTTTTGGTTTTGTTTTATTTTGTGGTTGTTCAGTTGCTAAGTCAGGTCCTACTTGTTGTGGCCCCGTAGACTGCAGCATGCCCGTCTTCCCTGTACTTCACTATCTCCCAGAGTTTGCTCAAACTCGTGTCCATTGAGTCGGTGATGCTATCTAACCAACTCATCCTCCACTGCCCTCTTCTCCTTTTGCCTTCAGTCTTTCCCAGCATGTGGGTATTTTCCAGTGAGCCAGCTCTCAGACTTGTTTTGTTTTACTCATCACCAAAGCTTTCATATAAATTAGAAATAAATTTAAAAGACTCAACTATCAATGACTTAGACCATGGATTAGTTATCTTCTCGAGGAATCAATGATGGTAAACATTTTAGGTTTTTAGGCTCATATGGTCTCTGTTGCAACTACTTAACTCTATTGCTGTAGCACAAAAGAAGCCACAGACAATATATAAACAAATGGGTATAGCTGTGTTCCAATAAAACTTTATTTATAAACACAAGCGGCTAGGGCGAGATTTGTTTGCCAACCCCTGGCTTATACAATACAAATTTTTATCATCTCACTTAGTAAGAATACTAGAGGGAAATGTTGGCATCCCTATAATTCTTTTGGCCTTTTCCAAGTAGAAAAAAGCAAAAGTCATACCCCAGAATCACTCCCCCCACCACCCCCCAGTAGACTTTCCATTTTGTCTTACTGGCCAGAGCTAGGTCACATGAGCACTCCTAGCTTCAAGGGAGTCTGGCTTCAAGGGAATCTGGGAATCAAGCATTTATCATAGAGGAACAGGATTCATAATCAGCTTAAGATAAGCATGAGTCATTGCCTAGAGCTGGGTACTTCGTCATTCCCAAATCAGGGTTCTATTGCTAGGGAAGGAGGGACAATGGCTTTTGGGTAGCAGTAGTTAAATCTGAAGTAAAAGTGAACTACTTTAAATTAAAAATCCATTAAAAGTCTAATTTTCTATATGCCAAATCCAATTGGAAATTCTTTTTACTTAGCTAACTTAAACTATTTCAATTTGGAGTCAAAACTACAAGTGTTCTAAAACAAAACCAAAATAGCAGAGTAATCTTTGCATCAACATCATATTCAGCTTGAGTACTTGGTGTGTGTGCTCAGGCTCACTTGCTCAGACTCCTCTGACCATGGGATTTCCCAGGCAATAATACTGGAGCAGGTTGCCATGCCCTCCTCCAGGGGATCTTCCTGACCCAGGGATTGAACCCACGTCTCCTGCAATGGCAGGCAAATTCTTTACTACTGCACCTGGTGATCACATTCAGTTCTGTGTTCCATGCAGCATTCCAGTTTTAGGCAACCAAAGCTCAGTTTTAACACTCCACTAGTACAGTTCTGATCAAGAGATAATAGATATCCATGTCCTCTGAAAAACAAAGTACTAAATCAAAATCCCAGGTTAAAGAAATGGTCCCCCAGGTTCACCTTAAATATAAAACATCCTTAGGGAAGTGGTAGGATGGTTTGCTGAGGCAAGATCTGCAGTCACGTGGAAACACACAGAGAGATTTTGGCAGCGAAACCACCCCTTTAGCGGTAGTTAAATTTTATTATGGTCTTTTAATCTAGTCTGTACAAATGAGTTTAAGCCACTAAGGAGAGGTGCAATAAACATCCTTTGAAAAGAGTCCTAGTAAGGCCTTATTTCCTTTGGAGTACGGATTTATCGATGTGCACCCAAGGGCTACTTCTGCAAAAGGCAGAAATGTGGTTTGTGTGCCTCGCAAATACAGAAAGAAGACTTGGCCCAACTCTTTCCTGGGCCCTTTAAATGGAAGCCTAGTCTTCATATATAGAGAGTGAGATTTATTGATTTGCTTATGTTTTATTTTTGGCTGTGGGGGTCTCTGTTGCTGCACTTGGGCTTTCTCTTGTTGCAGGGAGCAGGGGCTACTCTTTGTTGCGGTGCTCTGGATTCTCACTGCGGCGGCTTCTCTTGTTGCTGAGCACAGACTCTAGGCACCTGGGCTTCAGTTGTATAGGCAGATGGAAGGTCTACACCCTGTGAGACACCATTAAACACCCCTCCTAGCTGCATCAGCTCAGGGTTTGCTGTCGTTTACCTGTTTCATACCCTGATGTTTCATGGGTGACATATATGCACAGATAAACAGGGTTCATTCTTATCTAAAGCAGGAAGGCAAGCTTTGTGTCTGCGTATAAACCCCACATCCATGACTCTTTTCCTTATTGGTGGCAGCCCTTTCTTTCCCCTCTTTTCTCTCCGCTTAAATAAAATGCAACCCATCTCTGTAAAACTCTGAAACGCCCCCTCCGTGTAGCCCCTTCACCCTCTAGTTCCACTTTGTGTGTCCTGTCCTCCAAAAGCTCTCTACATCGGCTGCCATAACCCGAGCTTTCCCTCCCTCTCCCCTCTCCTCCTCTCTGTCATCCTCTCACCCCCAAGTTCAGGGACCATCCTTGAGCACAATTTATACTAAATTTCTCTAGCCTCAAGCTTTGAGCTTCTGTTGTCTGAAACCTCAGTGGGGCCAAATGAGAAATGAGCAGTCCAAGAGCTGAGAGCAGAAAAATGAGCGGGAATAAAAGAATCTGTGGGAAAGGAGCAAAAGGGAAAATCACAGGGGAACCTTAAGTTTGGCACATGGTATAAAGTTCCTAGAGAAAGGAAAGCCCCAGCTTTTGTGCAGCAAGATGTATATGACGTGTGTCTTGCCACTAGCAGTGATGAGCCGTCGATAAGCCACAGTGGTGTTTGGGGCAATGGTCAGTCTTGACAGTGAATGACTAAAAATACCAGGAAAATTTAAAAAGGAAGAAAAACGACTAATTTTGTCTTCAGCAAGAGCCATAAGGTGCTAATATAGCCTTCCAAACAGGTTAATATGTATGCCTACTTATAGGTCTCTCAATAATTATATATAGTTAAATAGAAGATTGACTATCATCATTTGATTTGATTGTGATTAGAACCGGTTTTTATTATTTGTTGCTCATAAAACACGAGCTGTTTACAAAGTAATGGAAAAAAATGGGATGTAAGGGAGCAGTTTTGAAAAAGATTAGTAATGAGATCCTGGTCATTTTTAATCTATCTTTTAAAAAATGTACTGCAAGTATATCCCTGTAATTGAGAAACCTTATGGTTACTTGCTGGCTACATCTTACGAAATTAATGAAAGTCAAAGAACTCTAAATTCTTAAAAGCATACTTTTGGAGGACAGGGCACAAAACCTGCTTCTCAGTACGAAGAGGGAAGGAAGAGAATGAAGTCTTTAACTGAGAGAGTTCTTTATTTCTGGGTTTCTTAGGCTTTTTTGCTGAGTAGCTGCTTGAAAAAAATGATCTCAGAAAAGATGGTAAAGCAAGCTGCAGAGAATCCAGAAATGGTAAGTGCTTTTATCTGTGTCTGTTTCAGTTTGTTTCCACCATCAGCTGGCACTAAACTACACTGATGAATTTTCCTGGGCACAGCGAGTCTGGTCTTCCAGTTCAGTTCAGTTTAGTCGCTCACTCGTGTCTGACTCTTTGCAACCCCATGGACTGCAGCACACCAGGCTTCCCTGTCCATCACCAACTCCCAGAGCTTGCTCAATCTCATGTCCATCAAATCAGTGATGCCATTGAACCATCTCATCCTCTGTCGTTCCCTTCTCCTCCCACCTTCAATCTTTCCCAGCATCAGGGTCTTTCAAATCCAGGGACAAACCCAACTGCCCAGAAGTGAGCTTCTCAGCTCTCTGGGAGCTCAGTCTTCAGAATTCAAGCCAATTTCCCAGGGAGAAGTCAGTTGTCCTTGGATTGCTGAGAACTTGCTAACCCTCTACTCTGTATCCTTGTATTTCTGCCTTCTCCCAAATGGAAGATTCCAGATTTACCATAAAAGCAACAACATGGACAGAATCAGCATGGCAGGTAAGAGCTTAAATAAGCTCTGAAGTTTTGTCTCTAGATAGAACTCACAGCCTCTTGATACTTCCACTGTACCAAATTAAAATGCCTTTAGCAGTTGGGAGAAGCCATCGAGTAAAAGAAGCTCTCAGGGCTATAATTTTTTCTCAGTGTAAAATTTATTTTTCTTGTCTCTATCTCTTCAATAAAGGCCTAGTTACTCACTGTAAGTGTTGGTGCTGGGGCTGTAAAGAGAGTTCCTGAGATTCTAAACTTTCTACTTGCCTTGTCACCATCAGGATACAAGCTTGTCCCAAGTAAGACAGTACAGTTTGATTTTTTTTAATGACATTTTTAAACATAATTTGTAGGATAACACACTGGGCTTTAAAAATACAACAAAAAATATTTGAAAACTTTTCCTAATGTTTTAATTTTAGTGTATTATAAGAGGGCAGATTATACCTTTATTTTAACACTGATCTTTACTTGACTTTGCAGCTTTTTTTCCTCAGAAAAATGTTGCATTTTATACTTACTTTTCTTTCTTCTAGAACTCAAAATATTTTCCCAGGGAAGATAAAATTCACTGCCCCTTGGAGTTTGAACACTTCAAAATGTGCTAGAGAATAGCAAATCACACCTATAAAACAATCAAGGATGCTTTTTTTTTTAAAGCATAATAAAATCTAACCTCCTAAGAAGGATGGACCCGTTTAGGCCTCAATTTAAATATATGTATATGATAAATATGTATAAACATAAATATATCATGTATCATTTTATATATGTATGTGTATATACAGAGAGAAAAGCAATTAATGTACCCCCATTAAAAGGGAGAAGTGCTCTCAAATGTGGTTTGATAAAGTGTAAGCTACTTGATGCAGGAAATACTTGTACAATGAATATCTAAGAGTTTTCTCTACAATAAGAGGAAGTAGTAACCTATTTAAAGTTTTCAAGAAAAACAACCACACCATCATATTCCATAGATTTGCATGCAAATTAAAATCTATAATTTATCTTGGTGACTGATAGCAAAAGCAGCATGGTAGTCAATAAAACTTGTATTGCCTTACCCAAATACTCATCAAGTTTTATTTTCACAAACTCTTTATTTCTTTCCTTATGTTGGTTCTTAGAAAGAAGTTGAGATTTTTCCTCTGAAAATTGGATGGTGTTGGAATAGTTCACATTTCAAGAGAATGTTGTAGGAATAGCCCACATTTTAGTCTGGAGTTTCATCTATTAATACAAACCCTTGGGTAGAATGGGACCCTGGAAAGGAGATAGAAAAGACAGATCATCTCTTTGAACTTTGACTGGATCTCCTCGCAAAGTACAGTTGATAAGAACAAGTCACTTTATGGAGCTTAAAGTAACCATATAAATGTTAGACTGTGCCATTTACTCATTTTCTAGGCAAAACATATAAAGCCTGAATTGACACCTATCACTTATAGAAGTCTCATGGACCAAAATTTGCAAGGCAGAATAAATTAAAAGATTTTATAACTGTGAAGAATCTGGGGAGGGAAAGAAAAACTGAGAAAACTGTAACCAACTGAACCCCATAAATAAAGCAGATGGTCCCCTGAGAGATTAAATAGTACTCTTTTATCCTGGTAAGAAGGAAGAAGTGAAAGAAGAAATTCAGTGCTAACTAACTTAGAGTTAATTAGCTTAGTTAGCTTTAGGCAATGGTTTCAAAGGTTAAGACTTGAACCACTTATGAAGAGATGATTAAGATTTGAAGTCAAATGAATGCGCTAAAGAAAAATATAAACATGCAGCCAAAAAAGTGTTAAATTCTTAAGACAGTATTAATTGAAAAACCAGAAAGGAGAAAAATGTATAACATTATTCTTAGAACTGTGCTCTTATACAAAAACCTAAATTGATTTTTTTCAATATTTGCTACTTTTAACTAGAACAAAATTAAAGGATTATTTTATTTGAAAATAAACTATATTAGTTAGGAGTAATTTTGACTGCCAATAACAAAAAACAAAACAAGACAAAATAAGTGTTTGGGGCAAGATAAAAGTCTGTTTCTATCTCATCTAAAAGCCCAGAAGCAGGCAGAATGGGGCTGTGATAGTGATTTCATGGTGTCACCAGAGACTTTCCTGCTCTTCCATCTTCAGGGTGTGGCTTTTACCTCATGCCCAGGATGGCTGCTGGAGATCCAGCCATTACATGCACATTCCAGACAACAAGTATAAGGAAAGCATGCAGAAGCACTCACCTTTTTTCTTTAATGAGGAGTCTCAGAGGTCCCACATAGAATTTCTGCTTATAGCTCATTGTCCAAGAGTTAGTCATATCGCAGGCCCCCCACCCCCAGCTGTAAGGAAGTCTGGTAAACGTAGTCTTTTTGCAGAGTGTGTTGTCTTTCCAAATAAATGTGGGTGTTACTACTAAGAAACAACAGAATGAATAATGGAGTAGGCTAACAGCAATCTCTGCTGTGTAAAGAAATCTATAAGACACCAAGAAAAGAAAGCAGGTGGATTTTATGTAGTACATGTATTCCCTGCATACAGGATATAAGGGCTTCCCTGATAGCTCAGTTGGTAAAGAATTGCCTGCAATGTAGGAGACTCTGGTTCGATTCCTGGATTGGGAAGATCCCATGGAGAAGGGAAAGACTACCCACTCCAGTATTCTGGCCTGGAGAATCCCATGGACTGTATAGTTCATGGGGTCACAAAGAGTTGGACAGGACTGAGTGACTTTCACTTCCATTCCTAAGGAGCTTCTGAAAGTGTATTATCATCATTATAATTATCATTATTTATATATTGAACCATAATCTGAATACATGAGAGTTATCAGAAATATGCTAGTAAATATTTTCTGAATTGAAAAACTATTTTTAAAATAGTCTATACCTAGTTTGTTTTTATTAGTTTATATAACTTTTCCTTAGGTTTACTTAACAGTGGGTCTGAATCTCTAAATTGGTCTTCTGAAAAATGGCAAAGAACAAGGTGGCCTTCTGACTCCAGCTTGCCTCATACCTCCCCTCCCCTCCCCAGTTACCATAACCATATATATTTCTCTCTCCACTTCTCTTTCATTGGGGGAGAGATCAGACGGTATAAAAGGCCATTGGGTGCTTTGAAGTGTGTTCCTGTTATATGAGGAGAAGGGGAAACACCAAGGCCAGTGCTATCTGATGTTGTAGGATTGGCAGCCTCTGCATAGTTGGTCCAGTTCAGAAAACAGAAAAGGTACTGACATTACAGCCATCACAAGAATGGTCCAAGCATAGCAGGAAGACAGTTTCAGAGAGCCAGAGGCGAAGGAATGAAGGGTTATGCTATCAACAGAAACTCTCTGTTGAGAGAGAGAGTGCAGGAATCCTGCATTATGAAAAAAGGATTAACTCCCCCCCTCCAACTTGATCACCCTGGTATATAAAATATAAAAAGCCTACTGAAATGAGTCAAGGGAACAAGCTATATCAGAAATTGCTGAACAATTCTAGTGTGTTTCATTTTTACATAGGGAGAAGGAAGGGAAGGAGACTAGGAGAGAGGAAAATTCCAAGAAGTTTCCCCCAACTTCTGTATTTCATTGCACAAGACTACTTACACACAATCATGTAATGCTGTAAAATTATAAAATAACAAAACACAAGGCATCGGAACATTACTTTCTCATTTATCAAGACCTAATAATGATTTTTTAAAACTATTGAGATAGGCTGCAAATATATGGACATCTCTATGGAGAATACTAACCTAAAGGAAGTCCTATGTATCCTTCAAAGCGATATATTTTACAGAAAAAATTAAGTTAATCATAGTTAAAAATTAATCCTCTTTTGCAGTACCGTGTTATTTATCTCACTTATTTTGTAATGTCCCGCTGTATATAGGGGGACATGATCTCATGAATAATAAGCAACTTAGTTAATTCACCCCGTCATTCTATCATTTGCCGATGCCTATATTCACCATATATAGTGGCTAGAAACTGAGAATCCAGAGTCAAGGAGTTTATTTGTTGGAAAACAAAAGCAATTAGTAAAGAGACATTTAGGGTGATAGAGTGATAAGCTGAGATACACGCCGAAAGCATAGTTCTTCAACAGTGTTCTTTTCTTTTTCTGTTGGGCTGGCTAAAAAATTCTTTCAGGTTTTTCAGTACGCTTGGATAAACCGGAATGACCTTTTTGGCCAACCCAATATAAGAAAAGTCTAAGAGTTCTTCCCCCTAAACCCTGGCTAGGAGACTGACCTTGGTGTGCTATGACTTTACCCTCTGACTTCCAGCTTCCAGCCGGGGTCACCCATGGGGAAAGCCAGTGAGGTGGGAGGAAATGGAGACCAGGGTATTTATTTCTCTGACTCCGTCCCTGCTGGGTCTCTACGGTTGGCCCGGTCCTCGACTGGGTGCCACAGCTCCTGAAGCGACCTCTCCTACCTGCTGCTTCGGCTGCTCTGGTTCCAGTACCAGCTGCTCCCCTCACCCCTTCAGACCCAGAAGTGGTGAGAACCCACACCCACCCCAGCCCCTCGCTACTCGCTACATCCTTTCACTGGTGCACTTTAATCCTTCCCACACCTCCATTAAGCAGTTCCTTGTAGAAAACTCCCTCAGTTACCCTGGGAGTAAGCCATCTGCTTTCTGCTGGGCCCCTCACTGTTATATTAAGGTTACCTTATGTGCATGAGGTATATTCAAGTGTCTTAAACTTCAGTTTGATTCTTCTCTTGATTAATGATGCCTTTTGATTAATCAGAGCCCCATTTGGCTTTGGTTCAGCATATGGATTGGAGCTCTGTGGATTATTTCTGGATTTAGGAGTTCATTTTGTGTGAAGTCCTTTTAAAAGCTGTGTTAAATCACAAAATCCATAGCAGCCACCAAAGTTAAACATTAAGCTTCACTTCACTTTCAGGGACTCAGTTTCTGAAACGCTGAGGTACTTGCAAACGAAGGGGGACTGTGCAGATGACAAGCAGGTGTCCTGCTGACTGGCAGCCTTCGGGACCATTAAGAGGATTATTGTGGAAGGAGAAATGTGCTGGTTAAATAGATTATTTGTGTGCTCGCTTCTCTGGCTGTGCTGACTGACATTTCACTAATCTATTTAGCAGATTGAAGTTCCAGAACAAGGCAAAAGTAAAAATACCACATTCAACAAAACCAGGTCTGTGAGTAAAATTATGTAATGGGTATATTATAATCTTGATAAATCTGCCTGTTTTTCCCCTTTTAAGTAACCAAAGTCATTCTACTTTTAAGATTAAGCCAGAATTCTCTTTCTCAGAAGCTCCTCCATGCAGACTGGTCCAATTGGACAACCATCACAGAAACATAGTGTTTTTACTGTAGAACCCAGTTGGGCTAGGAGAAATGCTTTCTTGAATTTATATATACAAACGTTCCAAGAAGAACACAAAACTCTAGTGATTTTCTTCTTTACTCCATGCAGGTTTTTTTTTTTTAATGTTCTTTCTCGTATGTATGTTTTAGTTTCATAGACTTTCTGCAGTGTATTCTGTATAAAACAGCCTTTAAATGGATAAAGTGCTTTTTCAAGCGTTTAGGTCTGCTGTGCAGAAAACAGTAGCCGTAAATATCGTAATAGAAAGCATGAATACACTCATGGCCAGACACCATGTCAAAGTACTTTTCTGTGGATTAACACATTTATCCTCACCATGATCTTGTATCATTCGTACTGTATCACTATTCCTCAAATCAGCTGAGGAAACTGGGACACAGAGAAGTTAGGTGATTTGCTCCAGGTTGCAGTTATCAGTGGTAGAAGGAAGCAGGCAGTCTGATTCCATAGCTGTGTCCTTAACTAACTCTTCCTTTTGAGGTTCGGATCTTAGTGGGTGTGAATGAAATAAAGGTGGCCTCTAAGTAGCATTGAATGGGATTCATTATTGGTTCAGCTCCTGTCACAGAGCCTGCTGTGTATATAAAGGTACTTAGTATGTAAGTACAGTATTTATAAATATATAAGGTCCTTCCTGGAGTGGATAAGCTCAGAGAAAAACTTTAAACACAGACTAAAAGCAGACCTCTCTCTCTTACATAATAACAGCACTTCTGGCTGCTTACATCAGAGACAGGCAGTGAGAACTCCACCAATTACTGGCTGTGTGTCTTCAGGCAGATCAAAAAACTGGATGTGTATAAGGGATGCTTGGGGTGCTTATTAAAATGCAAATTCTCACCCCAAAGGATGGATCCAGCAGATCAGCATTTATAGCAAGAATGCCATTGGGAAACACTGCACCAAACTTCTTCTTCATCTTTAAGATAATTTCATCACTTACATTCATCCATGTCAGCAGCATAGTATGGCATAGAGCTATGGTTCTCAAGGTTGGCTCTATAATGGTATCACCTGAAGAGCTCAAAAAACATGATGGCTGAGCCCCACTCTCAGAGACTCTGATTTATTAATAAATTTTTCTGAGGGGCCTGGCAGTGGGATTTTTTAGCTGCCCAGGTGATCTAAAGTGCAGCCAGGATTGAAACCATTACTCTAAAAGAGTGGTTCTCAGAGTGGGGTCCTTAGACCATCAGGGTCAGCATCCCTTGGGAACTTACTAAAAATTCAAATTCTCAGGCCCCAACCATATTGGACCAGAAGCTCTGGGGCTGGGGCCCAGCAATCATATTGGGCAAGCCCTCCAAATGAGTCTGATGCACGCTTGAGTTCGAGAGCCACTGTCCTAGAACGACAGAGATGCCAGTTAGCGCAGATGAACAGCAGTGCTAAGGAGGTGAGCCTCTGTGATGCTCTGAGCAGGGCCAGCAGGTTGGAAGGGAGCCTGGTGCCCAACTATATTGAATTCCAACTTACTTTAGCCAACCTTTATAGAGAGCTAAACCTGAGCTAGGTGCTGTTATAATTGCTTTCCACATATAACTCACAGCAACCCAGATATTATCATCGTCCTTGGTTTGTAGCCAAGGGAACTGAAAACAGAAGAAAGTAACTTGCCCAAGGTCACCCAGCTGGTAAATGACAGAGTTAGTATCCATGCCCAAACACCCTTTGTTATTTAACAAATTAAATTTTTGTTGCTGTTGTTCCTTTAACTATTCTGCCATGAGGCCTATCAAGACAAATTCCTCATGGGGGGGGGAAGAAATTGTAGCTGCTCTGGTGAGCTGCCACACATTTATGTCACCAGGGCCAAAACCCAGTCTCCGTGACTCTGTCTTAGAGAGTTTATAAACACTGAAAGTCGACTATTCACTCACTGAAGGTCTGCAGCAACCGTAACTTCTTAAAGTATGTTAAAATGTCTATAATCCTTTTTAGTAAAACTTTATGAGTGATGTGCACTAACGATTTTGGTGAAAGTAAAAACAGAAAGTCCTATGTCTTTAACAGATGAGGAAAAGATAAGAGAGGCAGGGTTCGAGTGTTACCTGGAGACACTCCAATGCTTGCAAAGGTGCTCTGGACATGCCTCTTCATACCAGTAGGGGACACCCTCAGCAGTAACAGATGTATACCTACTCCTGAAACACAGCGGCTACAGGATAAAAACCATTTAAAAAAATTATTTATTTACTTGGTTGCACTGTGTCTTCCCTGGTTGTGGTGAGGGGGGCTACTCTTCGTTGCAGTGCAGGGGCTTAGGTGCTCAGCGACACGGTGGAATCTTCCTGGACCAGGGGTCAAACAGGTATCCGCTGCATTGGCAAATGAATTCCTATCCACTCTACCACCAGGAAATCCAGGGTAAAACCATTTAAAACAATCATTGCTTAACAGATATAACCTTTCTGTTGCTTTTTTAATGTTAATCTTTGGCTTTTTAACTATTATTGTTGTTATGGAAATTACTTCCTCTCATATGTATTTCTGACCTCTCTGTTTACTTTGTAACAGAAAGACTATTCTAGTTTTCCGCCAAGAAAAAGCAAGATTAAGATAGTTGAAGTTGACTGTGGTTTTGGGAACGTAAAGGAAGATCTTTGAAGACAAAGTCTAACTTCTTAAAATGGCCTTAAAGGTGATCTTGACCGTGAAAGGGCTTGGCTTCCTATCACCTATAGAAGAAATGTGAGCCGTCCCATCTTTTTCCTGGATGGACCATATTCATCAAGACTACTTCAGAACTCTGTTTGTCTCAAGATCAAAAGAAAATGAAGACTACTTCAGAACTCTGTTTTCTGATTAAAAGAAAATGGAAACCAAAGTTATACAGTTTGTTTTTAATGACTTATAAATGACAAACGGCGAATCTGAATCAATTAGTACAAACCTCCTTCTTTTTTCTTCCCCTAAAATATATATTGACCTGGCTTCATGAAGCCTTTTATATGTTCTGATATTGCATGAATGAAAGACCTAATCTAAAACACTACAAATGCATTTGGGGTTAAGATCTGAAGACATGACTCATCAGCTGTGGCTCTAAGAAATGGAATCATTGAAAAAGAAATCTGGACTTCACTGATCCGTCCAAAGCATCAGAACAAGGAAGTGATGAAACACCAATTTGTTTTCTTATGTAACTCTGAGCCTACCAAGATGGATGTACTCAAAGTAGTAGGCTGCCCTGTCCTCTGTTTCTCCCCAGTTGTAGTTGCATTCTGTCCTTAGTATCCTGAGTTCAGTTCAACAGTCATAAGGCTATTTTGTATATTTTTATTTTGAAAACCAAGGGGACCCTTCACTCAATATCAAATATCTTAGCTTTAAAACTATGCATACTTTTTCACTAGACTTTTCCTCATCCAGTTTCAGTTCATCATGATAACTAATAGAATTATACACAGAATTAATATTGCAATAAGGGTGAGGGACAGAGGAATCAATGTAATCAGATAAAGTGTGATATTCTAATGTTCTTTTCTAACTGTGTTGTATAACTAATTATATAATAAATATGAATATATTCTAGTGAATGTAGAATTTATTGGTGAAAAAATTCTGTGAATGATTTTTTGAAGTGTAGCATCTATTAAAGCCCTATTATATTTATAAAGCAGTGTCTCTAACCATAACTCCTAAGGCCATGAAGTTTCATTTTTACATTTTAGGAGATGGTGGGACATTTTTGCAAAGTGGAATCATCCCAGATCACCCATGGTGAGTGTTTTAATGAGCTAAGATATATTTTCCAATTAAAATAGAAGCTTATTCTCTATTTTGCCAATTTAAGAATAGTCAAAAGTCTATTTCATTTTAATAGCAAATGCCTACACTGTGTAAGGATTTATTGAAGACCTTAGAAATGCAAAGAGAATTTGTATTTGGGGTGAGAAAATGTATATATTAGATGGAACCGTATTTAACTGCTGTGTTGTAGGTCAAAAATAGTTGAATGTTAACCCTTTAATGTGTTGCAACTTGATGCATAGTTGCAAATAATCCAAGACAGCATGGGAGTAGGTGTCCAATGTGTAGTGTGGTCCTATGTGTCATAGGAAGTTGTGGGGGGTGGTCAAGAAGGCCTGAGGTGAAGAGGGACTTTGAAGAAAGAGTAGAGTCAAGCAGAGGCAGAGGTGGGGCACGCGTGTAGGAAGAAGGGATCGACTCTGGTGGGAGAGCAAGTGCATGTCCAGGGAAGGGTAAGCAAACGTGCTCTGCGCTAGCAAAGCCTGAGGTTAAGGGAGTGATGAGGAGCTAAGAGGGACCAGCACCTATGCCCTATAGGACTGCAGCATCCCCGTAATATAAGTAGAGCAATTTACCCCTGTTTGATGATGGCAAAAACAGAAGCATTGAATTTAATAGTTTTTTTCCCCCAAGACATTGAGATCACCATCAATATAAAAATATGAGAATAAAAATACAAGTGATGAAGTGCATTCCACAGTACATACTGTGAAGAATAAATGAACCGAGACAGTGGGAAACAAACTTCCTCAGCAGTTATGCAAGAGAAGAAGGAACTATTAATTAATTAGCTCCTATGGGGGTTACTGGGCCTTCCTTTATCTGGAAGGAATTGGGGGGTTAAATCACTTCTGGATCAAAGCTACTTCATTATTGGGTTAAAAAGCCTGACTTCCAACTGCCAGAGTGAACTTCCCAGGTGCAGGCTCTGAGAGAAGATGGCCAGTGAGACCCCATCACTGCTTGGGGCGAGGTCTTCACCCTCAGATGTGATGCTGAGGTAGGACCTTCCCGACAGCAGAGCCATCTGCCCCGGCAAGACATCCAAAGACATCCTCCTGGGCGTGAGTTATGCAGGTAGGCAACTGCTAAATTCGTTCAAGTAACTCCTAAGCGGTGTGGTGTGGCTTTGGAAATCAGCATATGCTTTAATCTATGGATTTACTCCGCATACATTTACAGTCATCAACATCACTTCTGTCCATGTCGAGACGTACGTATATGTTTCTACCGCTATTCAGACTCCTAAAATAACTGGCACTTTGCCCACAGGCAAACACACTTGAGTCTGAAAATTTCACAAAAATAGTTATGGGGAAAAAGGTCAGAGCTGATTCAGTGGTGGTTCGGCCCTGAAATCTGAGCCCCATTGGGACCCATGGAGGGAAGCACGTGTGGGCTTTGTCTGAAGAGCCGATGGATTCGTCAAAGCCACTGGTGAGTGTCCAGCTTGCACACATCCCCATGAGGACAATTGGGAAGCAAATTTTGTGTGAACTATGTACATTAGAAATTACCTTAAGTTCCCCCTCAGGGTGAATTTAAGAAGAGCTGAGGGATCTTAATTTGTGAAAAACCAAAAAGGTTACAAGCCTCAGTGGGGAAATAATGGCCAAAATGATCCTAAAAGGCAGAACGAAAGCAAACCACACCACAGGGGCAACAACTTCTCCAGATGCTTTATGGTTCTCTCTCCTGCTGCTGTGGGTGGATGGTGGTCCACCAGGCAGGCTGAGGGAGGGGCCCGTGTGGACTCAGGTGGGAGATGGAGCAGAAAGCGCTTCTCTCCTTCAGGAGGAAGCTCTTGACCCTGCCATCTGTGATCCCAGAAAAAAAGTCAAGAGAAAGTTAGGCACTTTTTTCTGGCTCACACCACCCCAAAATAAGACATGCTGAATTAACTTACAAAAAGTGAGGCAAACTAATAATCCCTCATAAGATGGCTTGAAAAGAAAGTGAAAGTTGCTCAGTCGCGTCCGACTCTTTGTGACCCTGTGGACTATAGTCCATCAAATTGTCCAGGCCAGAATACTAGAGTGGGTAGCCTTTCCCGTCTCCAGGGGATCTTCCAACCCAGAGATGGAACCCAGGTTTCCAGCATTGCAGGTGGATTCTTTACCAGCTGAGCCACAGGGGAAGGCCAAGAATACTGGAGTGTGTAGCCTATCCCTTCTCCAGAGGATTTTCCTGACCCAGGAATTGAACCGGGGTCTCCTGCATTGCAGGCAGATTCTTTACCAGCTGAGCTATAAGGGAAGCCATAAGACAGCTTAAGCCTTATAATTGTGCTGCCACCGTATTCACCTATAATTGTTCTGATAAGTTGCTTTGTAATATCTATTTGTTACTATTTTTAAAAAACAAGTCATTTGTATAACAATTTCCCAGACAAGAAAAATTAGTTAGAGCTATAGAAAAAAGCCCTAGCCCATGTACTTTCCTGTAGGGCAGAGCCTTTGGCTAACCATATGGGTTTTGCTTGTGTAATATCTTGGAAGAGATGAGATGTTCAGTTGATTTAAAGGCACTGACCCTAGTGATTTTGCACTGCTCCTGCACTGAATGTGGTTTCTCTCCCGGAAATGTGGGAACACAGAGTTGGCTGTACTTCCTAATGGGTTTTCCATCTGTCCACAAGAGCACATATTTGATGGGGTCTGTGGTACAGCAGTTGTCTGGGGTGGAGGCGCTCAGAGCAGCAGGCTGAAAAGTGTGAGTTGGCTTTTGCTTTGCACATGTGTGTTTTGTTTGCACTAGAAACTGGTCCCTGCAGAATATCTGAAGAGCTCCAGTCCTTTGGAATGGGGTCTGGTGAGCAGAGGAAGAGACGATGGAAATCTACTGCTCCTGGATCCTAATCAAGACAAGGTCAGAACAAAGATGATGAGTGAGACAAGTGACATGGCAGTTATTAAACATACAGATTGCAAAAGCCAACAACTTGAAGTTGTGTTCTGTTCAAAAATCAATTAATCGCAGAGTTGATTCCTGGAGTTTGCTTCACACAAGCTGGTAGAGCTTCATGCTTTCCAGGAGCACTAGGCCAACAAGTACACCTCTTTATGCTCAGAGAAAGCACATATACTCCCATCACCTGTATAGCACCACGTTAAGGAAGAAAACAGGAAGATTGTACATAAGAGTTTATTTTTACGTGTTGACTGAACATGCACCACAGTGGTTAAACCAAAGATGTTTACTTATTACTGAATTTATATCCATCATATATCTAAGTATTAGTTGAAAGTGAAAGTCGCTCAGTCATGTCCGACTCTTTGTGACCCCATGGACTAGTCCATGGAATTCTCCAGGCCAGAATACTGGAATGGGTAGCTTTTCCCTTCTCCAGGGGAATCATCCCAACCCAAGGATCGAACCCAGGTCTCCTGCATTTCAGGCAGACTTTTTACCAGCTGAGCCACAAGCGAAGCCCAAGAATACTGGAGTGGGTATCCCTTCTCCAGGGGATCTTCCTGACCCAGGAATCCAACTGGGGTCTCCTGCGTTGCAAGCAGATTCTTTACCAACTGAGCTATCAGGGAAGCCCAAATATTAGTTAGTCTTTTGCAATTAACCACAGGTTGTTTATGTCATGAAAGCAAAAGTGTTAGTCAGTCAGTCTTGTCAGACTCTGTAACCCCATGGACTGTAGCCCATCAGGCTCCTCTGTTCATGCAATTCTCCAGGCAAAAATATTGGAGTGTGTTGCCATTCCCTTCTCCAGGGGATCTTCCCAGCCCCGGGATCAAACCTGGGTTGCCCTCATTGTAGGCAGATTCTTCACCATCTGAGCCCCCAGGGAAGCCCTGTTTATGCTATGCATGCATGCTAAGTCACTTCAGTCTTGTCTGACTCTCTGCGACCCTGTGGACTGTAGCCCTCCAGACTCCTCTGTTTATGTCATAGATGTTCTTTTTCCCCTTTTATTCTGACCTCATCTTCTCCCTTTTTATGTGTCAAAATTAAAATAGGTAACATGCGGTCTGGTGATTACAATGAAGATAGGCTGAGATCTTAGGCAGTGAATTCACTGAAGAAAAATCCCAAAACCTTTCTGCCCTATTGTCCTTACCTGCGGCTTTAAAATAAAATCCTGCTAGATGACGAACAACCAAAAACAAACACAAAAAGTAACTTACTCCATTTGTCTTTTTAATGGACCTTGTGAGTTTGGAAGATAAACATATGAAATACATTTCTCAGGTTTTAAAAAAATTAAATCGTTTGGAAGTCTTTTCTCATTCTGCTTCCCTTAAAACAAATGCATAGGCTAGAAGCAATTTGTATGACTTATCCACCCTTTTTTTCCCTATAAAAATGTCACAAGTTTCCTTTCTTGTTAGTCAAAGGTGTTAAGATCAAAAGAAGCTTTAGTCCAGTCATATTTGCAGAAAATAATTGTCAGAGTAGAATAGCCTCCGACTTTACCCTAACTTTGGCATCACAGTTTTGTGAAGGGGAAAATGAAACCATGGGATCAGTGTATTAAAGGAGAGTGAAATTGAGGCCAGTTCTGATAAAGGTCACTTCCTGGAGTATATTTCAAGACTAAGAAGGAGATGTTCCTTGCTTCTGTTTGAATGATTACCATTTCTTTCTCACACTAAGATGAGAGTTAATTTCATTCTTCCTTGCCAGTTTCTGAGAAAATTTACAAACCTATTATGAGTTTCTGGTGCTTGTTTTGAAGTATAAAGGAAATCATCAAATATGTGGACATCATAATTTCTTAGGCACTTTCAGTTCAGTTCAGTTCAGTCGTTCAGTCATGTCTGACTCTTCGACCCCATGAACCGTAGCACACCAGGCCTCCCTGTCCATCACCAACTCCCAGAGTCTACCCAAACCCATGTGCATCGAGTCGGTGATGCCATCCAGCCTTCTCATCCTCTGTCGTCCCCTTCTCCTCCTGCCCCCAATCTTTCCCAGCATCAGGGTCTTTTCAAATGAATCAACTCTTCGCATCAGGTGGCCAAAGTATTGGAGTTTCAGCTTCAACATCAGTCCTTCCAATGAACTCCCAGGACTGATCTCTTTTAGGATGGACTGGTTGGATCTCCTTGCAGTCCAAGGGACTCTCAAGGGTCTTCTCCAGCACCACAGTTCAAAAGTATCAATTCTTCGGCGCTCAGCTTTCTTTACAGTCCAACTCTCACATCCATACATGACCACTGGAAAAACCATAGCCTTGACTAGACAGACCTTTGTTGGCAAAGTAATGTCTCTGCTTTTCAATATGCTGTCTAGGTTGGTTATAACTTTCCTTCCGAGGAGCAAGCGTCTTTTAATTTCATGGCTGCAATCACCATCTGCAGTGATTTTGGAGCCCAGAAAAATAAAGTCAGCCACTGTTTCCCCATCTATGTGCCATGAAGTGATGGGACCAGATGCCATGATCTTAGTTTTCTGAATGTTGAGCTTTAAGCCAACTCTTTGACTCTCTTCTTTCACTTTCATCAAGAGGCTTTTTAGTTCTTCTTCACTTTCTGTCATAAGGGTGGTGTCATCTGCATATCTGAGCTTATTGATATTTCTCCCGGCAATCTTGATTCCAGCTTGTGCTTCCTCCAGCCCAGCGCTTCTCATGATGTACTCTGCATATAAGTTAAATAAGCAGGGTGACAATATACAGCCTTGACGTACTCCTTTTCCTATTTGGAACCAGTCTGTTGTTTCATGTCCAGTTCTAACTGTTGCTTCCTGACCTGCATACAGGTTTCTCAAGAGGCAAGTCAGGTGGTCTGGTATTCCCATCACTTTGGAGAGTATTTATTGATGTTTTCTGTGATAAACAAAAGTGCTCCTTGGGCAAGTTCTCACATAATCCTACACCCCAGATAAGATGATCCATCACATGCCTAACAGCTCATATCTCATTACTTAATGATTTTGAGATCTGGTGGTCATAGGCATAACTTCTTATCAAAGAGCCCCAGTAACCCAGGTGCCCAGAAATGGTCTGGGCAAGATAGAGTGATTTAGGCCTAGTGATGGTACACAGGCTACTCAAAGACTCTTAACCTAGGAAAGGAACTCAGAAGTGATGCATGAAATTTTTCTCCTATTTTCTTGAAATCCTTTAGAGTGTTTAAGTACCACAAAGGATGAGCCACATGATAATGGAATAGAAGATGACCCCTCTGACTTGAATTCTGAGCTTGCCTCTGCTTCCAGGTAGTAATGCGAGTGTAGGCGATTTACCTATATATGGCCCTTACTTTTTTCATCTGTAAAATTAGTTATAAGAACTTACATGTGTACTGGTTAAGGGGGAGCTTAACCAAGTGTCCCGGTTCCTATGTGGTTCCAGTTTAAAATTAGCACAGAGAAGGCTTTCCAGGAGACCTGGGAGACAGAGCAAGGCAATGGCTGTTACCTTCTGACAATCAGATACAGTGACATGGAAAGGCTAGTTTCTAGAAGTTTCTGTCCCCCTCCACTCTGTACCAGCTCTTCTTCTTGACCGACAGAGCCCAGGCCCACCACCAATTATTTGGTGGGGGGCTCACAAAGCCATAGCTGGCTTCACAGAAACAGCAAGTCCCGAAGACCCCCTTCATGGGCCCACTTGCAGTGGGCTCCAAGCCCTACTTGGCTTCTAGAATTCTCAGAGAAACTAGTTTGTGACCTTCGATCTAAGCCTCCAACACCTCCTTCCAGACCTTCACTTCCTGGACTCCTGCCCCAATTGTGTGAGACAGAATGCCTGTAATAAATCCATTATCCTCTCACACAGCCGTTCTGCCTCTCTGACCAAACCCACGTCTCCCCAGTCGCATTTAAAGGCTTGCAAAGCAATGCATCTGCTTAAATCTCTGCACAAGGTATTCCCTGGCTAACAATCAGTTACTTTACTTTTGGAAGAGAAGGATAATTGGGGTTAGGCTCTATATACATTCCCATCACATATATTATTCAATCTAATGTACATGTGAAAACCTGTGTGGTTCTGCCACGTGCAGGTTAAGTGCAAAGAAAAATAACAAATTGAGTTTTCAACAAGCAGCCAAGCTCTTTTCTTCTTCCCAGGGGTGTAGCTGTTGTTGTCTTAGTAACTCCGGAAATTCAAGGAGATCTAAGATGTTTACTTTTCAATTAACAAAAGAAGAGAGATACCTCTTCGAAAGATTTGCTTGCTGCTTCATTTCTAATCGCGTTGGCTGCTGAAGGAAAATATCTTCCTAGGTTTCAATTTTTTCCCTTAATTTTGTAAATATAATGCTTGGCACATATACGCTATTTATTTATTTTTCCAGTGGTTTAAATGTGTAAGCTGCTGGAGAACTGAAACGAACGAAACTCTGATGTAGATAAATATATGCTACTTAAGTCTAATTCTGTGACTTGCTCACTCGTTAATTATGCCTTGAGAACTCAGTATTGTTATAATATCCTATTCTCGTTAGCCTGGGTGAGAGACTGGAGACAGGGGAAGTCACGCTTTCTGGGAGCATGTCTCCCCCTTATGGTCATTCATTAGTACTACAAAAACCTGGACCGCCTTCTGGGAAACAGGGCTCAAAACCAAGAAACACCCTTTCCTTTGTAGATACGGTGTGTTTTTAAAACACCTGTCTGTTCCAACACATCTCTTTTCTACAGAGACAACTGGTTACACTGGGATGGTTGCTGGATCACTTGAGTGTCTTCTGATAAGCATTCTATCACAAAGTGGTCTTAAAAAATTTGAGATATAGTTGATGTACGATATCATGTAAGCTACAGATGTACAACATAACGATCCACAAATTTTAAAGGTTATACTACATTTATATTGTAACTGTCATTTGTAAAATATTGGCTATATACCCTGTATTGTACAATATAAACTTGTAGTTTATTTAACAATGTTTTTGAACGCTTTTTCTGCGTCCCTTCTTTTCTTTAAACAGAAGAAAACCTCTTAAGAGAAAATCCTACCCCAAGCAAGTATTTTTTGTCATTCTTTTATTCTGACTCCTGTGGTTGTATCTAACAGAGTGGGTTCTCAGCCCTGTCTGCACATTACTATTCTCTGAGCAACTTTAAAAACTATGGATATTGGGCCATACTTCCAAAGAATTCTGACTCGGTCTTGGCCAGGGTGTTGGTATTTTTAAGGCCCTGCAGTGATTGCAACGTGCTGCCAGGGCTAAGAACTGCTATGTGTCACTCACTGTGGTGGTGCTAAGGATTTGATGGCGGGACACAACTCAGTCACTCTCTGACATCACCATTCCCAGGCCACACATACTGTTCCCTCTCTCTAAATCACCCCCCTTGTTCATCGTATAATTAATTCCTCCTCCTTTGCATCTCAGTTAAATATCACTTATTCAAAACCACTGCTGCTCCTCCATCTAAATTAGGTCCTGTTCTGTTTGCCCTCATATAACATCTCCCTTCTTTTCCTTCGTTAACACTTACCCTGGTTATAATTACAGGTATTCCTCTTGTTGGAACTCTCACAATCAGAACTCAGGACCAAATAGATTTTGCTAATGAGGAAGAAAAGGTAGATTTCCCTGAAGGAAATGGAATTTAAGCATCAGGGCCATTCTCTGGGCTAAATAACATTTCCTCCAACGGTGTCCCTGTCCTAATCCCCAGAATCCGTGACTATGTTAACTTGTACAGTAAAAAGAACTTTTCTGATGGGACTAAAATTAAAGATCTTGAAATGGAGGGACTGTTCTGGATTCTTCAGATGTACCAAACATGATCCAGAGTCCTTATAAACAGGCAGGAGGGTCAAAGTTAGAGAGGATACACAGTTGGCAGCAGAAGACAGAGACAAGAAAAGATGCTACACTGCTGATTTTGAACATGGAAGAGGCCATGAGCCAAGGACTATAGTGACCTCTAGAAGCTGGAGAAACAAGGAAATGGGTTCTCAGATCCCCCAGGAGGAATGCTGTACTTCTTACACTTAGCAGTCTCTACACTTTTTCAGATCAAACAAAAGCAGATCATGAAGATGGAAAGATTCATTTGAACAGAAGTAATGACTAAGGTCTTGGGTTGTTTGTTAACCGATTAATAAAAAAGAGGAATTGTAAGAACACACTGGAGAAATTCTTTGCTGATTTGACACAATTTACTGGCATCAATGAAGATATTATAAACTCAACACACAACCTCAAGGAGAATATCATGACAAATTGGTTAATAAATGTCATCAATTAAGAATATTTAATATTTATGATAGTCACTGCACAAGAAAATGTGAAATGTCTGAAATCTTATTCTTTCGTGAAAGAGACATGATATAGTCTTTCTCAAATTTGACAAAATTCCCAAACATTTACATAACACTTCCAGGAACACACTGTTAGTAATAGCCAAGGAATGGATGGACATGAGACCCCCTAGAGAGGAAAGGTGGATTGGCTGAGTGAGTATGCTAAAATTTAGGGAAGAGAGGATCACTGTGCAGGGTAAGTCTTGGCTACAGGACTGGAGTTGTTGGTAAACTCAGGAAAAAAAAGTTGCAGTAAATGTACTTCTCACCACCCACCATCTTTATAGTTTTGGCTAGGCACATGTTGCATTTCGTCTAGGAATTTTAAAAAGTGGGATGTAAGTAGTCAAACCTTTTTTGAAAAAACTTAGGTTCATATTTGAAAATTAGAGCATCCAGTTGCTATTACTAATACATCAATTTGGGTTACAGAGAAGACTTACCTGAAGGCCAGCAACTATTAATTGATGCCTACAGCTCCTGGTAGATCATAGCACCCGGTTCCATTGCTTCATGGCAAATAGATGGGGAAAAAGTGGAAACAGTGGCAGATTTTATTTTCTTGGGCTCCCTAATCAATGCAGATGGTGACTGCAGCCACAAAGTTAAAAGACGCTTGCTTCTTGGAAGGAAAACTATGACAAATCTAGACAGTGTATTAAAAAACAGAGACATCACTTTGTTGACAAAGGTCCATATAATGAAAACTATGTTTTTTCTAGTTGTCATGAACAGATGTGAGAGTTGGACCATAAAGAAGGCTGAGCACCGAGGAATTGATGCTTTCAAATTGTGGTGCTGGAGAAGACTCTTGAGAGTCTCTTGGATTGCAGACATCAAACCAGTCCATCCTAAAGGAAATCAACCCCGAATATTCATCAGAACTGATGCTGAAGCTGAAGCTGTAATACTTTGGCCACCTGATGCAAAGAACTGACTCATTGGAAAAGACCTTGATGCTGGGAAAGATTGAAGCGGGGAGGAGAAGGGGGCAGCAGAGGATGAGATGGTTAGACAGCATCACCAACTCGAAAGACATGAATTTGAGCAAACTCTGGGAGATAGTGGAGGACAGAGGAGCTTGGCCTGCTGCAGCCGGTGGGGTCACAGAGAGTCCAACTCAACTTAGAGACTTGGTAAGACTCTTGGTAAGACTGTCCTTGTCCTTCATTTAGCTGAGAGGTGGGATGTTTGTTTAGAAAAGGGCTTAAAAAGTGCAAAATGCTCCTGGACTCAGACCTATGGAACCTTTTTCAGTTGTCTTCTCTTCTCCCCCACAGCAGTTTTCTTACTTTGCTTAGTGATTCAGAGCTGGTCGAGCCGCCAGTGCGACTTCCAGCCTTCAGGGGGCGCACCAGCCGCGGCGCAGTGAGGCCGCTCTGGCCAGCTAGGGCCCGCTCGTCTTAGTGGCCAGCCCGTCCCCTCCTCTCCGTCCGCTGCCGTCGCCTCTGCCGCGGTCGCCGGGAGGAAGGTGGTGCCGCTGCCGCCATTCCTCGACTGACTGGAAGGTACTTGGGCCTCGGCCCGCGGGCAGCCCCGGGATGAAAGCCACTGACACCTCCCTGCGATGGCCCCGAAGCACCGGAGGGCCCGGCTTGGGGCCTGGGCTAGGGACCTGAGAGGCGGGGCCGCCGGCGGGGAAGCAGACCCGTGGTGGCCGGTCTCGGGTCTGTGCTGCCCGGGGGAGCTGGGAGGGCCGGCGCGGGCGCTGGGGGCTGCTGTGAGGGTAGCGGCCGCGCGGCGGGCGTGGCCGGGGCGGGCGGCCTGGCGGGGCCTCGCGAGGTCGACGGTCCGAGCCGGCGCCCCCCCGGCCGGCGTCTCGCCACTCCGCCAGAAAAGGTGCGCTGTCTCGGCCTCGGCACGGACAGTATGCGGCTAGTTACTCGGAACCCGCAGTCCAGGCGTGAAGAGAAGCTGCTGAGATGTGCGCGAACTATCCCGATATTACATGGCCCCGGGTACCCGGGTTCAAAGACAGGGCTGCTCCTTATTAAAAATGCAATGCAGGAGGCCGATCATCTGGCAATACAGGGCTCTGCCTCGAGAAAATGACGTTTATTCTTTAAAACGGCCCACGGTGTTTAGAATTGGCTGCCGAATATAACGAAGGGGGAAAAAATACATCATTTAATAGTGTCAATTCTCATTCTAAAGAATGGTACCTAGGAGCGTAAAGAGGTCTGCTAGCGGGGCGGGGATTATAGTAAGAGAAGTCTTCAATGCTTACTGTATGTCATTGTGCTGGGTACTTTACATCGTATTGTGTCTGTATTTAATCCTTGTAGCAACAGCAGAGGGTACCATTTCCATCTTACAAATAAGGAAACCGAGGCACACAGTCTAAATTAACTTGTCCAAGGTCGAACAGTTAGTAAAGGATTTGAACCTCATCTCCTTACTCCAGTGTTCCTGTTTGTTACCTATACAAACCTATTCCATAAGACTTTTGTTTACTTATCAATTTGACTTGTATTAGGTTGGTACAAAAGTAACTGCGATTTTGGACCCTGAATTTTCAATCATTGTAATTAGGCGCCAACGCATCGTTATTAGTCAAAATAGAAACCATTACAATCAACGTGTTTTTGTCAATGAGAAATAAGTTTGTTTATTCCTATAGTGTGAAAATACGTGCTTTGGGATTCCACGAACTCTTGGGAAGCATTTTCTACCTCCTGCTGGTTGTGGAAGCATTTGGCCTGCAACAAGTTGTCAAGATGCTTAAGGAAGGGGTAGTCAGTTGGTGAGAGGTCAGGTGAATATGGCAGATGAGGCAAAACTTCATAGCCCACGTCGCTCGACTTTTGAAGTGCTGGTTGTGTGGCGTGTGGGGGGGTGTTGTCATGGAGAAGAATGGGGCCCTTTCTGTTGACCAGGGCCAGCGCAGGTATTGCAGTTGTCCGTGCATCTCACCGATCTGTTGAGCATACTTCTCACATGTGATGGTTTCGCCGGGACTCAGAAAGCTGTGATGAATCAGACCTGCAGCAGACCACCAGACAGTGACCATGACCTTTTTTTGGTGCGAGTTTGGTTTTGGGAAGTGCTTTGGAGCTTCTTCTCAGTCCATCCACAGAGCTGGTTGTCAGTGGTTGTCGTATACAGTCGACTTTTTGTTGTGTGTCACAATCCAATCAAGAAATAGTTCATTGTTGCTGAATAAAAGCAGATGACACTTAAGAACAATGATTTTTTTGATTTGTGGTCAGCTTGTGAGGCCCCCACTAACTGAGCTTTTTCACCTTTCCAATTTGCATCAAATGCCACACAACTGTAAAATGGTCAACGTTGAGTCCTTTGACAACTTCTCGTGTGGTTGTAAGATCAGCTTTGATAATGACTCTCAGTTGGTTGTTGGCCAACCAGTATGCTCCTCACCTTCAAGGCTCTCATATCCTTTGCAGAACTTCTTGAACAATCACTGCATGTACGTAGTTAGAAGTTCCAGATTGCCTTGTTGATGTTGCGAGTTGTTTCCCTGCTTCTTTACAACCCATTTGGAACTTGAATTAAAAAAAAAAGCTCAAATTTGCATTTTGTCTAACGTCATTTCCATGGTCTAAAATAAATGTAAACAACAAGCAATAAGTCATTAGCAAAAAACATAAAGCAAGAAATACACATTAAAATGCTGTATAACATAACCACATTTATTTAAGAATGTATTCTGGTATCATATGGCCAATTTCAACAGTGTAAAATTGCAATTACTTTCACACCAACCTAATAGCTTGAACTGATTTCCCTGAGGTTTAATTTTCATGGCTAAATGCAAGTATCCTGTACCAACTCCTTTTTAGCTTAAAAGGAGTTTAATTAGAAAAATGTTTGCTTTTTAAGGAGTATAGTGATAATAAAGTTAAGCATGGACTAGGGCCCTCCCAGAGAAGGCAGTGGCACCCCACTCCAGTACTCTTGCCTGGAAAATCCATGAACGGAGGAGCCTGGTAGGCTGCAGTCCATGGGGTCGCTAAGAGTCAGACACAACTGAGGGACTTCACTTTCATGCATTGGAGAAGGAAATGGCAACCCACTCCAGTGTTCTTGCCTGGAGAATCCCAGGGACGGGGGAGCCTGGTGGGCTGCCGTCCATGGGGTGGCAGAGTCGGACACGACTGAAGCGACTTAGCTGCAGTAGCAGCAGCAGGGTTGGGTTTATTTGGTTGTTAATGAGCTTCATTACTTTTCATCATTGTTTGCATTTTGATACCATTTTTAGTGAATTCACTTTGCCTTTGCAGTATTACGACAGTAATGCTAAAGGGGAATGAAAGATTTGTCCATGTGATGAAGAACCCACCTGCCAGTGCAGGAAACGTAAGAGACGCAAGTTCAATCCCTGGGTCCGGAAGAGCCTCTGGAGTAGGCCATGGCAACCCATTCCATTACTTTTGCCTGAAGAATCCCATGAACAGAGGAGCGTGGCAGGTTCCATAGGGCCCATAGGGTTGCAAAGAGTCAGACATGACTGAAGCAACTTAGCACGTAAGTTAATATTTTAGAGGATGTAGGAAAGACATTTGAAAGACCGTAGTAAAGAGGAATTAAGAAATTTGGGGCGTGTTATTTAGAGCAAATTGTATTACTTACTATATGGAAGAGAAAGGCATTTCTAGTTCCTGTAAAGTGGTATTTCCCATTGTGGAGAGAAGTTGGATACTGTAGTGTGCTAAATCCCTTAGCCTTATCAGGATTTAAGAGTTTGCATATTCAGCACTCCCGTAGCAAATGTATGCAGAGTGCCTCCCAGAGGCAAGCATGGTTCTAATCCCCCGAGATGCGAGATGCGAGAGGAACAAAAGAAAACAGAATTCTTGTCCTCCTGGAGCTAACATTCCACTGGGGAAAGGTGGGGATGGGGATGATAAATAAAATACTTATTAAAAATTAAAATCTATCCAGTCAGGTGGTAATTATTGCTTAGAAGAAAAATGAAGCAGTGAAGGGCGATAGGGAGATCCAGGGAAGGAGCAGAAGCAGTTTTGAAATAAGGAACAGCTCCATAGAGAAGGCTCCTGAGTACAACCCGAAGGGGTCAGAGACAGCCCTGCAGCTGTGTAGGGGTCCGGTGCACCAGGCAAGGGCCCAGGCCTAGAGGCCGCCAGGTTTGTTGGGGGCCAGCAAGGAGGCCAGTGGGTTTGAGCAGAGGCAGGAAGGGTGAGGTAAGCTCTAGAGCTCATCTGTCCTGGTGAAGACCATGGCCTTTCCCCTGAGTGAGGAGGGAGGTGGTTGAGGGGAGTGGGGGGGCCTGACTTAACAGGTGTAAAGGATCGTTCTGGTGCCTGTGTTCAGAAGGGACAGTAGGAGCAGGGAGCCCAGTTAGGTTGGGTCAGTATCCGAATGAGAGGTGACGGAGTTTAGACCAAGTGGGAACAATAGTGTAGTAAGAAGCTGCTGTTTTCTAGGTATGGCTGACAGGATTTGCTGATGGATTGGATGTGGAGTATGAGGATAAAAGAGGGAAGGATGGCGCGAGGCCTTTGGCCTAAGCTAGTGGAGGGATGGAGCTGCCCTTTATGACATGGGGAAGACTCGAGGATGAGAGAGTTGGGGAGGCTGGTGGAGCAGCAGTCAAGAGTTCAGCTTTAGACGAGTCAGGTTTGAGATGCCTGTTGAGGTGGTGTTACGTGAGACTGGAGTTGAGTAGAAAGGTCCCAACTCAAAATAGAAATTTAGGAATCATTAGCAAGTAGGTAGTGTTTCAGGCCTTGAGATTATATGAGATCTGGTCTAAAGAAGCGAGGACTGAGCGCTGGGATTTTCTTTCCGTGTTCAGGGGTTGGAACCACAGAGGAGACTGAGAAGGAGCAGTCTTTGATTCGACACATCGGGAGATGAGGACCACGAAATGAATGTTGTGCTTAGCAGTGTGCCGGTCGCGGGTGTTGATGCAAGAGCACCCTGAGAAGAGTGGGAAGAAGATCTGATTAGTGTGGTTTGAAGAGAGAATCTAGGGAAAGGGATTGGAGTCAGCAAGTATGGACAGCTTTTTAGAGGAGGTTAGCTGTAAACTCTAATTTGAAAGCACTGCAGTCATCCTCACAGTAAATAATTTTATTTCTAGCTCCATCTATTTAGCAGTCAGACTTGGATCACTTTATCAATGATTGGTAGAAGTAAAATAACTATACTGCTATACTGAAAATGATACTGTGTTATTAACCTCCAAAACCCATACACACAAAAGCTTGTCCTTCTTTGCATAATTCATTTCAGCGCTCATAAAAGCCCTTTGGTAGAAGATGTTCCTTTGTCAATTATTTTTGTTCTTACCTCAGATTAAAATTAACTTAGAGGTGCTACAAACTGTGCATTTAAAACAAAATACATACTCATGAAAGTTGAAAACCAGGATTTATTTTGAAATATACTGTCTTTTGATCTCAACATGAGTTTAGGTTCTTGTTTCTGCCCTCAGTAAATTAATGGCCAAATAAAAAATAATCTACAAGGTATATAGTATATACCAGATTTACACCATCTTTACTGTGGATATATACTCTTTCCGTGGTCTTGTCCTGTGCCTTTTCCATAGCAAGTTCAGCTCACAGTTGCACTGTAAAGGTTTCAGTTCAGTTCAGTCGCTCAGTCGAGTCCAACTCTTTGCGACCCCATGAATCGCAACACGCCAGGCCTCCCTGTCCATCACCAACTCCCAGAGTTCACTCAGACTCACGTCCATCGAGTCAGTGATGCCATCCAGCCATCTCATCCTCTGTCGTCCCCTTCTTCTCCTGCCCCCCATCATTCTTTTCCAGTGAGTCTTTTCCAGTCTTTTCCAGTGAGTCAACTCTTCACATGAGGTGGCCAAAGTACTGGAGTTTCAGCTTCAGCATCATTCCTTCCAAAGAAATCCCAGGGCTGATCTCCTTCAGAATGGACTTGTTGGATCTCCTTGCAGTCCAAGGGACTCTCAAGAGTCTTCTCCAACACCACAGTTCAAAAGCATCAATTCTTCAGTGCTCAGCTTTCTTCACAGTCCAACTCTCACATTCATACATGACCACTGAAAAAACCATAGCCCTTAAGGTGATTAAATAAATTATTTTGAAGTTTAGGATTATATCTACTGATTTTTTTAATCCATTAGTTTTATCTGGAAGATGATGTGTCCTTCAGTGTACAGATGGAAATCTTTTTTTAATTTGAGAGAAGTACTTTCTTAAGTTTGTTTTTTGTTGTTTTCTCATTTTTCCCCCTCTGGCAATTTTTCATGGGTTGGCTCTGTTCTCTAGTTGTCATAATCATTTCACATGTCCTTGTTAACTTTTCTTTTGCAGAGTTTCTTAAGTTAGGCCTTTCCATCGCTGATTTGATTTTTTGTAATATTTGTTATGTTCTTTACTGCTTACAGGGGCATCCCTGGTGGCTCAAACGGTAAAGAATCTGCCTGCAATGTGAGAGACCAGGGTTCAATCCCTGGGTTGGGAAGTTTCCCCTGGAGAAGGGAATGGCAACCCACTCCTATATTCTTGCCTGGAGAATCCCACAGACAGAGGAGCCTGGCAGACCGCAGTCCATGAGGTTGCAAAGAGTCATATACAACTGAGTGACTAACACTTTCTCTGCTTACAATTTGAATTTTAAATTTTCTTTTATGTTTTTATCTAATTCATAGTCTTTTTTTAAATCCCAGTCTCCATATGGTACTTTTTTTTTCCCCCATAACCTGAGTTCTAAGTTTTTTTTTTCTTTTTTTGGTATATTCCTAAGCCAGATTTTTTTCTTTTTTTGTTCATTTCTTGTAAATAATTTTCAGTGGTATATTTTCTGTGTAGAGCTAATGAACCTCTTCTCTTATGCTGCAGGGTTTTTCATTAACTCTATTCATCCTTTAAAAATGGAAGAACTTTTGAGATTGTCACTATAGAAATGTCATTACCAAATTTGTTCCATACCATTCTACTAAAGACTTTTTCTAGATTTCTTACAAGGAAAATTAGTGAGAATTAGATTTTGTAAAGGATTGTATTGTGGGGTTTGAAAAAGATTTGCCTATTTAAAATTATTTTCGGTATTATTAGAACTTAAATTTATGGTTTATATCTTGGTAATAAAAACCCATTTTCCACACCAGCATACAGACAAAAGAATGATCAACTTAGATCTTATGCATAAAGTATATGTAATATGTAAATAAAATCAGTGACAAAAGAATAGCTAATTTCCAAATTAAATATATGCTTATCCCTTTTTCCTTTTCTCCAGTTTCATTTCAGTTCAGTCACTCAGTCGTGTCTGACTCCTTGCAACCCTGTGAATCGCAGCACGCCAGGCCTCCCTGTCCATCACCAACTCCCAGAGTCTACCCAGACCAATGTCCATTGAGTTAGTGATGCCATCCAACCATCTCATCCTCTAGTCATCCCTTCTCCTGCCCTCAATCTTTCCCAACATCAGGGTCTTTTCAAATGAGTCAGCTCTTCACATCAGGTGGCCAGAGTATTGGAGTTTCAGCTTTAGCATCAGTCTTTCCTTCCAATGAACACCCAGGACTGATCTCCTTTAGGATGGACTGGTTGGATCTCCTTGCAGTCCAAGGGACTCTCAAGAGTCTTTACAACACCACATTTCAAAAGCATCAATTCTTTGGCGCTCAGCTTTCTTTATAGTCCAACTCTCACATCCATACATGACTACTGGAAAAACCATAGGCTTGACTAGACAGATCTTTGTTGGCAAAGTAATGTCTCTGCTTTTTAATACGCTGTCTAGGTTGGTCATAATTTTCCTTCCAAGGAGTAAGCGTCTTAATTTCATGACTGCAATCACCATCTGCAGTGATTTTGGAGCCCAGGAAAATAAAGTCAGCCACTGTTTCCACTGTTTCCCCATCTATTTGCCATGAAGTGATGGGACCAGATGCCATGATCTTAGTTTTCTGAATGTTGAGCTTTAAGCGAACTTTTTCCACTTTCCTCTTTCACTTTCATCAAGAGGCTCTTTAGTTCTTTAGAGGCTCTTCACTTTATTCCATAAGGGTGGTGTCATCTGCATATCTGAGGTTATTGATATTTCTCCCGGCAATCTTGATTCCAGCTTGTGCTTCCTCCAGCCCAGTGTTTCTCATGATGTACTCTGCATAGAAGTTAAATAAGCAGGGTGACAGTAAACAGCCTTGATGTACTCTTTTTCCTATTTGGAACCAGTCTGTTGTTCCATGTCCAGTTCTGTTGTTTCCTGACCTGCATACATACAGGTTTCTCAAGAGGCAGGTCAGATGGTCTGGTATTCCCATCTCTTGAAGAATTTTCCAGTTTATTGTGATCCACACAGTCAAAGGCTTTGACATAGTCAATAAAGCAGAAATAGATGTTTTTCTGGAACTCTCTTGCTTATTCAATGATCCAGCGGCTGTTGGCAATTTGATCTCTGGTTCCTTTGCCTTTTTAAAACCAGCTTGAATATCTGGAAGTTCATGGTTCACGTATTGCTGAAGCCTGGCTTGGAGAATTTTGAGTATTACTTTACTAGCGTGTGAGATGAGTGCAATTGTGCAGTAGTTTGAGCATTCTTTGGCATTTCCTTTCTTTGGGATTGGAATGAAAGCTGACCTTTTCCAGTCATGTGGCCACTGCTGAGTTTTCCAAATGTGCTGACATATTGAGTGCAGCACTTTCACAGCATCATCTTTCAGGATCTTTCCAGCTTTGTTGAAATATTATTGACAAATAAAAATTGTACATAGTGTTTATGCAGTCTGATTTTTTAAAAGGCGTACAGTGTGATGATTTAATATTTTCATAAATTTGAAATGATTGCCCCACACAATCCATCACCTCACAGTTACCTTTGTGTGCGTATGTAATGAGAACACAAGATCTCAGCAAATTTCAAGTACACAATACATACTATTACCTACAATCATCCTGCTGAACATTAGCTCCATGCCATGAGTGATAGTTTGCACCCTTTGACCAACACCTTCCAGTTTCCCCCTCCCTCAGCCCCTGGCAACTACCCTTCTGCTCTCTGGTTCTGTGAGTTTGACTCTTTCAGATTCCATATCACATGTAAGTGAGATCGTTCGGTATTTGTCTTTCTGTGTCTAACTTACTTCTCTTTGGGTGGTATCATCCAGGTTCATTCATGTTGTCACAGACGGCAGAATTTCCTGCTTTTTGTGGCTGAATAATATTCGTCGTGTGTATACAGCATCTTTGTCATCCGCTCATGTCAGTGGACGCTTAGGTTGCTTCCCTGTCTTGGGTTTTGGGAATAATGCTGCAGTGAACACGCAGGGGTCTCTTGGAGATAAGATTCCACTTCCTGTTTATATGCCCAGAACTCTAGAACTTGGAGAAGTGTAGAACTTGAAGCAGAACTTGTTAGTGCTGTTCAGTTTTTCTAGACCTCTTTGTTCACTGCAGTATTTAGAAACCTTGTGTAATTTAACTTTTGATTTGCCAGTAATTCTTAGAGAAACAAAACAGTTCTAGACTAAACTGTGTTCAATGGAGATAGGCATACACCCATTTGATTTCAAAAAATTGGATGATTTTTTTGTTCCCAGCTCTTGGTCATGTGGCCATAAACGCACATATGCCAAAGAAATACTGATGCTTCTGTGTATTCACGGAACTATCCAATAAGTAGTCATTCTGACAGATTTATGCAGTTGGATACAATCAACTGAAAGATGTGCACATTGTTATTTAGGGATGGTGCCAAGTCATCTAGAAGCAAATGCAAGAACACACACGGTTTCTTTAGCTATTTTTTCGACATTGGGTCTTCGTGAAATTCCTCTGCTGTGTTTTACTTTAAAAAAAAAGTCTGAGTTGTGGCATGCAGGATCTTTAGTTGTGACATACAAGATCTAGCTCCCCAAGCAGGGATTGAACCTAGGCCTCCTGCATTGGGAGCACAGAGTCCTAACCTCTGGACCACTCGGGAAGTCCCTGTTTTACCTTTTAACCTAAGTATATTAAAACTAGCCAAGAAACCTGTATTTTCTCTTATGGTGTCTTTTTTTCTTTAGTCTAAGTTAAAATTTATTTAATGTCCTGGATGTGGCAGGACTGAGTCTGAGTGAACTCCGGGAGCTGGTGATGGACAGGGAGGCCTGGCGTGCTGCGATTCATGGGGTCGCAAAGAGTCGGACACGACTGAGTGACTGAACTGAACTGGGTGTGGCGTTGTCAGAATGGTTTAAGCATTCTAACTTTGGTGGCATTTTTAGCCCTAATATGTCTTTTTCCACGAGCCAGATGGCACTGATTCTTTCATTTAAATCTCTTTCTGCCACTTCCCCATTTGAAGCTGTATTTTGCCTCGTGGTTATTTTTCTTAAAAACAGAACAAAAACCGGTATTGTCTGTGTTTTCCCCACAGTGAGCTTATTTTTATCTCATCTATTCAGATTGTCTGTTCAACTTGTACTTCAAGTTATCTCCTTGGTGAGCGCCTAGAATTTACCCAGCTTTCAGTCTGCTTCCTGCCTGCTGTGCTATTTATTCCATTTTCAAATGAGATTTGTTAGACCTTAGTTAATTCAGCTTCTTGAAGAGAGTTAGATATCATTGCTCCCACCCTTCATTTGATCTTTGTCTTTTGCTGAAACATGTAACACAAGCAGTATTTTTTCCTTCTTAGAAAGCAGTGGCAGAAGCACACAGCAGTAGGAATCAAGTGGTAATGACTACTTTAGGTTCAAGGAAAGTGTAAAGGAAGTGTTACTCAGTCGTGTCTGACTCTTTGGGATCCCCCAGACTGTAGCCTGCCAGGCTCCTCTGTCCATGGGATTCTCCAAGCAAGAATACTGGAGTGGGTTGCCATTCCCTTCTCCAGGGGATCTTCCCGACCCAGGGATTGAACCCTGGTCTCCTGCATTGCAGGAGGATTCTTTTCCCTCTGATCCACCAAGGAAGTAAGACTTCAGGTTCTGTATCATTTAAATATTTGGTTGTAACAGAAAACCTAAACTGTCAATAAAAAAGGGAATTTATTGATGCCTGTATTTGAAAAGACCATAGTTAGTATGAGCTTCATGTGAGGTTAATCAAGGTCTGGCTCTGTTTCCCTGTATGCTTCCCATCTCCAGCACCCCTGCCTTTCTCTTTATCTGTTTCTCTCTCTCTCCCTCTGTCCCTTCTGAAATCCATGTCAAAATGACTAAAGCAATTTTAGATGTTCTGTTTATACCCTATTATCAGAAAAAAAGAATATATCACTTTAATATATATGGTTTTTCCAGTGGTCATGTATGGATGTGAGAGTTGGACGGTGAAGAAAGCTGAGTGCCAAAGAATTGATGCTTTCGAACTGTGGTGTTGGAGAAGGCTCTTGAGAGTCCTTGGACTGCAAGGAGATCCATCCAGTCTATTCTAAAGGAGATCAGTCCTGGATGTTCATTGGAAGGACTGATGCTAAGGCTGAAACTCCAATACTTTGGCCACCTCATGCAAAGGGTTGACTCATTGGAAAAGACCCTGATGCTGGGAGGGATTGGGGGCAGGAGGAGAAGGGGACGACAAAGGATGAGATGGCTGGATAGCATCACCGACTCGATGTACATGAGTTTGGGTGAACTCCGGGAGTTGGTGATGGACGGGGAGGCCTGGCGTCCATGGGGTCGCAAAGAGTCAAACACAACTGAGCGACTGAACTGAACTGAATATATATCACAGTAAGTAAAGGGTCTTATTGGACTGGAATATGTCTACTTCTAAATAAAACCACTGCATAAGAACCTACTGTTGAGGACAGGGAACTCTACTTAATACCCTGTAATGACCTATATGGGAAAAGAGTCTAAAAAAGAGTGGATATATGTATAACTGATTCACTTTGCTGTACAGCAGAAACTAAGATAACGTATTAATAAATCTACTATACTTCAATAAAAAATTAATTAAAAACAATAAACCACTGCAGCTAGAAGAATGTACCATGTTACATGTTATATGACTTGGAGTCAGAGCTTATTTCCTCAAAATATACTTAGGGACAGCCAGGAGTGATAGTGTTGGGTACTGCGGGACAGAAAAAGGCATGAATGGTAGGCAGCCAGTTGTGTCCACTACAGTGGCACTGGGCCTCCAAGGGAGTAAAAAGCACGGTTAGTTTTGGCCAGTATATAAGATCTTCAGCCTTTATAAGACCTGGTTCTGAACTCATTGTCAGGTGGCAAGTCGGAGGCAACCATGTGGAGGAGTAAGCATGTGGCAGGAGGAATGGAGAACAAAAACAAACCCTTCTCCCAAAATAAGCTTACAGCAAAAATTCCAAAATGAATGACAAAGATCCAGGGTCAAGAAAAACCCATCCAGCAGTGTGGCATTGGAACACAAACTCAGTCTTAGTGTAAGTGATTGTAGGAAACTAGCCAACAAAGTTTTTTTTTTTTTCCTTTTTTTATTGAAGTGTGGTTGCTTTAAATGTCTTGATGTGAGGGGTACAGCATAGCAATTCAGTATTTTTGCAAATTATATTCCATTATAGGTTATTACAAGATAATGGCTATAGTGTATACTGTACACTACCGTGTATACTTGTATATACACTGTATATACAAGTATACCTACAGTGTATACTTGTTGCTCCAACAAAGACTTTCAAGTGTCCTTATGCTCAAGTAGAGAAAGCACTTGCCTTTATTCAAAATGGTAAATTATGAAACAGAAAGTGACAAGAGCAGATGGAGATGAAGACAAAATTAGAACTCTTAGAAGTGAAAAAGTACAGTAGTCGAGGGGTTTGTTTTTTTTGATGTGTGATAAACTTAGACTCAATCCAGCCAGAGATAATAAATCAATTAGAAGATAGTGCTGAGAACTGTACCTAGAAGCTACAGCATAGAAAAGTTTTGGGTTTTTTTTTAAGAAAAGCATAAATTGAGTTTCCAACATATATCTAATAGGAAGATATGATTGAAAAGCAGTAGTTGAAGAGGTAAGTGAGAATTCCCCAGAATTCAAGAGGCCATGGTCCTTAGATTATAACTTATAAAAATTCAGAATTCCAACCAGGATATATAAATCCTCCTAAATAGATCCCAGCAAAACTGTTAACATTAAGGTTAAAGTGAAAATTTTTAAACCAAAGAAAAAAAAGACTTATGCAACAATTAGACTAAAGCAGATGTCTTCTAGCAATAATAGAGCCAAGAAGCAGTGGAATGATAGCCTCAGAATGCTGAGGGAAAGTAACTGGCAGCTACAGCCTTGTAATCACATGGACTATCATTCAAGAATAAAGTAAAAATAAAGCCACTGTCAGAAGACTGAAAGAGTGGACTGCTTACAAATCCTCCCTGAAAGAATTGAAGGGTGAACTTCAACCAGCAGAGTGAGGCATGGAACTTTTTTTAAAAAGAGTGGTCTGATTGATAAAATGTTGATAATTTAGTTAACCATTCTTTTAAAAAAAATTTTAAAGATAAAATCTATAGACAACAATCATGAAATGGAATGGTCTTGAGACCTTAGTCACTGACCACTCTTTGCCATGTTGGTCACAATGGCCTGGTAGGTCTTTGGGCAGTCTATAAAAATAGTTCCACGGGAAAGTGATACAGAGTTTTGCCAGCCTCTGTTCCTGTTTCTGAAAGATACCATAGACTCTTGAGTACACAGATGTTGAGCCAACTCACAGATCTGCTGTTTTACTAGGAGAGGCTGCATGGGGGCCAGGTCTCAGGCAGAAAGGGGATTGCTATGATTCATTGTCCATTCGGAATTACTGTTCCACTAAAGAAGCTACCAGGACTGCTGACTCCATCCTGCTTTATAGTACTAGCATTTCCTACTTCTTGCCCCACATCTTAGGTTCCTAAGTGGCAGCGCAAGGAAAGCTCCAGCTGAAAAATAAAACTTCTGCTTGAAATCCTACACTTATTTTTATCCTCCTAAGCTGGGTTAAAAAAAAAAAAAAACCCTAGTGGAAAAAAAAATCCGTATTTCTCTTTCCTGAACCTAGAGCCATTTCTAAGCATGTAATTCACTACTTTCTTGGGGTATCAAAGATGCTTCCCCAAAATAGGTTACCCACAGTCCAAAGGAGAGAGCAGGAAAAGAACCAAAGGCTTTAGACACTTTAAAGCCTTAGACACTCAACTCTCTTACTAAAACTCTGCACTTTCTTCCTACCAAAGATGTCACCCTTAACTGTTTCCAGTGGGAAGAAATACCTGTTACCCCGTGTGGTTTCTATATATATAGTTTCTATATAAGCATGCCACTTTTATTTTTTTAACATTTATCGATTTATTGGTCGTACTCTGCAGCATGTGGGATCTTAGTTCCCCCACCAGGGATCACACCCACAGCCCTTTCATTCCAAGTGTAGAATCTTAACCACTAGACTCCCAAGGAAGTCCACACATGCCATTTTTAAAGATTTGGCTAAGTTAGCCCCTTCAGCCTGTTGTCAGTCATTTTCTTCATGGCATATTATTTACCAGAGTCCCCAAAGGTTGGAACAGGTTGGGTAGGATGTAGGTCTAATAATGATATGTGAGGAGTTCCTGAATTTTAAGGGTCTACCTGGGCCACAAGTGTAAACATTCTGGAGCTCTAAATGTGATTTAGACTGGAGTGGTTCATGTGGCCTCACTGTTACCGAAACGCAAGTCTGTGTGCCCAACGCACAGTGAGGCCAGTCAGTACTAAAGCAAGAGTTTGGAACAGAGAAAGGTCTGTTACAGGCTCATACAAGGAGATGGGTGGCTCGTGCCCTAAGAACCCCAAAGTTACTGAACGCTTTCAGCAAGCCCCTTTAAAAGCAAAAGGTGACGGATGGGTGTGGTGAGTTGTTGCACACTTCTCGGTGTCAGCTCCTTCGTTCTTAAGGTCTAGTAACAGGTAATGATGACCCTGTAAATCTCTACCAGATGAATGGTATTCTCTGTCCTGACCAGAAAGGCAAGATCCCAAAGCACAACTCTCAGCCTCCAAGGTCCCAGTCCTGGCTGAGAGGAGGCGGATCTCAGTTGGCAGCTCCTTCAGGGCCAGGTTCCCACACCCTTCCCAGCTGTCATCCCTGAGGGAGCCAGGCATCCAACCCAACTGGTCCTCAGTCTCCTCAGGTGGCCCAAAGGGCGAGACCAGGTCTCACAGGTCAGGCAGACGGCCACTGCTATTAGGTCACAGAGAGAGGGAGCAGGGAGAGGTTCACTGCTCCTCGAGGCCTGGGCCGTGGCTAGTGGGGGGCCTTGGTGAGGGCTCTGGAGCCTTCATATGTGCTTCCCAGCTCACCTGCTGGCCCAAGGCTGGGTGGGCTGGAGGGTCTCCAAAAGAAGGCCTGAATCTGCCTCTTCTCACTCTCCACCTGACGACCGCCACACCAGTGACCCTTGGCTGAATTGCTTCCCTAATGGTCCCTCATTGACAGTTAGTTACTTGTGAGCAGGGTCCACTGTGGTGCTGACCAGCCCTCTCTTGGGTTGTGTAGACCAGGGAGTGTCCTGTTCCACCCTTTGTCACTAGAATGGGTGTTTTATATTAAGGATGCCACACACACTAGCTTCCATCTAGCACGTAATTCAGAGCATGAATGGCTGCAGGTTCTAGAATTGTGAAAACCTGTTACGTTGAAGATGATGTACTTTGTATTTCTACCATAGATCATGAATAAGGCTAGACCCCTAGAGGTGAGGGTTGACATGAAAAGTTACAGGCTCTCTGGTTCTCGGTATCATCTATAAACCTGGGAGCTTGGGTTAGATAATCTGTTAGGTGATCCTAGATCACCCTTCAGCTGTAAAATCTTCATAGAAATACTCCTAAGAACAGTCTTTTGCTTTCAGATGATTTGAGGTGAAGTCTGGTTAAATTTTGTCCTGTTTAGAAAATAAGGAATAATTTACAAAAAGCTGTAATTCCTATATTTTAAAATAACACTGAATAAATTAATAAGTAAGAAGGTCATTTTTGTAACACTTTAACAATTCTGTGTATATGAAGTCTGATATCAAAGGTGGGCTTAATGAGGTTTAGATTTTTTAAAAGGCCTGGAATCATATTTATGCTGTATTTGCCTAGTAAGCTCTTCTCCCCTCTCCTACCCTGGCTGCTTTGCCTGGCTTATGGGATTTTAGTTCCTGCACCAGACCAGGGGCTGAACCCAGGCCCTTGGCAGTGAAAACGCCAAGAGTGAACCACTGGACCGCCACGGAGTTCCCCTTCCTTCCTCCCTCCTCCCTTTCCTTCCTTTTCCTTCCTTCGCTTTGTTTTCTTTCTTCTTTGAGGTATAATTGACACATTATATTAGGTGAGCTTTTCTTTTCTAAGGAAAATTGAAGTTCAGACCAATTCTGAACAATTTCAAAATTAGTAAGAATGACAATAAGTGACTGAAATGAGACAAAGGAAAACTTCAGAGGCCCTCGTTCTGGCTTTATACCAGTACTGGATGCTCACATTGCTTTTGAAGTCCAGGTGGGCCACAAGGTGGCACTATCAGGTCACGTAATAAAATACTGAGGTAGCTAGGAAAAAGCTTTTTTAAAAAATCAAATAACTTTATTGCAAAAGTAATATACTTCACATTGACCTCCCAGTACTAATTTAATGTCTTTATTTTATTATTACAGATTAAAAATTGGAAATTTCAGTGAGAAGAAGTCCCTTGCTAAGAATTTTTAACACGGTGAACACAGTAAAAATTTTTAGAAAATACTAAAAGGCATCAGAATAAAATAAGATGATATTCTCTTTGTGAAAAATTAATTTTTATCTATCTTAAGCCAATATTTTTCTGAAATTTGAATTGTAACTAAAGAAAGTGTTTTTTTGGCTGCACCAGGCATCATGTAAGCTCTCAGTTCTGGAACCAGGGATTAAACCCATTGCCCTTGCATTGGAAGCATAGAATCTTAACCGCTGAACCGCTAGGGAAGTCCCACTAAATTTTAATAATTTAAAAATAATGTTTAAGTAATATAAATATTTCAGGATATGTATTTTAGAAATTCTTGTTTGGTTTGTTGTGATTTCCTGATGGAGAAATAAAATTTTAGGCAAGTATTTTCTCACTATCCCAACAAGTAAGAAATGCTTGAGAATATTGAGTCCAGGAACATAGTCACTTCCTGTAAGTGGAAAACACTTCCAAATATTTTATTTTTATTTTTCTTACTCTTAAAAAAAGTCTAATTTGTGTGAGATGATTGCAAAGAGTTTATCAGAATGATATGTACTAGATTGACATTCTTGTAGAGTAAGAAACATTTCCAGATGTTTATTGTTTTGCCACAGTTTAAAAAGTTTACTTTTAGTGAAATGTTTCTAAGAGTTAATTCAAAGTGTGTAGACTAGACTAATGTTTCCCTTTATACAACCTTCAATGAAAAGATTTGCTAAAAACTAATTCATTATATTAAAAAGAATCATATGAAAACAAACTTAGGGACGTAGTTTTTTCACCTATAAAAATGAGAATAATGATATCAGTAGTACTCACCGTATAGGTCTTTTTCATGAGGACTCAGTTATTACTAGAAAAATACTTAAACAGTGCCTGGTGTATAATAAATAAATAAATAAATGTTATACATGTTGCTAAGCAGTTGTTTGCAGAGTAATAGCAAACATACAAATCATTTTGCCCTTTCCATTATAAATAGTAATCATAACATAATAAAATTTTTAAATTTAAATTTAATTATTTTAATTGGAGGCTAATTACTTTACAATATTGTATTGGTTCTGCCACACATCAACATAAATCCACCACAGGCGTACACGTGTTCCCCATCCTGAACCCCCCTCCTCCCTCCCCGTACTATCCCTCTGGGTCATCCCAGTGCACCAGCCCCAAGCATCCTGTATCGAACCTGGACTGGCGATTCATTTCTTATATGATATTATACATGTTTCAGTGCCCTTCCCCCAAATCATCCCACCCTCTCTCTCTCCCACAGAGTCCAAAAGACTGTTCTATACATCTGTGTCTCTTTTGCTGTCTCACATACAGGGTTATCGTTACCATCTTTCTAAATTCCATATATATGCGTTAGTATACTGTACTGGTGTTTTTCTTTCTGGCTTACTTCATTCTGTATAATAGGCTCCAGTTTCATCCACCTCATTAGAACTGATTCAGATGTATTCTTCTTAATGGCTGAGTAATACTCCATTGTGTATATGTACCACAGCTTTCTTTCCATTCATCTGCTGATAGACATCTAGGTTGCTTCCACGTCCTGGCTGTTCAGTTCTGCGATGAACATTGGGGTACATGTGTCTCTTTCAATTCTGGTTTCTAACATAATAAGTATTTATAAACATAAATTCTTTGTTCCCTAAGAATATCACCTAAGTAATACCCAATTAGCCCACTTTTAATTAATATCAATATATGAGCTTAAGCACAATGTACTGGCCTTTCTTAAAGTGGCATTCTCTAATTCACACATTTGAAATTAACCTCCCCTTTACTGCAATAAAATATTTTTAATAATGAAGTAGTTGATAATTTGGTGTTGAAGAAATCACAAAATTAGAAAATTTTAGACAGTTAAATTCGACTCGGGAATACCATAAAATGTGCATGCTCCACAAATAAGACTGGAATTGGCTGCCATGCCCTCCTCCAGGGGATCTTCCCAACCCAGGGAAGTGATCAAACCCGAGTCTCCTGCATTGCAGGCAGACTGAAAAGCAGAGACATCACTTTGCCAACAAAGGTCTGCATAGTCAAAGCTATGGTTTTTCCAGTAGTCATGTACAGATGTGAGAGTTGGACCATAAAGGAGGCCGCTCACTGAAGAATTGATGCTTTCGATTTGTGGTGCTGGAGAAGACTCTTGAGAGTCCCTTGGACTGCAAGAAGATTAAACCAGTCAATTCTAAAGGAAATCAACCTTGAATATTCATTGGAAGGACTGATAGTGAGCCTGAAGCTCCAATACTGTGGCCATCTAATGGGAAGAGCCGACTCATTGGAAAAGACTCTGATGCTAGGAAAGATTGAGGGCAGGAGAAGGGGGCAGCATAGGATGAGATGGTTAGGTAGCATCACTGACTCAATGGACATGAATTTGAGCAGACTCCGAGAGAGAGTAAAGGTCAGCGGGGCCTGGCAGGCTATAGCCCAAAGAATCGTACCCGACTTAGCGACTGAACAACAGCAGCAAAAGGATCCTAAACCTAACTTTAAGATGAACTGTAAATAAGAATCTTGGAAGTTTTATAGTGAGCAAAGCAAGCATTGCATTAAGATTGCTATCACAGTAACACCATTCGCCAGGAAGAAATGGAGCTGGTTCCACAGCCTTTCATTACAGTCAGGGTCATCTGTGTCACATGTTTAAATACATCGCCTGAAAACTTACTGTGACAGTCAAAGTTTGTCCAGAAACGTTATTTAAAAAGCCTCTTAGACTATCTTCATTTTGACTGATTTACAGTGTCAGTGAGTTTGAACCTGGGTAATAATTGGAAGACTATAGGGCGAATTCTTTTTTAATATGCTAGGATATTCAATAATAAAATTATGGTACATGCAAACAATAGAATATAACCATTAAAAATAATTTAGAAGATTGGTAACATGGAAGCATGTTCATAATATAATAAATTAAAAAGTTTAACGTTAGTATGTATAGTATGAATTAAACATTCATTCATATAGAGAAAAAAGCTGTGAGACTGTAACGTCAAAATATTAATGGTAGTTGCTTCTAGTTGTTAGGATTATGATAATTTACTTTCTTCTCTTTGTTCATGTTTATTTTCTTAAGAATTTTACAATGAACTATAGAACTAGTCATGAGAAAAATGTTACTTCAAAATCCTGTTATAGTGAACTTAACTGAGTGTACATTCAGCAAAGAATTATTGGATCCCCCCATGTCTAGGTTTTAAGAAACAATGTGCCAGGCACTGTGTAATCTGCCAGGATACACAGACAGGTCAGACCCGTTTTTTGTCTTCTTAGAGGCATGGTCTGTCAGGAATTTTAAAAACAGTTGTAAACAAGCAACAAAGCTTTGTATAAACCTTGATTAGAAGCAGCATGGCATTTTGGAAATCTTATAGACTAAATTTGAAATCCACTCTGACACTTAATAATAAACTTAGACACATTAAATTTTCTAAGTCTTGGAAATTATCAAGACCACTCTATTAGAGAAATACGGAGCTTCCAGGGAGGTCTCAGTGGTAAAGGATCCCCGTGCAATGCAGGAGATGCAGGTTTAATCCCTGAGTCATGAAGAGCCCCTGGAGAAGGAAATGGCAACCCACTCCAATATTCTTGCCTGGGAAATCCCATGGACAGAGGAGCCTGCTGGGTTATAGTCCATTGGGTTGCAAAAGAGTTGGACATGACTTAGCAACAACATTAGAGAAATATAGCTGCTAAAGATAAATAGATGGAGAAATATATTATCTGTGTTTTGGGAAAGGGTTTAAAGACTGTTAAAATTTTTACTTGCTCACAGCTAAATTTCTTTTATATAGGGCTTTTTATCCCCTTGTCTAATATCTGTGGATCTGTGCAATGCTTAGGTTTTAAGAAAGGTAATTTTAAAGTGCAAGCAATTAGGATTTAATAAATTCATTGGACATTCTTGTTTTATGGTTCTTTGAGATCATTTTATGTTTTAAAAACAACTGTATCCTTCTAATATTGGGTAAGAATAACCAGGTGAGGTATAGTGAATCCAGATTTGGGGTTTCCATTTACTGAATGTCATTCTCAGTTTTAGTACTTTCCCTTGACATTAGAAAATGCAGGCAATAAGATCTGATAGCATATCTCTTCAGGTATGCCATTTTTCCTTGAATTTTGTTGAGTGTTTGGTACTTTGATCTCTGATCAAAGTTGCTTGTGTAGGCATAAGGCTGTCAGTCCATTTGAACCAAGAATGTAGCATTTGGTCTTGCCTTTCCCAGTGATTTTTCAAAATGAAAAATAAATCAATACATTCTGTATGGTTAGTGATGTTGGATATAGAAGACCAATTTAAAGTTATGGTGTAGTAAGTATATGTTAAAATAGAACATGTTTTCTTCACTGTTTCTTAACCATCAAGAATACTTAAAGCTGTTGAGATTGACCTAAAATTAATGTAAAATAAAACTATAAAATAAAAGAAAAAGAGTGTTAACTAGAACTTTATTATCAAGTTGGCAACTCACAAGTTTTCACCGAAACCTCCTTACTGTTTGTTATGTGGGTTTATACAAGCGTTGTTTGGCTTTAGGAGCTCTTGTTACTGAGATCTGGGTGACTGCCTTGTCCCCGAGAATGAGTGACTCCATCCTCATGAAGTTTCCTGTGCAGTATAACAGAGCATGGAGTTGGAAGTTTTAAAGCTAAGCTATACCAGCCCTCTAAGACCTGACCCCCAAAGTCCTGCTTCTAACAATCCCAGGGAGTTGGCCTCTGAACCAGTCGTTGAACAACCATAGGAATCAAAACTAGGCCATGGTGAACAACCTGAGGACTTTCTGGGGCTTGACTGTTCCCAGTATTGGCTGTTTTTGTGGTTTTTCCTCTGCGAGGAGGAACCAGTTCTCTTTTTCTTTCTTCGAGGTCTTTATTCCCCACTAGAGGTCACCCAGTTGTTAGAAACTGTTGTGTTAACAGGGGATCAGTGCTCTGCAAGCTAGAGTACAGTTGAGGACTGGTCTCAGAGCTGTGCCCAGCCTCGGGAGGGTGGTAACTTACATTTTGGGTACTTGAGTCATATAGCTATTATGTAGCTGAAGTGGGGCTCAAACCTAGGTGTTCCAGTTCCAGATACATTCTGGGTGGAGGAACCAAGCCCTCTGAGCATCTGACTGTAGAGAAACTGCCTCTAGAGTCCTGTACACTCCTGAAAGCAGCCCCTGGCAGGAGAGTCTGACTGCATCGCGTCCCTCTCCCTCCTGCATTCCCCACCTCTAAGGCTGCCTCCAGTATGCCCACATCCTTTCACAAGGTGACAGACTCAGCCTTCTGTGAGTCTCGAAAGATATCACACATTAATACCTTTAACTTTGCTTGTGAAATGGTTCTTATGACACATTCCCTTGGTAAATACCAGGGCTTCCACCTGAGCCCTTCCACATGGTGAGTTCTACAAATTCTCCCATAAATAACCTCTTACTCTCCTAGCACCCAGAGAAATGACCTCAAAGAAGACCTTTCTTTCTTCCTTTTTTTTTTTTCCCCTTACATGGGGAAAATGAATACCTTCAGACTCAACAATATTTTCATCAAAATCTTTAGGCTTCCATATGACTCAAAAATTGCACTCCTAGCCATTTATCCCAGAAAAATGAAGATTTATATTCCCATAAAAAACATGTACCTGAATGTTTTAGAAGCTTTAGCATAACACCCCAAACTAGAGATACTCAGATGTCCTTGAGTAAGTAGACAGTTAAACTGTGGTACATCCATACCATGGAATACTACTCAGCAGTAAAAGAAAAAAGAAAGGAAGAAAGAAACTTTGATACAGACAACAACCCAGGTAAATCTCCAGAGAATTATGTTGAGTGGAAAAAAAACAATCCTCAAAGTTGCATACTGTATGGCTCCATTTATGTAACATTCTTAAAATGACAGAATTTAAGGGAAGGTGGGGGCAGGAGGGGAATAGGTGTGGCTGTAAGTGGGCAAAGACCCTGGTGGGGATGGAGAGGTTCTGTGCCCATGTCCTGACTTTATCAGTATCAGTTAATATCCTGACTGATGTGCTACAGTTTTACTCTCTGTTATCATGAGGGAAACTGACTGGATGCCACACAGGATCTCTCTGTGTTATTTCTTATAGCTGAAGCCAAATGTACAATTATCTCAAAAAATTTAACTGAAAAAAATCTTTAGTCCTCTTCACCCTTCAGACGACAGTTAATATATATCCTGATTTTTATTCATTTCTATTATTTTGGGTGGAAGCTGTTAATAGCTTTCTAGTGATTTATTTAGGGTCTTTGACATTTTCTTGGCAGGTTTCTAGTAAGTCTAATGCATTTATAAAATATTTAGTTTGCAATTGTAAATTTGTAATTTGATGATTTATTTTCTTATGGGGCCTTGTCATATCAAAAGAAACTGGCAGAAAATAGTCTTGTGAATTTAAGGAAACATTTGGATTACTTTGAGGGTGCATAACTATATAATCTGTAATTCTGTCTCCAATCACAAAGCAGCAGTTGTCCTTTTCATAATATTGGGTTGACCAAAAAGTTCATTCAGGTTTTCTCGTTAAGATTGTACGGAAAAACCTGAGTGAACTTTTTGGCTAACCCAATATAAATGTTACAAACTTCAAAATAACCCCTGTACCATTTTAACATTGAAAAAGGCAGATTTTATATTAATATATTAGAGGCTTTAGTCATGAACACTCAGCTCCAGTGGGCAGGACAAGAGAGGAAAATAGTAAGCTTTGGGTAAACACAGATTATTTGTTCAAGGAAATCAGTTGAGTGATTTGATAAATCGGTGATAAAGGAAGTTTGTCTAAACTGGTATTACAGACTGACAGAAAACTAGGGAACAGTCGAGAAGGGTATATGTTTTGAGTTTTACTGAGTTGTCATGGTATTTGCTGAACTATTACGGGACTGGTCCTCTCATGCAGTTTGTCAGCCCTTGTCTTCACTTCCAGCCTCACACTGATAGCCTTTACGATACAACCTAACTTACATTGGTAAATGGAGCTTCATAAAATGCCACTAATTACTTTCCTATATAAGTTTACTCAAGGGGACTTGGTAACAGCGTGAATGACTAGTAAAAGTCATGAATTTCAGCTGGAGCTATAAATTTGGAATTTAGACTTTACTTTCCAACTTTACCACTTTGCATGGTTTCTAGAACATTTTTGGCACACAAAAATGTTTACCTAGCAAATTACTAAGGATTTTTTGTGGTCCATACTTCCTGTCCATGACCTCGCTCCCTTCCATGTTCCTTCAAGAGGAGAGAGTGGTTGAAAAGAAGTCTCTGGAAATGTCTCTCAGTGCCCTGAGGGGCTACCAGTGAAAGCGCAGAGATGGGGCACCACCAAGGTGCAAGAGGGGTGAGGTCAGATAGGTGGAAAACACTGCAGTTAGGTCTGAGCCAGTTTTCTTTCACACTGAAGAGAAAAGATGGGGGAACAATCTCAGAGATTTAAGTATACCAGCATTCAAATTAGAAATTTTTTTTTCTTAAATGTACCTATTTCAGTTCAGTTCAGTCGCTCAGTCGTGTCTGACTCTTTGTGACCCCATGAATCACAGCACACCAGGCTCTCCTGTCTATCACCAACTCCCAGAGTCTACCCAAACCCATGTCCATCAAGTCGGTGATGCTATCCAGCCATCTCATCCTCTGTCGTCCCCTTCTCCTTCTGCCCCCAATCCTTCCTAGCATTAGGGTCTTTTCCAATGAGTCAACTCTTTGCATGAAGTGGCCAAAGTATTGGAGTTTCAGCTTCAACATCAGTCCTTCCAATGAACACCCAGGACTGATCTCCTTTAGGATGGACTGGTTGGATCTCCTTGCAGTCTAAGGGACTCTCAAGAGTCTTCTCCAACACCACAGTTCAAAAGCATCAATTCTTCGGCGCTCAGCTTTCTTCACCGTCCAACTCTCACATCCATACATGACCACTGGAAAAACCATAGCCTTGACTAGACGGACCTTTGTTGGCAAAGTAATGTCTTTGCTTTTTTTTTTTTTTTTTTGTCTTTGCTTTTTAATATGCTGTTTAGGTTGGTCATAACTTTCCTTCCAAGGAGCAAGCGTCTTTTAATTTTCTGGCTGCAGTCACCATCTGCAGCGATTTTGGAGCCCAAAATTAAGTCTGACAATGTATCCACTGTTTCCCCATCTATTTCCCATGAAGTGATGGGACCGGATGCCATGATCTTCATTTTCTAAATGTTGAGCTTTAAGCCAACCTTTTCACTCTCCTCTTTCACTTTCATCAAGAGGCTTTTTAGCTCCTCTTCACTTTCTGCCATAAGGGTGGTGTCATCTGCGTATCTGAGGTGATTGATATTTCTCCCGCAATCTTGATTCCAGTTTGTACTTCCTCCAGCCCAGCATTTCTCATGATGTACTCTGCATATAAATTAAATCAGCAGGGTGACAATATACAGCCTTGACGTACTCCTTTTCCTATTTGGAACCAGTCTGTTGTTCCATGTCCAGTTCTAACTGTTGCTTCCTGACCTGCTTATAGGTTTCTCAAGAGGCAGGTCAGATGGCCTGGTATTCCCATCTCTTTCAGAATTTTTCACAGTTTATTGTGATCCACACAGTCAAAGGCTTTTGCATAGTCAATAAAGCAGAAATAGATGTTTTTCTGGAACTCTCTTGCTTTTTCCACGATCCAGCGGATGTTGGCAATTTGATCTCTGGTTCCTCTGCCTTTTCTAAAACCAGCTTGAACATCAGGAAGTTCACGGTTCACATATTGCTGAAGCCTGGCTTGGAGAATTTTGAGCATTACTTTACTAGCGTGTGAGATGAGTGCAGTTTTGTGGTAGTTTGGACATTCTTTGGCATTGCCTTTCTTTGGGATTGGAATGAAAACTGACCTTTTCCAGTCTGGCCACTGCTGAGTTTTCCAAACTTGCTGGCTTATTGAGTGCAGCACTTTCACAGCATCATCTTTCAGGATTTGAAATAGCTCAACTGGAATTCCATCACCTCCACTAGCTTTGTTCATAGTGATGCTTTCTAAGGCCCACTTGACTTCACGTTCCAGGATGTCTGGCTCTAGATGAGTGATCACACCATCGTGATTATCTGGGTCGTGAAGATCTTTTTGTACAGTTCTTCTGTGTATTCTTGCCACCTCTTCTTAATATCTTTTGCTTCTGTTAGGTCCATACCATTTCTGTCCTTTATTGAGCCCATCTTTGCATGAAATGTTCCCTTGGTATCTCTAATTTTCTTGAAGAGATCTCTAAGTTTTCCCATTCTGTTGTTTTGCTCTTATTTCTTTGCACTGATTGCTCAGAAAGGCTTTTTTTTTTACTCTCTCCTTGCTATTCTTTGGAACTCTGCATTCAGATGCTTATATCTTCCATTTTCTCCTTTGCTTTTTGCTTCTCTTCTTTTCACAGCTATTTATAAAGCCTCCTCAGACAGCTATTTTGCTTTTTTGCATTTCTTTTCCATGGGGATGGTCTTAATCCCTGTCTCCTGTACACTGTCACAAACTTCCGTCCATAGTTCATCAGGCACTCTGTCTATCAGATCTAAGCCCTTAAATCTATTTCTCACTTCCACTGTATAATCATAAGGGATTTGATTTAGGTCATACCTGAATGGTCTAGTGGTTTTCCCTACTTTCTTCAATTTAAGTCTGAATTTGGCAATAAGGAGTTCATGATCTGAGCCACAGTCAGCTCCTGGTCTTGTTTTTGCTGACTGTATAGAGCTTCTCCATCTTTGGCTGCAAACAATATAATCAATCTGATATCAGTGTTGAGCATCTGGTGATGTCCATGTGTAGAGTCTTGTGTTGTTGGAAGAGGATGTTTGCTATGACCAGTGCATTCTCTTGGCAAAATTCTATAGCCTTTGCCCTGCTTCGTTCTGTACTCCAAGGCCAAATCTGCCTGTTACTCCAGGTGTTTCCTGACTACCTACTTTTGCATTCCAGTCCCCTATAATGAAAAGGACATCTTTTTTGGGTGTTAGTTCTAAAAAGTCTTATAGGTCTTCATAGGACTGTTCAATTTCAGCTTCTTCTGCGTTACTGGTTGAGGCATAGGCTTGAATTACCGTGATATTGAATGGTTTGCCTTGGAAACGAACAGAGATCATTCTGTCATTTTTGAGACTGCATCCAAGTACTGCATTTCGGACTCTTTTGTTGACCATGATGGCTACTCCATTTCTTCTAAGGGATTCCTGCCCACAGTAGTAGATATAATGGTCATCTGAGTTAAATTCACCCATTCCAGTCCATCTTAGTTCGCTGATTCCTAGAATGTTGATGTTCACTCTTGCCATCTCCTGTTTGACCACTTCCAATTTGCCTTGATTCATGGACCTAACATTCCAGGTTCCTACGCAACATTGCTCTTTACAGCATCGGACCTTGCTCTTACCACCAGTCACATCCACAACTGGGTATTGTTTTTGCTTTGGCTCTGTCCCTTCATTCTTTCTGGAGTTATTTCTCCACTGATCTCCAGTAGCATGTTGGGCACCTACAACCTGGGAAGTTCATCTTTCAGTGTCCTATCTTTTTCCCTTTTCATACTGTTCAAGGGGTTCTCAAGGCAAGAATACTAACGTGGTTTGCCATTCCCTTCTTCAATGGACCACATTCTGTCAGACCTCTCCACCATGATCCATCGTCCGGCCTGGGTGGCCCCTCACGGCATGGCATAGATTCATCGAGTTGGACAAGGCTGTGGTCGGTGTGATCAGATTGGCTAGTGATTATGGTTTCAGTGTGTCTGCCTTCTCATGCCCTCTCGCAACACCTACCGTCTTACTTGGGTTTCTCTTACCTTGGACGTGGGGTATGTCTTCACGGCTGCTCCAGCAAAGCGCAGCTGCTGCTCCTTGCCTTGAACGAGGGGTACCTCCTCACAGCTGCCCCTCCTGACCTTGAACGTGGAGTAGCTCCTCTCAGCCCTCCTTCGCCTGCGCAGCCATACCTATTTGGTTTAACATAAATATTGGATTGTTTTTACTTTTCCCCCCACTGCAAATAGCATTTTATTTCTGAAATTGCTTTGGTGGGCTAACCTGAGATGCAGCCACCATTTCTAATGTGAAAAATATGCATTTCAAATTCTAGTAAGTTAGAGTGAATTTTCACAGTCCAGTGAATTTTCTTCACTGCTGGTGGCACATTATCTGACTCTTTAGTCTTTCTGACTGTGTTTGTGGGCTCCTTTTGCCACTTTATTACTCCTCAGTGGCTTTACCAACTTCATAAGTTGATGCTTTACCCATAGATTGTCTAGGAAGTATTTACAGGTCCCTCTGCATTGTCTAGGTTTAGTAGAACAGCAGGTCCTTTGTTATAACTGAATTTTCTCTTTACTGTAGATCCTTGCTGGCACATTTCTGAATATTCTGGTGAACCTTGTTAAGAATTCAGAGAAACTGTCACGTGACAAAGAAAGATCCAATCCTAAGGCTTACGTGAGTATTTTCTACTGTGGACTTCTTCACAATATGCGAAACCTTGAATTTGGTCATATTCAGTTCTGTGATCAAGATGAAAAATGTGACCTATTGTTAGACTTTGCTGCTGCTGCTGCTGCGTCGCTTCAGTCGTGTCCGACTCTGTGCATCCTCATAGATGGCAGCCCACCAGGCTCCCCCATCCCTGGGATTCTCCAGGCAAGAACACTGGAGTGGGTTGCCATTTCCTTCTCCAATGTATGAAAGTGAAATGTGAAAGGGAAGTCGCTCAGTCATGTCTGACTCTTAGCGACCCCATGGACTGCAGCCCACCAGGCTCCTCCATCCATGGGATTCTCCAGGCAAAAGAGTACTGGAGTGGGGTGCCATTGCCTTTTCCAATTGTTAGACTTCAGGCTTATTCAATTTGGAGGGTAGTAGTTTCTTAAGGACACAGAGAAACTCACAAAATATACCATGCTTATTCTCACTCAAAAAATAGACAAGAAAGTCTTGCCCTTTTTACTGAGCCAATATTCAAAAGAATCCCAGTCTGAAAACCACAAGAATTCTTGCTGTGTTTTGGTTCAAAAACACCAAGTAGATTGGTTTTCATTATCTATTCTTAGAGAATTTAACCAAAGCACAGTACCTCTTGAAAAATCCTTGATACATGGTATTTTAACTTTTAAGACTTTTGTGATACCTCTGTCTTTTTTGTATGATCCAGTTAATGAATACTATAGGGGAAAATAGAGAGATTACCCTTGAAAGAGAATTTTTTACTGTTTTTTGAGTAACATCTTCCCAATGGGTTAATTTCTTTTAAAAGTATTATATAGTATCATAATCTGAAGTTTATCTTATCTTGATTTCTGTAATTCTTAATCATAAGCAGATTTCCCCCTTATTTAGAATTACCCTCAACATTTCCTTCTCACTCTGCATATCTGTGTTAATTCTATCTAGGATATCCCTCCAGTATGCCCCCTTCTCTCTGCCACTGTATTAGATCAGGTTATCCTCATTTCTTGCCTGGATTTCTACAATGACTTATTGATTGATCTCCCTGTCTCCAGACTTGAGCCCCTCCAATCCAACCTGTTTATATTGCCAACAAAATCATCTTTTTGAAAGAATGATATACTAAGACTATGCCATTTCCTTGACTTAGAATGCTTCAATGACTCCTACTAAAATCAAGTGTAGTAAATCTTACCATGGACTTATTAGGAAGATTAAATAAAATTCATTAAAAGCCCTTAATGCAGTGCCTGGCTCAGAACAGGCCCTCAGTCTATGTTACCATTTCCCCTTTGCCCCCATGGCAGCAGCAGAGCTTAACATGGCCCAGGACCAGAGGGGCAGTGGCTCTGTGGGAAACCAGGCTAAAAGGAGTACCGGCCAAGAATCTCACCAGACTCCAGAGCCAGGCTTTCCTGAATCCCTGTGAGGTTAGGCACAATAGCATCCAGTTCCATCTGTGTTCCAGAAAGACTTTGCCTGGTAAATTACAAGCCAGCTCATCTGTGACTAAGCTTTTGAAACCTTAGGAGCCATCTTTACAGACACATCAGTCTCTACCTTGGTTTTCTTCTTTTGGTTTGTTTTCTCTTTAACTCCTTAGTAGAGTTTCTTTTGTCAGGCTCTAACTTTTTCTTAAATGAATCAAGGAAGAGATGGTTGCAGGTGGGGTAGAGATGCACACGCATGCATGTACACTGAGAGACCCGAGAGACTGCTGGGGGCAGGGAGTGTCAGTGAAAGAGGTGTGGACAAACCCGTTGGTGAAGTGAGTCTACTCGGATGGATGCAATATTAGCATGGACACAGCTATTCCCGTGGAGACCTCATCTTTCCATCTTCAGACAGGGGGCGTTTGGCAAAATCAGGTAGCTAGATAACCATAGAACAAAGCAGAATAGGATCCGTACTGTAAAAAAGATGGACATTCTTAATTTCATGATAGGTCTCGTTTTTAAATTTAGTTTGCTGCTCTCCTTAGCTTCTCTCTTTCTATTAAAATTTGACCTCTGTGCTCTAAACAGCATTTGAAAGTGAAACTGACAGTCGCTCCGTCGTGTCCAACTCTTTGCAACCCCCTGGACTGTAGCCCGCCAGGCTCCTCTGTCCTTGGGACTTCCCAGGCAAGATACTGGAGTGGGGAGCCCTGCTTTCCACCAGGGGACCTTCCCAACCCAGGGATCGAACCCACATCTGCATCTCCTGCAGCGGCAGGCAGACTTTTTACCCACTGAGCCATCAGGGAAGCCCCAAACAGCATCGAGCAGGTCCTTACGGAGTGTGAATTAAGTGAATTGTCTCTTTTCATGCTGATTTAGTTGACTTTTGAGCACATGATTCTGTTTTACCGTATAGAATATCTCAAGTACAGTAAGAAGCAAATATATGAAAGAGAACTGCTGTGTGTGCATGTGAGTGTGCGTGTAAGAAACTTACTGTCTGTGTCTTCTGACAATGTAATAAAGCTAAACCTAAGCACTTAATGTCTTGCTTTACTTTAAAAATATCTCAGTCTTTTTATATGATGAAAACTGAAATCGGGCTTTATGATAATTTAATTGCAATTTTGATCCAGCAGACATGGGAAAACTTAGACATTTTAATGGAAAATAAGACATAATTGATAACTCTGATGTTTCTCTTTGGTGAAGTCATTTATTAGAGGCAGGAGACCAAGAAGAATAAGAAATACTACTTTTCTAAATGACTTCACTCTCTTGATTTAGTTTGGCTTCTCTGAATCTCAACTCACCTCATGTTTCTTTACAGGCACATTCCATCCACTGCATCCGAACAATGTCCTACGTTTTTGTAAATGATTCTTCTCAGACTAATGTACCCTTGCTACAGGCCTGTATTGATGGAGACTTTAACTACTCCAAGAGGCTTCTGGAAAGTGGCTTTGACCCAAATATTCGTGACAGCAGGGGCAGAACAGGCCTTCACCTCGCAGCAGCCCGAGGGAATGTAGACATCTGCCAGTTGTTACATAAATTTGGTGCTGATCTCCTGGCCACTGATTATCAGGGAAACACGGCTCTTCATCTCTGTGGCCATGTGGATACTATTCAATTCTTGGTTTCCAATGGACTCAAAATTGATATTTGGTAAGTTCTGTGGTTTTTGAAGTCTCGCCACTTCCTCCCATTAGCCTCTCAACCAGTGGTCTAATCTTGAAATCTATCGATTTTGTTTCCTCATTGATCAAGTGTAGTGACAAGCTCAGAAAGGTATTGAGGACAATGAGTGAGGGAACAAGAGCCTGACTTCTAGATTTGTGCTGAAGCAATGTAAAGTTTTCTATGAAAATAGTGGCTAAGTTCTGCTACTAATTAATTATGTATTATAAGACAAGGGAAAAAGAAGAACTAACATTTGTTGAAAATCTATTATGACCTGGGCACTGAGTTTACTGTGTTAGCTCATTTAACCTTCAGAATGAATAGCTCTTAAGTATTCGTTTTATAGATGAAATAGTTGAGACAAGAATTCTGGGTTAAATAACTTAACACAGTTGGAATTTAAAACTAGTTCCACCTGGTTCCAAAGCTTGTTTGCCTTCTATCATGTAATATACCATGCTAGCTTCATTATCTCTCTGGACTCAGAGTCCTTCTTATACTGAACAATTTGAAGAAGTAGTGTTTTTTGTTTTGTTTTCGTGATACCTTGTCTCTTGAGTAGGAATAAAATCAGGTCACTTTAAAAAGAAACCTTGACCTTTAAGCTACATTTTTTATACCTAATTTATTGGTGCTATAATGTCCCTAAATCCGAATAAGACAGTAAATGATACTGCTACTATAGGACAAAATGTGGTAGGAATTAACTGTAGGATTCAGTGTTAGTTGGGCTTTCTCCTGTTGTTAAATGGTTAGGTGAACCAAAGCAGATTATTTGATTGCTTTTGAGCTTGGGTGTTTTTTTTTCTTTTAGTTCTTAGACATTTTAAAAAATAGACACTCTTCTCATGAAATATATAAATGTCAGATAAGAATGAATCTAGAATCTAGACTTTTCCAATTAGTTTCTAGGAAGATGCTCTTTTTTCTTTATTCTCGTTTATCTACTCTTAACTATGTGTATATTTTTCCTTTTTCCTAAAAGAAAAAAAAGGTTAACTCAAAATTCAGGCTCCATCTCAACCACTGGTTCTGCTCTGGTTTTGAATTTTGAGTTAATGGGGCCCATGCCTTCCTCACTGAGATCTCCACAAATGGCTACTAACAGTGTAGTGTAACAGCTATTTTTATTTTTATGAACTTTTTAGCAACCATCAAGGTGCTACACCCCTAGTTCTGGCAAAGCGCAGGGGAGTGAATAAAGATGTCATCCGATTGCTGGAATCGTTGGAAGAACAGGAGGTAAAAGGATTTAACAGAGGAACTCACTCAAAACTAGAGACCATGCAGACAGCTGAGAGTGAAAGGTACTTAAGATTTCATTTTTTTAAGAGGCAAGTCACTTCAAGTGAATTTTTTTTTGTGGTTTGTTTCTTTTGTCTTTTTTAATGTATTTGTTTTTAATTGGAGGATAATTGCTTTACAGTATTGTGCTGGTTTCCGCCATACATCCACACGGATCAGCCATAGGCATCCGCATGTCCCCTCCCTCTTGAGCCTCCCCCACACCACCACCCTGCCATCCCACCCCCCAGGGTGTCACAGAGCACCCGTGTGAGCTCCCTGCGGCAGGTCTCAAGTCCCCGCCGGCCCTCTGCTTTCTGTGTGATGACACATACATTTCAGTGCTCCTCTCTCAGTCCGTCCCGCCCCTCCTTCCCCCTCTGTGGCCACAAGCCTGTTCTCTGTGTCTGCGTCTCCATTGCTCCCCTGCGAGTAGGATTGTCAGTACCGTCTTTGTAGAGTCCATTTACATGTGTTAACATACACAGTATTTTTCACTTTCTGACATACTTCACTCTGTTTAATAGGCTCTAGGTTCATCTGCCTCATTAGAATTGACTCAAATCTGTTCCTTTTTGTAGCTGAGTAATATTCCATCTTGTATATCTTCTATAGCTTCTTTATCCATTCATCTGTCTATGGACATCGAGATTCTTCCATGTCCTAGCTGTTGTAAATAGTGCTGCAATGAACATTGGGGTGCGTATGTCTTTTTAAATTATGGTTTTCTCAGAGTACATGTCCATTAGTGGGATTGTTGGGTCATATGGTATTTTTATTTCTAGTTTTTGTCTTTTTTTTAAGGAATCTGCATACTGTTCTCCATAGTTGCTGCATCAATTTACATTCCCACCAGCAGTGCAGGAAGGTTCCTCCTCTCCACACCCTCTCTAACATTCATTGTTTGTGGATTTTTTGATGATGGCCATTCTGACCAGTGTGAGGTGAAACCTCACTGTAGTTTTGATTTGCATTTCTCCAGTTATGAGGGACGTTGAACATCTTTTCATGTGTTTATTAACCATCTGTATGTCTTTGGAGAAATACCAGTTTAGGTCTTCTGCCCACTTTTGATTGGGGTGTTGTTTTTCTGGCATTGAGCTCCATGAGCTGCTTGTATATTTTGAAGATTAATCCTTTGTCAGTTGTCTCATTTGCTATTATTTTCTCCCTTTCTGAGAGTTGTCTTTTCACCTTGTTAATATTTTCCTTTGCTGTGCAAAAGCTTTTAAGTTTAATCAGGTCCCACTTGTTTATTTTTGTTTTTATTTCCATTACCCTAGAAGGTGGTCATAGAGGATCTTGCTGTGATTTATGCCAAAGAATGTTCTGCCTGTGTTTTCCTCTAAGAGTTTTATAGCTTCTGGTCTTACATTGAGTGAATCTTTTATGACAACTTTTTGTCAGCTTTATATTTATTTGCTTTCAAGTAAAGTGCTTGATACTTTCTTTGAACTCTCTCTTGGTCCTTATGGCTCCAGATTACGATTGAAGAGCCATTAACAGGAAGCACCGTGTGCCCACATGCACAGAATGTTCTGTTGGCCACTATGCAGGGCAGCCTGCTGTATTGGCAATACAAGGGAGAAGAGCCGAATAGGAGGGAAGGAAACAGGAGTTTGAGAATTTAGGCACAGGTCACAAAAAGAATGGGATTTCAAAAAAGGCAGAGAAAGATAGAAGAACTTGGACAATATTAGGAAAGGTAGTTTCAGAGATAGGGAATTAAAGTACTAAGGGAAAAGTAAAACAGGAGGAGAGTAAGATAAGATTTAACACATACACAATTCAGTGATGTGAAAGTGACTTTAACATGAGTTGGAACAAATGAAGTTTGGGCTCCTGTATGTAACTGAAGCTAAGATGGAGTGACTGACAGGGTCTCAAATATCTCATCATTCCTCATCTAAAAGCAGTTTAGAACATAGTTCAGGAAGCTCTGACAAGGTAATCAGTCATCTTTTCTCTTGGCATCACAGGCTCAACAGGTAAAGTCTCTAGGCCAGATTTAGTTGTACCAGAGTGTAGTTTGGTTGACCACCATGTAATTTCAGCCTTCCAGACATTGCAAGGTAAGAAGTATAATGAACTTACATGATCTCCTCCCAGATTTTTCAGGGGACTGGGGCCCTTGTTGGCTACTGACTCAGTAGCAGATTGACCAGGACTTAGAATTAGGAGCATATGGTCACTTAGACTGTTGGGATCATTGTTTCTGTGAGTTCCAGATGAAATCCTCTCTGGCTGTCATACTTCACCCTTAATTTGATTCCTCTGTGCGCATGATCCCTTTCCTCCCTCTTCATTAGTACTTCTTCGGGACCACTAATTCCACTCTCAAGTTTAGGATTATTTTGTTTGTGGCAAACACTTATTATTGTCCAAAGAAATTAAAGTGTTTTACTTCTAAAACGGTGCATGCTCCTCATGGCTTATCACTGAAGGCTGGCAAGTACATAAAATAAGTCAGCGGTGCACTGGCAAGCCCTTCTCTCACCTGCGTGCCCTGGATTGGCAGTCAGATTGCTCTAAGAAATTTAGTGACATTGAGTTATCTGGTTTTGTTAAAGATCATATGCTTCTAAAATAACTTGAAATTTATTTTCATCATGACTTTGGGCTTCTTTACCATGAAAAATGTTCTACATGTGCTCTTCCTGGTGTATTTTCAGGACCTTGCTTGGTATATTTTGTTACTAGCCAGTTTCTTGGCATCTCTGTATTAGAAATATGTTTTATTTTGCCTCAGTTGTGATTCCTTATTAACTCAGAAGTGATTAGTCACTTGAGCAGTGCAGTGTGAAATATTTTTTCCTGCTTCTTTCACATACTTGCCATTGCACTTCAATATGAGGATTCATATTATTTACAGCATTAGGTAAAGCTCGTTCTTTAAAAACTGAATTATTAATACTTGTACTACCTAGTTGCCGAGTCTTATTCCTGCCCTTCAGTGTCATGATAGGAAGGTGTGGTTGAAGCTTAAATTAGAAAGCTTAAAGGCAGCATCATTGGTCATTAGGGAAAATGCAAATTGAAACCAGAGTGAAATACCACTTCATACCCAACAGAACGGCTGCAGTCAAAAAGGTGGACAATAACAAGTACTGGCAATGATGTAGGAAACTTTGAACCACCGTACATTGCTGGTGGGAAGGTAAAATAGCTGCTGTGGAAGACAGTCTGGCAACTCCTCGAAAAGTGACACAGAGTCACCATATGACCCAACAATTCCACTTTTAGGTATATATCCAAGAAAATTGAAAACACATGTTTACACAAACACTTGTATGCAGATTTTATAGAAGCTTTATTTATAATAGCCAAAAGGTAGAAACCACCCAAAAGTCCATCGTTGGTGAATGGATAAGCAAAATGTCATCTATCCATTCAGTGAAATGTTATCCCACTATAGAAAGTAATGAAATACTGACACGTGCCACAACACCGATGAGCTTTGAGAACATGCTGCATGAGAGAAGCCAGGCACAAAGGGCAGCAGTGGGTGCCAGGGGCAGGGGCAGGGGCAGGGGCAGGGGCGGTGGCTGCTGAAGGGCACAGGGTTCAGTATGGCGGTAAGACGAAATTAGATAGTGGAGGTGGCTCTGCAGCTTTGTGAATTCTCTAAATAACACTAAATCTTGTACTTTAGAAAGATGAATTTTATGGTACATGAATTATATCAACTTAAAAAAAAGTGAGGGGGAAGCCTAAAGGTGTTGGCTAGACATGGCATTGTGGCATAGCTATGTGATGATTAGCCTTTTCTAGAACAGGGGATAAAGCAAGATTTTGAATGTATTTAGTATTTTCCTGTTCCCTTATAATTCCCTGAAACATAGCATAACTTCTTAAGGGCCTATAAATCAAGTTGGCGAAAAATACTTCCCTACACCATTTAACCTAAGTTTAATTTAGTTCCTTTTTATTTTAGGTATGGGCTAACAGGGACAGTGTAGATGACACGGTGTACAAAAAAAATTACACATTGTGCACTCAGACCATCACACTAGGATCACATATTTCCTAGATAGTAGAAAATGTTTCACTGGATCAAGTCACCATAGACAGTTCTGAGTGTCAGAACTTCATGAGCTCTTAGAGAAGGCGCGACTGAAGTCTCATTTTATAGGTCCCCACCCCACCCCCACTGTCCAAAAGTAGAATGTTCCTAGGAAACTTTTCCTTAAGTTGAGATGGCATAAAGTAAAGAACCTTAGGACTCATCTTACTAACAGATGCACAAAACAAACTGAGATAAAACACAGGTGCTCAAACACCATTCAGGCTGGGGTGGCTGGACACTGAGATGCTGTGAGGTTCCTGAGCTTGGTGGTGCCAGTCTTGCTGCAAGACAAATGCTGAGCACTATTTTGCTTTATGCCTTTCTTCCTATAAAAGCAAAAATCCTCTTGGGGTTTCTTTTAATTAGCAAATAGAGGTAGTATAGTAGATGTTTCTTAAAAGTGAGGTGGCATAAAGTGAACTTTCAAAAAGTGGGGGATACCTGTATATCTAACACCTTTAAGTATGAGAGCATTTTGAATCAGATGTAGTCAATGAATTTCATGTAAGTCAAAATGAAGACATTATTCGAGCAGGAAGTACAACCGTTTAAAAATATGTAGTTCAGGGTCTCTGTGTATCAAGCTAACTCAGATGTTTTAAAAGCCTTTTTTTTAAACAGAGTAAGTGAAATATCTGTGGCTAAGAAGTTTGGGATTTGTGATAACTTTGTAGTCATATAAAACTTAAGTGCTTTATGCCTCTCCACATGTGGTTATTCTAATAAATAGAGAAGTGAGCCCCCCCCCAAAAATTAACCTCTACTGAACTTCACAGAGTTCTAATCTTATCTTTGAACTTGCTAGAGTTTTCTTTAAATTTTTGTATTGTTATAAATTCCCATTAAAAATGTTTTCTCCTATTCAGAAGATAAACATTTTTTTAACATATAAAAAAAGTTTAGCTGGCAAACAGACTGGCCCTTTACAAAGTCATTTTCCTAGGATTGTAAAAGACACTAATGCCAGGAAAGGCTGAGAGGTCTGTGGTTAAGAGTGTCCGTGAATAAAGTAAAATTGTAACTTACCAAAAAAACCTGTCAACTATGCATGGTGAACCAGGCTCTTAGACCTTGTTTTGTGCTGTTTCCATTGTTCTGTCCCAAGATGGTCAGAAGAATATGAAAAGAAGTTTAGGAAGAAGAATAGCAGCAATCACTGGTCGATACCTATGGTCATGGTCATTGTGGCTTTATCTAAATGATTCCCTGCTACTGGTCCTGCGGGCTGTGACATAGTTGTGGGCGCTAGTCCCCTGGAGCTTCGAGCTCATCACCGTGCAGCCTCTGGAGTGCCAGTGTCAGGCGGGCTCCATTTGGGGCAGCCGTGTCCTCGCTTAGGTAGTTTTTATGGCACTTGCACTGTTATTTTCAGCTAGACTCAGCCTTTATACAGAGGAGAAGTAAACTGACCTTATGTTATTGTACAAGATAGCGCTAAAACCAGTGGGAGGAAGCTATTACGAGGAATCACTAATGGCTAGCCCTGTCCAAGTGTACAACATAGTAAGCATCCATTATCAGAGTATTTCAGTTTAAAGAAGGAATTCCTTCATTGGTCAGATTATTGAACTAAATTGATAAAAAATCTGCCTTTAAGATTCACACACTGTTTAAGACTTCTTCCCTGGTGGCTCAGAGGTTAAAGCGTCTGCCTGCAATGCAGGAGACCCGGGTTTGATCCCTGGGTTGGGAAGATCCCCTGGAGAAGGAAACGGCAACCCACTCCAGTATTCTTGCCTTGAGAATCCCATGGAGGGACGAGCCTGGCAGGCTACAGTCCACAGGGTCGCAAAGAGTTGGACACAACTGAGCGACTTCACTTTCACTTTCAAGACTTCTGCTTCACGGTTGGGATGTTTTTGTTGTTGTTCAGTTGTGCCCAACTCTTTGCAACCCCATGGACTGTAGCATGCCAGCTTCCCTGTTCTTCACCATTTCCTGGAGTGTGCTCAGACTCATGTCCATTGAGTTGATGATGCCATCTAACCATCTCATCCTCTGTTGCCCCCTTTTCCTCCTGCCCTCAATCTTACTAGCATAAAGGTCTTTCCCAATGAATCGGCTCGTATCAGATAGCCTAAGTATTGGAGCTTCTAACTTTACTCTTCTAGATACTTAACCAAGGAACATAATCATTATTGTTTAGCAATTTATGGTTCAAGGTAAATTGTCCAAATACTTGCAGATATTTAAATCGGTACATAAATGGGTATTTAAGTCAGTACATAAATGGGTTAGAATATATATGTCAGTTTTCTTCTCGTCAATGTATATTTTAAGGTTGGTCTTCTTAAACAGTGCAGTTTCTGTGGTTTTTTGTTTTTGAAATGGGCGACGTGTTGTTTCATGCCCTTTCTTTCCTTTGCTTCTCTCACAGCGCCATGGAAAGCCATTCGCTCCTCAATCCCAACCTGCAGCAGGGTGAGGGGGTCCTGTCCAGCTTCCGTACCACGTGGCAGGAGTTTGTAGAGGATCTGGGCTTCTGGAGGGTGCTGCTCTTGATCTTTGTCATCGCTCTGCTGTCTCTTGGCATCGCCTACTATGTGAGTGGGGTGCTGCCTTTCGTGGAAAACCAGCCTGAACTGGTGCATTAAAGAAGCTCACAGGAGAGGAGAAAGCTGCCAGTGTCCTGGCTTCCAGTGCTTGTTCAGGTTCTCAAAATCTCTTAGTGCAAAGCAGCGAGGGCTATACTTTTGTTTCTTTTTGCATTTTTACACATTGTAATCCTTTTAGAAGAATAACCTGTCTGTTTGAACTAACTACATACTGTAGTCAAGGATGCTGTCCTAAAGCTACCTCCAGCTCAGCCTGACTTCTTAGGAAAGGCTCTGCATAGCCTTATTTGATAAAAATGTGGCATTGACTAACAAATGAGAGAGAGAGGATGAGACTAGGAAATCCTTGCTACAGAAACCTTACCCTAACATAAGACCAACTAGAGTGAAATGTTTAAAGCTTGGGTTGGTAGTTTTGTTTTGTTTTTGTTTATTTTTGCAAGAGCTGCTTTTCGCTATTTACTTTCTCTGGGGAATAGTAGGGTAGGGGGGAAATGAAACCTTCAGCTTAAAACTTGAAATGCTTTTTTCAGATCTTGTAGCACGAATCAGTATTGTTCGGATCTGTTTGGTTTATTTTAATATTTTCAAGTCTAGTCACAAACCAAACAGAACTTGTGAAAAGGAGCTATATATTCCTCAAAAATGATTGATTTGATCTTATACTTATTTGTTTTTAAGATAAGTTTGATTTTTTTGTGTGAGCTGCTTTGCTTGTTGTTAATATCTGTGAAAAATGAACTTGAGAATTTTCAATCGAGAAACTTTTAATTTCCCCCTAGTGTTTATTTCAAAGATATCCTATTCATCAAAAATACAGTTGGAAGACTTTTTCTACTCAGTAGTTAGCAGGAATAAATATTTCTGATGTTTAATGTCACTGATTATGGTGAAAAAATTCAGTTCTATAAGCTAGCTGTGTTGTCATGATTATATCATAGTTCATAATTTTTTCATTTTATGTGCAATCCTCTTTAGAGGCCCTATTAGAATTGTCATAACAATCCCATCCATGTCAGTTGTTCTCTGATGGAAAGAATGGATGGAGCATTTCTGAGTTAACAGTGCTGAACAGTATTGTACCAGGTGTCTTTATGAATGGTAATATTATGTAAATTGAAATCTGGCCCCCAAACTATATTGCAGCTTTCTGCAGTGTGTTTGAAGGCCTCTTGTTAATGATTCTGCTATGTTTATATCATATTATTGGGTTATTAAAAAAAGATATGAAGACATGATTCATTAGGTGTAGTCAGAAAATTGTGGTGAAAAAACTAATGGTTTTATTTTTTAGAACATAGTCATCTAAGCTACTGGTAATTGAATTGTTGCTAGAATTAGAAATTATAATTTAGACTAGAATTGGTATTTCTGTGATTCTTTTTGCTTCTTAATATTTTCTCTTTTGCATTTATATATCTAGGATTGAGGCATTTTCTTTCATGTGACTTTATCCTGTCTTAAGGAGCTGTTCTGAAATTCCTGATTTACCTGACTGCCTCAGGGTCAGCTCATAGCATCTTCCTTTTAGATTAGCTGCAAACAAAATTAATCATACTTGGTGTAAATACAGCAAAAAGCAGTGGACGTTAGAATGGAGAACACTTCAGATTAAAAGCTTTGGAATTAGCTTTGTATTTGTTTGTAACTCTAAACAGATGTGCAAAATTGGTTAACATATATGTAAATATTGCATTTTTAAAGATTAATGTTTCCTTTTAAGTGATGATTTCTTTGTATTCTGTTCTCTGCATTCTGTATTCAATAATATTACCAATAAATATATTTATAATCTCTTAATCACAATCTATTTTTGTATTTATCATTGTTTTTCTTTTAATTTAGGATTTTTTAAAAAATAGGTTCCAGTTGGCTGTTCAAAAAAGCAAAGAGCTTTTTTTTGAAACCCCATGTAATATGTGTATCAAGTTTCGTTTGTGTTTGCCTTGTAAATATTCTGACACTAATTTGGGTGAATTACTTAGGGATTTAAGAGTGATAATGCTGCTGTTGCTAAGTCACTTCAGTCGTGTTCAACTCTGCGACCCCATGGACTGTGGCCCACCAGGCTCCTCTGTCAGTGGGATTCTCCAGGCAAGAGTACTGGAGTGGGTTGCTATGCCCTTCTCCAGGGGATCTTCCTGACCCAGGGAGCGAACCCACATCTCTTATGTCTCCTGCATTGACAGGTGGGTTCTTTACCACTAGCGCCACCTGGGAAACCCGAGTGATAATAACTACCATGATTAAGCACCTCCCAATTGTACAGATCACTTTAAAACCTCATCTCATTTAATCCTGGGACTTCCCTGGTGGCTCAGATTAAAGCGTCTGCCTACAATGCTGGAGACCTGTGTTCGATCCCTGAGTCGGGAAGATCCCCTGGAGAAGGAAATGGCAACCCACTCCAGTATTCTTGCCTGGAGAATCCCATGGACACAGTCCACAGGGTCGCAAAGAGTCGGACCCCACTGAGCGACTTCACTATCGTTTAATCCTTATGATCATCCTTATGTTCCCTGTAAGATGAGGACACTGACACTATGAGGGTTAGGTAATTGGTCAGTTACTTAAGGGCAGACAGGCTATAGTTGGAATAGCGATTCCACATTCAGGCTCTCTCCCCAATTATATGTTTGTTCTTTGCTTTTACCCTGCTGTCTGACCTGAGTCTGGCTGTGGAACCATCTAGAATCGTACCTACTGCCATTTCAGCAGCACATGGTACTAAAATTTTCAATCCTGTTTCTAAACACACCTTTTCCTCCTCCTATATGGCCCATGTTTCTGTAACCTCCCAGGGTTTCTAACCCATAATTTTGAAGCTCAGATCCTGGCACGTTCAGAAAACCTAACACGGTTAACTTACCACACTTGGTAAACATGTATGTTGACTCTTGAGCAGTATGAGGGTTAGGGACTCAGGGCGTTGACCAACGCATAGCTGAAAATCAGGGAGTAACTTTATAGTGAGCCCTTGGTACCCATGGTTCCACACCTGCAGATTCAGCCAAGAGCAGATCTTGTAGAACTACATATTTAATGAAAAAAAAACAAAAAACCCACGTATAAGTGGACCCATGCAGTTCAACCCTTGTTCAAGGGTCAACTGAATTTTTTTGAGGGGGGTCTTTTTGATGATAGTTTTCATGAGAACAGGGACTTAGACTATTTTTTTCTCTCCTATTTGTTCACAGTGCACCCTGTAGAACTCTGAACACAAAGACTTTTTTTTTTAAATCATAAGTGTATTTTTTCTTTGCAGATTAAGCATGTGCTTTCCACACGTTTCCTCCAACAGGCTGCATGTGTGTGAACGTGCTGACCATTCCTTTGCCATATATCTGCCGCTGGATGGAAGGACTAGAGTCTTATACTGCAAGCTCCTTGACATAAGAGCATGCAGGCTTTGCACCAGCACAGCCTGCCTCACATACCATGGGTTTAAAAAAAAAAAGCATAGTTGCTTCCTTTTTTACCATTTGGTATAGAAATACACAACAATGTTCTCCTTTTATTGTTGTTGTTGTTTTAACCAGGCCTCAGTCTTTGACTTGTGAAGTTGTTTATGCATGTATCAAAGTGCTTTCAGCTTCAAGAAGTCAAATGCAAATTCAAAGCAGCTTAAACCGTAAGAAATTAATTGATTTATGTAACCAGAAGCCCAGAGGTAGAGTTGACCCCAAGGGTGACAGAATCCAAATTTAGCTCAGTTCCTCTGTGCTTTTCACTTTGTCCTCCTATCTGTTGGTTTCATTTTCCAGGTGGTTCTGAGATGAGTCCAGAATTTTCAGGCCTCACATCCATTTCTAAGCGTGTAGAGAATAAGAAAAGAAACCATCTTTCTTTAGGTGTTCAGATGGTAAAGAATCTGCCTGCAATGAGGGACACCTGGGTTCGATCCCTGGGTTGGGAAGATCCTCTGGAGGAGGGCATGGCAACCCACTCCAGTGTTCTTGCCTGGAGAATCCCCATGGACCAAAGAGCCTGGTGGGCTGCAGTCCATGGGGTCAAAAAGAGTCAGACATGACTGAGCGACTAAGCACAGCACTCTTTATTTATTTTGTTCAAAACTTGACCAGGAACTTTACCTCTTCCTAAAAATCTTTTTCTTCACAGCAGTGCTAGTGATAATAATTGAGTCCCCCACATAACCCTGTGAGTGGGCACTGATGACTTCACTGTTTCTTCTAGTGTGGCTGTGTGTGGGCACTCACATATCAAGATACACACTTTGTTATCAATTACTTTCCCTTTATTTTTCCTTTATATTACATGATTTATACTAAGTCATTCTATTAATTTCAGCAATTGTTACTCACCTTTATCTGGGATGCCTACTACAGCTTCTTTTATCATCTCGGTTTACTTTTTCCTAGTAGTTTATTTTGGAGGGTATACCAGGAAGTAGCATTCCTCAAAGTTAATGGAACACTGGGGAGAAGGAAAGAGGCCAGCACTGGCTAAAGCACCCTTTAAAACTGTTCAAACTGCGACAATCCCAGCTGTGCTAGATGAAGTAGAACTTTGGGATCAAGCCCACTCCTCTGGGCTCTGAAGTTGATTCAAAACAGTTTTCTAGGGAGGATCTCAGCCTTGCTGTGGATACCTCCTTGGCATCCCTCAAAGTGCTGGTAGGCTGGCATTCAGCCCAGTCCTCCATGCGTTTGTTCTCTTCACTTTACATCATGAACAGACAGCTCCACGTCAGGCATTAGGGGTCTCCACTCACTGGGCAACAGAGGTTTGGACATGCTCTAGTTAGATGTCAGGGAATACAGTCTGGAGATCCTTGTTGTCTGACAGTCATCAGAAAACTTAGCTGATAACCATATTCACAGTGTTGCTTGGAAGCTGTTTTAGATTGGCACTGTCCAGACTTTCTGCAACAGTGGAGATTTTCTGTGTATATGTCTAGTGTCGTAACCACTCATCGTTGTGGCTGCTCAAATTCATTTAAATTAAGTTAGAAATGCAATCCTTCATTAGCACAGTTATCCGAGCCTGAAACTCAAATGCGCTGTACGTTTAAAAACAAAACTAGCCGCATTTCTAGTGCTCATTAGCCACAGGAGGCTGTTTTATGGATAGCACTTCTTTTCTGCTGTGCCGGGTCTCAGCTGTGGCACATGAGGTCTTTAGTTTCGCCTGTGGGCTCTAGTTCCCTGACCAGGGCTTGACCTGGGCAGCCTGCTCTGGGAGTGCAGAGTCCTAGCCACTGGACCTTGGAAAATCACTAGCCGCAGGGAAGTCCTTGGATGGCAGTTTTTGCAGAAACTTCTCTTGGACAGCAATATTCTCAAATCTCCCTTGGGCTCGTCGGGTTGGATAGAACTAGCTATGGAATGGAATGAAGGCAGTTTCCACCACAACTGCTTTTACTGAGCTCTTTGTTAACAAATAGTAACACAATGCAGTGCTTCTTAATTCTCAGCAGATTGCTCTTGTAGCCCCACCTCACAGTTAGGGAAACTGAGTCACCTGAGGCAGGTTGGAATAATGTCCCAGGTCCCACAGCTATTAACTGGCAGAGCTGGGGTTTGAAGTCAGACAGTATAAGACTGGGGTCTCTTCTAACCATTGCACTGTGATGCCGCCCTCTCCTCAATCATGGTGCCATCATCTTGGAGTTTGAATTGTCTCTAGGACTAGCACTGTATTAACCACTGCATCTATTCTATAGAAAGTTATTGAGGATGCTGTTGGCACAATTCTTCTATATGAAGATCTGTGAGTGTTTTTTACAACCACAAAAAACTGCATTTCTGCTGAACTTTGCTTCCATTTTATGTTCTCTGTGAATTATGTAGTTGATCAAGTAGAATTCCTCTTCCACATTGGACGCTGTCAACTTTAATGCCAGATGAGAGTTCCATCAGAAATGACTGTAATATTAGTCATTATGGTGATTTATTAGGACCACATTCCTGATTCATTTTATATCCTCATCTTTAGTTCTATTTCCTAGTCTAAATGTTCGCTTTGAATTTATGCTATTCTGTAGTATTTAAGCCCTCTGTCACTTTTGGATCATAATAGGGGCTGGGTTGTTAATTAGGCAGTTATTAGTTTGGATTGATAGAACTACCACAAAACTACCTGTCATTTTCCAGAAACTAATGACATAAAATGTATTAACCTTTTGCAATTGGAAAAATAGTTTGTTGCCTCCTATTCAGAATGCAGTTACGGTTTTTGACATTGCTGCAATTGTGCTTACCTTCTTTACATGTCTCTGTTCAAAAAGTATTTGAGTTCCACTGAATAAGCAGGTAGTAGTCTAAACCCTGGAAGGCCAATGTCCTAGTTCTATTCTAGCATTTTCATGAATCGTTTGAATGAAGCCTGAAAAATAAACTTTAATAAATACTAAGAATTTTAGAGGTAGTGCGCCATTAGAAGTCATCTAGCGAGGGTAAAAGACTGGGAAGGGCTCAATGACTGTGGTCCCTCAGGTGTGAAGGACAGAACTGTTGTGCAAATCCACTTTACCACTCTTAGCTCAGGTACACCATCGCTTACTCTTGTGGTCTCCATCCCCGCAACCCCCACAGACCATTCTAATGTTATTTAAAAATACAAGTTAGAGCATTCTCTGTCACCACACACGAAAATAACCTCAAAATGAATTAAAGACCTAAATGTAAGACCCGACACTATAGAACTCTTAAAGGAAAAGAGAGGCAGAATGCTCTGAAATAAATCACAGCAAGATCTTTTTTGATCCACCTCCTAGAGTAATCCGAGAAGGCAATGGCACCCCACTCCAGTACTTGTGCCTGGAAAATCCCACGGATGGAGGAGCCTGGTGGGCTGTAGTCCATGGGGTCGCGAAGAATTGGACACGACTGAGCGACTTCACTTTTACTTTTCACTTTCGTGCATTGGAGAAGGAAATGGCAACCCACTCCAGTGTTCTTGCCTGGAGAATCCCAGGGACAGGGAAGCCTGGTGGGCTGCCATCTCTGGGGTCACACAGAGTTGGACACGACTGAAGCAACTTAGCAACAGCAGCAGCCTAGAGTAAAATAAAAACAAAACAAAAACAAAAATAGATAAACAAAAATAAACAAATGGGGACCTAATTAAACTTAAACTTTGCACAGTGAAGGAAATCATAAATAAAATGGAAAGACAACCCACCGAGTGGGAGAAAGTATTTGCAAATGAAGTGATTGACAAGGGATTTATCTCCAAAATATAACAACAGCTCATACATCTCACTATTAAACAACCCAATCAAAAAATGAGCAGAAGATCTAAACAGACATTTCTCCGAAGAAGACATACAAATGGCCAAGAGGCATATGAAAAGATGTTCAACATCTGTAATTATCAAATAAATGCAAATAAAAATTATAATGAGGTATCACCTCACATTGGTCAGAATGGCCATCATCAAAAAATCTACAAACAATAAATGCTGGAGAAAGTATGGGGGAAAGGGAACCCTCCTACACTGTTGGTAGGGATGGAAATTGGTACAGCCACTATTGAGAACAGTATGGAGGTTCTTGAAAGAACTAGAAACAGACCTATCATGTGATCCAGCAATCTCACTCCTGAATATACATCCGGAGAAAACCATAATTTGAAAAGACACATGTACTTCAATGTTCATTGCAGTACTATTTACAATAGCCAGGATGTGGAAGCAACCTAAATGTCCATGGACAGAGGAGTGGATAAAAAAGAAAAGTGTATATGTGTGTGTGTGCATGCATGCGTGTGCGTGCGTGCGTGTGCATGTGTGCGTGTGCATGCATGCGTGTGCGTGCGTGTGCATGCTCATTCATGGCCAACTCTTTGTGACTCCATGGACTGCAGCCCGCCAAGCCCCTCTGTCCATGGAATTCTCTAGGCAAGAGCACTGGAGTAGGTTACCATTTCCTTCTCCAGGGAGTCTTCCAGACCCAGGGATTGAACCCGTGTCTCCTGTGTCTCCTACATTGGCAAGCGGATTCTTTACCACTGTGCCAACCATATATATATACACATACACATGGACATCACCAGATGGTCAACACTGAAATCAGACTGATTATATTCTCTGCAGCAAAAGATGGAGAAGCTCTATACAGTCAACAAAAACAAGACCAGGAGCTGACTGTGGCTCAGATCATGAAATCCTTATTGCCAAATTCACACTTAAATTGAAGAAAGCAGGGAAAACCGCTAGACCATTCAGGTATGACCTAAATCAAATTCCTTATTATACAGTGGAAGTGAGAAATAGATTTAAGGGCCTAGATCTGATAGACGGAGTGCCTGATGAACTATGGAATGAGGTTCGTGACATTGTACAGGAGACAGGGATCAAGACCATCACCATGGAAAAGAAATGCAAAAAAGCAAAATGGCTGCCTGGGGAAGCTTACAAATAGCTGTGAAAAGAAGAGAAGTGAAAAGCCAAGGAGAAAAGGAAAGATATAAGCATCTGAATGCAGAGTTCCAAAGAATAGCAAGAAAAGATAAGAAAGCCTTCTTCAGCGATCAATGCAAAGAAATAGAGGAAAAGAACAGAATGGAAAAGACTAGAGATCTCTTCAAGAAAATTAGAGATACCAAGGGAACATTTCATGCAAAGATGGGCTCGATAAAGGACAGAAATGGTATGAACCTAACAGAAGCCGAAGATATTAAGAAGAGATGGCAAGAATACACAGAAGAACTGTACAAAAAAGAGCTTCACAACCCAGATAATCACGATGGTGTGATCACTCATCTAGAGCCAGACATCCTGGAATGTGAAGTCAAGTGGGCCTTAGAAAGCATCACTACGAACAAAGCTAGTGGAAGTGATAGAATTCCAGTAGAGCTATTTCAAATCCTGAAAGATGATGCTGTGAAAGTGCTGCACTCAATATGCCAATAAATTTGGAAAACTCAGCAGTGGCCACAGGACTGGAAAAGGTCAGTTTTCATTCCAATGCCAAAGAATACTCAAACTACCACACAATTGCACTCATCTCACACGCTAGTAAAGTAATGCTTAAAACTCCAAGCCAGGCTTCAGCAATACGTGAACCATGAACTTCCTGATGTTCAAGCTGGTTTTAGAAAAGGCAGAAGAACCAGAGATCAAATTGCCAACATCCTCTGGATCATGGAAAAAGCAAGAGAGTTCCAGAAAAACATCTATTTCTGCTTTCTTGACTATGCAAAAGCCTTTGACTGTGTGGATCACAAGAAACTGTGGAAAATTCTGAAAGAGATGGGAATACCAGACCACCTGACCTGCCTCTTGAGAAACCTGTATGCAGGCCAGGAAGCAACAGTTAGAACTGGACATGGACCAACAGACTGGTTCCAAATAGGAAAAGGAGTACGTCAAGGCTGTATATTGTCACCCTGCTTATTTAACTTATATGAAGAGTACATCATGAGAAATGCTATACTGGAAGAAACACAAGCTGGAATCAAGATTGCGGGAGAAATATCAATGACCTCAAATATGCAGATGACACCATCCTTATGGCAGAAAGTGAAGAGGAACTAAAAAGCCTCTTGATGAAAGTGAAAGAGCAGAGCGAAAAAGTTGGCTTAAAGCTCAACATTCAGAAAACAAAGATCACGGCATCTGGTCCCATCACTTCATGGGAAATAGATGGGGAAACAGTGGAAACAGTGTCAGACTTTATTTTCTTGGGCTCCAAAATCACTGCAGATGGTGATTGCAGCCATGAAATTAAAAGACGCTTACTCTTTGGAAGAAAGGTTATGAGCAACCTAGATAGTATATTCAAAAACAGAGACATTACTTTGCTGACTAAGGTCCGTATAGTCAAGGCTATGGTTTTTCCAGTGGTCATGTATGGATGTGAGAGTTGGACTGTGAAGAAGGCTGAGCGCCAAAGAATTGATGCTTTTGAACTGTGGTGTTGGAGAAGACTCTTGAGAGTCCCTTGGACTGCAAGGAGATCCAAGCAGTCCATTCTGAAGGAGATCAACCCTGGGATTTCTTTGGAAGGAATGATGCTAAAGCTGAAACTTTAGGTGGCTTTGGCCACCTCATGTGAATATTTGACTCATTGGAGAAGACCCTGATGCTGGGAGGGATTGGGGGCAGGAGGAGAAGGGGACAACAGAGGATGAGATGGCTGGATGGCATCAGTGACTCGATGGACTTGAGTCTAAGTGAACTCCAGGAGTTGGTGATGGACAGGGAGGCCTAGCGTGCTGCGATTCATGGGGTCACAAAGAGTCGGACACGACTGAGCGCCTGAACTGAACTGAACTGAATACATGCATACACACAATGGAATAGTACTCAGCCATAAAAAGAACGAAAGAATGCCATTTGCAACAACATGTGGATGGACCCAGAGATTGTCATTCTGAGTAAAATAAGTCGGACAGAGAAAGACATATATGGTATCGATTATATGTGGAATCCTAAAAATGGTATGAATGAAGCTATCTATAAAACAGAAATCGAGTCACAGATGTAGAAGCAAACTTACGGTTACCAAGGGGGAGGGTGAAGGGAGGGATAAACTGGGAGACTGTGATTGACATATACACCCTACTGTGTACATTGATAACACAGCCAACAAGAACCGACTGTACAGCACAGGGAACTCTACTCAGTACTCTGTAATGACCTATGACCTGAATTCCATTCTATTTAGAATATAAAAAAGAGTGGATGGGTATATGTATAACTGATTCAGTTTGCCATACAGCAGAAACTAACGCATCATAAATCAACTATACTTCAATAAAAGTTGATTTTCAAGAGAGTATTTGATGCTAGATGCATAAAGATAAGCTTTACATTGTGTTCTATGTATTTTAATAATTAACCAAAACAATAATAACCAAAATATTGACGTGCTTCCGTAGGCTGATACTGTCATAAGCCCAGGGTGTCCTTTTTATTTTTGGCTGCCCATGGGCTTTCTCGAGCTGCAGCAAGTGGTGGGGGGCTACTCTCTAGTTGCAGTGCAGACTTCTCGTTGCAGTGGCTTCTCCTGTGGTAGAGCATGGGCTCTGGGTGCAGGCTCAGTATTTGTGGCACACGGGCTTAGCTGCCCCATAGAACGTGAAGCCTTCCCAGACCAGGGATCAAACCCACGTCCTCTGCACTAGCAGGCAGATTCTCTCTTTTTTTTTCAATTGGAGGATACTTGCTTTGTGGATTCTTAACCACTGGACCAGACAAACATTTTAAGTGAGAAATCTTTTTACTTCTAAAAACAAACAAACCAAAAAAAGAGCCACATCAAATGATGGACTTTGTCTATAAAGTGTCTTGTGTGTGTGCTAAGTCACTTCAGTCGTGTCTGACTCTTTGCGACCCTATGGACTGCAGCCTGCCAGGCTCCTGTGCCCACAGGATCCTCTAGGCAAGAATACTGGAGTGGGTTGCTGCGCCCTTCTTCAGGGGTCAAACCTGGAGGGTTCAAACCCACATCTCTTACGTATCCTGCATTGGCAGACGGGTTCTTTACCCCTTGCACCGCCTGGGAAGCCTGTGAAGTGATTTACACTGTGGAGATGCTGTGAGAAAGGTAAACAGAAGTTAAAGGACCACTTTATCACTGGTAAGTCCACTGTTTCTTATTGGAACAATGGTGTCTTCAATACTGCTGTCTGGTGCATGCTTTTCATTCAAGTTAGATCAGTGGTTGCAGGACCATTTGTAAACTCAAGCCCTGGAGTTATAAAATGCCCTGCTTGATGGTGTTCGACAAGGCTCTTCAATACCTGGTTCCCTGGTGTATCAGAGATGTCTTGCAGGTGTTAATTGAGCTCTTCAACGGGTGTTCCTTTGTGTCCTTTCCCCCATCTTTGGAAGCATTTCTAAAGTGAAAGATGTGTGAAGATAGAAGAATAACTCATACCAGGATTATGCTGTCACTGTATCTGCTTAGGAATCACTCTTTTTAGGGATATTGCCTAGATTCTTCTCCCCTTTTATTTTCCCTAAAGGTTTGGTTTGGTTTGGTTTTCTGAAAGTGTTAATCACACAGTCATGTCAACTCTTTGTGACCTCATGGACTGTAGCCCGCCAGGCTCTTCAGTCCATGGGATTCTCCAGGCAAGAATACTGGAGTGGGTTGCCATTTCCTTCTCCAGGAGATCTTCCCAACCCGGGGATCAAACCTGGGTCTCCTGCACTGCAGGCAGATTCTTTACCATCTAAGTCACTAGGGAAGCCCTTTGTTTTGTTTTAACTCTGAGTTATTTTTCATGTCCAGTTAGTCTAAGGATCGATTTAATAGTAAGCGCTGACCAAGGATAATTCCAGCTTGAAATGTGCAATAGTAAGTTTCTGCTCCTGAGATTTAAAAAACGTAAGTGAATAAAATTTTTATTTGCCAGAATCATTACAAATTAATGTATATATATATACTTATTTTATGAGTAAATATATTTCAGCAAATTTCACCTGTTTTCGTTTTCTCTTTTTAAAGTTGTATCCCTTTTAAAATGATACAGTCTGCAATATTAGTGTTGCAGAATGCTCACTCTGTATGTGTGTCCATAAGCCAAATTCCTCTTTGGAGGTTCAAGGATAATTGCTAGCCTAATTCTCTTGCATCTTCATGCTATAAATTGCAAGTATTTAAAAGTGTGGCATTGCAGAGTTAGTTGTTTCTTCTTATAATTGGGCTATCAGAAGGTTATTCTTTGTCACAATAAAAATTAATATTCCCTTTCTTTGGAGATTAACTTCTAAATTTGAAGACTCTGGGTCACAGTTGGCTGGACTGTTTTACTGAAATTTCAGCCCCTAAGAAACAAAAATAGGTTTTGAAATAGTTTCTAGGTCACTGGCACAGAAAGCTGTCCAAAGGCTGTAACTTTCTGTAGATAGTCCTAGTTAGTACAATTCCATCAGCACATGCTGTTCTTTCAGACTCTGACTCAAATTTAGAAGAAAATAAAATATAAGGATTCCTAAATTCTTACTCTGTAAGTTTAGGCCTGGATGATTCTCCCTTGCTTTGGTAGAGCCCCTGATTTGGGGAGGGGAGACATTTAATCAGATTACCATTTCTGCATTTCGCCTAACTTCATTTGTTAGTTTAGTCTAAGTTCCAGTTTGCATCGGATGGTGCAGGCTATGGTTATATTGGAAACATGTAGACTTGAGTGACAAGATCCCAGCTCTGCCTAGGGCTCTCTTGGTGGCTCAGACAGTAAAGAATCCGCCCACAGTGCCGTAGAGCCCAGGGTTGATCCCTGGGTGGGGAAGATCCCCTGGGGAAGGGAATGGCAACCCACTCCAGTGTTCTTGCCTGGAGAATTTCTTGGACAAAACTACATAATATGGACTGACCTTGCTCAAATAATTTAGGTTTTCTGCGTCTCTGTCTTTCTTCATCTGTGAGACAGAAATAATACCCTCCCCAAGATACTTACAATTAAAGGAATAATAAAACTGTCTTATTTGAGTACTGTGTGTTTGCATGTATACTAGACCCTGCAAGTGCTGATACTGTTGTTATCCCCATAAAGAAAACAAGGCTTAATAAAAAGTGAAGTATGTCTCCTAAGGTCATAGAGTAAACCAAAGCAAGAATCTAATTCCAGTGATTTTGTGTGTAGCCATTAGGACATTTTGCTTCTCCTATTGAGTTACCACATCTGAAAGTACCTAGTACTTTATAGGGACTCAATACAAGTTACTTCTTCTTTTCTCTCAGCAGAATAAATTATTTGATTTATTGACTGACTTTTTATGAGGAAATGATCTATATAATTCAGTTAAGTTCAGTTCAGTTGCTCAGTCATGTCCTACTCTTTGCAGCCCCATGAACTGCAGCACACAAGGCCTCCCTGTCCATCACTAACTCCTGGAATTCACTCAGACTCACGTCCATCGAGTTGGTGATGCCATTCAGCCATCTCATCCTCTGTCGTCCCCTTCTCCTCCTGCCCCCAATCCCTCCCAGCATCAAAGTCTTTTCCAGTGAGTCAACTCTTCGCATGAGGTGGCCAAAGTACTGGAGTTTCAGCTTTAGCATCATTTCTTCCAAAGAAATCCCAGGGCTGATCTCCTTTAGAATGGACTGGTTGGATCTCCTTGCGGTCCAAGGGACTCTCAAGAGTCTTCTCCAGTACCACAGTTCAAAAGCATCAATTCTTCAGCGCTCAGCCTTCTTCACAGTCCAACTCTCACATCCATACATGACCACAGTATTATGCAATTTCTGACTTGGTGAGGCAGCTTTAACAACTGCTTTATTAATTGCAATCCCCATCCATTATTTTTCAATATCAATGGCCTTATAGAACCTTCCATGCATCATCTCATTGCTCTGGTAGCTCCTCCTTGGTGAAAGAGCCTTTCAGCTGTCAGTTGAATCCAGAGACCTCTCCACTGAGAGGGAGAAGGGAAATATCTCAGCTCATAACCTCTGAACTGTCCCATCTCAAGTATACACTGAGAAAGGAAGTACCTTTATAACCAACTGTGACATTTTAAAATTCCAAATGCACACCCTGTAAGACTCAAGAGGGTGATTTCCACTGAGTTCTGTGAGAAAAGATCCAGATGTTGGTGACAACATTTGCTAAATTCTTTTAGAAGGGATTCCTCTGTTAGAAGTACTCTTGATTATAACTTGGAAATGAGAATTGTGGAAGCTTATGTTTTCATTCTAATTGAGCTTGTTTTCTGTTTAGGAAGCAGAAAACTTTTCTCTCCTGGTTTTTGTATCTGTGATGACATTGGCACTGTCAAGACATCATCTTGCCTAATTACAAAAGTGTTTTAATGGCTGAGCCTAGAAACTCTATACTTCTATATTATACTTCCTATACTTCTTCGGATCTTCAAAATACAGGTGTTAGTCTGAAATGGGAACACATTAGATGCTTCATCAACAAACCTTCAGCCATTCTGAAATTCCCATTCGAGAAAGTGGCAGCCCCAGCATCCAATGCAAGGAAGCAATGCTCTTTTATTTCCCTTCTGACAAACCTTAGACTTTGCTAAGGACTTCTCTGCCCACTGGAGAAGGCAGTGGCACCCCACTCCAGTACTCTTGCCTGGAAAATCCCATGGATGGAGGAGCCTGGTGGGCTGCAGTCCATGGGGTCACTATGAGTCAGACACGACTGAGTGACTTCACTTTCACTTTTCACTCATGCACTGGAGAAGGAAATGGCAACCCACTCCAGTGTTCTTGCGTGGAGAATCCCAGGGATGGGGAAGCCTGATGGGCTGCCGTCCATGGGGTCGCACAGAGTCGAACATGACTAAAGTGACTTAGCAGCAGCAGCAGCCCTGCCCACATCTTGAGCTGTAGTTGGAAGAGAGATTGAGACTCGGAAGGCAAGTAATGATCTTTTTCTCTGGCCCTCACTCAATTGAAAGCTATGAGTAGAAGGGACCTCCCACTCCAAAATCACGATTCTCTTGCTGCAAGCTAAACATCTGATCCTGCTCAAAACACAGCTTTTTTTTTTTTTCTCCAGCTGTGCCACATGGCACACAGTATCTTAGTTCCCTGACCAGGGATCAAGCCCATGTCCCTTGCATCGGAAGGTGGAGACTTAACCACTGGACTGCCAGGGAGGTCAACTTCTGTTGACTACAGGGAATACAACTTCTGTTAAATCAAGAGGATTATTCTTTTTAGAAAGAAACCATTCCAGTTCTAAAATTATGTGGCTGAACCCTTTTTCTCCTGCTAATTGGAATTCTTTATTGCCTTTAATGGAGTCCTAATGACCCAGACGGTGGCCTGACTCTGGTTCACTGGCTTTGTTGCTGTTCAGTCGCTAAGTCATGTTCAATTCTTTGAGACCCATGACCTGCAGCACACCAGGCTCCCCTGTCCCTCACTGTCTCCCTGACAGTGAGGGACAGGGGAGCTCAAACTCATGTCTGTTCAGTCAGTGAGGCCATCTAACCATCTCATCCTGTCACCCTCTTCTCCTCCTGCCTTCAGTCTTTCCCAGCATCAGGGTTTTTTCAATGAGTCGGCTCTTCATATCAGATGGTCAAAGTATTGGAGCTTCAGCATCCGTCCTTCCAATGAATATTCGGGTTGATTTCCTTTAGGATTGACTGGCTTCCAACTGCTCACACATTCTCAGCTGTGGGATAAATATGGACTGTCAACTTATTTTTAATGTCAGCCTTTTAGAGTATGTACAGACATTTCCTGATTTCTGGATAAATTGTTATAGAAGGTCAACATGGTGCTTCTGAGTGGCAATGATGGATATGAAAGGAGGAGGGAGGTGCCCTCACCCTCAGCACCCAAGGGTAACACACACACCCAACTTTGTCTCCCTGCCTGACCATTTCCCAGCTTCACATGAAAACAAAATAAAGCACCCCTTTTCACAGACAGCTTCTGTGTGTAACCAGGAGACAGAATGGTGTGGTGGTTAAACTCCTGGGCCTTGAAGTCAGACAGCCCTGGTTTGGATCCTAAGCCCACAATTAGCTTGGAGTGGCCTCGGGCAGCTTACCTTACCCCTCCCCCTGCCCCATTCATCTGATAGCTGAGAATAGTAACCCTAACCGGAGGCTGAAGGAGACGGTGCCTGTGAGCAGCTCAGCCCAGGGCCTGGTGGGCAATAACTCTTCAGTCGTTAGCATAATTATGAGATTGCTTCCCCTTTAGGCCAACTGCTACCTACAACTGTGGCAGCCCCGAGCTACACTTTAAAAAGCTTTTGCTGGCTGAGAGACAGCGCTACCTTTGTTCTCGGTGATTGGTCAGGCCCTCAGGCGATGAGTGACCAGGCGATGAGTGACCGGGTGCCCAAGCGACCAGTCGGCTTCCGCCTCTTTGAGCTTTCATTAAATAATACCTTCATTATCAGCTCAAGAGGACATGGATCCCTGCCCCTGCCAATCCCCCCAGAACATCCCAGGAGGAAGCCAAGGGTTTTGTAGCCGAGGAGCTACAGCTCGCCACCCTGAGAGATCTGAGGGCAAGAACAGGGCAATATGCCTTGTGCTTTCCAGATTCATCCTCCCTCATTTGGTCCAAGAGCATCTCTGTAGGGGAGCAGAACAGGGATTTTTTTTTTTACCCTCCCCACCTTTTCAGAGGGGGCGGAAGCTGAATAGAGGTCAGTGTTCTCTGCACCCAGCTGCCATCCCCTGAGCATAGGACTCTGAAAAAGGAGGGACACGAGCTGGTGTCCCTGGCAGGTGGGGCGAATCCCCTGATGACTTCTGGAGCAGCGTCTCTGCAGTTAGAGGGGAAGCAGGGCCATCTCTCCGCCAGGCCCTGCCTGTCCAGGCCTGCCCGGCAGCCTGCCTGGTGCACCTGCCTCCCTCCTTCCTCCCAGCTCCTCAAGGCAAGCTCAGGGGACCATTTCTTCCTCTGCCAGGGCAGGATGCGAAGACCTCCCCAAGGCAAGTCACATCCATCTGATGTTGAATAAAAAGCTGCTACTGCGTCTGAAGTGACAACTCCCTGGTGGATGACGTCATGCTGTTTTGTTTGTCTCCGTGGACAGTGGGGATCCGATTTCAGTTGAGAAGAAAATGGTCTGGAGAAAATAGTTACTTCATTTGGAAAATTCCAAGAAGCCATAAATACAGTTTGCAGTTGATGAAAGTGCATTCACGGGTGGATTTGGGGATGGAAGAAGAGCTCCAAGAGGGCGGCCCTTCATCCCAGCTATGGCCACCGGCAGCCCCTGCTCCTCTGGGCTTTGGGCAAGACCCCCAGCAACTCCCTCTCCGCTGAGGAGACCCTGTAACCCAGGGGGAGATTGACTGGGGATGTGGTTTCCCTGATCCCACCCTAAATCGCCTCCTGCCAGTCCATCCCTGGAGTATCTCACACAAAGCAGCCCACTTCCCTCTCGTAAGTGGTTGGCCTGCATTTCTGAGTTGCTGTTAAAGCAAATTATAAATAACATCTCATTATCTTGTTTTCCTTTCTTACACACTTTCCAGCCTTACAATCTCTTGTGAATCCTTTTCTGTTCTTCATATCCTTTTCTCTTTTTTCCCCTACCGTTGGCACAGTGAGAAAGAGGGAATAAATAAAGGATGAAATCCTATTTTGCTTTTCATGAGAAACTGAAGAGGATAATTCCCAGTTCAGATCCCCAGCCCTGGGTCAGAGGGGAATGATCACAGCCAGGAAAGGCTTGGGGCAGATTGCTTATATCCAAGGGCAAGTGTTCAAGAAATGTTGCCTTTCCTTGACCATCTTTCCTTTCTCCTCTCTCTCTCCAATTATATAAAAATAATACAGCAAAATTATGGCTGGGGGGGGGTGCGTGGAACTTCCCAGGTGGCTCAGATGGTAAAGTTGTCTGCCTGCAATGAAGGAGACCCGGGTTCAATCCCTGGGTCGGGAAGATCCCCTGGAGAAGAAAATGGCAACCCACTCCAGTATTCTTGCCTGGAAAATTCCACGGACAGAGGAGCCTAGTAGGCTCCAGTCCATGGGGTCGCAAAGAGTCGGACAGGACAGAGCAACTTAACTTTCTTTCACTTTCACAGATTTTTGGAAGACACGAGAAAGTCTCCCTAACCCAGCCCCTCCTTCCATCCTTGCGTCCACCTGGCACCAGGTCCCCAGGACACTGAGCCCCTCATTCTGTCTTCCTTGTCCCCCGATCCCATTTTGGGGCACCCCTTACTGGGGCCTGGACTCCACAATGTTCCCAGGCTGTGGGAGCTGGTCTTTCCTGACCCTCGCTCACAGCCTCGTATTTCCATCTCAGACTCAGTTCCCAGCAGCACTAGGCCCCTTGTATTCATGCTGATTACGCAGAGCCCTTTCCCTTGACCTAAGACCTGGGCCTCAAGTACCTACTGGCCTGGGTGCCCAAGCAGCTCAGCCCCCAGTGCCCACTGCCGCCATCCTGGAGGTCTGAGCGGGGCCACCTTGGCCTCGACGCAGCCCCGAGGCACAGCAGTTTCCCGCCCAGCCACCTGGTCAGGGCAGGGGCTCTGGGACAGGACAGGGAGCCCGCCCTCTATCTCCCAATGCCCTCCCATTCTGCCTGGTTCCTGGACGTGTGGGAATTCAATAACCACCTGAGCAACCAAGGGGGAGGCCAAGTGTGTCTCCGGGAGGGCTTTCGGCCCCTCAGGCAAAGCATTGCCACATAATAGATGAATGAAAACAAAGCCAAGCTTCTTCAAAAGTCCCCATTAACCCAAGTAGTCAAATCCTGAAGGGGCCTTTGTGTTAATGGAATCCTGCTGTATCTCTTGATGACTTGAAATAAAGGGACCATCAGCTTGCATTTAGGAAATGTGGATTTTCAAGTTCGTGGGATTTGACTTCTAGACATCAGTAGTTTTTCCTCACAGATCAGGCTCCCCCATAAAAACCCAGTGCAAGACACTGAAGGAATTTTAAATCTTCTAGTAACCATACTTTTGATAAGTAATAAGAAACAGATGAACTTAATTTTTATAGTATATTTTATTTAATCTCAAATTTAATCTCAAAAAGTAAGATGGAATCAATATTTAAAAGTATTAATGAGCCATGTCACATTCTGTTTTGCCCTAAGTCTTTGAAATTTTGCCCTTTCAACACCCATCAGTCTGGACCGGCCACATTTCAAGTACTCAGTATCCGCACTGGGCTACAGTGCCGGACTGTTCAGTTCAGTTCAGTCGCTCAGTCGTGGCCGACTCTTTGCGACCCCACAGACTGCAGCACGCCCAGCTTCCCTGTCCACCACCAACTCCCAGAGTGTGCTCAAGCTCATGTCTATCGAGTCAGTGATGCCAAAAACAGGAGGAGTCCGGAGCCTCCCTCAATTTTCTCAGTCCTAACATGGCCTGGGATCCCCCAGACCCATCTTTTCTTTGCAGTCTTTTGTTTTAGCCTGGTCAGATCTGGGTGGATAAGTCTGGGGTAGGAGGTTTGCTTCCTCTGGAGAAACGTCATTAATTTACCTAACAAGCACTTATAGGGCGGCTTCTATGTGGCAGTCCTGTTCCAGGACTTTGGGACACAGCAGTGAACAAAACAGATCCCTGCCCTTGAGTAGACAGGCAATAAGAAGGAAACAAAATAGGTAAACGGATCGAAGAGCGTATTAGAAAGTCGTAAGTGCTGTGGAAACAGAGGAAAAAATAGAGCAAGGTAAGGAAATAAGTGCTGGGGATGGGGCGGGTTGCAGTATTAAATGTCACGGTCAGAGCAGGTCTCCTTGAGAAGGTGAGGTTTGAGCAAATCCATATGCAAAGATTTGAGACAAGGACGTTGGCCACTAGAGCATCCAGACAACACAGCTAGAGCAAAGACCCTCAGGTGGGCAGGGCGTGTTCAAGAAATAGCAAAATATGCAAACAACGTGCCTGGAGAGGAACGGGCAAGAGGGAGCGTGTCAGGAGATGAAACCACAGGATAAGCTGGTGGGGGCAGAGCAGGCAAGGCCTTGCAGGTCATTTCCAAGGACATGGCTTTTATTCTGAGACAATCATGATAGAATTTTGAATAACATTAAGTTAAGTGAAAGTCGCTCGGTCATGTCCAACTCTTTGCAACCCCAGGGACTATACAGTCCATGGAATTCTCCAGGCCAGAATACTGGAGTGGGTAGCCTTTCCCTTCTCCAGGGGATCTTCCCAACCCAGGGACTGAACCCAGGTCTCCTGCACTGCAGGTGGATTCTTTACCAGCTGAGCCATGAGGGAAGCCCAAGAATACTGGAATGGGTAGCCTTTCCCTTCTCCAGGGGATCTTCCCAACCCAGGAATCAAACCAGGGTCTCCTGCATTGCAGGCAGATTCTTTACCAACTGAGCTGTCAGGGAAGCCTTGAATAACAGTGCTCTGATTTAAATTTCAACAGGGTCCCTCTGGTTGCTGCACTGAGAAGAGAGTAGAGGAAGCCAAGAGTGGAGGCAGGAGGGTTAGGAGTCTACTTCAGCAGTCCAGATGAAAGGTGATGGTGCTTGGACCAGGGTAGTAGCAACAAAGATGATGAAGAATAGACAGATTATGTTTTTCAACGTAGAGTCCATGGGAGAAGAAAGAGTCAAGGGTGATTCCTGGGTTTTTATTCAAACAAAAGATTAGATGTCAAGGCCATCCACAGAGGTAGGAAAGGCTGTACATGGGCAGTTTTATGTGAGAAGACCTGGAGTTTAGTTTTGAAGATGTTGACTTTGACATGTCTTTTCAACATCCAAATAGAAATATCAAGTAGGCAGTTAGAATGATGAGTCTAGAATTTGGAGAAAGATCAGGACTGCCAAGACATTTGGATTTCTCAGCATATGGGTGGAGTTTAAAGCCTTGAGACTCAAGGAGACCATCTGAAGAGTGAGTACAGAGAAGAGTATCCCAAGACACCTCAACGTTAAAAGGTTGAGAAGATAGGAGAATCAGCAAAGGAGACTGAGGAGGAGTGAGATAGGAGGAAAACTAAGAGACTGGCACGTCCTGGAATCCAGAGGGAAAAAGTGCTTCAAGGAAAAAGGCATGAAGTGTGTAGAATGCTCCTGACAGTCAAGTAAGATGTGACTGAGAAATGAGATTTGGCCATTGGATTTAGCAACATGGAGGCCTCTGCATTTATAATGAGAGCAGGTTCCAGGGAGCAAAAGCATGACTGGTGTAGACTTAAGAGAGACTACGTGGGACAGAATTGGAGACACTGAGTACAAACACCTCCTTCGGAAGTCTTGCAGAAGCGCAGCTGGAAGGGTAAATGCAGTCAAGGGAAAGCTTCTTGTAAAAATCAGCTTTAGGGAACTCGCTGATGGTCCAGCGGTTAGGACTTAGGGCCTTCAATACCAGGGGCAGGGTTCAGTCCCTAGTCAGGGAACTAAGATGCTGAAAGATGTGTGTTGCAGCCAAAAAAAAAAAGTTTATTGAGGCATAATTTACACTTAAGTATTTACATTTGAAGTATGCGGTTCAATGAGTTTTGAAAGATAAATGTATCCATGTGACCACTGCAACAAAGATGTCTAACACGTCCATCACCCCCTCAAAATTCCCTCGTGCCCCTTTATAATCCCTCTCACCATCACTTCCGCAATCCCCAGCACCACTGATCTGCCTCCGTTCTCTTTTTACTAACTTTGTTTGCTTATTTGGGGCTGTGCTTGGTCCTTCTTGCTGTGTGGACTCTCCCCTGGTTCGACAAGCGGGGGTTCCTCTCTAGTTGTGGTGCAGGCTTCTCGTCGTGGTGGCTTCTCTCGTTGCAGAGCCCAGGCTCCAGGGCACACAGGCTTCAGGAGCTGCCGTGTGCACAGGCTCAGTAGTTGTGGTGGACGGGCTTAGTTGTTCCACGGCATGTGACATCTTCCCGGATCAGAAATCGAACCCGTGTCTCCTGCACCAGCAGGTGGATCTTTACCCCTGAGACTCCAGGGAAGCCGCCACTGATCTGCTTCTTGTTACTGAGATTAGTTTTGCCCTTTCTAGAATTTCATATAAGTTAAATCATCCAGGGTGTACTCTTGAGTCTGGCTTCTTTTGTTCAGCATGTTTTTGAGACATAACATCTTTTGTAGTGTTAAGTGGCATTCCATTGTATGCACGGATCACACTTGACTTTCCACACACTTACTGTTGGACATTTGTGTTGTTTCCAGTTTTTGGCTATTGTGATTAAAGATATGATGAATATTTGCATGTAAGTCTTGGTTTGGACATGAATTTTATTTTTATTGGATAGAAGTCTAGGAATAGAGTTGCTGGGTCATATCATAATGTATGTTTAATTTTATTAAAAAATTACCAAAATGTTTTCCAAAATGACTATTTAATTTTGCATTCTAACCAGTGATGTGTGAGTTCCAGTTGCTCTACACAGTTACCAAACACTTGCTACTGCCAGGAAGGCTTGTTTGTTTGTTTACAGAGTGCTCTGGTATACCGTTGGCCCAGCTTTCCCTAATGGTATCATCTTACAAAGCCATGGTATACTTGTCAAAACTAAGAAATTCACTTTGGTATGGCATCAACAGGGCTTCCCAGGTGGGTCAGTGATAAAGAATCTGCGTGCCAGTGTAGGAGACACAGGACACGAGTTTGATCCCTGGGTCAGGAAGATTCCCTGGAGGAGGAAATGGAAACCCACTCCTGTATTCTTGCCTGGAGAATCCCGTGGACAGAAGAGCCTGGCGGGTTACAGTCCATGGGATCGCAAGGAGTTAGACACGACTGAGAGGCTAAGCACAGCACAGCAAGGTTTCCTTATGATTCATCTGGGGTTACGGGTTTTAAGGAAGAACATTCCAGGGATGAAGTGCCCTTTTGATTAGATCATATGTGTGAATGATAGCAATGTGACTTATCATGTTGGCTTATCACGTGATGGGACCATCATCACTTGGTGAAAATGGTGTCCAACAGGTTTCTTTCCTATAAAGTTACTCTTTTATAAAATTACAGCTATAAATTTATAGCTTTTATAGAGAAAGCTTTCTCTATAAAAGATGAAGAAAAGAACAGTCTATCTGTATGTTGATAGAAATGAGCCTATAGAGAGTGAAATATAGGGAGAATGTCTTTGGCTTCTTCTGTAAGTGTTGAAAATCTTTTTCACTCTCAGAGTCTCCACCTTGTCCCATAAAAATTTCACTTACCCATAATTTAATGTCCTTAGGCTCTGGTGGAGGTCAAACGACCTGTTGACAAGATCAGGGCAGTTTTCCCTGGTGACCCCATGCTGGCTAAGAACTCCATGGAAGCAAGTGTCAGGTCTGGTCAACCCGCAGAACCCCCTGGTGCCGGTGGGGGGTGTGTGGGGGGGGTTGGCCTTTCTCCCTCCTGCTCAGCTGCTCAGCACAGAGGCGCTCAGTGTGGATGCGCAATTCTGGGGCTGGGGAAGAGCCCATGTTTGAGCAGAAAAGAGCCGAACATCTGTCATGGGGAGCTGTAGCAGCTGAAGCCTTCTGGGGGCAACTGTGGGGCCTGATAACTGTGGGGGAGAAATCTCGGAGAAGGAAGCAACACACGGAGCCCCATGAATCCTACTCAGAATCCAGAACAGTGGCACCTGTGTGGCTTCCACCCATCCCCTGGGGAGGACGGGGCTCCGGGAACAATGACCAGGGCCCTAAGCTCTGGCTGGGGGCTCAGGGGAACGAGGAATCTGAGCACCCCGGGGCACGAGATGAGATAGGCATGACCTTGGAGGCTCGGGTTAGAAACTCAATGATGGAAGAGACAGCCCCGAGAGAGAGGCCCGGGCCAGGCTCTTGGCCGCTGCCAGACAACTTATCATCCTCTCCCTCCCCCAGCCCCACCTCTGCAATCCCTGGGCTCAGAGATCTCTCATCTGGTTCCAACTGGGGAACTCCAGGCCCACAGGGTGCAGGGGTGGGGGGAGAGAGTGGTTATGACAAAGGAGACATATCCTGGCTGGCAGAAATGATCTCCAGGCATGTATTTTGCAGAGGCCAGCAGTATGGTGTCTACAGAGATGTATACATCTGCAGATGAATCAATCCACACCCAGCCCTGTCACTGTCGAGAGGAAGGTGGTAAATTCCCTCTTGTTCAGAGAAGACCTCTCTTCTCAACCAGCGGCCCACGGGTTTCTCACCAAGATACCAATTCATTGTACAGGGAAGGGAACTTACCATGTGGAAATTCCCACTTCCTCTGGAGAACAGTGCACGCAGGGTTAACCTCGGTGAGTAAGAACCCACCCCACCACCCCCATGCCTCTGAGGACAGCTTTGCTCTCTGGATGGCTGCAGCCACCCCAGGTCTTATCCAAACTCTCAGCCCAAGTCTGAAAAATGCCCGGGACCAACCTAGGAGGCAGTCTCCGAGCACCAACATTGATGGACTGAAGCAGTTATCCAAGATTTTTCCTGCCCTGCATCTCGTCCTTCTGAAGCAGCCTTTCAGCTTTCCTTAGGGGAGCACTCTTTGACCCTCTCTGTTGATGTGCTTCTGTAGGGGAACCTGGTCCAGGCCCTAGGACTGGACACAGAACCCAGGCTGGAGACTTCACTGGTGGTCCAGTGGTCAAGCATCCGCCTGCCAATGCAGGGGACATGGGTTTGATCCCTGCTCTGGGAAGATTCCACATTCCTGGGGGTAACTGAGCCTCTGCGCCATCACTATTGAAGCCCCACACTCTAGAATCCGTGCTCTTCAACAAGAGAAGCCACCATGATGAGAAGCCCTTGAACCACAAGGAAGAGTAGCCCTCGCTCATTGCAACTAGAGAAAAGTCCAAGCACAACTCTGAAGACCCATTGCAGCCAAAAATAAATAAATAACTAAATTTTAAAAAAAGAACCCAGGCTGGGCCAATCAGAGACAACTTCAGCAGACTCTGCTAGTTTGGGAGTGGAGCTGATGCTAAGGAAAGGGGAGCTAAGAGGTGAACAGAATCCTGAGAGCATCCTGGCTCCGGCTGGTATTTTAACTTGCAGAGTCAGGCGAATTCCTCTCCATCTTTCCCTCTCTCTCCTTCTTTCCTTCCCTCCTTCTGTCTTTCTCTTTCCTTCCTCCCTCCCTTCCAGCATTCCTCCTCCTCCTCATTCTTCTCTCTCTCTCTCTCTCACTTATTTCGGCACAGTCCAGTTTGAGTTTGGTTTTCGTCTCTTGTACTAAAATTGTTCCCCCAAAATACCCTGATGGCATTTCCACTTCATGTGCCTGCCCATCCCCCCCCTCCTGCCTTCGACCCTGAGAAAGGCTGATGCTGTGGTGCTGTGGAGGCTACCAAACCATCCCAACCTCCAGCCCCTTCTGTCCCTGATAGTGTGAAATAAGAACAGAATTTTCAGTTGAATAAACGTATCGTTCTGTTATTGCCTTCCCTGGTGGCCCATACGGTAAAGAATCCACCTGCAATGCAGGAGACCCGGATTCGCTCCCTGGGTCGAGAAGATCCCCTGGAGGAGGGCACAGCAACCCACTCCAGTATTCTTGTCTGGAGAATCCCATGGACAGAGGATTGGCAGGCTACAGTCCATGTGGTTGCAAAGAGTCAGGCAGGACTGAGGCCACTTAGCACACTTGCTTGCATCTTTCTATTATATAAATAATACAAAAATTAACTTTTTTAACTTAGAGAAGAGGGGGAGAATTACTCCTAAACCAGCTACTGTGAGCATTTTAGCTTATTTCCTTACAAAGCTTTCCCGACACAGTCATATCGTTACAGACCCCAGCGCACAGAGTGTATACCACTGTTGTCATCGTCACCATCACTATACAGGTATTGTCATTAGCATTTCTCTTTCTGTGGTTTTTAAAAGTCTATTTTCAACAGCTTCCCTTCAGCTGTTGTAAGATTGGAAAGTAAGGAATGTATAGCGTAAGCCCACTTGCTGAGGTGGGAGCTATTACTATAGCTAACTGTTTTTTTGTTGTATCTGGGAGCTGAGTTTGATCACCTGGAGATTTATACAGATGCCTGGATTGTACCCCTAGAGATTCTGATTCGATAGGATCCATGGCGGGGGTGGGTTCCAAGAATTCGTGTTTCCAAGCAGCTGCCAGGTGATGCCAGCGCTCAGGTCTCAGCTTGTGGAACTCACCCTGGGGCTAAGACGCATTTGCTATTCAGCTGATATGTAAACATATTCAAGCATGAGAAGCCCAGATATAGACGAATCCCAACTTTCAGTTTAAGAGTCATTTACGAAACACTAATTCGTACACCTGTGGTTTTTCAGAAGCCCACGTTTTTCTTGGGGGCCAAGTTTCCATGGGGAAGTATGACCTAGAGCTTCACATCTAAACCCCATGGGGTCCCCCGATTTCACACAGGCTGAAAAGGAGAAACATTGTGAAGTGAAGAAGGTTTCTTTCACTATTCTTTTCTAACTTTCGTCCAGTTGGTTAGAGGTTAAGGGGCCAACCGTGGGGGCTGGAGCCTTCAGTTCAGTTTCGTATTTACTGAGTGTTGCAGACTATTCCGGGGAGGTGACGATGAACAGAACGTGGTTCCTGCCCTGTAGGCGTTGACCACCAGTGGAAAGAGAGAGGAACACAAAGTAAAGAAATGTTGGGTATCTTGAGAAAGAGCGAGGGTCGAGGGAGGTCAGGTTCCCTGGGAGCACAAGAAGACCCCAGGCAGCCTCAGAGGGTCAGGACCCTGAGCTCAGGAAGACGAGGGGAGGGAGGGGAAAGGGCGCCGAGGTGCTCTTAGGTGAGGGTGGTGAGACAGGGAGGGCGAGGAGGGGCAAGGCCCAGACTGCCTCAGCCTGGCTGGCCTGGAACCTCCCGTGTTTTGGGTCCTTGAGCCCAAGAGCAGCTGGAGACTGCTGGAGGATTTTCAACCAGTCAGCTAAGTGGAATGACGTGGTTTCTCTGATTGCTCAAAATGTTGCCTCCAAGACAACATATTTTGATCAACCATTCCCCGAGCTCACTTTAGGCCTGCACACACTGGGTCACCACAAGGCCCTGTCAGCTGGGACCACAAGTCTGTCTAAGGACAGTGTACTGTATTAACTGCTGGTAACAGCAGTGACTTACTGAAATACAGGTGTTTTCTCTAGAAAGCAGTCCAGGGTTCATAGAGGGGCCCAGTGATCAAACTCAAGTGCTTCTAGCATTGGAACCGACTATTCTTGACTGCCTTGCTACTCAACGCGTGGCCCGATGCTCCACTGCTGGGGATGAGTTAGAGCAAGTGTTCTATCATGCAGAATCCCAGTCTGTCTTGTAACTAACCCCCACGTGATTTACTTGAATGCCTGTAGTTGAACAAGTTGCCCTAATCACTTACTGCAAAGGAGATGGCTCACCCCAAGGACTTGGACTTTGGTTAGGTGAATTTAGGGAGGGCCCAAGAAGGCAGGGCTTTGCTCTGGACTGACTTCTGTCAGGAAATGGGACGACTTTATGGTCGGGTACCTTGGAAGTCTTATCTGTAAGGAGGATAGACTAGATCAAAGCTAAAGTCACAACTGATAAAAAAGCAGCTGTCATTCATATTAGCCAGAGGAAGGAGATGTTCAGCATTTTGTGCTTGGTTTTGTCTGCATTTAGGTAAACTTGTGAAGTGGTCCATTTTACTCAATTTATGGCCTCACAGGCACAGAATGGCCTTGCCTGATGTTGGTCTTATATGAGATTGTTTAGACTAAGGCCTGGCTAAGGTCATTGTTGTTCAGTTACTAAGTCATCTCTGGCCCTTTGCAAGCCCATGTACTGTAGCACACCAGGCTTCCCTGTCCTTCACTATCTCCCGGGTTTGCTCAAACTCATGTCCGTTGAGTCAGTGATGTGATCCAACCATCTTATCCTCTGTAACCCTCTTCTCCTCCTTCCCTCAATCTTTCCCAGCATCAGGGTCTTTTCCAGTGAGTTGGCTCTTTGCATCAGGTGGCCAAAGTATTAGAGCTTCAACTTGAGCATCAGTCCTTCCAATGAATATCCAGAGTTGATTTCCTTTAGGATTGCCTGCTTTGATCTTGTACCCCAAGGAACTCTCAAGTCTTCTCCAACACCACAGTTCAGTAAGGCAGTAGGGGAGATTGGGTATAGAGTTGGCACTGGCAGTCTATTGCTCAGACAGGGAGGCCGGGGCTCAGGAATGGGGAAATTCCAGGCCTTGGAAGGTGATTTTTATCTTCTCCTGCTTGTCAATATTTAACATTCCTACTGCTAGTTGGGTGGGACCTTCACAAAAAAGAATAAGCCTGTCTCCAGGGTCTGCAAGAAATTCTAGTAAAGTAGAATCTGCTTCTCAAGTTTTCCATACCAGTGGCTGGAACAGTGAGGGGTCTAAATGAGTTGAAACTGTCCTCTGCCACTGGTGGGAGAGCCATTGGAACAAGAAAGGACAGCTCAGAGAAGAGTCAGTCTGGTGTGGCAGAACCAATGCAACACTGTAAAGTAATTATCCTCCAATTTAAAAAAAAGGAAAAAAAGCCGGCCACCAGTGGTGTCATGATAACGCCCACCTCACAGTGATGTGCCCCATCCCCACCACACACAGAACCACCCGCTTACATAGACCCCCACCGTCTTCAGAGTGTCCCAGGCATTTTCTGGAAATCCCCAAAGGGACTCCTCACATATCCTCTTCACAGTGCCAGCTGCCAGGTTGATTGCCTCATTTAACACAAGTTTACTGAATACCTTCGAGACACCAAGCCCTGTGCTAATGATGTCATATGAATGATTCAGGTGTCAGAGAGATGCGTCCCTGATTGTAGACAGCTGACAGCTAATTGAGGGAAGACTCTAAGACATCTTGTTGCTGCTGCTGCTGCTGCTAAGTCGCTTCAGTCGTGTCCAACTCTGTGCGACCCCATAGATGGCAGCCCACCAGGCTCCTCCATCCCTGGGATTCTCCAGGCAAGAACACTGGAGTGGGTTGCCATTTCCTTCTCCAATGCATGAAAGTGAAAAGTGAAAGTGAAGTCGCTCAGTCGTGTCTGACCCTCAGCGACCCCATGGACTGCAGGCTCCTCTGTCCATGGGATTTCCCAGGCAAGAGTACTGGAGTGGGGTGCCATTGCCTTCTCCGACATCTTATTGAGTATCGTCTACAAAAATATATACAATCATAAATTGTGGAAGCATTGTGATAAAAATTATCTGATAGTGACCAACAGTAGACAGGGTGTTCCTTAAAAATATGCCAAGCGTCTTGGTATGTTCCCAGTTCAGGACACAACTGCTGTTTTCTCAGCAGGAAGGAGTTTCCCCCTGCACATCTTCATGACCTGCTTCTCACTTCCTTCAGGCCTTCCTTCAAGGTCACTTTCTCGAGGCCGCCTTCCCCTGTGGCCCCCTTCCCCTGTGGCCCCCTCCCAGCCCCGACTCCCTAGCTCCTGTCCTCATTCTCTATTCTCCCTGGTTTTACCATCTACCATCTTGTATATTGGTTTACTGATGGTCTCCCCTCCCTCCACCAAAAACTTCCTTCCAAGAGATCAGGGTTTTTCCCCTGTTTTGTCACTGCCCCCAGAGTCTAAAAAGAGCATGTGATAGTGCTTCAGTGAATGCGTGTTGGATGAACGAATGAGTGAGTGAGTGATGAGCACAGGAAGGGGCCATCAGGGAGGACCCCTGGGACCACGATGGCGACTCGTCTTTTCCCCCTCGGGAAGCAGATGAAGCAAGGGTGAAGGAGATTCGATTTGTGTTTTATCACTTACACTTGGAAAAGGCCAAGGTGGAAATGGGGATGGGGTCCAAGGTGGGCAGCCATGGCAGTGGCCGAGCCAGAGAAAATCGCGCTTGGATAAGATGGTAGGATGTGGGGGACCAAACTGGGCAGGTTGAGGGACAGGTTAGAGGTGGAGAGGACCAGATACTGGATCGTGCTGAGTGGGAGAGGAGTGGAACCTGGCCCCTAGAATTCTGGCCTCAACTCCTCAAGATGGGCAGAAGGGAGGAGGAACAGGTGGGGGCCAGTCACGAGTCTCCCTTGGAGTGTGTTTTCCCTCTCCTGCTCTGCCCCAGCTGTCAACATCTGCAGCCTCCGATGGAGCATGGCCAGAGTCTCAGCATAGCCACTAAGACCGTGCCCATCTGGGAGGGCTATGGCCGTGCAAGTGTGCAGGAAAAGGGTTGCCTTTCCCTGTCACTAAACAAAGAATGCTGCCTGGAGCCCATCAAACCAGCAGCCCTCCCTGAGTGTGCACTCAGAGGGGATCAGGATGAAGAGTAAGGCTCCAGGCTCCAGACAGCCAAGGTGCCGATCAAAGCAATGATTTCAGTGAGCCCAGACTCTTGCATCTTCCCATACTTGGAAAAGCGCTAAGTTCATTAACTTGAAATGTCTGATTTTCTTTAATTAACAGTCATCTTTTGATGTTCTGACTACCTGATTTTATATATATATATATATATATATATATATATTATAATTCCTATATCCTGGCTCCTCCCTTACCCCTTGGGAGTTCTCTGTCCAAGAGGCTGTCTTCTGGACTTAAGTCCTCAGTGTGTCTGCCAAATAAAACCTAACACCCAAGTTTTAGGTTGTGGCCTTGGCACCTACTGAGGCAGCCATAATCAGTTCCACACAGAAGTGGGCTATGCCTGCCCCCCACCTCTCAGGTCCTCACCCCTCTAAGGTCCCAGGGCCTCACTCCAATCCCTCTTTTCTTGGGGGTGCCCGCTCCAACCCCACCTGCCCGCCTCCACTGACTCGCAAGACCTGCTTTACCGTGCCAATGACCCGAGGGGAGACGCCGACCTCAGCCAGCAGCGAGGCAGGCTCCCAGCCAGCAGAGCAGATGCCCGGCCCATCTGCTCAAGAGCTGCCCATACCCAACACCCAAGCTGGCACTGGAGTCAGAGGGGCGGGGAGAACTCGCCGGAGCCTGGGACCCACAGGTGACATACTCTCCAAGGGCCCAGCCTCCTCCCAGGGCTCTGTCCCTAGCTTCAGGGGAATTGAAAGAGGCCTCTGACAAGCCCCCAGGCCAACAGAGTCCAGTCTCGGGGTCTGCAGGTTCCCCTGTTGTTCTCACTTCCCTCCCCAGCCCCACCTTCCGTCCCCCAGATGCATCCCCATCTCCTCCCCACCCCGCCTCCTCCATGAAGTCAGCCCTGCCTCCTTCTGCTCCTTTGATCGTGTTCTCCTTGGGGCTCTTGGGCCCCTATATCCTTATCTGAGGGTTTGGGGCTGCGTGTTTCAGTCCAGTCCAGTCGCTCAGTCGTGTTGGACTCTTTGCGACCCCGTGGACTGCAGTGCGCCAGGCTTCCCTGTCCATCCCCAACTCCCGGAGCTTGTTTTCACCTCCTGCTTTTTAATTCCTCCAGGCCCGAGGGTCTGTGTGACATTCCTACAGAGAGGGGTGGCAGATGCAGACGGCAGCTGACCAGACACACATTCAAGACCAGCCTGCTACTGTGTGACCCCAGCTAGGAGCTTAACGTCTCTGTGCCTCACTGATGAGTGAGGATACTCATGCCTACCCGAGAGGCTCCCGGGAACATTAAATGAAACTCCATTTGCAAAGAACCCAGGCCAGTATCTGATGTGCAGCAGAGACACGGCCTTTATTCCCATGTGACAAGTCTCCCCCCTCCCCATACACGACAGCATGCCAGGCATCCGGCAGGGGTACAGGAAGGGCTCGGTGGCCAGGTGGGCTGAATCTGGATCTGTAGTTGGCTCACGTGGGTTAGGCACTAGAGCACTTGTTTCTCTCTGGACTTGTCTCCTATCTGCGGGTTTGAAGAACTACAGGCTGATGTCTCATTTCTTCAGAGACTGAGCCGGCAAAGACATGTCAGGTCAAGTTCATGGATAAGTGTAGAAATGGACATTGACCCCTCTCAAGGGGTGGAGAGAATCTTTCTCACAAAAATTGTCACCATTCATTCTACTCTTTTCCTCCCTAAAAGCATCCCTAAAGCAGGAGCAGGTTTTGAGGCAAACTTATGTCTGAAAGACAGATTTTAGAGACACTCTTTGGAGATCTTTCTTGTCCTATCTGACCTTTTTGCTGTGATTGAGGACCTAATGAAAATCAGTGAGCATCTCCAGAGTGTGTGGTCATCATGATGCCTCCCTGATCCACAGGTCCCCGACCAGCCCCAGGTGTATTTTATACCCATATTCTCTGTCATACCCACGACAACCCCATCCTACAGGTGAGGAAACTGAGATTTGGCAAGCTCACACAGCTGGTAAGTAGCAGAACCAAGATGTCCATTCTGCTTGACCTGTCCCAGCCCATACTCCTGCCACAGGGCCACTCCCCTTGGTAATGGGATGAGCACTGGCCTGGAATCTGAGAAGCCAGCTCTGAGCCAGTGATGGATGCCCTCCCTGGAACCTCAGCTGCATCCCTTTCTACACGGGGAGAGGAAAGGCCACCCTCCCACTGCCCAGGCGAGGGTTTGGGGTGGGGGCAGGAAGAGAGCAAAGAGTGAAAATAAATTTCTTTTTAATTGACAGCTAACCAGATTTTCTCTGGCAGCAATTTATATCTATTTCCCCTCATTCAGGCAGCTGGGAATATGAGAAAAGCATTCAGCCGTTTGAAGAGTACTATTTAACTCATGACAAAGAGCAGTTCTTTTGAATCTCTGAGAATTTTCTGTAAGTCACATGTCATTTTCACTTTCACCTATGAAACTGAAGCTCACATTCACCTTTGTAAAAAAGCTTCCCAGGGGCGGGGGGTGGGGGCGGGGAGGGTGTCGTGGAGAGGCAGCCAGCAGCAGAGACTGGGTCTCAGGCCTCCCTGGAAGCACAGACCGTCCCAGCAAGTCGCCGTCTTAGGCTCAGACCTGAACTTGTTTTGGAAGAAAGACCTGAAAAAGGTCACAGTGAACCAACAGAAAATCATCAAGGTCTGTGTTCCTCTCAACTCACCGTGGGCTTGGGCTCACTGCAGCAGCTCCCGGGAGCCCACAGGGAAAAGCCAGGCTGGGAGGAAATGGAGTTCCCCAGGCTGGAGAGGAGCCCGAAGTTTGGACGAGACTCTGTCCCACACCTGCTTCCCTCATAAGGCATCCCCTAGCTCCCTCGTAAGGGACCCTGCCAGGTAGAAACCAGACCAGCGCTGGGCCAGGAGCCAAAGCAAGGGCTTACCTGGTAGGAACATCTGCTAAGCTCTTTGAACCAAATGAAAACCCTGCTATTTAAATGATCATAAATTCCTACAGCAGTTTCCCCCAGTACCCTGGCTGTCATGTTAATGGAATCATTTTCCAACTTAATAGGTACTTGCACAGGGCCAAGTGTGTGTGTGTGTGTGTGTGTGTGTGTGTGTGTGTGTGTGTGTGTGTGTGTGTTGTGTGTGCATGTGTGTGCACGCATGCATCTGTGTGTGTGTATTTGTACATGCCTGCATTTTTCAGGAGTGAGGATATTTGCATAACATAGATATGGTGGCAGATACTAGATAAACAGGAAGTTTCAGACCTGGGCCATTTCCTTTCACTGTGAATCAGCCCCTCTGTCTTCTCATACTGAAATGGTGGAAGTCACAGGGGATGGCTTGGGAATGCGCAGTACAGGAGAAAGCGCAACGGTTCCCAGTCCCCTTTTTGGTGGGGGGCTTCCCTGGATGCCCACCCCTGCTGGCGCTTCTCAGGCCCCTGCTCTCCACCCACCCAGCTTCCAATAGCCCTCCAGATGCTTAGACACCGGCCCCAAACACATCAGCCAGTGTCCAGCCACACGGCATTCATTCCACCAGTGCTTGGAGGAGGCCGGGCTGGGGAGTTGGGGGCACCTTAGCTCCTGGTTCCCCGGGGCCCAGGTTTGTGTTCCAGAAAGGTGATGCAGGGTAAGAAGCACACCCAGAACGTGCACCACAGTCCCTGGATTCAGACCCTCGGGCTAACCAGAAAGGCCTTGAGCCACCTGCTTTGAACTCTGAGCGTGAGTTTCCCTATTGGTCTTGTGGGGCTGATAACGGCCTTCTGCGGGTTTAGAGCTGTGATGCAGTACATATGAAAAGCAGGGAATAGCAAGCATCAGTTAAAAGCACAGGCTTTGGAATCAGACATCTGAATTCAAAACCCAGTTCCATTGTGTTCTGGATGTGAGACTTGGGGCCAATTACCAAACTTTTCCGAGTCTATTTGCTCATCTGTGAAATGCAGATAAAAAGAGTCGTCAAGGGAACTCTCCCACACTGTTGGTGGGAATGTAAGTTAGTGCAGCCACTGTGGAGAACGGCATGGAGATGCCTTAAAAACTAAGAACCAAACTACCATATGATCCAGCAGTCGCAGTCCTGAATATGTAAAAATGAAACCACCACCCAATGTTCACAACAGCACTGTTTATAATAGCCAGGACATGGAAACAGCAACACAAGCATGCATCAGCAAATGATTGGATTAAGAAGAAGTGTGTGTGTGTGTGTGTGTGTGTGTGTGTGTGTGTATGTACATATATATATATGTACATACACACACACATTGTATATACATGTATATACATATGTATACACACACAATGGAATAATACTTAGCTGAAAAGAAAAAAAGAAATGTTGCCATTTGCAGCAATGTGATAAGCTAGAGATTACTATGCTCGGTGAAAGAAGTTAGAGAAAACAAATACTCTATAATATCACTTACAGGTGGAATCTAAAAATATATACAAATGAATATATATGAAAAGCAGAAATAGACTCACAGGCTTAGAAAACAAACTTCTGGTTACCAAAGAGGAAAGGGAAGGGGAGAGGGACAACTTCGGGGTATGGGATTAACAGATAGAACTACTATGTATAAAATAGATCAGAAATGAATATACACTGTATAGCACAAGGAACTATAGCCATTATCTTGTAATAATTTATAAGGGAGTATAATCTGAAAAAATACTGGATCACTGCTGTACACCTAAAACTAATATAATCCTATAAATCAACTATATTTCAATAAAAAAGTGATCCACCTGACAGCCTGTTGAGAGGGTGAAATGGCATATTACTTGGCACCCAGAACAGTGTCTAGCTCACAGGAAACTCTCAACTCTGTGAACCAACTTTCCTACTGCCTTCTCCCCTTCTTCCTTCCTCCGGCCTCACCCAACACAATAAGACCTGTGAGGTAGGGACCACTGCTGAGCTTCCCCAGTGAGCACCCAGCACCTGGCTGGGCACATAGTAAGGTTTAAAAAATCAGTTGAATAAATGAGTGGAAGTTCTTGGTTCCTAGCAGGTGCTGAGGAAATACAGCTGTATAAGACAAATCAGTACGAAAACCATGCTCTCTCTGTTGTTGAAATCCCTAAAAGAGGGCCAGTATGGAATAAAGATTATAAGCATCATGGGCTTACACAGCAGTCAGATCTGCTGTGTCCTTTAACTTCTCTCAGCCTCTCTTTCCTGATCTGTAAAATGGGTACAGTAGTACTAACTCACCCACTACTGTGAATTACTGGGTTGTTTTAGGGTTAAATGCAGGCAAAATACTTAACACAGCACTCTGCACATAACTAGCATGTGGAGGAATGTGTCCAAGAAATCCCAGCTTAATGACCCTTCAAGAAGATGATTCCAAGACTTGACTTTTTTTCCCAAGAGGACAAGTCTTAGGCCTGGCATCCCTCCTGCCTCATTTCTCTTGGTTCTCCCTTTCCCAACAATGTCCCTCTTCCTTCTTAGGCTGAGTGGTCTTTTCTTATTGAAGAGTTGGCACTTCTGAAGCCCAGCTCCCCCCATCACTGTGGGATTGCTGCACAGACAGCAAACCATGCCCTCCTGACCCCACCTTTCTGTGCTGCGTGCACAGGGGTGTGGGGGGTCCAGGGGTGTGGGAGGCTTGTCTCTGTAAGGAACACAACACACTTGCCCAGGTGTATTTACTTTGGGGCTTGGACACAGTGGACATACAGGTGAAGCGCCAAGATCTGTACTCAGCACGGCTTTGCATCCAGGCTCTGCGCAGACAAGCTGTCTGATCTCAGGCAAGTCTGGTACCCTTTCTCAACCTCAATTTCCTAATCTGCAAAGTAGACACCAATGCTAGTTGTTGTTCAGTCGCTCAGTCATGTCCAACTCTTTGTGACCTTATGGACTGCAGCACACCAGGCTTCCCTGTCCTTCACTATCTCCTGGAGTTTGTTCAAACTCATGTCCATTGAGTCAATTATGTCATCCAACCATCTCATCCTCTGTCGTCCCCTTCTCCTCCTTCCTTCAATCTTTCCCAGCATCAGGTCTTTTCCCAATGAGTCGGCTCTTTGCATCAAGTGGCCAAAGTATTGGAGCTTCAGCTTCAGCATCAGTCCTTCTAATGAATATTCAGTGTTGATTTCCTTTAGGATTGACTGGTTTGATCTCCTTGCAGCCCAAGGGATTCTCAAGAGTCTTCTCTAGCACCACAGTTTGAAAGAATCAATTCTTTGGCACTCAGCCCTTCTTTATGGTTCAATTTTCACATCCGAAGATGAAGCCCTTAGCTTTAGCTAGACAGACCTTTGTTGTTTTTTGACTATATAAACATTTGTGATACCAATGCTAGTACCCAGGGCTGATTTTGAAAACAGTTAATAACCAGCTTTGGCGCTAAGCTATTAGATGAATGCCAGTAAATACAGGCACAACTGCTAAATATTAACTCTGCTGATTTCTACTGCAGAGGCTGCTACGGCTCCTGGCACAGTGGAAATACCCTAAACATTAGCTATGGTTTTTATGTTTAGCTCATGTCACACAGTTCCCAGAGCAGTCCCCAGGGGCAGAACACTCAGAGAAGCGATGCCCCTGGAAAGACCTGGCCTTTGTTTTCTCCCATTTTGACTAAGACCCCCTTGCCTCTCTTTGCTCACCAGAGAGTCACAGAAGTGCTGCGGATGTGAAAGGACCTTGGTCTTCTCTGCCCAGTGCAAATCATAGTCTGTCCCTGTTTCCCATGGCTGGGAGCTGGTTTCCCATGGCTGGGAGCTGGTTTCCCCGTGAACGTTCTCTGCAGATCTTCCTCACAGTCACAGAAGAGCCAGACACCTTGTGACCGAGTCACGGAGTCTGTTCACAGTACCTGCCGAGCCAGTGAGAGGCTGACACATCAGAGTGGGCCCTCGTGCCTGGATGCCTGGATGGAAAGATGCAGCGATTTGATTGTGCATGTGCTGCTGGACATCTTCTGTGTCTGAGGCCAGAGTCGCCTTCTCTCCTGATATCACTCCTTGGACCAGGTCTTTGAAAAGGGTCCTGGGCGTGCAGAGCATGGAAGCAAGCCCTCCATGGCAGCAGAAGTTGATCCTCAGGCACTCCCATTCTCCTTCCTGCACCCCAACAATCCAAAGCAAGAAATACCAAGGACAGTGGGCCCAGCAGCCCAGAGGCTAGAGGTCATCTCTGCCCCCCAGGCAGAGTCTGCTAGAGGCCACGCCTGCTAGGGCCCAGGACAGTCGGTCACCTTGGAGGCCTGTGAATAAAGTAGTCGTCTCCCTTCCTAGACCCGGTGGCCCATTTGTGTCCTGGGCTGCGTATCTATGAAGTCCTGTGCTGTCGCCTCATAAAAGATGCTCCCATCCCACTGGAGTGAGTATGGACGCAGCCAGAGAGTGAGATGCCTGTAACCTGGGTGATGACTGCCCATCAGAGCTAAATAATACAATGCAAACCCAATGGGATTTTCTAGTAACTTTGTCAACAAAATAACATAACACTGTAATCATAAAGCTGCCATTTCTTGTCTGTGGACTCTGCTCTGACCTCTAGCAGGTATTTATACATATTCTGTCCTTTGGGGGTATTTCTTGCCAAAAGCCATGAGAAAGGAAGCATAATCACAATAATAATTATTATAATTTAATTTAGTAATAATCAGTAAGTATAAAACAAATTTTATTTTAATAAAACACATGTTAAACTTTTTCAGCATGCTAGGCTTTGTGCTCATTGTCTTATAACTCACATCTCACTTCATGATCCCCATAATGTAAGTACTATTATTGCCCCATTTCACAGATAGGTAAGGGGAGACCTGGGACTCCAGGCCAGATCCACAGCTGCCAGACCCTGTGAACTTCCTCATAGGCTCCACTCAGCCTCCCTTGTCAGCCCTGCTTCTTCTCATTCATCTTCAGCCAGGGAAGGGGAGGGCTAGGAGACTGAGGGACCCACAGCCAGCATGCAGGCCACTGAATTGGCCAAGCACCAGAATGCAAACCCTCCTGGCAGGTCAGAATTCTGGGGCTGGCTTCCCACCACCTCCCCGCCAGTCGGTGCAGACTAGAGGTAACTCACTGCTTTGTGCACTATGTGTAATGTACTAAATCCCTTCAGTTGTGTCCAACTCAGTGCTACCGCATGGACCTGTCCGCCAGGCTCCTGTCCATGGGACTCTCCAGGCAAGAATACTGGAGTGGGTTGCCAAGCCCTCTTCCAGGGATCAAACCCATGTCTCTTATGTCTCCTGAATTGGCAGGAAGATTTTTTACTTCTAGCGCCACCTGGGAAGTCAATTTACCCGTTCAGTTCAGTCGCTCAGTTGTGTCCAACTCTTTGCAGCCCTATGGACTGCAGCACACCAGCCTTCCCTGTCCATCACCAACTCCCAGAGCTTACTCAGACTCATGTCCATCGAGTTGGTGATGCCATCCAACCATCTCATCCTCTGTTGTCCCCTTCTCCTTCTGCCCTCAATCTTTTGCAGCATCAGGGTCTTTCCCAATGAGTCAGTTCTTCACATCAGATGGCCAAAGTATTGGAGTTTCAGCTTCAGCACCAGTCCTTCCAATGAATAGGACTGATTTCCTTTAGGATAGACTGGTTGGATCTCCTTGCAGTCCAAGGGACTCTCAAGAGTCTTCTCCAACACCACAGTTCAAAAGCACCAATTCTTTAGTGCTCTGGAGAAGCCAGTGGCAAACCACTTCAGTATTATTGCCTTGAGAACCCTGTGAACTTACTCCCTTAGTTCAAATTAAATAATGAGGATAACTTCTGTCACCTGCACCGATAGCTCTGTTTTAGCTACTCAAACCATTAGATTTGACACTTTGGGAGCTGAAATGAAAGGAATGAGGACCGAATAACCTTAGCAGCAAATGCAGAGCTGCCATATCCTTCCCCACGGCCCCAGTTTCCCCTCTTATTAACACCTTGCATTTGTGAGTCACATTCCTTATCATTGACGAACCAATACTGATACATTATTATTGACTCAAGTCCATAGTTTATTTTTTATTTAATTTATTTATTTGGCTGTGCTGGGTCTTCGTTGCAGCACACAGACCTTCCATCTCCATTGCCACCCATGGGATCTTTAGCTGCAGCATTCAAACCCTTAGTTGCCATGTGCGGAATCTAGTTTCCTGAACAAGGGTGGAACCCGGATCCCTGCATTACAAGCTTGGAGTCTTAGCTACTGGACCACCAGGGAAATCCTAGAGTCCATAGTTTGCATGAGGGTTCACTCTTGATGCTGTACACTCTAAGATTTGGACAAATGTATAATGACACGTATCCACCACTACAGTTCTGTAGAGAACAGGTACACTGCCCCCCCCCCCCGCCCCAACCCGCCAAGTCCTGTTTCACAGGTTTAACCCTCTCTCTCCTCCAGTCCCTCACCTCTCACCTCCTATCCCAACTCCTGGCACCATTAACCTTTTTATTGTCCATAATTTCACCTTTTCTAGAATATCACATATATTAATAGTAGTTGGAATTATACAACCCATAATAAGCTTTTTTTAAATCGTCTTCTTTAACTTAGTAATATACCTTTAAGTTTCCTCCATGTCTTTTCATGGTTTAGTGGCTCACTTCTTTTATCCTTGAATACTACTTTATTGTCTGGAGGTAACACAATTTATCCATTCACCTACCACAGGACATCTTGGTTGCTTCCAGGTTTGGCCAATTATGAATAAAGCTGTTATAAATATCTGTGTGCAGGTTTTTGTATGAAAGTTAAGTTTTCAAGGAGACCAGTTGCTGGGTAAGTGCATGTTTAGTTTTGTAAATAGTATTTTAAACTTAATTTTACCTTGCATATTGTGTGTTTTAACGAAAGTGCTTAAGCTGTGCTGGGGATTTGCGATTCGTTCAAAAAGAGCAAGAGCCTCCTCAAGTATAAAAGCCTAGTTCTCCAGCCTCCTTCCTGTCCTCACCTTTTAGCCTTTCCATCCTTCTCCACTGTCTGGGGACACAGGAAATCTGACCTCAGGCCCACCAAGCTAGGGTTCAGTGCCAACACCTGGTTCATACCTTCTCCAGGACAGGGAAGTAATTCCACGGCTTTTTTGTTACCATGCAGCACGTGGGATCTTAGTTCCCTGAACTCACACCCTTCTGTGTGGAAGCTTAGAGTCATAAACACTGGACCACCAGGAAAGTCCCAACTGTTTGACTTTTACAGGCAGTTAAAATTCGGTTGCTGCTCAGAGTACACAAAGATGTCATTTACGTCAAGCCAAATTGTTTAGAAAGTTAATAGGATTTGCAGTAAACTTTTGGAATAATTCTGAAATATAATTGAACTAGTTGTACACATATGATTAGGTTCTTCAATATTAATATATTTCATTTCTTTCTCTTCCCTGAATGCTGTTTCCTTATTGAACTACTCCTTCATCTTCTTGATACACATATTTCTACTTCGGAAAATCACACTCATATTTTATTAGCTCAGCAGGGCAGGAGGTAAGCCTTGTTTGTCTTTGTAATGCCTATGTAAATATTTATTGAATGAATATTTTGGAGAAAATGATCTTGTTTTTCCCTCCAGTTTGAAAATGTCTTTCCACAAGAGTCAGTCTTTACAGATCTGTACCCATGAGCATCATTGCAATGTCATTCACATACTGATTTAACATGTATTTAAATGTGCTCTTTCCCCCCCCCCGCCCCAGGTCACAGGGGGAGATGATCAAGGGCATGAGTTCAACCTCAAGGGCTGTCTCTCAGGATCCAAGCCCCTAAGTCTTAGGCCTTTCTCATGAGGGTCTAGATGAGCCTGTTGCTGCTTCTGGCAGGTCCTTTACACATAGTCCCTTGGGGCCCCATGGAGGCCAGCTGCTCCTGGCTCCCCTGAGGACCTCTGTGTTCCCGCTTTCCAGGGGTGCCTTGGGGGACTGATTTATAGAAGAGCCTCTGGGATAATGAGCCACTGGTACCTCAGTGACCTGCATGCTGACAGCTCTTCCTTGGGTTTTCATTCTTTCCAAACTCCTCAAAGGAAGCCTGTTGTTTTGATTTGTTTAACCTCTGGGTAAAAGTAAAGGTAAACCTCTGGTGAATCAAGGTAAATTAGGAGAGGTCGAACAGGAGATGGCAAGAGGGAACATTGACATTTTAAGAATCAGTGAACTAAATGAACTGGAATGGGCAAGTTTAACTCAGATGACCATTATATCTACTACTGTGGGCAAGAAGCCCTTAGAAGAAATGGTGTAGCCCTCAGAGTCAACCAAAGAGTCTGAAATGCAGTACCTGGGGGCAATCTCAAAACCGACAGAATGATCTCTGTTCATTTCCAAGGCAAATCATTCAGTATCACAGTAATCCAAGTCTATGCCCCAACCACTAATGCTGAAGAAGCTGAAGTTGAACAGTTCTATGAAGACCTACAAGACCTTCTAGAACTAACACTCAAAAAAGACGTCCTTTTCATTATAGGGGACTGGAATGCAAAAGTAGGAAGTCAAGAGATACCTGGAGTAACAGGCAAGTTTGGCCTTGGAGTACAAAATGAAGCAGGGCAGTCTAACAGAGTTTTGCCAAGAGAATCCACTGGTCATAGCACACTCTTTTCCAACAACACAAGAGAAGACTCTACACATGGACATCACAGATGGTCAACAGTGAAATCAGGTTGATTATATTCATTGCAGCTAAAGATGGAGAAGTTCTATACAGCCAGCAAAAGCAATACCAGGAGCTGACTGTGGCTCCAATCATGAATTCCTTATTGCCAAATTCAGACTTAAATTGAAGAAAGTAGGGAAAACCACTAGACCATCCAGGTATGACCTAAATCAAATCCCTTATGATTATACAGTGGAAGTGACAAATAGATTCAAGGGATTAGATCTGATAGACGACATTGCCTGAAGAATTACAGATGGAGGCTTGTGGCATTGTATAGGAGGCAGGGATCAAGACCATCCCAAAGAAAAAGAAATGCAAAAAGGCAAAATGGTTGTCTGAGGAGGCCTTACAAACAGCTGAGAAAAGAAGAGAAGCTAAAGGCAAAGGAGAAAAGGAAAGATATACCTGTTTGAATGCAGATTTCCAAAGAATAGCAAGGAGAGATAAGAAAGCCTTCCTCAGTGATCAATGCAAAGAAATGGAGGAAAACAATGGAAAGGGAAAGACTAGAGATCTCTTAAAGAAAATTAGAGATACCAAAGGAACATTTCATGCAAATATGTGCACAATAAAGGACAGAAATGGTATGGACCTAACAGAAGCAGAAGTTATTAAGAAGAGATGGCAAGAATACACAGAAGAACTGTACAAAAAAGATCTTCATGACCCAGATAACCACGATGGTGTGATCACTCACCTACAGCCAGACATCCTGGAATGTGAAGTCAAGTGGGCCTTAGGAAGCAACACTACGAACAAAGCTAGTGGAGGTGATGGAATTCCAGTGGAGCTATTTCAAATCCTGAAAGATGATGCTGTGAAAGTGCTGCACTCAATATGCCAGCAAATTTGGAAAACTCAGCAGTGGCCACAGGACTGGAAAAGGTCAGTTTTCATTCCAATCCCAAAGAAAGACAATGCCAAATAATGTTCAAACTACCACACAATTGCACTCATCTCACACGCTAGCAGGGTAATGCTCAAAATTCTCCAAGCCAGGCTTCAACAGTATGTGAACCATGAACTTCCAGATGTTCAAGCTGGATTTAGAAAAAGCAGAGGAACCAGAGATCAAATTGCCAACATCCTCTGGATCATGGAAAAAGCAAGAGAGTTCCAGAAAACCATCTATTTCTGCTTTATTGACTATGCCAAAGCCTTTGACTGTGTGAATCACAAAAAAACTGTGGAAAATTCTGAAAGAGATGGGAATACCAGACCACCTGACCTGCCTCCTGAGAAATCTGTATGGAGGTCAAGAAGCAACAGTTAGAACTAGACATGGAACAATAGACTAGTTCCAAATTGGGAAATGAGTACGTCTAGGCTGTATATTGTCACCCTGCTTATTTAACTTGTATGCAGAGTACATCATGCAAAATGCCAGGCTGATTGAAGCACAAGCTGGAATCAAGATTGCCGGGAGAAATATCAGTAACCTCAGATATGCATATGACACCACCCTTATGGCAGAAAGCAAAGAGGAACTAAAAAGCCTCTAGATGAAAGTGAAAGAGGAGAGTGGAAAAGCTGGCTTAAAGCTCAATATTCAGAAAACTAAGATCATGGCATCCAGTCCCATCACTTCATGGCAAATAGATGGGGAAACAAAGGTAACAGTGAGAGACTTTATTTTTTGGGCTCCTTAATCAGTGCAGATGGTGATTGCAGCCATGAAATTAAAAGATGCTTGCTTTTTGAAAGAAAAGCTATGACCAACCTAGACAGCATATTAAAAAGCAGAGACATTACTTTGCCTAAAAAGATCTATCTAGTCAGAGCTATGGTTTTTCCAGTGGTCATGTATGGATGTGAGAGTTGGACTATAAAGAAAGCCAAGCACCAAAGAATTAATGCTTTTGAACTGTGGTGCTGGAGAAGACTCTTGAGAGTCCCTTGGACTGCAAGGAGATCCAACCAGGCCAATCCTAAAGGAAATCAGTCCTGAATATTCATTGGAAGGACTGATGTTAAAGCTGAAACTTCAATACTTTGGCCACCTGATGTGAAGAACTGACTCGTTGGAAAAGACCCTGATGCTGGGAAAGATTGAAGGCAGGAGGAGAAGGGGACAACAGAGGATGAGATGGTTTGATGGCATCACCAACTCGATGCACAGGAGTTTGAGCAAGCTCCTAGAGTTGGTGATGGACAGGGAAGCCTGGAGTGCTGCAGTCCATGGGGCTGCAAACAGTTGGACACAACTGAGTGACTGAACTGGACTGGGTAAAGAATCTGCCTTCAATCCATGAGACCCAGTTTCAATCCCTGGGTCAGGAAGATTCCCCTGGAGAAGGGAATGCCAGCCCACTCCAGTATTCTTGCCTGAAGAATCCCAGGGACAGAGGAGCCTGGCGGGCCACAGTCCATGGGATGGCAAAGAGTAGGATGCAACTGAGGGACTAACCCACTCACTGGGTCCTTCCAGTGAAGAAATAGACCCTGATTTCCTGAGAGCATTTTGAGTGAATGTCACACTCAAAGTCTCTCCTCCTTCTGTCCCACGTGTGGTCCAAGAAGGGAGCCCTGCTCACTGAGACCCTCCTCCTCACTTGGGAGAGGGACCACTCACCCTTCCCTGCTTTACTCAGAGGTCCAGCTTCTACTGTCTCAGGTCTTGACCCTCAGCTCCAGGGTCCTCTACCCCTTTCCCCAGAAGCCCTAGGAGAGAGCCCTCATGAAAAGTCATGTTTCTTTGGCCCTCCTCTTATCACCAAATTCCTGTAGTGGGCATGCTGATTGGCCCTGTCTTAGTAATGGGGACTGAACCCCTGAATGACTAGACCACCAAATGCATTGTCTCAGATACCATGGAAGTGTATTTCTAGATCACATAGCAGGCAGCGGGATGTTCCAGGTCAACAGGGGCTCTAAGCCACATGACCTAGAAGTGACCTGGGCTTCTTCCAGCTATGGCTCCAACATCCCCAAGACCTGGGGCCCATGAAAGAGGAACAGAAAATAAAGAACGCATGCTGCTATCTCAGAGGCATCTCATGCTGCTATGACTGGAAGTCAGTATTACGGGCACCCCCGCCTGCAGAAGGGGCTGGGAAATACTGCCTAGCTCTCACCCAGTAAGAAGGAGAGAGACACGGATTTTGGAGGGAAGCCCACAGCCCCTGCCGCAGTCCCCCTTCCTCCTCCTAAGTCCACCCTCCTTCACTTTCCTGCTCTCACCCCATTTGTCACCCTTAGCATGTGACATGGGGGGTTCCCTGGTGGCCCAGTGGTAAAGAATCTGCCTGCCAATGCAGGAGAAGTGGGTTTGATACTGGAAGATCCCCTAGAGCAAGAAATGGCAACCCATTCTGGTATTCTTGCCTGGGAAATCACATTGACAGAGGAACCTTGCAGGCTACAGTCCATGGGGTCGCAAAAGAGTGGGACTTGACTTGGCAACTAAATGACAACAAGCACGTGACATATGGAACATTGTATAACCTAGGAACTAATACAATCAGCAGTCAGCCACCTACTGCTTCCAAGGAGCAGGTAATAGAATCTTCTCCCCAATCATTGCTGTCTTAGTAACACATATGCCATAGCCCAGCACTGGTCTGCATGAGCATTCTCGGAGTTTTTATTTTGTTTGTTTTAAAATTTATTGTTTGTGCTGTTACTCACTATCTGCAGGCCTCACTGATGTGTACCAGCTCCAGGGGAAATAAAAACCAAACCTTAGCAAACATCTTCCCTGAGCATAAATGTGTTTCAGAGCATTGAGCTCAGCATCAGTTTTGGGATGTTAATCCTTGGATACATTCTCAGGATCTCTTTCAGACACATTTGCCTTACTGATACTGTTCATGGAAAACCAGACTAGACTTGGGGTCACAGCCCTCTGCAGCCTCCACCCCCACTCCATCTGAGGCTGCTTCCTCCCACCTCCCAAAGTACAGGAAAGGTCCAGTTGATTTAGGGGAGGACTGGACATTTATTGGGTGCCCTGTGGAATAATGTGTGTTTTTGGCTTAGAGATAGAGGGGGCTGAAGGGGGAACACAGTGTGACATGTCCAGAAACCCTAGTGGTCCATGGGAATTTGGCCAACTGGAGATTGGGTTCTGTTCAGTTCAGTTCAGTTGCTCAGTCATGTCCGACTCCTTGCGACCCCATGGACTGCAGAACACCAACTCCAGGAGCTTACTCAAACTCGTGTCCATCGAGTTGGTGATGCCATCCAACCATCTCATCCTCTGTTGTCCCCTTCTCCTCCCACCTTCAGTCCTTCCCAGCATCAGGGTCTTTTCCAATGAGTCAGTTCTTCACATCAGGTGGCCAAAGTATTGGAGCTTCAGCTTCAGCATCAGTCTTTCCAATTAATATTCAAGACTGATTTCCTTTAGGATGGACTGGTTGGATCTCCTTGCAGCCCAAGGGACCCTCAAGAGTCTTCAACACCACAGTTCAAAAGCATCAATTCTTCGGCGCTCAGCTTTCTTCACCGTCCAACTCACATCCATATATGACTACTGGAAAAACCATAGCTTTGACTAGATGGACCTTTGTTGGCAAAGTGATTGGGTGAGACTCACTGAATGGTTTTTTTTTTTTTTTGGTCACGTTTTCTCTAATTGTCCAAACTCTGAGTGCATCCCAGGCAGGGTCTGTGTTTCCTGTTAATCACTGGGGGACTCTGCTTGTCCTGACACCCAACTCTCACTGCTTCAGGGGGCAAGAATTTGCTGGCGCTCTTCGACATGTGACTTCAGTTGCACACATTCCCTGCATCCCCCTCCCAGCAACCCCCATAGCACTCCCGTCCCCACCTCATTTCCAGGTTCAGCCCTCTCCACCTTGACAGTCCTCTCCTGTGTCTCTGCCCCAGATTCCCTGTGAGAACCTTCCAGTGCTGCCCTTCCCCTAGGCGGCCCTCAGGGAAGCCAGTGCCTGGACCACATGCTGAGACCTGAGGACTGGACTCACTAGGAGCCATCTCCACCCCTGCTCACTCCACCCCCCACCCTCTCCACCTCCATCTGCATTCTGCAGAGGGGTTAGTTCTTCTCGACTCCACCCACCCCCTCATTACTGTCCTCTTCCCGCTCCCAAAGCCAGGGCCCTCCTGCGTGCTCTGCCTGACCTTGGAGCCTGCATGGGTAATCAGGTAATAAGGGTCATTCCCACCTCCATATCCTCCTTCCTGCTGTTTTCCCAGCCTGGAGTTTTCTGACCTGTCCCTCTCTGTTAGGCTTATCTTATTATTTCTCAAGGCCTGCTTCCTCCAGACAGCCTTTCTTGAGCTCTACCTTGGCTCTAACTGAACATGCAATTGACTGGTTCCAAATTGGGAAAGGAGTACGTCAAGGCTGTATATTGTCACCCTGCTTATTTAACTTGTATGCAGAGTGCATCATGAGAAACGCTGGGCTGGATGAAGCACAAGCTGGAATCAAGATTGCCGGGAGAAATATCAATAACTTCAGATATGCAGATGATATCATCCTATGGCAGAAAGTGAATAAGAACTAAAGAGCCTCTTGATGAAAGTGAAACAGGAGAGTGAAAAAGTTGGCTTAAAGCTCAACATTCAGAAAACCTAGATCGTGGCATCCGGTCCCATCACTTCACGGCAAATAGATGGGGAAACAGTGGCAGATGTTCTTTTTTAGGGCTCCAAAATCACTGCAGATGGTGACTGCAGCCATGAAATTAAAAAACACTTGCTCCTTGGAAGGAAAGTTATGACCAACCTAGACAGCATATTAAAAAGCTGAAACATTACTTTGCCAGCAAAGGTCCGTCTAGTCAAGGCTATGGTTTTTCCAGTGGTCATGTATGGATGTGAGAGTTGGACTATAAGGAAAGCTGAGCGCTGAAGAATTGATGCTTTTGAACTGTGGTGTTGGAGAACTCTTGAGAATCCTTGGACTGTAAGGAGGTCCAAACAGTCCTTCCTAAAGGAAATCAGTCCTGAATATTCATTGGAAGGACTGATATTGAAACTGAAACTCCAATACTTTGGCCATCTAATGAGAAGAGCTGACTCATTGGAAAAGACCCTGATGCTGGGAAAGATTGAAGGCAGGAGGAGAAGGGGACGACAGAGGATGAGATGGTTGGATGGCATCACCGACTCGATGGACACGAGTTTGAGTAAGCTCCAGGAGTTGGCGATGGATGGGGAGGCCTGGTGTTCTGCAGTCCATGGGGTCGCAAAGAGTTGTACACGACTGAGACTGAACTGACTGAACTGACTGACCTCTGCTTGAGTAGCTATTGCAGAAACTGCCCAACTCAGATGGGACTCAGACCCAGCCAGAACCCAGGGGCTTGATCCAATGGGTTGTGACTCAAATTCACTGTCTCTAATTGAAATCGCATACTGGTCTCAGGACTAAAGAAGCTGAGATTCTTTATGTGTCAGTGCAGAAGGAATTCAGTGAGAGGCAAAGTGATAGGTTAAAAGTGTATTTATTTAGAGAGATAACACATTCTGTAGACAGAATACGGTCTGTCTCAAAAGGTGAAAGCAGCCCTGAAACAAGGGGTGGTTAGTTTTTATGGGCTGAATAATTTTATAGGGTAATAAGTGGGAGGATCATTCTAACTAGATTATTCTAACTATTTCAAGGAAGGGGCAAGGATTTCCAGGAATCAGACTACCACCCATTTTTTGGCCTTTTATGGTTGGCCTCTGTTGTGACATGGATTTGTGTGTCATTCAGCATGCTAATGTATTACAAATGAGTGTATAATAAGGCTCAAGTTCCACTGGAAGTCCAACCTTATGCCATCTTGAGCCTAATGCATTCTAAGAAGGTTATATTGTATTCACGACAGCTTCTTTTAAAGGTTGTGCTCTGCCCCCTTCCCTCCTGTTTCATTACCAGGTCCAGGTGAGTGGGCCTTAAGCAGAGTCCTCTGTGAAGAGAAGTCACTCAGTCATGTCCGACTCTTTGCAACCCCATGGACTGTAGCCCTGCCAAGCCCCTCTATCCATGAGATTTTCCAGGCAAGAATACTGGAGTGGGTTGCCATTTCATTCTCCAGGGGATCTTCCTGACCCAGGGTTCGAACCTGGGTCTCCCACACTCCAGGCAGAATCTTTACCATCTGAGCCACCAGGGAAACCCTAAAGTCCTCTGCTGGAGTAAAACCCCTAGATTTTCTGCAAGATGAAACTATTGAAATTGTGTTGGAAACAATAAACTGCCTCTCCCCATTAGTTAATAGAAATTTCAGCCACAGATTTAGCCCCAAAGGGTGGGAAGCATACTTACCTTGCACTGGTAGAGAGTGCAGGAATACCAGGTGACTCCACTCTCTAGTATGCGTGCATGTGTATTCAGTCATGCCCAACTCTTTGCCACTCCACTTCCTGTAGCCCAAGGTCCTCTGTCCATGGAATTTTCCAAGCAAGAATACTGGAGGGGGTAGCCATTTCCTTCTCCAGGGATCAACCCAACCCAGAGATTGAGCCCACACCTCTTGTGTCTCCTGTCTTGGCAGGCAGATTCTTTACCACTGAGCCACCTGGGACTGTGGTCAAAACATGATCCCTGCCTTTGTGTTGTGTCTGTGGTGCAGCCTCAGTGAACCTGCACTGCAGATGGGATTCAAACACAATCTTCCAACTGAAGCTGCACAACTTGTCTCAGGACATAATGAAGCTCAGGCTCTTGATGTTGGTGTAGGATTGCAGCTAGAGGCAAAGTGATAGGTAAAAAGCAAATTTATTAATATCATGGCCTTTGTAAAGAGGTTGTGGGAAAATGGCATGTGGGAGGATGGTCATGTCCAAGGTCTTGGGCGAGTTCCTGAGATGGATGCCAAGTGAGGGTCTTTGGCTTGGAGCAGGAGAGAATTCAAGAGTGAGCCTCAGTCATGTGAAAGAAGTGATACACATTCTGAATCCTTTCATCTCAGACTGGGACTTCAACCCACATGCTGGGACTTGAATCCAGCCAAAACCCACAGTCTTCCAACTGAGATCACATACCTGGTTTCAGGACCCAGCGAAGCTCAGGTTCTTGATGTCTCATTGCAGAATTCAGTGACAGACAAATTGATAGGTAAAAACTGGATTTATTTAGAGAGAAACATCCTCCAAAGACAGAGTGTGGCCCTCACAGAGGGTGAGGGCAGTGGCCTCAAAATGTGGTATGGTCAGCTTTTATGGGCTGGGTAATTTCATAGGGTAATGAGTGAGAGGATTATTCCAACTATTTTGGAGAAAGGACAGAGATTTCCAGGAATTAGGCCACTGTCCACTTTTTTATTTTGATGGTCAGTGTTGGAGCTGTCATGGTGCCCTGGGTATATCACTTAGCTTGCTGAAAGTGTTAGTTGCTCAGTCATGCCTGACTCTTTGTGACCATGTGGACTATAGCCCACCAGGCTCCCCTGACCATGGAATTCTCCAGGCAAGAATGCTAGAGTGTGTTGCCATTCCCTTCTCCAGGGTATCTTCCTGACCCAGGGATTGAACTTTAGTCTCCCGCACTGCAGGCAGATTCTTTTCCATCTGAGCCACCAGGGAAGCCCTGCCAAGCTTCCTGATGTGTTACAATGAGTGTATACTGAGGATCAAGGTCTAGTGGAAGTTGACTTGTCTGCCATCTTGGACCTATTTCATTCTAAGCAGTTTATGTAGTGTCCTTGGACTAGTTCATTCTTTCAAAGGTTGTGCTCTGCCCGCTTCCTTTCTGTTCCAATTCCATAGGCAGAACGCAGTCCATTTCAAATGGTGAACACAGAGGTGAAATATGGAGTGGTTAGTTTCTATGAGATGGGTAATTTCACAGGGTAATGGGGGGGAGGATTATTCCAACTATTTTGGGGAAGGGACAGACACTTCCAAGAATTGGGCCATGCCCACATTTTGACCTTTTATGGTTGGCATCGGAACTGTCATGGTGCCACTGGGGGTATTGTTTCAGTTCAGGTCAGTCACTCGGTCGTGTCCAACTCTTTGCGACCCCATGAATTGCAGCACGCCAGGCCTCCCTGTCCATCACCAACTCCTGGAGTTCACTCAGTCTCACATCCATCGAGTCCGTAATGCCATCCAGCCATCTCACCCTCTGTCATCCCCTTCTCCTCCTGCCCCCAATCCCTCCCAGCATCAGAGTCTTTTCCAATGAGTCAACTCTTCGCATGAGGTGGCCAAAGTACTGGAACTTCAGCTTTAGCATCGTTCCTTCCAAAGAAATCCCAGGGTTAATCTCCTTCAGAATGGACTGGTTGGATCTCCTTGCAATCCAAGGGACTCTCAAGAGTCTTCTCCAACACCACAGTTCAAAAGCATCAATTCTTCGGCGCTCAGCCTTCTTCACAGTCCAGCTCTCACATCCATACATGACCACAGGAAAAACCATAGCCTTGACTAGACAGACCTTAGTCGGCAAAGTAATGTCTCTGCTTTTGAATATACTATCTAGGTTGGTATTGTTTAACATATGCTAATCTATTACCATGGATTTACAATGAGGCTCAAGGTCTACTAGGAGTCCAATCTTCTGCCATGTTGGAGCTAGTTGGTTTTAACCATTCTACGTCATCTACTCAAAAATTATGTCATTTCTTTATTTTTTTTAAATTTTGTTGAAGTATAATTGACTTACAATGTTGTGTTTATTTCTGCTGTACAACAAAGTGGTTCAGATATATATATATAGACATATACAGAGAGAGATATACTCTTTCCATATTGCTTTCCACTGTGCTTTATCACAGGATACGGAATGTCGTTCCCTGTGCTGTACAGTAGGACCTTGTTGCTTATCTGTTCTAGATACACTAGTTTGCATCTGCTAATCCCAAACTCCCAATCCTTCCCTCCCCTTTGGCAACCATAAGTTTGTTCTCTATGTCTGAGTCTGTTTCTGTTTCATAGGTATCTTCTCTTAAGTCCTATTTTAGATTCCACATATAAGTTGTATTATATGGTATTTGCCTTTGTCTTTCTGACTTACTTAGCTAAGTATGATAATTTCTAGGTCCATCCATATTGCTGCATTATTTCCTTCTTTTTTATGGCTGAGTAATGTTCTATTGTGGGCTTCCCAGGTGGTGCTAGTGGTAAAGAACCCACCTGCCAGTGCAGGAGATGCAGGTTCGATCCCTGGGTCAAGAAGATCCCCTGGAGGAGGGCATGGCAACTGACTCCAATGCCTGGAGAATCCCATGGACAGAGGAAGCTAGGAGGCAAGGGTCCATAGGGTCACAAAGAGTCGGACACGACTGAAACACCTTAGCATGCACACACAATATTCTACTGTATACATATATATATACATATATATATATATATATATATATATATATATACACCACATTTTGTTTATCCAGTCATCTGTTGATGAACATTTAGGTTGCTTCCATGTTTTGACTATTGTAAATAGTGCTGCTATGAACATAGGGGTGCACTTATCTTTTTGAATTGTAGTTTTTCTGGATATATGCCCAGGATTGGGGTTGCTGGATACATGACAACTCTTTTTTAGTTATATCATTCTTTTAAAGATTATGCCCTGCCTGTCCCATTACAGCAGGGAAATGCCACTAGCTCTAACTAAAATACAGATTTCTGGTCTCCTTCACTTGGAGCTAGTGAACCAGGAGCTCTGAAGGTGCAGCCCAGGAATCTGCATCTTTATCAGGCACTGTCTTAGACTGGCTGTGGTTAGCTGTTTGGCACAAGATGCTATAACCTTGTTCCTCCCACCCCAAGGGACTTGCAGCATCCCCTGGGGTCCTAGGGCCTCTTGCTTCAGTAGCTAAGGCCTGATAGCTCCACCTTAGAGCCCCAGGCCAAGACTCACCGCTGGTTTTGGCACATTATCCTACACCATTTTGCCTAATTGGGCAATCTATAAATATTTATTGAACTGACGTAGGACTCTCAAGGGCAAGGTCATGTTTTCTTTATTTCTCTGGGGCCAACTTCCAGCGTGTAGTAAGTACTCACTCTATCCCTGGGAGTAGGTTGATAGATGAGGTCACAGATCCGGGACACATCTGCACAAAGAGATGGGAGAGGAGACAGCAGCTTAGTTTACACTGGCTTCCCCACTCCTCGGGGTCTTTCTAGAGGAAGAGGAAGCTATATTGTTTATGTTCACAATCCACAGACTTGCAACTGGGCAGAAACTCTCGGTATGAGTCAGGAAAGGCAGATGTCATCACAGGTGTGTTTTCTAAGAAAGCCAGCATGGGTGAGTGAATGAGGTTGACCTCAACTGTGTTGACAATAGCTTGGCCAACCTGAACTTGTGTACACAGTTCTGTTTTTTGGTCTCCAAGATCAGGGCCATGTTAACAGTCCTCCGTGTGCTCTGTGGGTATCAGTTTAAATGGAGAAGACAGAGCTCTGAGATATGCAGGAAAGGAGCCCGCCAGCCGTGGACATGGCTGTGAGAAAACTTAACCTTTTATGGGTAAAATAAGTTTGCCCTTAAGCTAAAGACCAAAAAGAAGTTGGAAAAAACTTAAGTGAGCCCTCAGACCATGAACTAAGAGAGAACCAAAAATGAATGGATTCCTGTTGTAGCTAGAAAATGCACATAGACATACATGGGATCACGTGGGAATTATTGGCTCATAAGAATTGTTCAGGGTTTCCCAGGAAAAGAATCTCTCTGCAAGGCAGGAGATGTGGGTTTCATTCCTGAGTTGGAAAGATCTCTGGAGAAGGAAATGGCAAGCCACTCCAGTATTCCTGCCTGGGAAATCCCATGAACAGAGGAGCCTGACGGGTTCCAGTCCACAGGGTCACAAAAGAGTTGCACATGACTTAGCGACTAAACAACAACCAGGATTGTTCAGGATTGTGGAAAGCAAATTACTTTTATTAGCAAGTATATACAGAGCAATATTACAGACTAGCCTCTCTGCTGGGATACAAGAGGTGTTCAGAACAGCCCCTACCATCTCTGGATGGAGAGCTAAGCCCTCTGCAAAGAGAGAACCACACAGAGATTCTCAAAGTAAGCATGCCTGCCTAAATGACCAGGAAATTTCTTGAAGAGACAGAGTCTGGGTCTTACCTTGAATCCTGAATCTTTGAATTTTAAATATCTTAAATGCTTTTATAGATCAAAGTTACTTGTCTTAGGCTGCATAATTGCAAGCAACAAAACAAATTCTGACTGGTTCAAGAAAAATAAAGTTTAGAGAAGTATAACTGGGAACTAGGCTGAGAAAATGGGCAGAAACCACAGAGGCTGGGGAGTGGGAACTATCACTGTTTAAGCCTATGGGAACAGCCTGGTGAGGGTACTGCTGTTATCATTGCAAGACTAGGATTCCAGGGCTTCCAATTTAAAGTCATGCCCTCATCCTAGCTGCAAAGGAGGCTGGAAGGTTCTGATTTTCAGTGGGAGGGGATACTCATACATGAGGTAGAGAATTCCTCAAACATTGGAAGGGGGTTCAGCAGCCAAAAAAATGACACATGCTCACCACACCTTCCATATCTAATATAGGAAGAGAGAGTATGAATGTGAAAGAATATTCATTATCATTTTCCAAAAAGGAAAACTGAAGGATGGGAATTATGCAGGTTACCAATGCAATAAGATTCTGCTCAGTGGGAATTCGGCAAGTTTTAGGGGGAAGGGGAGCCTTAAAGACTTTGCAGGCATGGGACAAATGGAGAAGAGGTAGGTAGGTTTTCCAGGCTGGGAAACCACCCAGAGGTCAAAATTAGCCACGTGTGGGGGTGTGGGGACAGGGGGAGAAATTCAACCTCCCTACCAAGCCAGGCTTCTCCAGGCTCAAGCTCTGACATGGGAAGACCCATCTTATCCAACATCTATTGCAGATTCTTCAGCATCACCCAGAAGTCCTGTTTCTCATATATCACTTATCAATAACATCATGATATGGCTCAGTAGTAAAGAATCTACCCACCAATGCAGGAGATGCGGGTTCAATTCCAGGGTCAGGAAGATTCTCCTGGAGAAGAAAATAGCAACCCACTCCAGTATGCTTGCCTGGAGAATCCCATGGACAGAGGAGCCTGGCGGGCTACAGTTCATGGGGTCACAAAGAGTTGGACACAGCTGAGCATGCACTCAGTGCACCCCAGATTAATTATCACAAGAATGGCATCACCACTGCTCTGACAGTCATTGACTTTTGCATGGATGTTTAGTTGGTTTATATTTAATGTAATTAATTATTGATGTGGTTATTTGTTATTTGCTTTTAGTTTGTTCAATTTATTTTTTATTCTTCAGTTCCTTTGCCATCCATTCTTTGGAGTTAAATTTTTATAATTATATTTTAATCTATCTACTGGCTTTTTAGCTATCCCTATTTGCATTCGTTTGTTTTAAGTAGGCAAGTTAGGAATTTTAATAAATATTCTTAACTTCCCATAATTGTACCCCTTCACAAAAATGTAAGAATTTTACAATTATATGGTTTCATTCATAGCCTTCATCTACAAGCTATAGTTGTTATATATATTACATCTATATATGTTGTGTATACTTTATGATACATGCTCTACATTTTGTTCTGAACACTCATGTTTTTAAGAGATAATAAGAGAAAAACAGACTCTTACATGGACCCACATATTTACTTCATTACTGATGATCTGCGTTTGATCTGATCTCATCTCCCTTCAGCATGACAACTTTCTTTAACATTTCTCGAAGTTCAGATCTGTTCATGATTAATTATTTTAATCTTCATTGATATGGACGTGTCCATTTCACCTTCATTTCTTGAAGTGTATTTCCTCTGAATATAGAATTCTTGGTTGAAGTTTGTCTTTGTTGTTTCCTTCCAGCACTTGAGGCACAGGGTTTGCGGCAAAGTTAATTATCACCGTTTTGTAGATATGAAGACTGAAGATGCCAAAACTGTAAACAGAAGTCAGAAATTATGGCTCCAGGCCTCCTGTTCTCTGCTGATTTACTCAACTGTCATCTTCCTCTTGCCACCCATTACCCTACTTCTTCAGTGAAAAGAGCTCTTGCCTAAAAAGAGTTTATCATTTACATTCACTGGCCTAGGAGTTTCCCCCCACCACAGACCTCTTGTTAAATAAGGACATCCTGTCATGAAGCTTTTTTGTCTTTTATTCCTGCCTGAAGGGCTATAACATTCCCACTGCCTAAGAGGAAAGACCCTTTCTCTCAAATGCTTTTCTTCTTGGCCACACACCCTAGTCTTGAGTTCACATTGTGAACCAACCACTTCTTCTAAGTGGTTTAGCTTGTTATTAACAATATTCTTCAGACTTTATCTAAACCTTGGCTGGTGCAGCTGGAGGCAGCAAGGAGTGAGAGCTGGTGTTGTCCACTCCTCAGGCCTCTGCATTAGGAGGGTTCTGGCAGCTGCTCCTCTCAGATTTTCCCTCTCCAGCACCCCCCATACCACAAATAGACTTTTATTAAAGCCACAGTGGTGGGTTCTCCTTTAAAAAAAAACTTCTGCCTCCTGCTGAAACTGTGAGAGAAGTTTGATTTTGAAAAGAGCTTTAAAAAAAAAAAAGAAAGAAAAGAGCTTAGTTTCATCTAGTTTATAAAGTTGTCTGAAGGCTGCATTGGGATGTACTTCTTAATGTTTGAATTAAAATGCTTTTAGAAAGGACACGCATCACCAATCTCTATTTTGTTTTGACTGGCTCCTTCAAGTGTCTAGATGTGTAACCCTTGTGCGTGCCCAGTCACTCAGCTGTGTGATCCCATGGACTGTAGCCTGCCAGGCTCCTCTGTCCATGGAGTTCTTCAGGCAAGAATAGTGAAGTGAGTTGCCATTTCCTTCTCGAGGGGAATCTTCCCAACCCAGGGATCAAACCTGAGTCTCTTGCGTTGGTAGGCAGATTCTTTACCTCTGTACCACCTGGGAAACCTTCTGGAAACCTTCTGGGAAACCTTGTAGCAAGTTCTACCTGGGAGCAACTAGCAGAGTACAAGGCACCTGGGATTTTGGCTCAGCTACTGGCACCTGAGTAAAGGGTCCAAAGCCCAGAGAGCATCAACAGTAGCAAGTTCACATCTGAGTGTGACCATCAAAGATGTGGAAACACACTTCCTAGGGCCCCAATACCAGCCCACCCATTCTAGATCCAACAGGAGCTGCTGGAAGCACTGCTCAGCGTCTAGGGGCCATCTAGAGGCCATGGCTGTGGTCCCCTCCTCCATCTTCAAAGTACATCACTCCAGACTCTGCCTCTGTGGTCAACCTGCCTTCTCCTCTGCTCAAGTCAAATCTCCCCTCTATCTCCCTCTTGAAGGATACTTGTGATTACATTAAGGATCACCTAGATGACCCAGTATAACTCTCAAGATCCTTCACATCTGCAAAATCCCTTTTGCCATCTAAGGTAGTATTCATAGGTTCTGGTGATTAGGATGTAGACGTATCTTGGAGGACCCCCTAACCTGGCAAATCCTCACTGGCCCCCTGGGTTCAGACTTCCTATTTCTCTTCTAAGAGGCTTCCGCAGTGCCTAAGATCACCCAGGGCTCAGGCTCCCTAGTGTGGCACACCAGGTTGTAACTGTCCTTTTGTCATTCTGTCTCTCCTGCTTGAGGGCGAGGATCTCACCCATCTTCTTCCCATTGGCATCCCCAAGCTCTAGCTCACAATGTGTGCTCGATACACATTTGTAGTACTGAAAGTGCCCCTCTGACTGACAGCTAGAGGATGAGCAGCCCTGATGGAAGTGGGCACAGAGGTCCCCTGGTCAAGGTGATAAAGGGGCCTGCAGAAAGCAGGGCCAGAGTGGGGCATGCTGGCTGGACAGGCCACATTATGCTCTGGAGGTGCCTCCCTCATGTTTGGAGCTGAGAGCTCTGCATCAGGGGTGCGACAGTCCACCAGCAGTACAGCCCTGGGCTCCTCAAGCCACGCGCACTGTTCACTGCAACTTTCCTGCAGCTCTGACCCCAGGAATGGGGCCCTTGGGAGCAGATGCTTGGAGGCCAACTTCACTGCTCCTCTGTGGTGGTCTGTGACTGGCTCCTTTAGTCACTGATTAGCTATTCAGGCACATATAATCATTAGGCAAATTCCATCCATCTATCAGGGAAGATATAAACATAAGTAAATATTAACCTGGATACAAGGGTTTACAACCCACAGCTGCCCTTGGGCACATGGGCAGTGCCAGCTTGCCCTGGGTCCAGGTGGCTGCTTGGTTGAAGGGTAACTGATGGTATCATGCTTTCAATTTACTCCAACAGATACATGTTCCAAGGGAACATGACCCTTGGAATGTGAACTTACACATCACCAAGCTTTACCTACCGGCGACAAACACAAACACATATACCCCTCAAAGCTATGTTATGGCACAACTGCACGTGTTTATTTCTGTCAAGGCTAATTTAACTTTCATTTTTTATGCCAAAACTTATAAGCCAATAAAAATGTCCTTCAGATCAGGGATGCAAAGGAAAAGAAGTCTTGGTAATCTAAGACCTTGCTACAGCAAGCATCCTGCCCTTAACTCTTTTTTTTTTTTTTTCAAACGTGGACCACTTTTTAAATCTTTATTGAATTTGTTACAATGCTGCTTATGTTTTGTTTTTTGGCTGCTGGAGGCATGCGGTATCTTCTGACAGGGACTGAACCCACACCCCCTGTACTGGGAGGCAAAGTCTTCGCCACTGGACCACCAGGGAGGTCCCCTGCACTTTACTCTTGCGGGCAGCAGGCTGGGGCTGTTGACTGGTGTGTGTTTTCTTCTGCTGTGTGGTTGAGGTCATGTGGGTGCGACTTTCTGCTTTGGATGGTTAAGGGTGGAAACAGGGTCGAGGAGTCTGGTCAACCCTCAAGAAGCATACAGCTTTTGGAGACCACAAATGTCAGAACAGAGTACGACCACCCACTTCCATGGAGCCCACCAGGAAGCCATCCTCGGCTCCTTGGGTGTCTGGGTGCTGGTGCCTGGAAATTCACACAGTCAGAACATTGGTCCTCTTGGAAGCCTGAAATCCTCATTCCAGGATGACCCCACAGCTGACTCTTTCTAGACAGTTCAGAGAATGTTCTTTCTTCTCCTTTCTCCAAGAAGCTGCTTTCCACCCTCAACCTTCCTCCGCCCCTTCCCTCTGCTCCATCTTTAAATGACTCTATCACTCTGTTACGTCCTCCATTTGAAGTCCTGTGTTTGCTGGCATCCCAGGCAAGGGAGAAAGACAACCATGAGAGAGGGATCTTAGAATGAATCAGAGCTCTGTACTTGCCCCTGGCGCATCACACAACAAGCATCAGTGATAAAACTGGGGTTTCTTTTCTCTTTCACCAAACCTGAACTGACAGGCAGTTTAAGGTCATCATGAAAGGCATGGATTTTGGAGTCAGAGATACCTGGGTTGGGACTTCAGTGGTTAAGAATTCGCCAGCCAAGGCAGGAGAAACAGGTTCAGTCCCTGGTCTGGGATGATCCCACATGCCTCGGGGCAACAAAGCCCATGTGCTGCAACTACTGAGCCCACACTCTAGAGCCCACGATCTGCAGCTACCAAAGCCTGCATGCCTAGAGCCTGTGCTGTACAAGAGAAGCCGCGGCAACGAGAAGCCTGTGCACCGCAACGAGAAAGTAGCTCCCGCTTGTCACTTGCTGCAACTAGAGAAAGCCCACATGCAGCAACGAAGACCCAGCACAGTCAAAAATAAATTTTAAAAAAGTTAAAAGATATACCTGGGTTGGTGGTGGCTCTGCTATTTATAAGCTGTCTGCTGTTATTTGCCTTACTACTCCGTAGTTTCCACATCTGTAAAATGGAATAAGTGATACCTACCTCACAGGGTCCTGATAAGAACTGAATGAGACTGTGCATGCAAAGGGCTTAGCAATTCCTTGCATATGCAGCAAGTGATCAATGGACATTCAGTTAAGTTCAGTCGCTCAGTCGTGTCCGACCCTTTGCAACCCCATGGACTGCAGCATGCCAGGCCTCCCTGTCCATCACCAACTCCTGGAGTTCACCCAAACTCATGTCCATTGAGTCAGTGATGCCATCCAACCATCTCATCCTCTGTTGTCCCCTTCTCCTCCTGCCCTCAATCTTTCAGAGCATCAGGGCCTTTTCAAATGAGTCAACCCTTCGCATCAGGTGGCCAACATATTGGCATTTCAACTTCAGCATCAGTCCTTCCAAAGAACACCAAGGACTGATCGCCTTTATTAGTTATTGTTATTATTGGCAGTTATAAGATTGTGGGTAACATAAGAGCCTCATATAGAAACTATGGTTAGACAATGCAGGTGAATCAACTTCTGAAGCACCTCGATCCTAAATTCAGGGCAAATGGAGGTATGTATGGTGAAACACCATGTGTGATGGGTGGAAAACCTCTTCAAGAGCACACACGAGGTCAGGTCATGCAGGGTGGAATTCTGATGTCTGCTCCCACAGGCTGCCTGTATCTCTAAGCAAATGAGAAGAATCATATCTAGACTTTCCCACTGTTTTTGGTGAGAATGAAAAGTGTTTCAACAGAAACTGCTACAAGTAAGGGTTTGCATCAGAGGAAGAAGGCTGAGCCACCCTCTAGGGAGGAGCTGGGCCATCCAGCCTTGTGTGACAGGTCAGAAAAAAGGAAGAAAATGATTCAGGGTTAGCTTTAACTCACAGCCTGATGAGGTCAAAAGCTGCTTCCCACAGGTATCAGGCCAGAATCTTGAAAGAAGGAATTTCTCGGGGCTGAAGTAACCACAAACAGATCCAACTGGTTTTCGTGGCGGGTAATGTTTATTTAACATTACATCCAGATGTCTACGCCATGAGACACAGACATTGGCACCAGAAAGTGTTTATCCAATTTTTCGTTGAACTCCAGACTGAGTTAGATACTGGGACAAATCAAACTGAAACCAAATTGCAGGCCCCACCCTTGAGGAAGGGCTGGAACTGGTCCCAGGGTTCAGAAAAAAGCGGACAAGAAACCAAAAGACGGGAATCATATGAGCAAGAAGGACTTGCCCGGCATTCTCAGCTGTTTTCCTATTCCAGGAAAAAAACACTAAGTCGTGGACATGGCAAAGTAATCAGGGGCTGTGTTAGGATCTGGTTTCCTAGGTGAGCCCGGGACAGTGACAAGGCCCCCTCCCTGGAACCACGTGGCTCCTTCCCATCACCAGGCAGCTAAGGAGACACTGCTTAGCAACCTCCTCCCTAGGTTGGGAAGTGAATGCTGCATGCCACCCCCTCCCCCGCCCCCAAAACTGGCTTAACTGTGCTGAGTTCCTTTTTCTTGGTCTTTCTACTGAACTTAAGCATCAACATCCTCTATTGGGGCGATGACTTCCTGTTCTGCCAAAGAAGTGGAAATGGTTTTAATGGTTGTTTTTTGTTTGTTTTTACCCTGATGTTGGCTACAGACTTGGGTTTGTATTTTTAGGTTTGACTTCGGGTAGCAGGAGAGAAAACAATGAGATTGGGCCAAGGGCTCCAGTAGAGAATCAGCTCAGGCCAACATTCACGTGACTTCTGGGGGATATTCATTCCCAGTGCACTGTCCTAAGAAGGGAAATTTCCATAAGTGTCCTTCCTGTGAAAAAAAAAAAAAAAAAAGAAGAGGTATAGACACGGGATTTCAGATAGGCGCCTCCATCAGCTAACAATCTCCCCAGAGTCCCACTTACATCTGGACCTCAGAACAACAATAAAATGTTTCTCCACAAACACTTTGTTTGAAGCATCTGAAAAATCATTTATTTGTAGCTTACTATATTAAAGAGCTCTACGACTGAGAGGCTGTTATCTTTAAAATAGTCTATACATTTCATTCTTCCTTCAATGGATAAAGGGTGAAGGGATTGGAAAAGAGAAGACTCCACCTCACTCCATATCACTCCACTTCCCACCAACGTGTAAACTATTCGGGCAAACTTTCTTTGGCAAACAGAAGGTAAGTCTGAAAGAGCTGCCAGTAACTGGTGACAAGGTTTTCCCCCTGGCAAATTAAAGCAAATAATTTTGCTGTCAAATCTTTATCCCTGAAGTCACATGGCAATCTGGAGCACTTGCCATCAGAGAAACTGCAAGAGTAGGTCCAATGTGCTTGGAGTGAGGTTAGGAAACAGAATATTTGACTGAAAAGATAAGACAGAAAACAAAGAGTCAGTTTGTTTTGTTTTCTGTGGAATGAGTATGGAGAGAATTTTCTAGATACGTGGTTTTTAAAGATTGCATTTGTGTGAATGGGGCATACCAGGGTATAACACTAGAGACATCCTAGAAACAGGAAATCCTGCTGGGCTGTCTATGTTCTCAGGGAGCCTCCCGTGGGTCTCAAATAACTGCTGTGAGACCCAGAGTGGAGACTGGATATTTGGGGTGACAATCATCTTGGAGTGTTTGTTCTCATACACAGACATTAGAAGGAGGCTAGAAACCTGTTGTCTACCAGATGCAGAGCCCTCAATGGTTAGGCTGCAGCCTCTGGTGTCAGCTGGACAGGGTTACAGTCTGGGTACTGCCATCCACTAGCCAATAATTTTTGATGTTTCATTTTCTTCATCTATCAGGTGGAGACTATTATATGACTAATATCCATCAAGGGCCTTGAAGGATAAGTGAGGTGATGCATGCATACACTTTGGCGTGGCCTCAGCCACATACTAAAAGTGAATTTGACACGAGACTCTCCACCGTCTCCTGAAGGCCATGTGCAAGGGAATGATGTCATGGGAGGCCCGTGTTTAATTTACAAGGGCATTAAAGACCAGTATCAAGCAGGCTTGAGACCGAAGATGTCAATTGTGGAGTTGCCCCTTCATTTTTCTTTTAAAAGACAAGGTGCTTTGTAGATAGTAGAGATTTGGGGGATCTGCCTAAAGTCAAAATGTTTTAAGTGTCAACAAATTTTTCTTAGGGGTGAAACCAAAAATATCATGAAGGGGTGACCCATTCTTCATCAGGATATATTGGGCCCTTATATTGGGTCTCCCCCACATGACTATAGGCTTCTAGAATAGATGGGTAGAAATGTTTCTTGTGTGTGAAACTCTCAAGACATGACAAATTTTCAGTCATATTATTTATTCTCGCTATGGTATGTTTGAGACCGTTGTCTGGCAGAAAGTGTGCAGTGTAAGTAAATTCATTCATGTATTTACCATTTATTCAGCCACAATGTGCTAAGCACCCCCTTTGTGTGCCAGGAACGATTCTAGGTACTGGATTAATCCATCAAGGAACACTTCCCTGTCCTCGTAGAGTTGACATTGTGAAAATACTTCTAATCAGAGGCAAGAAGGAATCACCTAAGTTAATGGGCATTTCTTTGAATTGTTTCCTGGGCTAGTGGTGAATTAACTAAGCAAGAGGAACTCAAACACTCTGTGAATGGAATGATGTCCAGGCATCCAGAAGGGGAATGGAAACTCCAAGGCGGCTTCCTAGACGGAGCCGTGCTGGAGGTGCACCCAGCCTCTCTTTCCAGGAGTGACAACTTGGGCTCAGTCGCTTCAGTCATAGCCAACTCTTTGCGACCCCACGGACTGTAGCCCACCAGGCGTGTCTGCCCATGGGATTTCCCAGGCAAGAATACCAGACTGGGTTGCCATGTCCTTCTCCAGGGGATCTTCCCTACCCAGGGATCGAACCCAGGTGTCTCCTGGAGTGTCTCCTGCAGGCAGATTCATTTACAGCTGAGCCACATGAGGACTTGAGTTTCTCTCTCCATCAATAGACTAAGTTTTGAAAAGACTGAGGACAACTCACGTGGCCATGTGGGGTTTAGAGACCACTTCCTCCCCAGGGCATTTCCCAAAGAGGGGCTGTTTGCCTGGCAATGTGTGAGCACAGGTCGAAAAAGAAAGTATGGGAGGCATGGATCTTATGGGCAGGAAAGAAATTTGCGGAGGGGAAGTTCTAAGGAGGGGACTCCCGCAGGCCAGGCTGAGACTCCTGCTACTTCTGCAGCTGGAGATCTCGGGGCCAGAGCGTCTGCGAGGAGGAGGAGACAATAGTTGGCAGCCGAGTCCTTCGGGGCGCTCCACTCTAAGCCCCAGAGGCTGGTTCCGGTCATCAAGCAGAAGGTGTTTACGAAGAGGAAATCAGCTAGCTCTCAGAATCAGCGGGAGCCTGAAGAATCAATTTCATGGAACAGCCTCCAAATCAATACTACAGAAGTGCCCTGATGAAGAGGCTGCTGCTTTGTGGCTGCTCTACCAAGAGGCAACCAACACTAGCTGATTCCATTTCTGATAACTGATACCATTTATATCCCCTTTTTGGGGGAAAAAAAAAAAAAGCCCTCGACCATCCCGTTCCCAGTGATACGATTTCCACCCAGAGCCTTTTTCCTTAGAAGTCCTCACTTCCAAGTCAAATGTGCTCTGTTTGGTGGAACTCAGTTCATATGCCTGCACCCTAATAGCAGAGGAGTTTGGGAACTGATTTTCTTGGTTTCTTCCTAACGAAAGTAGAACTCATAAAGCTGGAATTTCCCAAAAGAGCCAAGGTGGGTTAAAAAGTTGCTGGACGGCCAGGAGACACTGCAATCGTCTCTTTCAATCGACCCTTTTGCCAACTCAAGGCCAATACACGCCACCCACCAATGCTAAGCTCAGTATTAGCTACAACAAAATTCTCTTCCTGACACAGTTCAGGGTGCCCAAATGGAAGCTCAAACAGCTCCTCTGCCTGAAATGGGTATAACCCAAACTCAAGCAGTAGTGGGCCCTCAAAAGTAAAGAACAAAAAGTAACGGGAGCCATCTCATCTTTTATCGGAGAAAATTGGCAAGCAGTGTTTCCAGTGTGAAACCTTCAGGGGCATTTTGTGTGTGTGATTAAGGAACTATCAAGCACTCACTGGGGATCTCTCCTTTCTGGCTACTTAATTCCACAGTCTCATGCCAGAGAGGAGTATCCCAGAATCCTCTCTCCTCTAGGCCTCCTAAAGGCTCAAAACGCAATTGTCCAGAACATCACGCATGTTATGACTCCAAGCTGGGAGCGATGACGTTTCTGTGCCGGGCAGCTGTGAGCCAGAGTCAAGTTCCCTTTCGGGGCTCACAGTCTCCCAGTTTCTCTCTGCATCCATTTCCTCCTAAGTGGCTCTCTGGAAAATGACCACAGTCTAGTGTGAGGGTTATTCATCCTTACCTGTTTACCGTGGAGTCCCAGCCGCCCCCGATGGTCCCTCAGGGAGGTGTCCTGTGACCAGTTAGAGGAGGTTGCCCCACAGTTTCTCGGGAACCGGCACCGGAACTGGTACTAGTATCCAGTTCTTTGCTCTCCTTTGATGGTGCCGCTTGTTCCAGGATATCTGCATTTAATAGAGGACAGAGACTGAAGCCAGAGGACTGGGTTTCCTCTTGTGACACAGCAGTCACCTTTGAGCCCCTGTGCTAAATATCACTTCATGTCAGCACAGCGTTTCTCGGGAAGCCACCCGGAAGTGAAAGGTGAGCGGTGTGTGCATCCCTGGGCGGCCGCGCCTGGATGAACGCCTGACGCCCTCGGCTCACAGGCCGTGGTGAGGAGCGCGGGGCTGCAGAAGGAAGGGCGTCCCTCCGGAGCTTCACTTTCCCGCGTCTCTCACTCCCTCACACTCAGGAAAACACTGGCCTCTGTCCCGCCAGCCACGTTCAGATTCTGCTACCCTCTCAGCTGAGCAAAGCGTGTGCTGGAGGAGAATCCGTGTGGTTTTTCAAGTTCCCTTCTGTCTAAAATCAGGGAGTTGAACATTATGGTCTGGGGAGCTCTTTGGGCCGTGCTGGGAACCCTGTGAGAAGGTGGACTGAGGCGGGGTCCCCTCTGAGGAGAAAGGTTCAGTCAGGGCTTAGACGTCCAGGGGCTGTGAGCGCATCTTCTAATCAGAACCTAGAACGGGAGCCATCAAGGCCCCAGCGCCAATAGCCCAGATGTTCCGACGACAGCGAGAGTGTATTCGTCACAACAGGAGGGGAACGTTCTCAGACTCTTGGGCTTGGGGCCATCTGCCTTCATGCTCTCTGCACTGCTCTCTGCTCATTCAGTATTTCGAGCTAAAAGCAAGGCATGGGCCTGCCAGCCAACGGACTTTCTGCATTTCTATACCTGTTACCTCAGTCGGACTCCTCAGTCCCGGGACTCAGCTGAACAAGTGCTGCAAATTTAATTTGAACTTGAGTTTTCCAAGAAGTGTCTTAATCTGAGTCTAAGACTAATGTCAATCTATTAAGCATATTATATGTTATGCAAAAAGGTATGCTGTTAGTCACTAAGTCATGTCCGACTCATTACGACTCCATGGGCTGTAGCCCTCCAGGCTCTTCTATGTGTGAGATTTCTCCCACCAAGAATACTGGAGTGGGTTGCCGTTTCCTTCTCCAGGGGAATCTTCCCAATGCAGGGATCAAACCCACATGGTGGGCAGGTTCTTTACCATCTGAGCCAAATAACAGTATGTAAGCTGTGGCCCGCCTGGTACAGTTTTAGAATAAAACCATGATGCATGAAAGCCTGTCAGCCCCCAGGAAGCGATTCTATTTGACTGTGCCTGCATTCCTTGACTGCCATAAAGAAGGTGGATGTCTGGACAACTCTGCTCACAGTGCTTCTCTCTTCCAACAGCACATGATCCAGCTTCTTTTTCCTCTGAAATCTTGGGGGAAAACTCTCTCCAGTACTAGTCTGGGCACTTCTTTTTCCCCTACTCCTTTTGCTTTCTGCCCTACGGAAGCTCCTGGGAGCCTGTCTGGCAACACAGTACCCTGGGAACGGTGAGGGAGGGCAAGACTCATACAGTAGGGCAGTAGTTCTCGAACCGGGATCAAAGCTAACAAGGCAGATAAAATCATTCCCTGCCCGTAGGGGCCCACTTCCACCTACCTTCTCACTCTGCAAAATACTTTTTTCTAGATTTGTGGTAGCAACACAGGTATAGAGCAGAAGGTGGGGTGACATCTGTGGGACAGAGGGAGAGGAAATACCAAGTCCTAAGAAAGGCAGTTGCCGTGAACTGGCGATGGACATTATCGGTGTGAAAACAGGAGGAGAGGGGGGAGTCATGGTGATGCTGACTGGCCAAGGTCAGTCTGCGTATCAGTGATGCAGGGGCAGACTCAGTAAATAATGACAACAGTGCTCATCTCTTCTGTGCTGAGTGTGTCAGTTACTTTACACAAGACGTTCCATTTATTCCTCCTAACAACTCTTCAAGGTAATAGCCCTCTGTTGTCAGGGCAAAACTTAAAAGCTCAGAGAGGTTAAACCATTAGGAAGTGGTGGAGTTGGGATTTGAACCTGGGTAGAATGACTCAGAGACCATGCTGTAACTTCCACTCAGGCTTTACTGACAAAAGAAGGTTCCCTTTGGGAGCATGGAAAGAGGCTCAAACAAGGCCCCTGGCATGTGGGTAGGACTGATGTTTTCGGCATGAAGAAAGATAGGAGCTGGGGGAAATCCCACTCGTCACAAGACACGCTGCTTTAGGAAATGCTGCATCGGCATGATCTCAGCCCAGCCAACGGCTGCAACAAACAAGCCAGGAGAAGAACGCCTGAACACAGAAGTTTACTTCCTGCTCCCACCAGTTCTCATCAGACAGACCCAGTCAGGCAGCTCTCCTGGGCTTCTCCTCCACACAGTGACCTGGGGACCCAGGCCCCTGCCCCTTAGTGATGGACGTGACAAGAGAGTGAGGGGACACACCAGCTACTTTACCAGAAAGCGCCTCCTCCCTAGGGCTCATGTGCCACTGGCCAGAATCAACCACCTGGGTGGACTGGGGACTCAGAAATGTAGTCCCTAGCTGGTCAGTTGCTTCTTAATGGCAACTCTGCACTCTAGAAAGAGACCATGGCTCTTCAGGGATCAACCAGCCATTCCATTCACAGGCGCACTTGACAAAGTGGAGACTGATACGATGGCTTAGTGAATAACACTGGTGAATGACACTAGAATTTCGACATTGTGTGGGCTGTGCTGGAAGTGGGATGCTCCAGGGACTTTGATGGGGGCTTCTCTCAACCAGCAGACCCTGGAGGCCAACCCCATTCTGCAAGCATCTGCGGCTGTTGAATCTTGACCAAGGCTCCCAGACTGGGGTCTGCCCTTGCATGTGGTCCAGTGTCCCTGAACTTGACCCCAGAAGGCAGCCTTACCAAATAACTGGTTTCTGAAAGCAAGACCACCCTTCTTGTGAATGTCAGTTACTTAGCCAGTGTCAGTTACATCTGGTCACATGAGGGTTTTTTTTTCTTTAAGTTCCTACTGATGGGCCACTCTGGGAGTTCAGGCAAAAAAATATTGAATTCCAGGATCTAAATCTGCAGACTAAAGACATTCACAGAAAGAATTTGAATAAATGTGGCTGTCAGAAGGGAAAGAGTCCAGAAAAAAAAAGGGGGGGGTGGGTAGATAGATTCTAAGGAAAGAAAAACAACAACAAAACCCAAAACAAACAAAAAAACCCGCCAGGTTGTTCTTAGAGTCATATTTCAATTCCAAGTTTTTATGTCTTTTTTTCCCCCAAATTGTCATTAATTATGGATTGTGTGTCCCTTGGAAGTTTGTTAATATTATTAGTTTTGGAAAGACGTTTCCTGCTTCTTTTCCATATGCGACTATTTATTTAAGCAGCTGGTTCTCATTTCTGAGTGTAATTTCAGTGGTCCTGCTACAGGATAATGGGCTGAAATGTCTCAAACAAAGCTTGAATAAATAAATTACTTTGATGTTTGTTTTTTAGGAGTGGTTGAATGCAGTATTGAATCCATTGGTACAAACCTGGCCCTTCTTTAGGAAAATGTCCCTAGATGGAAATAATAGTGGATTTGAAAATTTTTGAGTTGCATATTTTCTGAAAGGCCAGCACTCTCTCATCTGACACTTTGTACTTGGAAAATGATCTGTAACTACTCTTCAGAATGCCCCTCAGAGGAAAACTGCAAAATTTCCCTTAGTTTCCAGATGAGGAAACAGGCTCTGGAAACACAGGCCTCTCTCCCAAGGTCACACAGAGAGTACCGACCTTGGAGATCTGAGTCCCAATTTCTCAGCCAATTTGTCACTCCGTTGGTCCATCGCACCTTCGTAAAGCTGCTTTTTTCCCCACCAAATAGCCAAAAAGAACATAGGGTGAATTCACATAGATCTAGCTATGAGAACTTGTAGAGCCACTGTAGGAATTTCCACTTGAAATGAGAGCCTGAGTCAGTGTTGTACACAGAAGCAGTCACATCAAAAAGGCTCCGTGAGAATTTGCTGTATGACTCAGGGAACTCAAACGGGGGCTCTGTAATAACCTGGAGGAGTGGGAGGGAGACTCAAGAGGGAGGAGACATTTGTACACCCATAGTTAGTTCATGCTGATATATGACAGAAATCAAGGCAATATTGTAAACCAATCATCAATTAATTAAAAATATACAAAAAAATTTTTAAAGGTTCCATGAGGCAAAGTTTTTCCTCTACTTGTAATCTCTTTATCTACCAGGCTCCCTCACCTGCCTCACTCTCCTCCGACCCACCTCCCCCTCCTCTAGGACATCTCCCTCCAGTTGTCTTTCAGGTTAGCACTCCAGCATCCTTCTTTTCCAAGGCAACCCACTTCACCTCACTGCACAAGTGCAGCTGGACAGGGCTCAGGCGGAGAGTGGGCTTGGGGGCCCAAGCGCTTCTATACCCGGGAGGTCCAGGTGTGGGCCGCAGTGGGCTGGAACAGGCTGGGCTCCTCCAGCAGGTCAGTCAGGGTACGGTGGAGTCTAGCACAGCAGGAGCTCATGACCTTGGCCACAAAGAAGGCGGAACTCTGAACCAGAGTTGGTGTCAGAGGCAGCCATAGAGCAGACCTCGCTGTGGAGTCAGGGGAAAGGGCACTCTGGACATGCAGTCAGAAATCCTGTCCTCAAATCCCGCCCCTGACAGTTGTCAGCTGTGTGACTCTGGACAAATAGCTTAACTTCTCTGAACCTCAATTTCCTCCTCGATAAAATAAAGGCTGCAACAAGGTTAGCAATGACTTATCTATCTCTTAAAATATCCCAGATGTTGTTCTGAGCACTTTGTGTATATGAGTTCATTTAGTCCTGACACCAGCACTCCAGACTGTGTACTATTATTATGTACAGTTGTGCTGCACTGATGTACTAATTAGCACAACGGTATCATTGTACTGTTATGGAAATGGAAACACAGAGCAATCTGCAACTTACCCAAGACATTATGGCTTATGTGGCTGAGCTGGAATTTAAACCCAGGCAGACTGACTCCATTATCTCCTAGAGTTAGCTATGGATTAATGTTTGTAAAGCTCCTAGTTCCATGGCTACCACAAGGTATATAATTAGTAACGATGTAGAGACAGGGACTTCCCTGGCAGTCCAGTGGTTATGACTCCACACTTCCACTGCAGGGGATCCAGGTTCCATCCCTGGTCAGGGAACTTAGATTCTGTATGCGGAGAGGTGCTGCTAAAGGAAAAAAAAATTGGATGTAGAAATGAACAGGGCTTAATGGGAGAGTGGGGGTAGTGGGGATGGGCAGAGGTGAAAGTCAGGACAAGACCCTCAGAGAGAAGAGGTTGAATGGCTATGTGAAAACCCAGGCTGGACAGAAAGACAAGCAAGCTGCCCTGACAGTCCAAGTGGGGACCTGCATGTGAACTAGGCCCCAGGTCTCGGCTTAGCTGTCACTTCTTCCAGGAAGCCTTCCCTGATCTTGCATGACTGAATTAGGGGCCCCTCTTCTCTCGTGTATCCTCTAGCATGGGAACAAGGCTCCCACAGCAGTGCTTGCCCCCTGCGCTATAATCACTTAAATTTGCTTCTTCTCCCCACGGTGGGCTCAGCAGTGACTTTGGCCTGCTCTCCTCTGTGGCCCCCAGGGGCCCAGCACCCTACCTGACACACCGGTCTCAAGAGCTCTGCTTGGGTAAATGAATGAATGAACAAATAGGCACAAAGGGTCCCAGGGTGAGCAGACTGACAAAAACCTTCCTGCCTCTCGACGAAACATTTAGATTCTCAGAGCCCCGAGGCTCTCTGAGCAGCCTTCCCTGACTTCATTCCTGCCCCACCTGTGGCTGGTCTGCCAGGCCTGCTGCTAACAGTTGGACCTCATCAGGCCCTGAAAGAGGACCCTCTCACCCTTTATGGAGCTCCAAGGCTTTCCTAAGGGGGTTGGAGCAAGGGTACCACAGAAATGCTCCCCCAGCAGAAAGTGTAAGAAGCAGCTTTTCTTGCCGAGGCCTTACCCTCGACGTGGCAGGCGCTGGGGTCACTTGCCCCAGCTTCAGCCTGGCCACCCCAGATCCTTCTTCCTCACAGACACAAGCTCTTCCTGCTCCTTCCAGGCCTGGGGGTGGGGGGCTCTCCCAGGGGAGTGTCCATGGGAACCTCTAGGGGAATTCTGAGCGCTACGGGGAGTGCCTGCCCTCTGAACTTGGCCTTTCTCACGGTTGCTCAAGAATGCTGGCACGGATTGGGACACTCGGTACAAAATGCCTCGGTTTTTCTCTCCCCAGCACGGTTGCTCCAGCCAATCCCCAGGATTCAGAAATGCCTTATTGTGTGAGCTGGAAACCAGCAGGCCCAGCTGGAATCAGGTTTGGGCACAAAGTGTAAAATCAATGTCTAATCACCTAACAGGTCTGAGGTCAGCTTGTACGGTTTTCTTCTGAAGTTTCCATCAGGCTAGTTTATTTCTACAAAGCCAGGCAGGCAAAGCCATCGTCACCAGGGGACTGGACACAGAGTCCACGCTCGGCCGTTCCCAGCTAGGGAAAAGCTGGGCATGGGACATGTCACTCTAACCTGTACTCTCTGCATCTCCTTTTCGGGATGCAAGATTAAGCAGGAAACACAGGTCAAAGCAGTTACAGCGCTGAGAGAGCCAGGCAACTCTCGCTGACAGAGATAAAGGGCTTCCTGCGAATCTGTTCTCTGGAAAACGCAGGTCAGGGAACGTTCTGGACAGCCCTTGGATAGCCTGCAATAACACAAGTTCTCCGTAAATGACACTGGTGTTGTGAGATACGAGAAACAATGTAGTCAGAGCTGACAAAGGCTGACAGCGCAGGCTGGCTTGTGAGAGCGTGACCACCTCCATGTTTGCCCTTGACTGAGAGCGGCCAGCCTGTGTGGATCGGCTGAGGGGACTGCGGCCTCGCGGGGTGAGCTAATGGGTCAGGACAGCGCCAAGACTCAGAGGCCAGCTCCAGGTCTTCTGGAGAGACTCATGCAAGGCTGAAAGTGAAAATGAAAGTCACTCAGTCATGTCCAACTCTTTGTGACCCCACAGGCTTCTCTAATAGCTCAGTTGGTAAAGAATCCACCAGCAATGCAGGAGACCCCAGTTCGATTCCTGGGTTGGGAAGATCTGCTGGAAAGGGATAGGTTACCCACTCTAGTATTCTTGGGCTTCCCTTGTGGCTCAGCTGGTAAAGAATTCGCCCGCAACGCGGGAGACTTGGGTTCAATCGCTAAGTTGGGAAGATCCCTGGAGAAAGGAAAGGCTACCCACTCCAGTATTCTGGCCTGGAGAATTCAATGGACTGTATAGTCCATGGGGTCACAAAGTGTTGTACAAGGCTGTGACCCGAGTAAACGGAGATGACGGTACCTGCACTACCTCTAGGGGTGTCTCGAGGTTTAAACTGAGTGACAGAGTGTGTGTGACTGTGCTGGCTGTTAAATGCCACTGTTTCTCACCGCTAGCCCCCCCCGGGGCTCTGTGCTGCTGGGGCTGGGACTGTACAAACCCCCTTTCTCCTCTGCCAGTGGCTCCCTGTTCATCCTGTCAGTTAGCGGCAGTTCTGGAGCAAGGCAAGCAAGACACTTGGACTGGAAGTGGAAGACGGTACCGATACCGATCTAAGCTGTACCTGCACACCCCACGCCCAAATGCTCACAGAGGTTCAGACTAAATGCCTTCTCTTACCGCCCCCGCTTACAAACACGTGCCTCAGCTTCACTGATGGAGCACCACCCTCGTGAACATTCCTGAGTAGCTGGTTTTTTGTTTTGTTTTGTTTGTTTTTGTCTTACCTTTTTGGTGTGAATTCCCCGGTGGTAGTTGTTTTAATGATTTCAGTTTCTTTTGTTCCCTCCAGTGACAATAGACCGGTTGCTTTTAATCAACAAGGGAGCATTCAGAGCCTGAATTGGGCAGCAGAAATTCCTGAAGGTGGTGGGACCGGGAAGTCCTCGCTTCCTGTCTCTGGGGGAGGTGGGTCTGGGCTGAATGAAAGGAGGACAAGATGACTCAAGTGGCCTGGATTCTGCGGCTGTCAGGGTCATCCATGCGCCCATAGGCGGCCCGCACCAGGCTGCCAGAGGAAAGAAAGCTGGCCAAGGACAGGAGCAGTCAGCAAGGACGGGCAAGGAAGAAGAAATCCAATCCTTGGAAAAGGAGCCCGAATTGCTAAGGAGGAAAAAGAATCACCTGGAATCCAGAGCCTGCCAAAAGCAATCAAGGCAATCACGTGGGCATCATTGTCCCCAATTCCAAGGAAACCATGACTCAATCTGGTTTAAGGAAAATAAAACCTATAGTGTTTAATGATTCTGTTCCCATAATAACACTAAAGGAACCAACAACATCTTAGCTCTGCTTGGGGAAAAACATAAGCCACTCTAACAGAGGGATGTTTAAATACAAAGCTCTGTCTGATTCACCTCTGCCTCCCTTACCCCAGACCTACTGCTCTAACCGATATTGACATAACAAATATAACAAATGCCAAATCATTAAGCTGTTGATCTTATGTTCTGGGGCATCTTGGTTACAACTCCCCCAAGATCTTTGTGTCTGTATTTCATCTGAAGCCTAACCTGTGCTCTCAAATCCCGCAGACATAAGCTTAGAGCCAGAGAACAGCACACACATTTGATTTTTTTTTAATGCATAAAAATGATAGAGCAATCATAGTAGCTTTCAGAAAGATTCCTTATCTCACACTGTTTAACATGTAATTTAGAAATGCACTCTTTTTGTCAGTAGTATCGTGTTAGTTTTCTGGAGCTGCTGTAACAAAGCACCATGGACAAGGTGGTTGAAATACCTAGATCAAGGCCTCAGAAGTTTGTCTTCTGCTGAGGCCTCTCTCCTTGCCTTGCAGGTGGCCACCTTCTCCCTGTGTCTTCATGGGGCCTTTTCTCTGTGTGTCTACAACCTAATTTCTTCTCCTTATATTGGACTTGGGCCCACTCATATGACCTCCTCAAGTGCCTCTTTAAAGACCCTGTCTCTAAATAGTACATTCTCAGGGGCTGGGGGGTTAGGACTCCACCATATGGGTCTGGGGATAGGAGACACAAATCTGTCCATACCATGTACTAGTGATGATAATTGCATTAATAGTTAACGTTGCTTGAACGGTTACTGTTTAGAGTTGTGCTGAATAGTCAACTTGAGTTTAATCCTGAAAACGGTTTCATATTATGGATGCCATCATTCTTCTCATTTTACAAATGAGTGATGAAAGCTTTAGGAGTGACTTGCCCAAGGTTACATTCCTAAGAAGTATAGAATTGAAGTACAAACTATAATATAATGGGAACCCAGGTCTGTCCAATGCCAAAAAGGCCCAAGTTTCAGAGGATCCTGAAATTATTTCCTTCTCAGGCAAATTAATGAAAACAGCTTACTAACCCTTAGTTGTTATACATTGAAGAAATATCTTTTTTTTTTTTTTTCTGGCTATGCACCACGTGGAACTTCCCTGACCAGGGATCAAACCCATGCCCCTGTGTTGTAAGCAGAGTTTTAACTGCTGGACCACTGGGAAGTCCCTAATGTGAAATATCTTTGAAAGAGAAATGATACCTCAGGGATTTCAAATTTTAAAGAAAGAATATAATATATGCCATTATTGGATGAGAAAAAGTTTCACAAATAAGAAGTGTTTTAAAGATTAAGCTAAAGAAGAAGAAAAGCAATGAATAATTAAACTTTATTTGTTGATGTTCTTGGCACTGGATCAGAAAATAAATGTTGATTATCCGTTTTGGAGAAAACCCAGCTCTGAAGAACATACTTTGAACTATGAAATTTGAACCTTACACAAAGACAAGAACAGGAGCTAAGTTGAGTAGGTTAAAAAAAAATCTATGTTTATTTTTCTCCACTTTAATTATAAAATCATCTAGTTTTATTGATAGACTAGACTTATCTAAAGATAAGTTTAATCTGGTTTTAAGTTTTATCTGGTTTAATTCTTTCATTCTCCTTACCTGTCTCAAGATTCCTATTTATGGCAATTTATTCAAAACAGTTTATCGATGATCCAGTTGGTCACTTTTAACATATACCCGTTTTACCTATTTCTTTGCTCTCTGCCCCTGTTATCTGATGCTTTCTAGTTAGATATTGGCCAGCTAATCTTAACAGGTAATAAAATGAGTAACTATGATCTGAAATGAATCTTGAGCTGAATATTTCAAACATTCCAGATAAACCTAAATTGGGATTCAAAATGTTAGAAATACTCAGCAAATGTGGTATTTGAATTAACTAGTTAATGTCAGCCATAGTTCTATAATTAGCAGCAATGAATATGCAATTGTCATGACAAAAAATGTATACATCCAACATCTTCTGTATATGATTTTTCAAAGTTACTGTAAAAAAGCAAGATGGAAAGATTTAGTTTATGCCCTTTAAGAGTCGAGGCAATATTTTAAGATCAATGATATATGCTTTGTATATATTCTGATTAAAGATCCAAACTGGCATAAATTGGTATTACCTGCTAACCTTGAATTTATCCAAAAGGAGGGAACTAGAGAAAAAAAAAAAAACACAATTTTTAACTGAACCCTTCAATCTGATCTGAACATAAATCCACTTAATGCTCAGTTCCTAAACACATAATGCACGGTAGCTAATAAAAGCATTGGATAGAAGGATTAAGTGACCAGAGTCAGTAGTGGCTACATCAAGACTTTAATTGCAACAAATGCTAATCAACAAACCCTCGGAGGAGAAGTAGTCTCTTTATAATAGAATCAACATTGCTTTTTAAATCATAAATAGTACAACATAGGGTCAATGTCAATGTTAATTTTACCACAAAGATACACACACACACACACACACAGGTTCACAATTTTATACAGCGAAAATATCATTCTGTCCCCAGTTTCTATCGGTAGGGACAGTGGTCTGTAGCAGTTGAGTCTGTTTGCAGGAGTACCTAGCAAACGTACTGCACACCCCATCATCTCCCTCCAGGTGGGGATCCCCCTCCTCAAGCACATTCTAATCTCCATGCCCTTTCACTCTTCCTTTAACTTCTCCCACTACACACTACAATTCCCAAACACTCATATTTTTCTCCACAATATTTGACTTTACTATCTTGTCCTTGTTACACTATAAGCTCTTTGAAGGCAGGTGGAAATTGTTCTGTTAACTTTCTTTTTTTTTTCTGTTAACTTTCTAACTGCCTAGGACTAGTAGTCATTCCATAAATGTTTACTTAATAAATGAATAAATTAGTATCTTACTTATCATATCCAGTCCCTCCAATCTGTTGTTGGAAGTGTATGCCTTTATGTCAATATATGATTTCACATTTCCAGTGACAAAGTATATTTCAAAAATGCATCATCTTGTTGCTAGAATGATCACTGTTACTTTGGTGGCTATTTAACTGACTTATCAGAATCAGATGCAATTAAACTAAGATTAGATTTTTTTCAATAATCCAGAGTGACTAACTCTCTGCAGTATCTAAAGAAATGGACTCAACAAACAAATATTCTTTTTAATTTTTCCAAGAAGTGAACTTTGGAGGATACTGAATAATTACTCTTGCATCTTACTATATGACTCAGATTTTAGGACAGAGTGAGAATAAGACTGTGATCTGGAAATCCCCCTAAATGGGTACTTGTGGTCCGGCCCATTGTGAAATTCTGCGGTATAGCATAGACCTGTTGCTAGGCAACCTTGACGCTGGGACCACGACTCTCTGCCTCAACAAAGCTGTGCTCCAGCCCAAGTAAACAACCCTGCTGCTTTAAGCAGGCAAAGAACTGTCAACACAATATTTTCACTCAGCTCTGAAAACCTACCATTTCCAAGCTTGGAGGGTACACAGTACTCTCTTGCTAAGAGGAATCTGCTACTTAAAATAAGAGGAGGCATACTTAGAAGCTAGGAGGTCATAGACCGTATGACTGAGAGCCAGGCGTTCAGAAAACAGGGTCACCATATTGTGCTTGAGTAGCTGTTTCGTTTTGTTTTCTGTTAAGCCTGAGTGAAGAATATTGAATGCAGGTGTCCATATTTGCATATGTACCTCCCATGGTGCGATTCTGTTTGCCAGTGGCAATAGCTCTGGTGGGTTTTTTCCTGTTAAGCAAGAGAACTGTTTGCATTGACCAGGTCTGAGTGGGATGCTCTGCTCAAACTGTCTGCTTTTAATGTAGAGTCTTACCTAGCACCTGAAATTCTAACCTTATGGCAGAACCTTCTGAGGGAAAGACAGTGAAGGGGGGCAAAGTTAGACTCCTTTTATGCCCTCCTCTCTGTGTCAATATCTTAGGAGACAGATTTTGGATGTAACAATCCTTCAGATAGGGAGTTCTTATATCACTGGAGTTCCCTTGAACTGTTTTTGAGTAATTCTCCAAAACACCAGGACGCTCCCAGCCTTCTTATTCTTTTACACACACATGTGCGCACACACACATACACACATGCACACACCATATATATTCTCTACCTTTGATTTTGCACATTTTTTTGTAAAATAAGTCAGTACTCCGTGGCTCCGATAGTGTTAGGGTTCAGGGGGGTATTTTGAAGTAGGCACAGTGCTATGTGGTCATTTTAAAACATATTCACATATTCTTTGGCATGCCTCCCTTCACAAAGTAAAACCTAATGCCTCTTCTCTTGTTCATGGGCCTGATTTAGTGACTTGCTTCATAGGAATAGAATGTGATAGAAATGAGGCTATGTGACTCAAGTTTAGGTCATAAAAACAATAGCTTCTGCCTGGAACACTCTTAAGACTGCTTTCTTCAGTGGAAGCTGGTTACTATGTTCTAAAGATGCTTAACTGGCTCTGTGGAAGAGGCCAGGAAGGGAGGAGCTGAGCCTCCTACTAATAGCCAGCATCAGCTTGCTAGCTATGCAAGTGAGTTTTCTTAGAAATGAATCCTCCAGACTGCCAAGCCTTCAGGTGATTACAATCCCAGCTGACATCTTCACTGCAACTTTGTCTGAGATTTTGAACCCCCAACACCCAGTCAAACTACTTTCATATTCCTGATCCATAGAAATTGTATGAGTTCGTAATTATTTGTTGATTCAAGCCACTCAGTTTGCAGGTAATCCGTTACACCGCAAACAGATACACTGACACTCCTTTTTCCTATGCCCAGAACAAATAATACCAGTCGATCATGGAACCCTTGCCCCCTTGAGCCTGGGTGTAGCTTTGTAACCCTTCAGCAGTTACATTTCACCAGGCAGCCACCACCAGGAAAGATCAAATGTATTTGCCAACATGTGCTAGGGGACCAACAAGAATTGATTACCATTCAAGCCAACATTTTAGAAAATACCCTTTTACTATTAATTGTAAATGAAGACTGACTTTGGCAACCCTTCCATTGTGATGTAGACACTGTTGCATGGTATTTACAACTGTGAAAGGGTAAAAAGTATGACTTGTGGAGACATTTACCAAATTTAACTTGTTTCTGCTCTGTTTCCCATGGCCTTTTAAACTTACTCTACAATAAGCTGATGTCATGCACCAGTTCAAGGATTTGGTCAAAGTGGGTTTTGTGAGTATAACCCAGGTCCCTGGGCCACCGGAGGGTAGAAGTAAAAAAAATAATTCTCAAAAATGGAGCTGGGAGGGATATCAGCAAATTGGCGGAGTGGGTAAGATGCAAGCTCTTGTTCCCCTACAGAAACACCAAAAAAAAAAAAAAAGCTGAAACTGTCAGAACCAACTTTGTCAGAACTCCAGAAATCAGTCAGAGGCTTACAGCAACCAAGTAAATGCTGACTCAAGAAAAAAGCAACTCAAAAATGGAAAGTTTTGTGGCCTTTCCATTTGCTTTTACACTACTCCCTCCCCAGGGAAGGCAGTTTTGGAGAGAGAGCAGCTGGGTTATCTGTGTGGGATCCTGTTCCTTGGTTCCAGAAGAAGCAGAGCAGAACTTGTTCACACATTATCGTGCATGCCTGTTCTAATCTGTCTGGGGGTTACCTGAAGGTGCTTGTCTCAGTTTTGCCTAACTCAGACCTCAGGCCAGAAAAGCAGTGGGCATAGCTTGAAAATGTTGATAGGTGAACTAACAACCTATGGATGTCTGGGGCAAAAGATTATGGCCCAGATATACAATAGATTACCTAAGTCCCAGGAGGAAAAGCTGGGGAAAATTCTTCAGGAAATTGGGACATTCCCAAAGCATTTGAGTATACAGGCAAATTTAGAAAGCCATGCACAATCTCAAGGTAAGATCCTTGCTCAGAAAAGACCTGAGAAGGTCCTCAGTTCTCACCTTGTGCCAGTCCCTAGGCTCAGTATAAGCCTAATTTAGAGAGACCCAGCAGAAAATCAATCTGTGAAGACTGAGAGAGGTGCTTGCTTTTTGTGTTCTGCTTTTTCACTTTTGGTCTTTTATTTTTGTTTTGCATTAACTTCTGGCATTTAAGGAAACTGTCAAACATTAGCTGAACACAGGGCTTCCCCAGAGGCTCAGTGGTAAAGAATCTGCCTGCAGTGCAGGAGAGGCAGGAAGATGCTGGTTAGATTCCTCAGTTGGGAAGATCCCCTGGAGGAGGAAATGGCAACCCACTCCAGTATTCTTGCCTGGAGAATTCCATGGGCAGAGGAGCCTGGCGGATTACAGCCCACGGAGTCGCAAAGAGTCAGACACGACTGAGCATGCGCACACGCGCAGCTGGCCATAAACAAATAACAGTCACCGCACACATCAAGGAACATCCTTTGCAAAAAATTGTTCAAAAAGTCAACAAACAGGCAATCATAGCCTTCAAAAACCAACAACAACAACAAAAGCCCAGCAAATCTTGGGGAAGGTAAATATCCTGATTTTACCTTGTCATATCCAAGTTATGACAACATAATATTCAAATATATAGTTTTCAACAATAAAAAACCACAAAGCATGGCAAACAAAAAAAAAAAAAAGCCCAGAAGACTTGGTAAATTTAAAGGACCAGATAAATGTGCAGAAACAATCCCTGAGGAAGCCCAGACATCAGACTTATGAGACAAAGACTTTAAAACAACTGTTTTAAATATGCTCAAAGAACTAAAGGAAAATGTGCACATCTTCCTTTAATTAAGCATGCAAAAGGAGATCAGGAGAACAATGTATGGAAAAACAAAGACCGTTGTAAAGAGAAAGCAAATACACATTCTGTAGCTGAAAAAGTATAATGGCTATAATGAAAAATTCACTACAAGGATTCAGTAGTAGATTTGAAGATTCAGAAGGAAGAATCAGCAAACTTGAAGATACGATTGTTAAAGGTACCCAGACTGGGGAGGAGAAAAAAGAAAGCAAAGTGAACAGAGCCTAAGGGACCTCTGGGACTATTAAGTGGACCAACATATGCTTTATGGGAGTCTCAGAAAGAGGAGAAAGAGAGAGAGAGAGAAAGGAGTATAGAGAATATTTGTAGAGTAATAGCCACAAACTTTCCAAATTTGATTAGAAATATGAATCCATGTATCTAAGATGAAAAGACAGCATGCTCAAAGCAACAGAAGAGAAGAGACTCATCATAGTCCAGGGATCCTTTATAAGATGAATTATTGATTTCTCATCAGAAACCATGGAGGCCAGAAGGTAATGGGATGATATACTTAAAGTGCTGGGGCCGGGGGTCGGGGTGGGGGACTGTCATTTGAGAATGCTATATACTGCAAAATTGTTCTTCAAAAATGAGATAAAAATTAAGATATTCTCAGATAAAAAGCAGAGTTATCAATGTGATAAAATCCACAGTGAACAACAATATAGTCAATAATGAAAGACTGAAAGGACTGAAGGACTTTCTCCCTAAGATCAAAAGTAAGACAAGGTGGGCTATGTTCACCACTGCTATTCAGCATTGTACTGGGAGTTCTGGCCAGAGATACTAGGCAAAAAAAGGGGGGGGAAAAGTTATCAAAATTGGAAAGGAAGAGGTTAACTATCAAATTTGCAGATGACATTATTCTATGTAGAAAATCTCAAAGAATCCATAAGAAAGAAAGTTACTAAAGCTAAAGAAATTCTGCAAAGTTGCAGGGTACAAATCAAGACAGTATCAGATCCTTACCTTACATCATATACAAAAATTAACTCAAAATGGAATAATGATCTATGCTTAGGAGCTAAAACTTTGAACTCTTAGAAGACATTAGGGAAAATCTTCATGATTTAATGCCTCTGAATTGTACACTGAAAAGTGGTTCAAATGGCAAATCTTATGTTATATATACAGCTGACCCTTGAACAACACTGGGATGAGAGGCGCTACACCACTGCACTGTTGAAAATCTTCAAATCTTTGTGTAATTTTACAGTTGGCCCTTTGAATCCACCATTCCACACCTGCAAATTCAACCAACCACGGATCATATAGTACTGTAATATGGATTAACTGAAAAAAAATTCTACATGTAAGTAGACCCATGCAGTTCAAACCTGTGTTGTTCAAGGGTCAACAGTATATATTTTATCATGATTTTTTGAAACATGAACTTTGAAAGCATCTTGCTGAGATAGGGGAGTTCCCAGGTGGCGTTAGTGGTAAAGAACCTGCCTGCCAGTGCAGGAGACGGTAAGAGACTTGGGTTCGATCCCTGGGTTGGGAAGACCCCCTGGAGGAGGGCATGGCAACCCACTCCAGTATTCTTGCCTGGAGAATCCCATGGACAAAGGAGCCTGGCAGGCTACAGCCTATACGGTCACATAGAGTTAGACACCGCTGAAGAGACTTAGCACACACACAGCTGAGATAGAAGGAGAAGATCTTTTGCTCTCCCTGAGCTCATTCCCCTAAAGTATTGCCTTGGCAGCATTTGTTAAAGGGTAGCTGTTGAAAGAGATCTCTAGTCTTTCCCATTCTGTTGTTTTCCTCTATTTCTTTGCATTGATCACTGAAGAAGGCTTTCTTTTCTCTTCTTGCTGTTCTTTGGAACTCTGCATTCAGATGCTTATATCTTTCCTTTTCTCCTTGGCTTTTTGCTTCTCTTCACAGCTATTTGTAAGGCTTCCCCAGACAGCCATTTTGCTTTTTTGCATTTCTTTTCCATGGGGATGGTCTTGATCCCTCTCTCCTGTACAATGTCACGAACCTCATTCCATAGTTCATCAGGCACTCTATCTATCAGATCTAGGCCCTTAAATCTATTTCTCACTTCCACTGTATAATCATAAGGGATTTGATTTAGGTCATACCTGAATGCTCTAGCGATTTTCCCTGCTTTCTTCAATTTCAGTCTGAATTTGGTAATAAGGAGTTCATGATCTGAGCCACAGTCAGCTCCTGGTCTTGTTTTTGTTGACTGTATAGAGCTTCTCCATCTTTTGCTGCAGAGAATATAATCAGTCTGATTTCAGTGTTGACCATCTGGTGATGTCCATGTGTAGAGTCTTCTCTTGTGTTGTTGGAAGAGGGTGTTTGCTATGACCAGTGCATTTTCTTGGCAAAACTCTATTAGTCTTTGCCCTGCTTCATTCCGTATTCCAAGGCCAAATTTGCCTGTTACTCCAGGTGTTTCTTGACTTCCTACTTTTGCATTCCAGTCCCCTATAATGAAAAGGACATCTTTTTTGGGTGTTAGTTCTAAAAGGTCTTGTAGATCTTCATAGAACCATTCAATTTCAGCTTCTTCAGCATTACTGGTTGAGGCATAGACTTGGATTACTGTGATATTGAATGGTTTGCCTTGGAAACGAACAGAGATCATACTGTCATTTTTGAGATTGCATCCAAGTACTGCATTTCGGACTCTTCTGTTGACCATGATGGCTACTCCATTTTTTCTGAGGGATTCCTGCCCACAGTAGTAGTAGACATGGAACAACAGACTGGTTCAAAATAGGAAAAGGAGTACATCAAGGCTGTATATTGTCACCCTGCTTATTTAACTTATATGCAGGGTAAAGTGAAAGTGAAGTCGCTCAGTCGTGTCTGACTCTTTGCGACCCCATGGACTGTAGACTACCAGGCTCCTCCGTCCGTGGGATTCTCCAGGCAAGAGTACTGGAGTGGGTTGCCATTGCAGAGTACATCATGAGAAATGATGGACTGGAAGAAACACAAGCTGGAATCAAGATTGCCGGGAGAAATGTCAATAACCTCAGATATTCAGGCAGAAAGTGAAGAGGAACTAAAAAGCCTCTTGATGAAAGTAAAAGAGGAGAGTAAAAAAAGTTGGCTTAAAGCTCAACATTCAGAAAACGAAGATCATGGCATCCGACCCATCACTCCATGGGAAATCGATGGGGAAACAGTGGAAACAGTGTCAGACTTTATTTTGGGGGGCTCCAAAATCACTGTAGATGGTGATTGCAGCCATGAAATTAAAAGACGCTTACTCCTTGGAAGAAAAGTTATGACCAACCCAGATAGCATATTCAAAAGCAGAGACATCACTTTGCCGACTAAGGTCCGTCTAGTAAAGGCTATGGTTTTTCCAGTGGTCATGTATGGATGTGAGAGTTGGACTGTGAAGAAGGCTGAGCGCCGAAGAATTGATGCTTTTGAATGGTGGTGTTGGAGAAGACTCTTGAGAGTCCCTTGGACTGCAAGGAGATCCAACCAGTCCATTCTGAAGGAGATCAGCCCTGGGATTTCTTTGGAAGGAATGATGCTAAAGCTGAAACTCCAGTACTTTGGCCACCTGATATGAAGAGTTGACTCACTGGAAGACTTTGATGCTGGGAGGGATTGGGGGCAGGAGAAGAAGGGAACAACCAAGGATGAGATGGCTGGATGGCATCACTGACTCGATGGACAGGAGTCTGAGTGAACTCTGGGAGTTGGTGATGGACAGGGAGGCCTGGCATGCTGCGATTCATGGGGTCGCAAAGAGTCAGACACGACTGTGCGACCGAACTGAACTGAACTGAGCTGTTGAAAGGGCTTCTCTGGTGGCTCAGACGGTAAAGAATTTGCCTGCAATTCAGGAGACCTGGGTTCAATCCCTGGGTTGGAAAGATCTCCTGGAGGGGAGAATGGCAAAAACAAAAACAAAACCTCAGTATTCTTGTCTGGAGAATCCCAGGGACAGAGGAGCCTGGCAGGCTACAGTCCATGGGGTCGCAAAGAGTTGGACGTGACCGAGCAACTAAGTGTAGCATAGCAGAGCACAGCTGTTGACAGCAATTGCTGAGGCCATAAGGAACACAGAGTAGAGGAAAATAAGACAGATCTGTTTGTTTACCTAGCAACCATCAGGGCCAGGCTTCAGCCCCTCAAGACCACCCCCTCCCCAAGCACATGGCCCAGCTCCCGGCTATATGCCTCAGGCGACCACTCAGTAACATTCTGAGGCCTTCAGTAAATGTTTCCTAAATAGATCTAACATCCCTAAAAAAATGTCCCAGGTGTGCCTAGGTAATCCCCGCAGGTATACCTGGCTTCTGTTTCTCTCCCACCCTCTCTTCTACAGTGAAGCCTGCCTTGTGGGTTACTGCACCAAGACACCATCTCGGTTCCGGGTGCCCTGTTCCCCAGCAGACATCCCAGGGGGTGGGGAAGGGGAAGTCCCCTTCTGTTCCCCTGTTGTACAGCAGGTTAAAAGCTTACAAACCAGGCTGCCTAAAGCTCTCAGAGTCTAGCAGATTTTAGGAAATGGTCTTTTTTTAGTCTTGTCACTCCCTCCCTTAGATCTCAGGCAGGAGTCCACAGGAACAAGGCAGGGGCCCTGGGTAAGAGGGAGTGGTCAGTCTAAGTGGCAGACACAGGGCTCAGCTTAGAAACCTCTTTGGGGAGTTCTCTAGTGGTCCAGTGGTTAAGAATCTGCCTGCAAATGTAGGAGACACAGTTTCGATCCCTGGTCTGGGAAGATTCCACGTGTCACAGGGCAACGAAGCCCATACACTGCCACTGTGAGCCCCCACTCTAGAGCCTGTGCTCTGCAACAAGAGAAGGCTGCGCACCACACCTAGGGAGCAGCCCCCACTGGTTGCAACTAGAGAAAGCCCACGCTCAGCTGTCAAGATCCAGCACAGCCAAACATAAATAAATAAATAAAAATAAAACAAAAACTTTACAAAGTTAAGCAAGAGAGAAAAAGGAACCTATTTTGACCTACTGCCCTTGCTCTAACTTGGGAAAGTCAGTTCTCTTCCTTTAGTACAAATTCTCTCGCAGGAGTGAAAGTGAAAAAGTGAAAGTGAAGTTGCTCAGTCGTGTCCGACTCTTTGTGACCCCATGGACTGTAGACTACCAGGCTCCTCCTTCCATGGGATTCTCCAGGCAAGAGTACTGGAGTGGGTTGCCATTTCCTTCTCCAGGAGATCTTCCCAACCCAGGGATCGAACCCGGGTCTCCCACGTTGCAGGCAGATGCTTTACCATCTGAGCCACCAGGGAAGACTCCTCACAGGAGTGAAGTGAAGTGAAGTGAAGTCACTCAGTCGTGTCTGACTCTTTGCGACCCCATGGACTGTAGCCTACCAGGCTCCTCTGTCCATGGGATTTTCCAGGCAATAGTCCTGGAGTGGATTTCCATTTCCTTCTCCAGGGGATCTTCCCAACCCAGGGATCGAACCTCGGTCTCCCGCACTGTAGACAGACGCTTTACCATCTCAGCCACCAGGGAAGTCCATAGAGCCCAGGTGGGCTGCCCTTCTGCATCCCCAGGCTTGCTTGGACAGGCCTGCGTCCTAGGGGGCGTCCACTTATTATTAACAGTTAGGTTCATGTTGACCTTCTCTGTGCCAAGTGCAGTAGTAAAAACTTTAGACACATTAATCTCCTTACTTTTTTTAAATTAAAAAGTATCTGATTATGTTTTTAATATCTACATGTTTTGGAAAATGTGCAATGTACCAAAAATTATATATAAGATCATTAAAACTTGCCCTCAAATTTGTTGCTTATTATTTCATTTAATCCTCACAAAAATGCAATGAGGAAGATCTAATGTTTCTATTTTCCAGGCAAGGAAACCTAGGCTCAAGGAGAGGTGAGGGTCCTGGCCAGAGGTCACACCTAGAAAATGGATTTGCACTGGGAGAGCCAGAGCTCCTCCTCATGGACCGCACTGCCTTCTCAAGCTGGGTCTTCAGCTCCTAAGTCAGTACAGAGACTGCCTCATGCTCAGAGGTTCCTCTTACAATATTCTCTACCTGGTTCTTGCTGAAAAAAAAAAAAAGGAAAGGAACCCCAGTCATTGCTAACCACAGAAGAAACTACTAACTGTCGACCTTGGGCAAGATGATTTCCTAAACTTTTTTCAGTTGCAAAATTATTACCCCCATAGTGTTAGCTAACACCTTCATAGTGTTCAGTTCAGTTGCTCAGTCGTGTCCGACTCTTTGCGACCCCATGGACTGCAGCACGCCGGCCTTCCCTGTTCATGACCAACTCCCGGAGCTTGCTCAAACTCATGTCCATCAAGTCGGTAATACCATCCAACCATCTCATCCTCTGTCGAACCCTTCTCCTCCCGCCTTCAAGCTTTCCCAGAATCAGGGTCTTTTCCAATGAGTCAGTTCTTCACATCAGGTGGCCAAAGTATTGGAACTTCAGCCTCAGCATCAGTCCTTCCAATGACTAGTCAGGGTTAATTTCCTTTAGGATTGACTGGTTTGATCTCCTTGCAGTCCAAGGGATTCTCAAGAGTCTTCTCCAACACCACAGTTCAAAAGCATAAATTCTTCTGTGCTCAATTTTCTTTATGGTCCAGCTCTCATATCCATACATGACTACTGGAAAAACCGTGGTAGTGGTGGTGGTTTAGTTGCTAGTCGTGTCCAACTCTTGCAACCCCATGGACTATAGCCCACCAGGCTCCTCTGTCCATGGGATTCTCCAGGCAAGAATACTGGAGTTGGTTGCCATTTCCTTCTCCAGGGATCTTCCCGACCCAGGAATTGAACACGGGTCTCCTGCACTGCAGGCAGATTCTTTACCAACTGAGCTACAAGGGAAGCCCTTTGACTAAAATGGACCTTTGTTGGCAAAGGTTCATGTTATGTGATTACTATTTCTTTTCTACTATGAGAACATTTACTATCGCTCTCTTAGCAACTTTCAAGTATATGATATGGTATTATTAATGAAGACTTCCTAATCTTAGCTGCAAGGGATGGAATAGTCCAAGGACCATTAGAGATAACAGGCCTAAAGAAATGCTTGGTATTAATACGTTTCTTACAAGTTTTGATTGCACAAATAAATGAATGTCCCTTGCAGGACAAATGTTCCATGACAGTTTTACCTTTTGATGTTTGAACCGGAATTCTACCTGGATTACTGATACTAGGGTCAAGCTGAAATGGAAAGCATTCTAGCCACACAGTCAGACATCCTGAAAATTATAAGGGAACATCCTACCCTGGTCATAGTCAAAGTAGGAGAGTTAGTTCCAAGAAGGGAAGTTATTTTGCTTCTCCTAAATTCTACAGTGTTTTGTGTGTGTCTGTCTGTGTCTATATGTCTGTGTGTGTGTGTGTGTGTGTGTGTGTGTGTGTGAGCCTTTTGCTACCTGTCTCACCAGTTTCAGAGTTTTTTTCAACTCTACTGCACTCAAGGGGTTTAGGATTTCTCTCTGAATCATAGGTATAAAGATCTGCCAGGAAGTCCCTGAGTTATCTTAGTGATCAATTCCTTCCCTAACTAATTTTAAATCTTCTCCAGGGGCTGGTTAGGGGTTGTGTGACCAGCTCACAGAATGGAGTGCCAAATTTCTTCTGCAGCTAAGATATCCTGGCTTCGGCCATATTTGGTCAAGGACTTCATATTAATAAATTCTCTAAAGTGGATCTTTCTTCCATGATGCTCACCTGCAAGCCTTAGAGAAGATATTTTTCCACTTGACAGTCACCTCCCAAAGTCAGCTTGGCTTCCCTGATTCATGATGTCACCATAAGAGAAAAAACCCAGCTTCAGGTTGAGTCTACACCCGGCCCACTACTTCCGTAACAATGCAGCCGGCCTCTGACTCATCCTCAACTTGTGAATGATTCATGCACTTGAGCCAGCTCGGTGCGTCCCTGCCACACCCACCCCTGGAGTTCTCCCCAACAATTCTCGACCACAGCCAGAGCTACCAGCACCCTGCCCCTCATCCTACTTCCTCCTCTCCACGCTTCTCACGGTGTGGAGGAGCTAAAGCTTGAAGATGGCCTCCCCAGTCCCTCTCGGCAAGAGTCACTCCTGCCAAAAGGCAGCAGGGGAAAGTTTCTAGAATAACAGTTTTGCAACCAGGCAGGTCATGGGTGAAGTTTAAGTTCCTTCAGTTGTTGGTTGCACGGCCTTAGATTAGGTGTATCCATTGAGATCTCTAGTCTTTGTTTTTCTCATCTGTAAAATGGGAAAATAACTGTACTAATTTCTTGGCGGGGGGCGGGGGTGTGAATAACGTTAGGCATGGAAAGCATGTAGCACATAGAAGGTGCTTCATAAGCGACAGGTATTATTAGCATCATTAATACTCAGAGACTCAGCGCCACACGGAGGCACCGGCGGCCCAGCCCACTGTGAACAGCCCCAGGCTTGCACCCAGTGATCTGCTCCTGCTGTCTCACACCTCATCCCACTTGCTCACTCTCTCCAGCAAGTTCCCAGAATCAGCCATCCTCCTGCCCAACTTGATGACATGGCTCTGGTGCTTCATTCTGTCTAAAACACTCTTCCTCTTCTTATCCTTTTCATTGCTTTTGCCTGGCTGACTTCTCACCACTTCTAGGAGAAGCCTTGCTGAGCTCCCCACAACACCTCCCCACCCCAATCTGATTAGGTTCCCTTTTGATGCTGTTAAATGCTGTATCTCTTTGGAACACTGTCTATAATTATAATTATATCGTTATGAATGTAACCGTTGCCATGCGTATACCCCGCCCCACACATATAAGTTCCATAAGGGTATAAGGGTAGGAATCATGTTCATCATGGCGTGCTCATCACCTAGGAAATGGGTTGACACACAGTGTGAATGAATGAGAGAAAGAATAGGAAGAAAGAGCGAGAGAGAAGGGAACAAGGAAGGGAGGGAGGAAAGGAGAGAATGAAGGTAATTGATTCCTGGCCACACATGAACCATCTGAATCACACCATTCTAGGTCCTGGCCACAGTGGCTCAGCTCATAAGACTGGGATTCTATATCAACCTGCCTAGACAGTTTGAGGCCCTGTTTCTGAATCTTAGCCAGCATTGTGGAGCCTAACAAACAAACAACCGCTTCCAGACCCTTCTTTAGAGTATTAGATGCTGCTTTCAGACCCACCAGGCAGTGCCTAAGGTCGTGCAGGGCACAAGCTTAACTCCTTGAAACATGCCCCAGCCACCTGCCTGCCTTTGCATATTTCACCCCACCTGATCCTCACGTGGTCCTCTATCTCCTGGCCACCTAGCCATGGTGGCTGCCTGGACCTCGGCCAAGTTCCCACGTACTAAAGATGTTAGATGCACCCCCAGCCCCATCCACAGTGAAGCCCAGGATCGTCTCTCCTCCGCTGCTGTGTGGCTGAAACTCCAGCAGACCTCATGCTTCTGGTTCTGAATTCTGGAGGAGCTGGGGCTCGGGGTTACCATTAGTACTTGTAGGGCATTCAAGGAGCCTAACTTTTAGTGTAACATCCAGGTAGAATTTCTCACCAACTTCCCATGGAATATGGTGGAAATTTGACATATCTATGAATTTCTAAAACAACTCATTTGAAAAATGCTAATTTTTCATAAAGCTTCTTACTTGCTTGGGGTTTTCCTACCACAATCATGTTAAAATAATCCATGTTACAGCCCAACCCCAGCTCGACACACACATGTTTCAGTCTTATTCCACCTAAGCTAATCTCCATGTCTAGCTCTGGAAAAATGCATGCTCGGATCCAATCAACCGACCTAAACACCAGTCCAAGAACCTCAGTCCTTGGCATGGAATGGAAGATTGGCTGCCTGCCCACCAGAACATAGGTCTCCTTACAGGTGGGAACAGGAGAAGGTCCAGGAGAGATATAGTTCACGTTCAACATTAAAGTGGGCTTCCCAGGTAACTCAGCTGGTAAAGAGTCCACCTGCAACTTGGAAGACCCCAGTTGAATTCCTGCAAAAGGAAATTCCCCTGGAGAGGGAATAGGCTGCCCACTCCAGTATTCTTGGGCTTCCCTGATGGCTCAGATGGTAAAGAATCCTCCCACAATATGGGAGACCTGGGTTCGATCCCTGAGTTGGGAAGATCCCCTGGAGAAGGGCGTGGCAACTCACTCCAGTATTCTAGCCTGGAGAATCCCCATGGACAGAGGAGCCTGGTGGACTACAGTCCATGGGGACTCAAAGAGCGACTAAGCACAAACACAGCTTCAAAGTAACGAGGCTGGTTGAGGTATGTGCCTGGGGAATTGCAGGGATCCCCAACCTTTGGGATCTAATCCCTGATGATCTAAGGTGGAGCTGACGTAATAATAATAATAGAAATAAAATGTGTGTATTTATAATAAGTGCAATGTGCTTGAATCATCCTGAAACCACCCTCCTCCCCTCAGCCCCTGGCCATGGAAAAATTGTCTTCCACATAACCAGTCCCTGGTGCCAAAAAGGGTGGTGGCCATTGGGGAAATGGACCACTTTGCCAGATGGCCCTCCTTTCTGTCCCCCGTCACGGGCCACCATCCCCCTGCCCCAGTCTTTGTTCACACTGATGCTCCTGAATGGGATAACTTCTCCCTTCTCCTCCACCTGGTTACACTCCGCCCATCTTCTAGGTCCATCCTTGAAGCTTCCTGAGACTTCTCCAGACTGTGCTGACCTGCCTTTCTGAACTCTTAGGGCCCTTAGCTCACACCCCTGTGTCAACTTGCTCTAGAAATTACTCCAGAGCCATCTCACATACGTTACTCCTGACCATATTTTAAACTCCTTGAGGGCAGGGCCAGGTCTGGAGCCTCTCCACAGGGTGAGTTCATGTTGATTCCCATAAGCCCCCGCTCCTTTCGTGGACTTGGAGCTAAGATCCTCCTGGGCATCTCTGCCCCCTCATTACCACACATTTTCTAGTTCTCTGACCTCACAGGAAATGAGGAGGGTGAAATGGGACCACCCAGAACACCCTGGTATCAGGTATGTCAATCAGAGGTGTGGCTGTTTATATCCCCCAAAGGTTTCTGCTGTGAGTGGGAAACCACATGCTTTTCAGGAAGGAAGGACAGCCTATCAATTCGATAAGCTCAGCTACTGGGTTGTGTGGGGTGATGGGTACAGGGGCCATAGAGAGGCTGAGAGAGGTCAAATGACTCTGTATAAGAGACGCGGAGGGAGCTACCCAGGTGAAGGAGCCTTCTACAGGAGGAGAGACGAAAGAGGAGGGAGCTGGAGCGAGGGCCAGTGTGGCTACAGGTTTCAGGAGACAGACTGGGAGGACCTGAAAATGGGGATCGTAAAAGGAGAAGAAGCCAACATGAGGAGTGAAGCTTAGGGGAAAAGAAAGACGTGTCAAAGGACAATTCTACAGTAGGTCATGCTGTGCGGAATAGCATAGATATACCCGCCGTCCCTCCCTTGGAAAACTTCAGTGAAAAATTGACATCGTTCCTGGATGTTTTTAGAATCACACATGTGGCGTTTGGGGCTCACTTTTTTCAATAAGACCTCAGGGGTTCTCCTGGTGGGAGTGGGTCAATGCAAAGACTTCCAATGAAGCCCAGCGTGGAAACATGTTATTTTTCTTTTCTTTTCTCTCTCTCTTTCTTTTTTTTCTTTTTTCTTTTCTTTTTTTTTTTGAGAGTGTCAGAGTCATCCTTCATTGGTACAAAGACTAAAGGAAAATACAATTTGTGAGAATAAAAAACAAAAAGTTACCCTGAGTCCCACCAGGTTAACACTATTTTTTCCTAGGCATTTTTTTTCAAATCATGATTGAGCCATCAAGAAATGCATTCTTAACCCAGGGTCCCAGGGAGAACTCTGAGACCGAGGAGGGTCCCCAACTCTGGGAACCTCTGGTGTCCCTGTGGACACCTGGTTGCTGATGGTGGCTGAATCGGCAGGAAGACCCCTTACGCCCAGCGGTTCTGAAGACCACTTGCCTGTCCCTTCTAGGGGAAGACGGAGGGCTGAGCAGGAGGCGCTCCAGCCATCAGGGGTGGGGAGAGCATTTGGCCCCAGCAGCCACACCCCATGGGTGCAGAACACACTCACACGCATCATTTAATTCCAGAAACTGAACCAAGCCAAGAGCAACAGCTTGTGATTTGTGGGTGTCAAACTCGTCAGAAAGGGGTCAGCGTGTCAGTGACAGATGGGAGGGGAGGTATTTCTTAGCAATGTAGCAGGGGAGACTGAGGGCCTCCATTTCGAAACCTGTGGCTTTCCTCAGCTGAGGAGAGCTGGCCACGCCGGGCAGCCCTCAGGGAAGTCTGCTTCTTAGGCCTCTGAGCCTGCAGGTCAGGCGTGGTTACTTTAAAAATAAACCCGGGTGACTGTTATCCTGGCTCAGCTCACGCGTTTGCGGCCTTAGGCTCCAGACATTTGGCCGTGGCTATGATTTGCATTCACCAAAAATAGTCATTTCAGCATCTGAGAGTGAGCTCAGCAAAGAAGAGCCAGGTCCCATTGCTAACTCCTCCCTTGCTGCTGTTTCTCTCTGTGGAACCAAACAGATCATCTCAGTCCTCACTCTTCCCTCCCACTTCAGTCACACTTGCTCAGGCTTAGCTGTCTTCACTTGACAGAAGTTTATTTTGGACTGTTTCGTGCACCAGACGCTGTGAGACCCTGAGGATTCGAAGGTGAACAAAATGCACGTGGCTCCTGCCCTCAAGGGCCCTAGAGTCTTACTGGGTGTGTACTAGTTTCCTGTGGCTGCTATAACAAAGACCACGAACGTGCCGGCTTAAAACAATAGAAATTCACTGTCTGACTGTTCTGGAGGCCAGAAATCCAAAATCAAGGTGTTGGCAGGGCCTAGTTCCTTCCATAGTCTCTACTGAAGAATTCTGCCTCACCTCTTCCGAGCTTCTGGGGTTTCTGGCAACCCTTGGCTTTTTTGGTGTGTAGATGCCTCGTTCCAACCTCTGCCTCTGTCTTCACGTGGCCTTCTCCCCATGGGCCTGTGTGTCTCTGTCTAAACATCCTTCCTCTTTTAAGGGCACCAGTCATACTGGATTTAGAACCCACCCTACACCAATACGACCTCATCTTGACTAATTACATCTGCAAAGACACTCTTTCCCAGTAAGGGTCACATTCTAAGGTTCCAGGTGGATATGAATTTGGGGGAGGGGAGGCAAACACTGTTCAATCTGATACAAGATGTTGAATGGTAAGCCAATAAACACACAAATGAAAAGAGACGGGGGAGGATTATATGGCAAGTATTAAGCTGGTGGTTTTCTATGTATTTCTATCTCCATCCTCCTTCTCACTGATACACCTGGTCATTACATGGCAAAGCAGGAAGATCCTTGGATGCATGAAGCTTGCAGTCTGTTTTCCTCTCCCGGATGAGAACCCAGATAAGCCAGGGCCTGGAGAGAGGAGAGTGAGAAGACAGCATGACAACAAGAAGAGGGGCAGTGGGGGAAATGGGAGGGGAGCAGGGGGTCTTCAGATGGAGAGGACGGCTGTCTTCCGTGGGAAGGACCAGGGAAGGGAGTGGCTGGGCTGCCACTGGGGGCCAGTCCCCACCACAGACACACACACATAGACACACACACACAACTCCCCACCTCGTCAAGCATCCCAGGCACTTGGAAGTCCCTTTCAACCAAGGGGATGAGACTTGGACATCTCTGTGGAGATGCAGCAATAGGAGGAGTTGAATAGAGCCAGCTGGAATTGCTGTCTGAGCTGAGGCCACGGTGGACCACCATCTGCGTAATTGCAGGTGGAATTAAACAGGAACAGAACAGAATCACAGAGTGGACTGCTTTCAACTGAGGCCCAGAAAGCTGCTCTCTGAGACAGTGGCTGTCAGAATGGGACATAGACTGGGAGGAAGTTCATAGCAGAGAGGCAGGGGTGGGGGCTTGTCTGGCAGAAGCAGAAGCGAGCAAGGGAGAGAGACACTAAATGGAGTGAAGGGGGAGGCCCGGGCTGGAGTCTCAGCCTGTTACTGCGGAAGTGGAAGTGTTAGTTGCTCCTTATGTCCGACTCCAACTCTTTGCGACCCCATGGACTGTAGCCCACCAGTTTCTTCTGTCCTTGGAATTTATATATATATATGTGTATATATATATTAGGCCTGAGGGCTTCCCAGGTGGTGCTAGTGGTAAAGAACCCACCTGCCAATGCAGGTGGACGTAAGAGACACAGGTTCAATCCCTGTTCGGGTCGGGAAGATCCCTGGAGGAAGGCTTGGCAACCCACTCCAGTATTCTTGCCTGGAGAATCCCAAGGACAGAGGAGGCTGGTGGGCCACAGTCCACAGGGTCGCATTGAGTCAGACACGATTGAAGCGACTTAGCACACACAACACACGTACAAGGCCTGACGTGAAGGGAGTGGTTGTCACTGTAACTGTTTGTTACCAAATAGCCCTGGAGTGCCTGTCTGACCGACCCAGTGAACAATCAGTCCCACTCTGGTGATTCAGGAATCTTGACATGAAGAGGAAAACTGTAGACTTTAGGAATCACACGAGTGATACTGACCACGCCAGGATCGAGAGCCTTGCCTCTGAGCCCCGAATTTTAAACTCATGGCCACTGGCACCACCCATTCCCTGGCCCATTGGTCCCCTGGCCTTGGCCTGTCTCAGGCTGCCCCAGCCTCCTGACAAGGAGCCAGGGCCTAAAGCTTTGGTCCAAAAATGTTTTATTGTCAATTTGATATTTCTGTCTCTGTGAATGCCTCCTATTCTGCATTTAAAATGTGAAGACACTTACTCAGACATCATCAATGTCTAGGCCTTCTTCTGAAGACAGAGTCCTTGAGACCAGCAGCATCAGCATCACCAGAAATTTGTTAGAAATACGAATTTTCATCCCATCCCAGACCTAGTGAATGAGAGACTACGAGGGTGGGATCCAGCCGTCTGTTTCAACAAGGTGTCCAGGTGACCCTGACGTGCAGTAAGGTTTGAGAACCACTGCAGCACTCGGTTAGGGCATTGTTTGTTGCCTCTGTTTAGTTGCCAAGTCGTGTTATGACTCTTTTGCAACCCCATGGACTATAGTCTGTCATGGGATTTCCCAGCCAAGAATGTTGGAGTGGGCTGCTGTTTCTTTCTCCAGGGAATCTTCCTGACCCAGTGATCGAATTCACATCTCCCGCATTGGCAGGCGGATTCTTTACCACTGAGCCACTAGGGAGGCCCGCACTGGGCATTGTACCAGAGGTCAAAAGCAGGCTACCCCTACCTGGTAGATCACATGGCTCATTGGGAAGTCTATTTACGAACCTGTCTATTCTTCCTCCCCTCTGTGTGGTCGCTCACACAGGATATAAGGCTTATTAATTAAACAAATATCGAGCGCCTATTCTATACCACGGAATGAGCCAAAAAGTGGAATACAGTGGGAACAAGCCTCCTGGGGTCTCATCTCATGAAGCTAACAGAGAAGACTTTAAACTGATTGTCACCAGTAAGTGATAACTTATAAGACTTGCAGAGTTGTTGTTTTTTTTTTCCCCCCATAATCAGGCCTTTTCAAACTTTAATATTCATGCAAGTTACCTGGGATCTCATTAAAATGAAGATTCCACTTTGGTAGGTCTGCTGCGGGACCTGAGAGTCTGCATTCCTTTATTTTTTATTTTTATTTTATTGGAGTAGAGTTGATTAACAATATTGTGTTAGTTTCAGGAGTACAGCAAAGTGATTCAGTTATACATATACATGTATCCATCTATTTTAAATATAGCAGTGTGTACATGTCAATCCCAAATTCTCAATCTGTCCCTTCCCCCTAACCCTTCCCCCTGGTAGCTATAAGTTTGTTCTCTAAACCTATGAGTCTGTTTCTGTTTTGTAGATAAGTTTGTTTGCTTCACTTTTGTTTTAATTCCACAATAAGTGATATCGTATGACATTTGTCTTTCTCTGCCTGACTGACTTCACTTAGTACGATAATCTCCAGGTCCATTCATATTGCTGCAAATGACATTATTTCATCCTTTTTAATGGCTGAGTAATATTCCACATCTTCTTTATCCATTCATCTGCTGATGGACATTTAGGTTGCTTCCATGTCTTGGCTATTATAAACAGCACTGCAGTGAACATTGGGGTACATATATTCTTTCAAACCATGTTTTTTCATTGATATATGCCCAGGAGTAAGACTGCTGGATCATATGGTAGCTCTATTTTTAGTTTCTTAATGAACCCCCATACTGTTCTCCATAGTAGCTGCACCAATTTACATTCTCACTAACAGCGTAGGAAGCTTCCCTTTTCTCCACACCCTCTCCAGCATTTATTGTTTATAGACCTTTTCTTCTTTCTTTCTTTCGTTTGTAGACCTTTTGATGATGGCCCTTCTGACTGGTGTGAGGTGATATCTCATAGTTTTGATTTCAAGGGGATCTTCCCCACCAGAGATCAAACTGAGCCACGAGAGGAGCCTACAGTAATGAGCAATGACAGGCATCTGTTCATGTGCCTCTTGGCCATCTATACGTCTTCTTTGGAGAAATGTCTATTTGGGTCATCTGCCCATTCCCTGATTGCGTTGTTTATTTTTTCTTATATTGAGCTGCATGAGTTGTTTGTAAGTTCTGGAGATTAATCCCTTGTGGTCCACAACATTCTCAACAAGCTCTCAGGTAAGTCTGAGCCTGCCTGCCTGAGGCCACACTTTGAGGAGCAAACCTCTTAAGGCAATTTCCTATGTTACTACATTCTAGGGCTTCCCTGGTGGCTCATCGGTAAAGAATCTGCCTTCTATGCAGAAGATGCAGGTTTGACCCCTGGGTCGGGAAGATCCCCTGGAGAAGGAAATGACCACCCACTCCGGTATTCTTGCCTGGGAAATCCCATGGTCAGAGGAGCCTGGAGGGCTCCAGTTCATGGGGTCACAAAGAGTTGGGCGTGACTGAATGACTAAACAGCTGCCACCACCACATTCTAGCCCAGACTTTCTCTGATAGGAAAAAGTGGCAGGAATTATCGTCTTCATTTTCAAGTGAGAAAACCAAGGTCCTAAGACTTTCTTATATCAAGCGCTTGTGCCCCAGAACCCAGGAGCTCTCGCACCTCTGCTGAGGTATCTCGAGTTGCTGGCAACCCAGACAAAGGAGGCAGGCAGCTCTGTCATTAATTAGCCTCCAGCTCTCGTTTTATCACAGAACCGCAGAGTTCCCCCTGTTCCAGACCTGATGTGAGGCAGACAGTTCCTGGATTCTGCCTCCTGTCCAGGACTTTGATAAGAAAACAGATGTCAATTTGCGATGCTGCCAATCAAAAGAAGCTCTTGGGTCAGCGCTGAATGATAAGGCGGCTGCAGTCCTGGTCCTAAAAGGGGAAGAATAGCACCGGTGCTTTGCAGGCCTTCACACTCCCTCTGCTTTGAAAAAGAAAAGCCTCTCAATCTCTTTCCTACAGAGAAGGGAAAAACGGGGGGCAGGCTTTTTTTGGCTTGTTTCCAGTAGGGGCAGCTGGAATCTATTGGACGCATTCAGACAGGCCCTCTTTCCCAAGATAGACTGGATAAGCGCTGCATTTCATTCGAGTACTCTATTTCCCCTCTTGGGCCTCCCCACTCCAGACTGAGAGGGGATTCCCCCCTAGGTCCACCCTTTACCCCTAGCAACCAGGCTCTGTTTCTTGCCTGCACTAAACTCTCTCAAGGTCTGGGGAGGTGTGTGATTCCCAGATTTTAGGGACTCTTCCTTTGGGAGATTCCATCCAACAACATGTCGAACATGGAAGAAAACATCCACATCTCACGTGTTCCATAGCTGGCCAATTTGAACAAATTATTTAATATTTTGGCTGTAAAAATATGATATGACTTTGGTAATTCTGCTTTTGCAACGCTTTCGCCTACAAGGAATACATCCAGTTTACGACTGGCTGTGATTTTTCAACCATCATTATGCAAACTAGAAAACCTCTCAAAGTAAGAAAAGCAGGCCTTATTGTTTTTAAGCATCATGAATTTTTTATGACTTCCAAATTTAACTATTCATGAAGCTTAGTGTGATATTTTTGCAGGCATTTAATCGAACCTCCATTAATTTCAATTTTGTAGTTTTCTTTTCTCCCTTTGGCGTTCCCCACAAGTTTTTCAAAGGGCCTTAAATACTTCTGTGGGCTCTTGAGGGCACTTAATGGCTAAAGTAGCATCGAATGAGGGTGAGTGAGGCTGGTGAGAAGTTCAGTGGATGCCCCTTGAAGGAACCACTTACCAGCGCAGTGAACCTTCAAGGCACTTCACTTAGTTCCTGCATGTCCTGACCTCCAAGGACGTAAAAATCTGGTTGCCACGGTGCCGGGGAATCTCAAACTGTATGGGAAGAACTAGGGGAAGTCATCTAGTCCAGTGGCTTTGTTCACGTCAACTCAATTTTAATTACAGAAAGTGTGCTGAGCAGTGGGTAAGGGAAATATGGCTCAGTCTGGACTGAAAAGGGTCCCTGAGATGGGGTGGGACAGGGTGGTACAGAGGTGGGCACCTGGGAGTCAGGCAGCATCTGTGTGAAGGTCTCATATGTTGAGTGTTAACATACACTTTGCTGTAGGCCTGGCTGTCAGATGGCTTTTCACTCCTGGCTCATCTTTATCACGTGTGCATGCTCAGTCGCTCAGTCTAGTCCAATTCTTTGTGAGCTCCCTGGACTATAGCCCAAGTCCAACCTAGGCTATGACCTAAGTTATAAGCTATGACCAATCTAGACAGCATATTAAAAAGCAGAGATATTACTTTGCTGACAAAGGTCCGTCTAGTCAAGGCTATGGTTTTTCCAGTGGTCATGTATAAATGTGAGAATTGGACTGTGAAGAAAGCTGAGCACTGAAGAATTGATGCTTTTGAACTGTGGTGTTGGAGAAGACTCTTGAGAGTCCCTTGGACTGCAAGGAGATCCAACCGGTCCATTCTAAAGGAGATCAGCCCTGGGTGTTCTTTGGAAGGACTGATGCTAAAGCTGAAACTCCAATACTTTGGCCACCTGATGCAAAGAACTGACTCATTGGGAAAGACCCTGATGCTGGGAAAGATTGAAGGCAGGAGGAGAAGGGGACGACAGAGGATGAGATGGTTGGATGGCATCACTCACTCAGTGGACATGAGTTTGAGCAAGCTCGGGGAGTTGGTAATGGACAGGGAAGCCTGGCATTCTGCAGTCCATGGGGTTGCAGACACAACTGAGTGACTAAACTGAACTGAACCAAAAGGCTCTTCTGTCCATGGGATTCTCCATGAAAGAATACTGGAGTGGGTTACCATGTGCTCCTCCAGGGGATCTTTCCAACCTAGGGATCGAGTCTGAGTCTCCCATGCAAGGCCTGCATTAGCAGGCAGATTCTTTACCACTGAGTCACCTAGGAAGCCCTCTTCATCAGGTGACCCTGGACAAATAATTTCTCTTCTCTGCCTTGGTTTCATCTCTATAACAGGATAATAATTGTAATGCCTGCCTCTGAGCACTGTCGTCAGCATTATATGAGATACTGCATGTAGAGCGCTTAGCACAGTGCTTGGCAGATACCAGCGCTCAAATATTATTGTGCCCATATATGTGTATGTTTATGCTTATTGGATTCTATCAAAATAATATGTATTTCATGGTTTATTATTTGTATTATATTTGTATTATTTTTATTGTGGACAGAGTCCCTGTCAGTGTCTCTGCCCTTATATAGCATGATATGACTCAGATCCTAAAATACGATTTTTTAATCAGATTGCTCCAGTGCATGTTAGGACCCTCAGACACCCACCACTCTCATCTGCTCACAGGTAAATCCAGTAGCAATCATTGTCTGGATGAGGGTTTTCCAAGAGAACAGTTAAAGGACGAAAATAAAAGTCTGCATTTATCAACCCCTCCACAAACACCAAGCCAACTGGTCCTGATGTAGCCAAGGCAACATGGAAGCAATTAAAACAAGCATTAACAGTTAGTGGTTCTCAACCCCAGGTGTCCATTGGAACCTCCCTGAGGCCTCCAGTGGGTCCTGGGATTGGAGTGGAAGGGAGGAAGTTTTCGAGGGTGGTCTTATGGGCCAGGCTTGGAAGAGCCTGGCAGTGCTTCCCTCCCACCCTATCCCTTCAGCCAGACTCCAGCAAACACCACCTCTGGATATGAGGGGGACTGAAAAACGTGTCCAGCCTGTAGCCAAGAGGAAAACCAACCAATCGCTGCCACCATGGATGATCTTAATGCAACAATTAAGTTCAAAAACTGCTCTCCTGGAGCAAAAGGCAAAGAGAATTTTGAAATTTCAAAAACTGCAAAAAAAGAAAGAAGCACATGAAACAATATCTGATGGTGGAAGAGGAGCTCATGGGTTACAGCACTATCACAGCCGCCCATTCCACATCCCAGATAAAGTGTCACAGACTCCAACACACCCTTCAAAGTCCTACAGCGATGGTCCAGGTCTCCCCGCCCCCACCCAGCACACTCTGGCTTATGGTGTGCCTGCCTGTCTCCTCCATCAAACTGTAGGCAAGGATTGCAAAGCATCATCCCCGAATCCCGAGCACCTGGCACGGTGCTTGGGACAGGGTAAACATGGCATTGGGTGAGTGTGGCAACATAGGAGATATTTGGAGGAGACGAAAATGAGAGATGGAGGAGCCAAATCCGCTGGTTAAGGGCACAGATTCTGCCTATCAGTAGCTGGGGGACCTTGAACAGGTTTCTTAACCCCTCAGTGGCTTATTTGTAAAATAGGGCTCATAATGGCAACTGCCTCGAACACTTGTGGTGAGTATGAAGTGAGTACATATATCCAAATGTGCTTATAAGAGTATCTGACTCATAGTTAAGTCCCAGGTAAATATTGTTGCCATTTTTGTTAGTAAGACAATAAGAAATCCCACAACTGAAAGGATGTGAGGGCAGAAATGAGCAATCACAACAAGGAACTTGTTTGCACACAGAACGGGGGATGAGGAGGAGTTTGATGGAGACAGAAAAGTTTCCCCACATACCATGGCTAGGAAACTTCAAAGCCAGTAAACATCAGAGGGTGACATTTAACTTTTTACAGAGTAAATGGAACATCTCCGTTCTAGCCCCAAGCTGGCTGGGGCAGGAAATGGGTCAGCCAGCGCTGAACGGTTGACACAGATGACTTGAGGAGTCCCACGGTGTCAAGTGGAGGCTGATGTTTTGAAGGGGGTATGAGGGGGTTGTGTGTGTGGGAGAGAATGATACACCTGGGGTATCTGAGATCTACCAGATAATATCTGACACTCATGGCAGGCAACAGAGAAGTTTTATTGCATTACAATTTCCATAATTCAGAAGTTATATTACAGAAGCTGCATGATAAGATTTCAAAGATTTGGAGGAGACTTGAAGATACAGTAGGGAAAAAACCCTGCCTGGTAAGACTAGGAGGGAGATAATGCCATGACTTTCAGCTTAGTCATTCAAGGTTTAGGTTTATTTCTCATGAAAATGGAACACAGACCACTTCTGACAACACCAAGACGGGGTGTTTGATTTGTGGATTACCTGGACCCTGCTGACTCTTTCCATTCATTAACTCCCTGTCAGAAAATTATCAAGAGATGGAAAACATGATGAGATGCCAGCTAATCAAATCCGATAAAAGTGAAGGGAATATTTTGAGCCTGCCTTCCAGAAGAGCCTGGGTGATTGGGACTCCAAGATCCCTCCTATTGTTAAGACCCTATAATTCAAATCCTGGAGATGGAGCTGTGTTTCCCCCCACCACCGAAGGAAAGTAGGAGCTGTGTCAGCCCCCCGTAGGAAAGTGGGAGCTGTGTTCCCCTGCTGAGGAAAAGTGGGAGCTGTGTCCCCCCTGTGAGGAAAGTGGGAGCTGTGTTCCCCCGTGAGGAAAGTAGGAGCTGTGTTCCCCCACTGAGGAAAAGTGGGAGCTGTGCCCCTCCAAAGGAAAGTGGGAGCTGTGTCCCCTTGTGAGGAAAGTGCGAGCTGTGTCCCCACTGTGAGGAAAGTGGGAGCTGTGATTCCCCCTGTGAGGAAAGTGGGAGCTGTGTCCCCCCTGTGAGGAAAGTGGGAGCTGTGTCCCCTCTGTGAGGAAAGTGAGAGCTGTGTTCCCCCCTCCGAAGGAAAGTGGGAGCTGTGTCCCCCCATGAGGTAAGTGTGAGCTGTGTCCCCTCTGTGAGGAAAGTGGGAGCTGTGTCCCCTCTGTGAGGAAAGTGGGAGCTGTGTCCCCTCTGTGAGGAAAGTGGGAGCTGTGTTCCTCCACTGAGGAAAAGTGGGAGCTGTGTCCCCCCTGTGAGGAAAGTGGGAGCTGTGTCCCCACTGTGAGGAGAGTGGGAGCTATGTTCCCCTGTGAGGAAAGTGGGAGCTGTGTCCCCCCGTGAGGTAAGTGTGAGCTGTGTCCCCACTGTGAGGAAAGTGGGAGCTATGTTCCCCTGTGAGGAAAGTGGGAGCTGTGTCCCCCCGTGAGGTAAGTGGGAGCTGTGTCCCCCCTGTGAGGAAAGTGGGAGCTGTGTTCCCCCACTGAGGAAAAGTGGGAGCTGTGTCCCCCCCAAAGGAAAGTGAGAGCTGTGTCCCCTTGTGAGGAAAGTGCAAGCTGTGTCCCCACTGTGAGGAAAGTGGGAGCTGTGTCCCCTCTGTGAGGAAAGTGGGAGCTGTGTTCCTTCCACGAGGAAAGTGGGAGCTGTGTTCCCCCATGAGGAAAATTGGGAGCTGTGTTTCCCCGTGAGAAAAGTGGGAGCTGTGCTCCCCTGTGAGGAAAGTGGGAGCTGTGTTCCTCCCATGAGGAAAGTGGGAGCTGTGTTCCCCCCATGAGGAAAGTGGGAGCTGTGTTCACCCCCTGAGGAAAAGTGGGTACCAAGTACTTAGCTGGCTTCCTTGGAGGCAAGTCTGACCCTTTGTGAGGTGTGTGTGACCAGAGCTGGAAGACTAATCCACAATTAAAGAATGTTCCACCAGTTCTCTCCTACCTCCTGGCCAATGCCTACAAGTCTATAGTCAGATAATCAGTTATTGTCTGAAGGCTTTAACTACCATTACAGCACAGATTCCTGGGGATGATTTTGGCCTCTTGTGATTGAAATTTACCTTAAAAATCGAGGGCTCTGGGGAGAGGAGCTGAGAATATGGGTGGGGGTAAGTTGGAGACAGGAGAATGGACACCTTGGAGAGGAGCGAAAGGGAAACCAGAATTGCCCCAGTCCGCCCTCACATCTCTACTCTGTTTAAATTCCTCCTAACTCTCTACTGCCTGAAAATGAAATCCACACTTCCCAACGTGACCTTAACTCCCCTGTGAGCTCCACCTCATTCTTTCCCACCTCCAGTTCACCTCTCTGAATCTGCACTGGTCTATTTGCAGTCCCTTGAACACAGCAAGCTCTTCCCCACTCCCTTGCTGTGTATTGTGGCCTCTGCCTGGAAAATTCTTCTGATTCCCTGAGACACAACTCACTCCTCCCTGGTTTACCCTTCTTCTGCAAGGAGGGGGCATTTCCCCCACCAGAACGGGTCTTGCTGTTTTGGTAGCCTGGGCACACCGGAACCCAGCATCTGTGCAGTTACCACTCAAGCGGTTGTTGAATGAATAAACTTGTTTCGAGGTTTTGTTGGGCAAGTCCCATAGCTTGGTTCCCAGTAGGATCGGGCTTGGTGAGTGGGTTGAGTTTCTAAAAAAGTCTCCCTCCCAGGTTGCAATTTTGGTGAAACTGTCTTTGTGGGGACGAATGAATGTGTTCACCACTCTTGATTCACGTCTCCAATACCCAGCTGTGGACAGTGGGGGCTGTGCCCCAGAAGACAGCCTCATCCTACACTCACCTTTCATCTCCTCCAGCCAGAGGAATAGCGGGGTGCCATCTCGTTGGAAACCCTAAAAAATGGGGCTCCTAAGGATGGTCAGGATCTCTGTGTTAAAGATGATCAAATATCCTTGACTAATGCCTCTGTTGTTATATTGAGAGTTCTATAGTTAGATTCTGAGCATTAAGAGTGAAATGAGATTAAGAAAGCTACTGAACTCACATAGAAAGTGATTTTCCTCACCTGGCACCCAGAAGCACTTTCTGCAGTGTGAACCCTTGAAGGCAGAAAACGGGGCTGCCATGCCAGGGTAGAGAAGCCAGTAACACTTATGTGAGATGTGTACCAAGTAGGTACCAAGTAGGACTGAGTCTCATTAAGAGAATCTACAATATGTTTACCTCTTTTTTGGCTACTCTGGGTACCAGAATTTTTATAATTAAAAAAATTTCATATGTATATTTGTATATAGCCACCATTAAATGCTATTCTTGTTTTTATACGTATGTGGGCTTCCCTGGTGGCTCAGTGGTAAAGAATCTGCCTGCAGCATAGGAGATCTGGATTCAATCCCTAGGTTGGAAGATCCCCTGTGAAGGAATAGCTACCCACTCCATTATTCTTGCCTGGGAGACCCCATGGACAGAGGAGCCTGGGGGCTATAATCCATGGGGTTACAAAAGAATTGGACATGACTTGGTGACTAAACAACAACATATATATGTATATATTTGTGTATGTATCTTATTTGTCTGTGTATATATGTATACATAAAATATATAAAAGGATTTACCAGTGGTTATTTCTGACAGGTGGGGAATACAGGTACTTTAAAAAAAAATCTTGGCTGGATTTTCTAAAGCTTCCTAAATGAACATGATTTACCTTTGGAAGAAGGAAAAAAAGCAATGAAAATAATTTTCCAAAAAGAATATACTCTCATTAAAGAGAAAAAATGGAAAATATAGTAGCATTACAAATGAGGAAAAATTCCTGAAATCGACTATTATTCATAATTTCAGGTTTGTTATATTATCTTTTTAAATAAGTAAGATATTTTGTCTTATTTAGCATAGTTATAATCACACTGTATGCAAAATATTTTTGCCTTGCATTTTTAAACTTCATTATAATCACTTTTTCTGTTATTACTTAATCTCAGTAACATTATTTTAACTTGAGAATAATGTTCTGACTATTGAGATGTTACACTTCATTTCTCATTAGGGTACACATACATTGTTTACAGTGTTTCTTGGTTACAAGCTGCTCTTAGCATGCCATGCCATGGGATTTAGATTTCACTAAATCTATGCAATGGGAGGCCAATGACAGATTTTTTTTCTTGTATATACATATGCTTTTTAAAATTGAGGTATAGTTAATTTACAAAGTTATGTTAGTTTCAAGTGTACAGCAAACTAATTCAGTTATAAATACACACACATATATATTCTTATTTGGAATATATTCTTTTTCATTTAGGTTACTACAGATTATTGAGTATATTAATAGTTCCCTGTGCTATACAGTAGGTCTTTGTTGTTTACTTATTTTATGTGTAGTAGTGTGTGTATGTTAATCCAAAACCCCTAGTTTATCTCTCTTCACCTAACCTCCACACTAGTTTTTAAGCAGATGAGTGACAATCCTGTTTCCATTTCAGAAAGATGCTCTGGTTGACTCACCTACAGGGTAAAGCTAATGGCAGGCAGAAGCCAGGACTGACATGGAAACCACCCTCACCTCCCATTTCACAGAAACCTAAACCCACAGTTCCATTCTTGCCTTCACTTTACACAGGGTTGTAAAAATTTTGAGCACTATGGAAATTTTTAGGAATTCAACATTCCCATTTTACAGATGATCAAGAAACATTCAGAGTTCGTAACTTCTCTGAGGTTGCATAAAGATCTAGTGGAAAACTGACTAGAATGCAAAACTTCTAATTTTAGTCTCATGTCCTTCTCTACAGCAGATGGTAGCAAATAAGATATCTTAAATGCTCTTTGGAGATCTGGAACTGGTTGTAGTTGAAGAGGGGTTTATAATTACATAGAGAAAACAGGGCTCCTTGATGACAGTGGTGGCAATGTCAGTGATGGTGGTGACAATTCTTTACAAGGAACAAAATGCTTCTGCAACTGTGAGCTCATTGACTCTTCAAAATAACTCAAATAATGGTGTCTGATTTACTTCCAAGCTGGGCATTGTGTGAGACATTTTATTATTATAAATATATAAGATATTATTTCATTCAGTTGACACCAAAGCCCTGAGATTGGTACTGTTCATCCCATTTTATGGATGGGGAACCTGTGGCTAAGAGAAATGAATAAGAAAGCTGGAATTAGAACTCAGTTCTTCTAACTGTGAGTTTTATCAGGATTTTTTTTCCAGGATTAACCATTCAGATGATACTTTCCTCTGGCAGATAATTTGATCTAACTATTGAAGGGCACGGCTGAAAATAAGGAAGGCAGGCCAGGCCAGGCCTGACTGGCCAGGCCAAATGCATGCCTATTGAATACGGGCTGGCTACTCCTTCCAAAGATGACACCCCATCCTCAGACTATACAAGACAGAATATACAAAACAAAGAGTTCTATCCAAATTTGAGTTTTACACAGCACCTTATCCAAATCTGACTGGCCATAGCTACAGATCACCAATAGGCATTGGACTATTTTGTAACCAATAAGAATGCCACCTCCAAACTCAAAGGGCCATACTACATGGTGGGAACGTGAGCTGCAAGGGAACAGAACTGTTTTTCAACAATGAAATCCTCTAAAAATTGATCACTTCTTACAGGCTCCTATATCAGCCTAAACCTAAACAGTTGCTGCTACAGGCAACAGTTAAAAGTCTGGGGTCAATGAACCTGCCCACTGCAGATACATTCTGGAAATGTGATGGTAAAATTCATTATTGGGTTATTTCAATGTGAAATTATTTGAAACAAGCTATATCTGGTTCAGGTATATAAAAGCAGCCCCAATGTTACCATTCATGATTGATTTCTGGGGAAAATGCAGGGCATCAAGAGAAGCAATGTCACACTTGTCTTTATTTCCTGATACAAACAAAACACACCTTTAATAGTCTGCGTCTACTGTGCTGGAGATGTTTACCCTTCTACAACTTAGGGAGATGGAAGGAAAAGTGTGATGACTGCCCAAAGCACTAACAGTGAGGAAATGTAGCCCCTTTAAAAAACAGACAAGCAAAACTCATCTTTATCCAATGAAGGAGAAAACCAAGGATCACCTGGAACACTTTTCTGTACAGGATTTCAATTCTGTCCTTATTACAAATTAGCTTCTCCACGTCACAGCTTTTGCTAGCCATGTGGTAATGGGTTTTCTCTTCCCCAGCCCACCCCCAGATAGCAGCCAGAGCTCTCTACTCAAATGTCACCTTCCTAGTTCTCTAAAATTCCACAGAATCTCTAAAGTCGAAATCATTATCTAAAATCCCCTCAGTGCTCCCTATTCATCCTTCCTGCTTCTTAGCCTCTTTAGCATTTATTACTATTTAACACACTCTGTATTTTACTCATCTATTTTGTGATTATTGTCTTCCCCACTAAAATGTAAGCTCCATAAGAGAAGGGATTTTTGTCTTTTTTGTTTGTTTTCTTTTGTTTTCTCAAACAAGACAGTGTCTAGCACATAGTTGGGCCTCAAGACATATCTGCTGAACAGACGAATGAAGGAATGAATCCATTTCTTCAACAAATTTATTGAGAAACTTCTAAGAGCTGTGACGACGAAATGATGAACAAAAATGTTTCTTATTCGGCCTCTGCCATCTGCTAGGGCACTGGCTAAGTGCTTTTCACGTCTAAGGTAGAAAACCCAGAATGTTGTCTTGAAAGATGCCTGTAAGTTGTAGCCCTTGCTCTAGGGTGTGAGGGCAGAACCCCTGCTAGGGAGGAAAGGAGTGGTGCTTTGACAAAGGGGAAGGGAAAATGGGTTGAGGAGACTCTTCATCCCTGAGGCAAAATCATGACTATGATTTCTCCGTAGGCTGTTTTGGGTCATTTTTGTGAAGAGATTTTCAGTTTTCCTTGACAAATGTTTGAGCTGAGCTGAATGCAGGGAATGGGGGGCAATTCTAGACTTAAGAGCGGAAGCAGGTTTGAGAAGGAACTCAGCTCTGAGGGAAGAGACCTCAGAATCATGGCAGCCAGCTGGTACTCGAGGCAAGAGACCATCAGTGAAGGGGTCCTTTCAATGGGGCACAACAGATAAGCTTACAGTCATGCTTGAGATCTAATTTCAAGTTGCCCTAGAAATATCATCAGTCCTTCAGCAAATCAGTTGCACAAGACTATGTAGTGAGTACATACTATACAGCCATTCTGGGTATTACACTTTTATAGTGTCAGTAAGTAGCCTTCTCCTGAGCCTGAGCCTTCCTCCCACTTCCCACCACCACTGCCCTGAGCACTCTGGCTCCCAGCCCCAGGACTCTTTCACCTCCCCAGTGATCTAGACACTAGCAGACTCTGCTGGACATGGCTGGGGTCCCTCAGGACTGACTGGCTATTCCCTGGGCCAGGGAACCTGTTCAGTGTCTAGACTCTCATCCCTGCCTCCACACACACCAGCTCAGTTTTAGAGGCGAGTTAGGGAATAAAGGAAGGGGGCTGTGCCCACACGTGGGTTGAAGCAGAGCAGAGAGTAGCAGCATGGAAAGGAGTGAGGGGACAGCCACTGACAGAAAAACAAAAGGCACCATGGGGTAGGAGGTTGGGTGGGGGTGGTGGTAAGTGACACACGGCACCAGGGCATGCAACCCCCTTCAGAAATACCCAGAGGGCATGGGTTTCCTGTGGAGCAAAGATTCTGGCTATTAAATTTGGGTATAAAAAAAAGGGAGATCACGAAGATCCAGAAATGTGGGGATACTGAGATTATGTATCAAGATCCAGAAATGTGGGGATACTGAGATTATGTATCAGACAGAACATGATAGTTTCAACTTCCTGTCAAAGAATAGTTGGTGCCAGCAAAGAACAGGCTGAAGGAAAACAGCATAATCCATCCTGTATTTAATCAGGGGGTATGCATGGCCCTGGCAGGCTCCACTATGCCAGTTTCAAATGTGATGCATTCCCCAGTCATGAGTTTCCTGAAGAGGAACACTAGCACCTGCTGTTTGTTAGACTCTCTGCTCAGCTCCAGCAACCATCTTTTCTCTTAAGATCAGGAAAATTAATGGGAAATATGAGCAGAAATACAGCTCAGAAAGCCCAAGCAGGACTTCCCTGATGGCAGTGCTTAAGAATCTGCCTGCCAATTCAGGGCATGTGGGTTCAATCTCTGGTCCAGGAAGATCCCACGTGCCTTGGGGCAACTAAGCCCATGGACCACCACTGCTAAAGCCCACATACCCTAGAGCCCGTGCCCCACGACAAGAGAAGCCACCACAATGAGAAGCCTGGGCCCCACAGGGAAGAGAAGCTCTCACTTGCTGCAACTAGAGAAAGCTTGCGTGCAGTAGCAAAGGCTTAGCGCAGCCAAAAATTCATTCATTCATTCATTTAAAAAAAAGAAGCCCAAGCAAATGTTTTGGGGGTGGAAGGAGAGGATAATTTTCTCCTGTCTTCAGCACATCACAGTTTATAAGCTTTTGGCCCTGGATCTCTCTCTCCTCCTTTGTCCTCAATGTTGGATCTTTCCTTTACTGCTCATACAAGCATCTTCACCCTATTGCTAAGTCTTGCATTCACTTGCTGACAACACAGTTGGCCCCATGCCGGGCACTGGGGAAAGACTCTGCCCGGGGCTTGCAGAAGGCACACAAATGGGCCGTATCTCATTGCAGAAAAGCCAGCTTCGCCCCAGGAAGCCAGAAAGTAAAAAAATGGCAATTCACCCTGATAGCTAGCCCTCAAGAGAAAGAACAATCAAAAAGCCTGTGAGGAAAAAGGGGGTGGTCCCTTTGTCCCCCTTGCTCTATAGGACGAGAAACACTTTGAAGAAAACATCTATGAGACCCAAGAAGTATGTCCACCGTGTCTTGCAATATTCACTCTGAACATTCCAGAGAAAAATATCTTCTCTGATGCCTCTTGGACCTTCTCACGTACAACTCTCCTCTCCCTCCACTCTGGCCACAATGACCTCCCCATGGTTCCTGGGGAACCACAGCACTCCTACCCCAGAGCTCTGCCTCCTGCGCTCTGTCTAAAACACTCTAGATGTCTATGTGACACCCTCTCTCACTTTCCTCAGGTCCCCACTCAGATATCACCTTCTCAGGGGCCCTCCAGGATGACTATAACACAAATACCATATGCCTCTAGTCACCCTCTTTACCCTTACCCAGCCTAATTTTTCTTTCTAGCACTTTCCCCACCAGACATATCTGACATCTGTTTAATTTCTGTCTCTCCCCATTAGCATGTGAGCTCTAGATATAAGGCACCTGTCTGTTTTGTTTGTGGCCGAGATTTTGGTACCCAGAAAAGAACTTGACACAAAACAGACGCCCAATACGTACAGTTGAATGAACAACTGAATGTCCCTCCAACTCTTTTACCACCAAATAGTGTTTTCTTACTAACTTTCTTCCAAGAAATATTAGAAATTCTTGTTATATCACTGAAACCCTGTCTGAACATCTAAAGAGCAGAAACTAACTGATATGCCCTCACTCTCGTGTTCTAATTCCAGCCATGGGAACTTTTAGGAGAACCTTGCTTAGCTTTATCTGAGGTCAAAGCAAAATCTGCTTCAGTTTTTCTAGCCCCCGGCACCCAGGGGACAGGAGTGCCTGGGCTGGGAATTGCTACTTCACCCATTCAGCTATAGCACCTCTTCCCAATAAAGGAGCACACTGTGTGTATATACCCATCGATATCCCATTCAGACTGCACAAGTACTGGACTAAAGACTATCCCATTTGACCTTTCCATATCAAACACATATTTTTCAGGCACCTACTAGATGCCAGCAACATAGCCATAAACAACATAGCTGTGAAGCTTACATTGTATAAATTGGATGGTGAATGTTTGTTATCTTGAGTTAAAAATGACCTAGAAATCTAGAATCTTCAAAGACTTGAACCCATGCTAAAACATTTCATTCTCAAGGTTCTAGAAATGGATAGTGCTGGTGGTTACACAGCATAGTGAATGTACTGCCTGCTACTAATTGTGCACTTGAAAATGGTTACCTGTATCTTACCACAAAAAACTTTTTTTTCATTTTCTTTCCAAAGATATGCCTTCAACATGTGTTTTGTGGTTCATGAACCTGTATTCCTTTACTTAAATTTCTTTGATGAGGTAGAAAAGGAGTAACACAAAGGGTATTGGGCAGCTCACAGAATTGTCAGGACTAAAGATGTTCCTGAGAGGAGTCAGTCACAGCCATGCTGCAGAGCTGTGCTGTCGCCATGGCCACCAGGCCCTGGTGCTCTGGTTTACAATGTTGGTCCTTAGACTGGAAACTCACTTTACCACCACTGCCACTGCCTTCAGCACCAGTAGCATTTGTGCATCAAAAACGTGACCTATCAGCCACTGCCACTGCCAAAAATCCCCTCTACCATCTTTACCAGAAAATCAGTTCTAGGTGGCGCTGGCATTCCTACACTGTCAACTTTCAAAGAGAAGTTTCAGGCCAGTTTGGTGTCTGATTGGTGAAGATCAGGTCACATGCCTGTGCTTTAGCTGCAAGGGAGTCTGGGAAAATGTACTATTCTAGGAGTCAGGGCTCAAGAGGCAGGACCTTCTCCAAGCACTGGTTGAGTTTCCAGTAAGGGCTGTGCGTGCAGCCAGGAAACATGGCAAGTGTTCCCTATGGATAGACTCCTATTTTGCACTTCTTGTTTCCTCTTAGCCACATTTTCCCCTCTCCAAAGCTTCACTTGTACTTTGCTTCTTCAGACCCCTGTAGAGAGACGCTAGAATAGTCTGGAGCTTCACCCAAATGTTCTGTGTTCAGCCCACAAGGGTCTTGGGCTGACTGTAGGCTGGAAGAGAATTACTGGAAGAGAATTAGAATATAGAGAGGCCTCTCTGCAAGCCAGATTCCCAAGGTGCTTAGACTCCAGTCCAAGTTCAAAAATTGGGGACCAACTGTAGAATGCAGTAGATACACAGAGGTAGAATGAACTAGATGCCAATTCATACCCTGGAAAAATATTATCAACCCAACAGTTTATCATTAAGTAACTCTTAAGTTATTCATTCATCAGCTCAACATTTCACATATATTTATTAAGCAACGTCTGTGCTCAGTGGGCCAGGCTCTGGTATAGGTGCTGGGGATTCAGCAGTTAACAACAGAGACAGAATTTACTGCCCTTATGTACATTCTAGTGGGGGAAGATTGGCAATAGGGGAATAAAAATACAATGCATTAGACAGTGGTAAGTGCCAGTAAAGAAAACTAAGCAGGAAAGAGGGTATATTAGTCTGCTGGGTCCTACTGTGTGGCTTAAAAAATAAAAATATTTTTACTCACAGTTCTGGAAACCAGACCTCCAAGATTAAGGTGTTGGTGCATTAATTTCCTCTGAGGCTTCTCTTCTTGGCTTGTAGATGTCCCTCTTCCCCATGTGTCTTCGTGTGGTCTCCCCTCTGAGTGCCTGTGTCCCAAACTCCACTTCTTTTTTTAAAGATTGTTTTTAAGTGGACCATTTCTAAAATCTTTATTGAATTTGTTACAGCATTGCTTTTATTTTATGCTTTTTTATTTTCTTGGCCATGAGGCCTGTGGGATACTAGCTCCCCAACCAGGGATTGAATCTGCAACCCCTGAATTCAAGGGAAAGTCTTAACCACTGCACCACCAGGGAAGTCCCTCCACTTCTAATAAGGATACAGTTATATTGGAGTAGGTTCCCTATAACCTCGTGTGTTCATGTGTGCTAAGTTGCTTCAGTCGTGTCCAACTCTGTGTGACCCTATGGACGGTAGCCTGCCAGGCTCCTCTGTCCATGGGAATTCTCCAGACAAGAATACTGGAGCAGGTTGCCATGCTCTTCTCCAGGGGATCTTCCCAACCCAGGTATCAAACCCAAGTATCTTGCATCTCCTGCACTGGCAGGCGGGTTTTTTACCACTAGCACCACCTAGGAAGCATTATATAATCTCATTTTACCTTAATTATCTCTTTACAGGCTCTGCCTACAAATACAGTCACATTCCAAGGTACTGAGACTTAGGACTTCGCCATATGAATTTGTAGGGAACACAATTCAGCCTATTACAGAGGGAGAATATTGGATATTGCAATTCTATTTAATTTGTTTTAATAATGTTTATTTTAGAGTTTTTCTTAAAGTCCTTATTATGATTTCTAAGCATAGTCAAAAGTAGAAAACACACACACACAACACAATCATGTGTTAATCACCAGCTTCAGCAGTAATACCATCATCAAATTTAGTAAAATTAACATTAATTCCTCAATAGCACCTGATGCCAGGCCATATTTAACTTTTCTCAACTATTGAAATTATTTTTTATAGTTGTTTTCTCAAAGAAGGATCCAAACAGTCCATTCACTGAGTGTGGTGGTTACATCTCTTAAGTGTTCTTCAAATCTCCCTTAATTTAGAAGTCATTCCTGTGTATTTCCTCATAAGTGACTAACTTGTTGAAGAAACCAAATCAGCTTCTCTGGGATGTTTGACATCCTAACTTTCACTGATCCCTTTTTCATGATGCTGTCTAACTTGTCTGTCTCCTCACTTTATTCTCTATAGGCTAGAAGTTAGAATTGTGGTTTCTCAGGTGGCTCAGTGGTAAAGATTCCAGCTGCCAATGCAGGAGATGTGGGTTCAATCCCTGGGTCAGGAAGGTCCCCTGGAGAAAGAAGTGGCAACCCACCCCAGTATTCTTGCCTGGGAAATCCCATGGACAGTGGAACCTGGTGGGCTATAGTCCATGGAGTCGCAGATTTGGACATGACTTAGTAACTGAACAACAACAGAAGTTAAAATTAATTCCTGGACTTGACCCAAGTTCAACTTTATTGATGATCCTATTTACTTCATTTTATGGAAGGACTGGTGCTGAAGCTCAAGCTCTAATACTTTGGCCATCTGATTCTAAGAGCTCACTCACTGGAAAAGACTCTGACGCTGAGGAAGATCGAAGGTAAAAGGGAAAGGGGACACCAGAGGATGAGATGGTTAGATACCATCACCAATTCAATGGGCATGAATTTGAGGAAACTCCAGGAGATGGTGAAGAACAGAGGAGCCTGGCATGCTGCAGTCGATGGGGTCACAAAGAGTTGAACATGACTTAGCAGCTGAACAACAACAGCAACAGCTCTTACCTGGAGGTTGCATTTTTAGTAATGCCAAGATAGTTCAGTGACTTTGGCTGGTAATAGCCTGCATGCTCTATTGCAAAGCTCCTCATTAACGTCTACTTTAACCTCAATTAATGATCATCACTTGTTTCAGTTTTTCATTAGGGTCTGCAAAATGGTCATTTTCTGTGTCATTTCCTTCATAATTCAATTCTTTTGTAATATCAACATAGGAGAACCTTCCTTCATCCATCTAAGCTATTGGTTACTCTGAAATTTGGTTCATACTGAAAAGACAAGACAAATTCTGGGGATCTGGAACATTCCATGAAATCAATATTTTCACTGACTTACATTTTGAATGCACTAAAAGAGCTTAATTTTGAAAGGATATCTACATCAAATCTTTGAAAAAATAAGTAGATAATTCATTCAGTTCAGTTCAGTTCAGGCGTTCAGTTGTGTCTGACTCTTTGCAACCCCTTGAATCACAGCACGCCAGGCCTCCCTGTCCATCACCAACTCCTGGAGTTCACTCAAGCTCACGTCCATCAAGTCGGTAATGCCATCCAGCCATCTCATCCTCTGTCGTCCCCTTCTCCTCCTGCCCCCAATCCCTCCCAGCATCAGAGTCTTTTCCAATGAGTCAACTCTTCGCATGAGGTGGCCAAAGTATTGGAGTTTCAGCTTTAGCATCAGTCCTTCCAAAGAACTCCCAAGACTGATCTCCTTTAGAATGGACTGGCTGGATCTCCTTGCAGTCCAAGGGACCCTCAAGAGTCTTCTCCAACACCACAGTTCAAGAGCATCAATTCTTCTGCACTCAGCCTTCTTCACAGTCCAACTCTCACATCCATACATGACCACAGGAAAAACCATAGCCTTGACTAGACGGACCTTTGTTGGCAAAGTAATGTTTCTGCTTTTGAATATGCTGTCTAGGTTGGTCATAACTTTCCTTCCAAGGAGTAAGCGTCTTTTAATTTCATGGCTGCAATCACCATCTGCAGTGATTTTGGAGCCCCCCAAAATAAAGTCTGCCACTGTTTCCACTGTTTCCTCATCTATTTGCCATGAAGTGATGGGACCAGATGCCATGATTTTAGTTTTCTGAATGTTGAGCTTTAAGCCAAATTTTTCACTCTCCTCTTTCACTTTCATCAAGAGGCTTTTTGTTTCCTCTTCACTTTCTTCCATAAGGGTGGTGTCATCTGCATATCTGAGGTTATTGATATTTCTCCCAGCAATCTTGATTTCAGCTTGTGCTTCTTCCAGCCCAGCGTTTCTTATGATGTACTCTTTCAGTTCAGTTCAGTTTAGTATTCTCCAAATGTCAACCTGGAAAATTTGAATATACAGAATAGGTTTCCCATAAGTGAAGCAGAGCTTTTAAGCAAGAAGACCCTGGAGAAATACTGACCAATATGCCAATTGAATGACCAATAGATAATCTAATATAGACATAAGACAAATGATAGCCAACACATCCAAGAAGGTGACAACACAGTAGCAGTAATTATGTGGTGGGCACCGTGCTAAGTGCTCTACACACACGAACATGTTTAAGTCTCATCACAACCTTCTGAGCTAGATACTCTTATTATCCTCCATTCCACAGACGAGGAAACTAATGTAAAGAAGGTAAGGTTAGTTACCCAAGGTCACACAGCTAGTAACCAGAGGAGCCAGGAGTTAAGCCCATGCAGTGTGTTTGCTGGTAAGCACACTACACCACACAGCACAGTTGGCCAAAGCTGATGGTTATGGTTACGTGTAACTCCCAGAAAGTTAACCACAACTAACATTCTCTACTGTTCCGACAGAAGCTTCAAAGCCATCCTAGTCTAATTATTTTTAAAACACAAAAATCAGTAGAACATATTTACTCTGATCAGTGAAGAACTCATGGTAACATGTTACAATGGTCATGAGAGACTGATGGAGACTGATTTATAGAAACTCAGGGAAGATGGTCCCTGGAGTAGGAAATGGCAACCCACTCCAGTATTATTGCCTGGAAAATCCCATGAACAGAGGAACCTAGCAGGCTCACAACAGTCAGCCACGACTAAGTACGCACGCACGTACGCACACAGGTTAAGATGGTTACTTCTTACACAGGCAAGATGGTTACTTCTGATGGTTCGTTGTTGTTCAGTCACCCAGTCGTGTCTGACTCTTTGTGACCCCATGGACTGCAGCATGCCAGGCGTCCCTGCCTCTCACCATCTCCTGAAGTTTGCCCAAGTTCATGTCCATTGCATTGGTGATGCCATCCAGTCATCTCATCCTCTGAAGCCCTCTTCTCCTTCTACCCTCAATCTTTCCCATGACTGAAAAATTGACTTTCCAATGAGTCAGCTGTTTGCATCAGATGACCAAAATACTGGAGTTTCAGCTTCAGCATCAGTCCTTCCAATGATGGTTGCTTATTACTAATAATAGCTATATTCATATAAGGCTGGATGCTAATCTAAGCTCTTTAAACATACTAACTCCCCTATCTATAAGGGCCTCCCCACTCCCCAGTGAACCCCAGGCTAGATACCCATATACCTATATCCTTGAGAATGCCCCCAGGAGATTCTGAGGGTCTGTCAGGAAAGCAATGTTTATCCAGTTTCTTGAAGAACCTGTGAGCCAGGCCTGCCTGGGAGACATCAGTTCTGGAGTGAGTGAGGTGGCCTCCAGGAAGGAGAGAATGTCCCCCCACTCCCCAAGCAGCATGTCCACCTCCTCCCCGCCCAGGATGGCACTCTTTGATTGATGCTAGGAGGCTTCCAAACGGCCACGTGCACCCGGCTCCCTGCTCTGTGGCATTAATCAAAGAACACAAAATCCTGGTGGCAGAGCTGACAGGCTTGCCTTATTCTGACTTGACGTGTTCACGTCTTTGTCAACCTGTCTTTCTCTGTTTAGCAATCATTGTGGCTCCAGCCTTCCTCCTAATACCGGTAAACATTCATCAGTGACTCAAACCAGGTATTGGTTGCTACCCAAACGGCCCCTTACGCAGGTTCTCTTGTGATCCCTGAGTCATCATCTCCACCTGAGGGGGCCCCCCCTTCTCCTGGCTTCTGGCCAAGGCTGCTCTTAGCCTGTGCTAATTGGCACCCTCCACCCCTATCTCCTCTGCTCTCCCGCCCACTCAGGCAGGCTGGGATTGAGAGGAAAAGTTCAAGAGCTGTGAAAAACGAGCAAAGCTCGGGAAACAGGAGAAACTGCAAACTGGGAGCCCTTCACATCACTTTTAGGGCGGCCCCTATTATGAGAGCCATAAAGAAATAGCAATTTATGCATTTAGAAGCAATCGGCCCTTTCATCTGGAGTGGCTGTTGAATGCAAAGCACACTCCATGGCGGAGGAGGCTGGGGCCCCAGCTGCCAGAGCACGCCTTGCTGCCGCCAAGAAAGAGCTCCTTGCTGAGCCGCTGCTCATAAAGCAGCTGGAGGCGGAGTGATGGAGCAGAAAATCGCCTGGTGAAGGCGAGATTTCATTTTCTGCTTTTGTGTCTCATGAATGTTCTCTTCCAGGGGGCTTGCTCCGGGGCCCAGTCATAGAAGGCAGGAAGGAATGCTGGCTGGAGCCAGCCTCAATGATAGCCTGACTGTGCGATGGACAAAGAGGAACAACCAGAGACACTGACGGCAGCACTCGGTCGCTGGGATCATTGCCAGGGATGAGACTGGAGATTTGCTGTCCTCAGAAAAAAAAAAAAAAAACACCTTTATCAACATAAGGGCCACAGGAGGCCACTTCCATCTCCTCGGTGTGGTTGCTTCTGAACCAGCTAGATTCTGGCTAGTCCAGCATGATTCAAGACCACGTTAGTGTCCGAATTGCCCATGAGCTTATTAGAAAGGCAGACAGTTGGGTCCCACCCAGAGCTACTGGGAAGCCTGGCATGCTGGTGTTCGTAGGGTCTCAAAGGGTCAGACACGACCTAGCGACTCTTCAGTCAACAAAGAGCTACTGACTCTTCTGTATTTCAACAAGACCCCTTGCTGATGCTCCTACACACCCTGGCTGGGGGGACAACATGAGCTCTTTGTTGTGAGGGGCGAGAGGTGAGGGAGGACGGAGAGAGCTGAGCTGTGATGCTCAGACACTTTCCTTTGGGGGTTGGTGAGGAGAAAGTGGCCTGTGAGTAACAAGGCAGCCCATCCTGCCCACGGGAGATTCGCTAAAGCCTGACTTTCAGCAGTGAGTCACTGTCACTCTCCTTCTAAGTTTTACCCGGTTCCTCTCCTCTCCAGCGAGGCGAGATACCAGAGCGAATGGCCCAAGTCCTTTATTCACGCAAAACTCTTTCGCCTGTTGGAAACCATGTTCTCAAAACTTTCATAAAAGCCCCGACTGCACCCAGCTGAGGAGGGCCTTGCCAGTTCAAGACCCTCACCTCCAGCCACCGTCTTTCCAAGCACAGGCCTCATCCTCAGCCAGCTGAGATTTAATGGCCACATAGACCCGAACCACGGAGGAGGCTGCTGGCAAACTTCCATAGATGAGCCCCCTCCCCTTTCTATTTCCTCGTGTAGCCCCCCACCAAGGGCCAGGAGCGAAGAATTATATTACAAAATCTACTTTAAAGGAAAACCTCCTCCCAAGTACTTCTTTAATCTTGCAACTATTTCAGGAATGTCTGTGCTGTCAAGCTGTGAGGAATGTCTGCCTCAGCACCCATCCACATCCTTTTGAAAATCCACTTCTGATGTGGTGAATGTGAAAACTAACATCTATGAAGGAGAAGTGGGGCTTTCCTTCTTGTAATGCAAACCAGAGAAGTACACACGTTTTTCTCTCCTTACACAGAACATGCTGCTGGCCTCAGTCCCTACCAGCCCTGCCGTGCCCTCCCTTTGCTGTTTGCTTCAAAGAGGCAGTCCGGATGGGAATGTTGATTCATTTGAGCAGAAGCGTGCCAGAGTTGCATTTGTTTTTTAAAAACATCACTGACGAGAAAGGTATATGAACTTTATCTTTAAGCCAGCTGACCACACAGAAAGTTTGATTATTTTCAAATATGTATTAGGTATGTGAAGCTTCCCCCGTGGTTCAGTGGTGAAGAATCCGCTTGTAACACAGGAGATGTGAGTTTGATCCCTGGGTTGGGAAGATCCCCTGGAGGAGGGCATGGCAACCCACTCCAGTATTGTTGCCTGGAGAATCCCCAACGACAGCAGAGCCTGGTGGGCTACAGTCCATGGGGTCGCAAAGAGTTGGACACGACTGAGGTGACTTAGCATGGATGCAGTAGGTATGTGACAGTAACTGGACACTAATATCCTAGCATGAGACATGGAGGATCTCCAAAAAGCCCAGCAAGTCCCTGCCACGCTGTCAGCACTCAGGTAACATCTGTGGCTGCAGAGGCAAAGGAGTGGGAGAAACAGAGCAGACATCAGGCATGTGTCTCCAGGGCTCGACCTGCTTCTCTCTGCGGGGCTATGTCAGGCATCCAAAAAGCTTAACATTAAATACAAATCGAGGATGAAAATGGAACAATAAAGATTTTGGGGAGAGTGAGCCATAATAACCATCAGTCCTCCTGGTCTGTAGAACCCCTTTGGAGTTGGGGCCCTGCCTTAGGCTGGGTTCCCTAGAATAGAGCATGAAACAGGGATTCTTGCACACGGGACTTACAGAGAGTACTCCCTGGACAAGGGGAAAGAGGGGAGCAGGAAGGGGTAGGGGCAGAACAGCTAGGAAAGATGTGACCTCCCCTGGAGAGAGCTCAGGAAGCACAAGTTATACCACCAAGCTGGCCCCACCTTGACGCAAGGGACCATCAATACACACTGTGGGGGGTGGGGGGGTGAGAAGGAGAGGGTGGACCAGCCCTAAAGGGGATCTGGGTAGGGCACCAACAGCGTCCACTACATTCCCTTCAAGGTGCAGTTAGGCCCACCTGTCAGACCTCTGTAATAAATATATAAGTTGATATTTGTGGCTACATGTATATTTCAGTTCAGTTCAGTCGCTCAGTCGTTTCCGACTCTGCAACCCTATGGACTGCAGCACACCAGCCTTCCCTGTCCATCACCAACTCTCAGAGCTTATTCAAACTCATGTCCATTGAGTCGGTGATGCCATCCAACCATCTCATCCTCTGTTGTCCCCTTCTCCTCCCACTTTCAATCTTTCCTAGTATCAGGGTCTTTTCCAGTGAGTCAATTCTTTGCATCAGGTGGCCAAAGTATTGGAGTTTCAGCTTCAGCATCAGTCCTTACAATGAATACTCAGGACTGATTTCCTTTAGGATGGACTGTTTTGATCTCCTTATAGTCCAAGTGACTCTCAAGAGTCTTCTCCAACACTACAGTTCAAAAGTATCAATTCTTTGGTGCTCTGCCTTCTTTATGGTCCAACTGCCACATGCATACATGACCACTGGAAAAACCATAGCTTTGATGTACTAATAGTTTCTTTATTGTTTCTGCTCCCACACACTGCAGTGTAAGTTCTGTAAGGACAGGCATGTTTCTCTCTTTTGAATGATGTCTTCCAAGAATGGGCTTCCCATGTGGCACTAGTAGTAAAGAACCCACCTGCCAATGCAGGAGACTTAAGGATGTGACTTTGATTCTAGGATCAGGTAGGTCCCCTGGAAAAGGGCATGGTGACCCACTCCAGTATTCTTGCCCGGAGAATCCGATGGACAGAGGAGCCTGGCAGGCTACAGCCTATAGGGTTGCAAAGAGTCGGACATGACTGAAGTGACTTCACACGAACATCCCAAGAATAAGGCTTGACCTGTAGGAGGTACAGGGTGAATACATGGTAATGAAGGAATACTCTGAAGAGTGTATTCTGTTATTGCTCAGGGATTTTGCAGTGATTCTTAGGGTACAAAGCAACCAAATTCTGGTCTGCATGAAAAAGCAAGAAACTATAACATATTAAGAGGTAGGGCCCTGTGATCCTTGGATTTCAGTGTGTTTAAGAACCACATAGGGTTCTGGTTAACAATGGGATTCTTGGTTCCTATCCCCAGAGATTCAGACTCAGTGGTTCTGGATGCGACCCAAGAAAATGCACTTTAAAAATATATAACCATTGATTTTGTTGTAGGTGACCTGAGGCACGTACTTTGAGAAACACTGATGGAGTCTGAAACAGTGGCTCAGATAGTTAAAAATAGCTTCCCAGACCACCCAGCTGATGAGCCACAGAGCTAGGGTTAGAGCTGGCTCTTCTCAGTCTCAGCGCCACGTGTTTTCCACTCACAGGCTCTCTTAATATATGTTTATAAGCTTTGCACGTACCTTGGTTACCATGGGAACGCAAAAGCCTGATGAAATCCTACAACTATAGCTGGTTTTGAGGCTTCGGTTGATAGCTATCTTTAGAAAAACTCAGCTCCACAATTTATTGTAGCCTGTGTTGCCCTGAGTTCCTGTAGAGTCTTCTAAAATTGTAAATGTGCTTTCGTGATGTGCTGATGCCATAATCCTTTGACAGGAAGGAGCACAGTGAAAGCCAGGAACCAGGACCCTGGCTCAAACTGGTTTGGGGGTGGACTAAAAAGACACAGGGAGGCTGAGTGGAGAAACTGGAATGAAGCTATATGATTTAATGTGTGGTGAAGGGCTTCGAGGTGGCCATTAACTGATTCAGTGAATGAAAGAATGAGGGTTGGTTTAAAGATATTTCGATGAAGAATATTTCATTCATCATAAACCCTCTGGTTGACAGCATTGATCAACCTTAGAAGGACTGTGTTTGGGGTAGAGGTTAGATCCTAAAGGGACAACAGTGGTTGATAAGCCACCTCCCAAGAGCAAATCCCTGAAACCAAAACTGTATTACCAGGTGTGGCACTTACAATATGCCAGGGTCTAAGATTTATATACTGTCTCGCTTGATCCTCATAATAATGCTTTATGTGGATACTATTATCCTCATTTTACAGATAAGAAAACAACTAGACTACCTAAACTCACACATTTACAAAGTATCTGAGCTGGGACTTGACCCTGGCAATCTGGGTCCAGACCTATCCTTTTAACCAACCACTTCTGTCCAAAGGATCTGAAATAGAACAACAGGCAGAAATCCTGTCTTTAGGAGCATTGCCCTAATGGTTGATGAACCATTGTCAAGAGACTGAACTGCTTGCACGGTGGGAGGGCAGGAGGGGGATGGTTGAGGAGGGAGGGCTAGGCTGGGGAGAGGGGAAGGAAACCCTGAAAATAAACTTGGGAGAATAGAAATACCCAAGGGTGGATTTCAAGTCGCTGATTCTGCAAAGGTAGAATTCTTCCCCTGCCCCTCCTCTGATATAAACCAAAAGTTTACCGTGCTCATTAGTGCATTATTGTCCAATGGATTCTTTTCTGCGGGAGAAGCTCAGAGAAGAGAAAGAGGAGCCATCTGAGCTTTCATAGAGGAGGAAAGGCATGTCCAGGACCACAGTTTCCCTTGACCACGGTGAGGCGAGTGGTGCGCCCACCCTGACCAGGATTCACCAAGCAAGGGACCCACGGAGAGGAGAGCAGTCGTGGGGAGGGGCCCTCCATGGGGGGAGGGAGGCGGCAGAAGGGATCCTGTTGCCTTGGCAATAGAGGCAGCTGCAATAGAGAAAAGAGTGAGAGAATGGAGGGGCGGAGGCCTGAAACAGAGCTGGCAAGCAGAGCTGGGGGTGGGGGGGACAAACCTCAAATCCGAGAATAACATTATTTTCATGGATTAATAGTTTGCCCCCAGGTAGAGAGGCCCTGTGAAGGAATTTTGCCAGAATTCATCCTAAATGGAGACAGGCTAGAGACTTTAAGGCAAAGAGGAGGGGCGAAGTGGGGCTAAGTCACGTGAGTGCAGAGCTGCACCCCAGCCCCCGACTCTCCTTTCCTCTTCCATTCCTGCCTCCTCCTCCTCTTCCCTCCCCATCCCTTCCCTCCTCCCCGCAACCGCCCCCCATTCTCTAGTTCGGCCAATTTTTGCCTCCCTCCTCTGCGATGCTCAGCTAAGCTGTGATGAACGCAAATGAGAGAAAGGTATGAAAAACGGTCCCTAGACTTAAACTCGGAAAGTATTTATATCTGAAATAAAGTGACTTTTGTTTAGCCCTGAAGAATTTCTAAAGTGGGATGTGGGTGAATGGGGTTGGGAGGAGTAGCGGTAGGGACAGGGACGGGAATGACGTGTAAGACTGCCTTTATCTTCCCCGGACTCTCTGTGCATCACCCCAACACCTCCTGCTCACATAGGCCCCAAAAATACAGTGGGGACAATACTCGGGAAAAGGCTGCCTGAGCCAGGTGTGAAGGGGTGGAGGTAGCAGGTGTGAAGGGGTGGAGGTAGCAGGTGAAGGAGGTGCTCCCAGAATAAGGCCTTGTGCTTGTTAAAGCCAAGGGAGGAGGCCACTGCTGCAGATACAGGAAGCTGTATCTGCATCCAGGGTAACCCTACCAACTCCTGGGGATGGGAGCCCTTGCCCAGTACACAGTGTAGCTGATGTTAATATCCGCTAATGTGCCAGAAGCAGCTTATCCTTGGAAGACTGGCTGGATGTAGCCGAGACCCTCTGACCTCCCCGTATCCTCTCCGAGCCTAGAGATGTTCAAATTCCAACATTACTGTGGCTTCTTGGGTACCTGCAGGCTAAAGAGGGCTGGGGATATTTGGGTTACACAACAAATCTTTGAAATGTTTTTGCCTTATTACTTTAAATTCAAACCATGTTCCCTGATGTTTTTCAGTCTGTGCCTCCCTAATACCTGAGTGGAAACACAGCTTGGCAGAGTCTCCCTACTGCCCCTCAGCCCCACACTAGCGTTTGGTGGTCTGACCCCTCTGCTCCTGGAGCTGCCACGGCCCTGGTCACGCTCACCGTGGGTCAGTGCTTTCTACCCTCTGCCCTTTAATGGCAAGCAGGCAACTACAGATCACAACGGTTATACTTCTGGCATACACAATACAGTTTTGTTTTCTTTTTTGATTCCGTTTTTTTCAACTTCTCAGCTTATTTTTGAAGAGTGAGATTGATTTTTTTTTTTTTTTCCATGCAGTGTGACACTGAGGCTCTGGGAAGGTTTTGTGTCTGGGAAGTCATCCATAACCAACATGAAGGTGTTTATCAAACTTGATGGTGAGTTTTGGCCGTGGAAGGGTGAGACCTAGGAGAGGAGAAGAGCCCTTCTGACTCCAGGAGCAACCAAAAGTACTCAGGAATAGGGGCTGGGCTGTAGATTCTCTGGAGGACAAGAACAGTCAGCAAAGGGGAGGGCCCCTGGCTCCAGCAACTCCCTTAGAGGGGACACAGGGTGTGAAGGGAGGGGCACACGAGGAGGGCACACAGCACTCACAGAACACTCGCAGTCAGTGACCGACCTCCCCAGCCCTCTCACGCCTCTGTGTTTCATGACCTCTGGTGTCTGTAGGTGCCTGGGTTCTGCTTCCTTGCCTCATTCCTCCCCTTCTATAGCATGGCCACCTTATGTGTAAGTGAAGAGCCAGCATCAGCGGTCCCAGGGGAAATGGCTGGAACAGGGCAGAGCTGGCAATAAGCAAGTACACACCTGTCTGGAGTCCCAGTTGTTAGCTTGGCCATCAGCCCCTGTGAGAGCGGTGACCCTTGAATGACCCTCAGTGGGGAGATGCTGGCACTGGGAGAGGCCAACTGGGGGACTCGTTTACTCGGTCACCCCCAAACTGTCTGCAGGACCACCCTCAGCATCCACATTATTTCTTTTATTTAAAAAAAAAGTTTTTTTAATTTACTCTTTTATATTTGGCCACACTGGGTCTTTGTTGCTGCTCAGGCTTGCTCTAGTTGCAGTGGGTGGATTTCTCATTGTCATGGCTTCTCTAGTCACAGAGCACGTGCTCTAGGGTGCACAGGCTTAGGCCTTGCAGCACCTGGGCTTAGTTGGCCCCAAAGCATGTGGAATCTTCCCAGACCAGGGATCAAACCCGTGTCCCCTGCATGTGGCAGGTAGATTCTTAACCACTGGACCACCAGGGAAGTCCCCAAATTATTTCAATTTTATCTTATTTTTCTCTCTCTTCCCTCCTCTCCCCCTTCCTTGCCGAAACTGTTGATGACAGAGTGAGCCACATGTGTTTTTGATATGTCTCAACTGCGTTTCCCCTTGACCTTTATTCCTGTGTGTCTGGTTCTGGGCTTTCCTGATGGTTGCTAATCCTTGGCTCAGCTCAGACGTCTGTCTTCTTGCCTCTCCACCCACATCAGCCCTGTTAACACCAACATGTGACACCTGTTTTGGAAAAACGTTGGCAGCAGCATCCTCAGATGTTATTTGTAACATCTAGGCCCAGCCAGGGGCTCCTGTCACCCATTCACCAAAATAACAGACTATGAACACTGTGTTTCACCATCCATCACCAATACATTTTAGTTACAAGTAGGACTGCCAGATTTGGAAAATAAAAATGCAGACTGTCCAGTTAAATATCAATTTCAGAAAAACAATAATTTTTTAGTGTAAGTAAAATGCAGAATTTGGAACATGCTCATAAACTTAAAATTGCCTTTTGTTTAATTTCAAGTGGATGTCCTATGTTTTATCTGGCATTCCCAGTTATAAGTCATGCAGCACCAATAATAGCAGTCTGGAACGTACTGACTTAGCAAACTGAGGCATCTGGGGGCTGGGCTGGCTTCAGCACTGCCTGATTGAGAGCAGGGGGTGTGCCTAAATGATGTCCCCCAAAACATGACTTGTTCTTTCTCCACCATCCAGGTCAGCCTCCCCCAGGTTGACTACATTCTCAGATAAGAGTTTTTTGACTTTATGGTGACAAGATAGCTGTGGTTTTCCGGACTCATATTCTTAAGATTCAGAGATGGAAAAAAGAGAAAAGTTGTTTTTCTAAAAGCTTTTAAGAATCATTCCAGTTAGATCAGCCTAGATCACATGTCCACTACTAACTCAATCTTTGTGGCCAAGGAAATGTTTACACTGACTGGCCAGGGCTAGTTGCTGGCCTCACAACTAGAGTGGCACATCTACCTGGACCCATGGACCAAAGGAGGGCTATGGAGGGCGGGGGGAGACCCAAGAACTGCTGCTAAAGAAGGCTAGGTGGATACGGGGAAGGCAAACAGTGGATACTCTGCAGACACTTGAAATTAGAGTGTGCACTGGGCTGTCTTCTTCAAGTTCTGCAGAGCTTACAAAGGCCTGGAGAGAGAGAAGGTAAAGGCAAGACTAGGGCAGTCTGGGGGGCAGTCTCCCACTTTCAGGCAGCAGTGCCATCAAACTGTTGTCATCAACTGCTTCCTAGAGTTGAGCAGCTTCACCCTCCGGCCACTCATCCCAATTGCTCCCCAGTTTGCCATATTGGAGGAAAAACGTGAGACTGTCTAAGAGAGTTGAAGACAGAATGTTTGCATCCTCTCTAGATGCATATGTAGAAACCTGAACCCCATGTGGCTGTATTGGAGATGAGCCCTAAGGAAGCAGTTAAAGTTAAATGAGGTCATGAGGGTGGGGATCTAATCTCATAGGATTAGTGTCCTTTTAAGAAGAGCTGCCCCCCACCTACACCCATCCCTTCCACCCATATACAGCAAGACGGCAACTGTCTAAAGCCAGGAAGGGAGCTCTCCCCAGAAACCAAATTTTCTGACACCTTGATCACAGAATTCTAGTCTTTTTTCTTTTTTAATGTTTATGATCATTTTGAAAATTTGTGTTTATTTATTTTAATTGAAGGACAGTTACTTCATGACATTGTGATGGTTTTTGCCACACATCAACATGAATCAGCCATATGCATACATGTGCTGCCTCCCTCCTGAATTCCCTTCCCGGCCCCCTTTCCACCCTAACGTTGTCACAAATCACCAGCTTTGGGTTTCCTGCATTGTACATCAAACTCCACTGTCTATCTATTTTTACATATGGTAATGTATATGTTTCAATGCTATTCTCACAAATTTCACTGATTTTTTTGGCTGCACTGGGTCTTCATTGATACATGCAGGCTTTCTCTAGTTGTTGCAAGTTTTCTCATTGTGATGGTTTCTCATCCATGCAGAGTGTGGACTCTAGAGCTCAGTAGTTGCCACTCATGAGCTCTAGAGTGTGGGCTCAGTAGCTGTGGTACAAGAACTTAGTTTCTTCTTGGTATGTGGGACCTTCCTGGACCATGGATCAAACCCATGCATTAGCAGGCAGATTCTTAACCACTGGACCATTAGGGAAGTCCAAGTCTTTTCTTACAACTATGAGAAAATAAACATCTACCCAGCCAGTGGTACGTTGTTATGGCAGCCTAAGTAGGCTAATACAAAGTGTGGCTTAATCTCAGAGGTGCAACTTCACTGTCACACAGCATTACAGGTGCAAAAGGCTTTCAGGATGTCTAATGACCTGGAGAGACCTGATCTACCAGATAGCTTTTCTGTGTATCTGCAAGAACAAATGCCTTGGACTGCTGTAATGCCCTCAAGCAGCTCATATTCTGCTGAGGAGAAACAGACACATAAATAGATCATTGTAAAATAATGTGGTTAGTGTACTGACCAGACTATCCATAGCATATCATGTCTATATAATGCATATTCATGAAAAATGGTTCATTTTGAAAATGTTGCTTTCATTGAAAGAAACTTAGTACAGAGTGGACTATATAGTTGAATATATGCCAACTATGACCCCACTAATGTAAACGACAAAGATGCTTTTAAAATGAACAGAATTTGCAAATGTTAATATATTCCACATATTTTAAATGGTAATATGACTTTACCACAAATTCCTCAAGGCAATCAAAAGAAATGTGATATTTAATGAGGAAAGATTTTAACTTAGTCACTGAAAGAGAAGTTATTATGTAACATAATGCTCAAATTCACGGAAAATAATTTTTTTCAAATAGATATGACTTATTTAAATTGTTTAGTAAGTCTTTGTGGACTTAGCAATCAGTCCAGTACCTAAAACAAAAAACATTTGTGAATGAATGAATGAACAAATGAGTGAAAGAAAGAATGAGAACACTGGGCTTCAAATCTTGGCTTTGTCACAAAGAAATCAATTGCCTTAGGTAAGTAAATTAACCTCCCTGGGAATTTATTTCTTAACCAGTAAAATTGGAGGGTAGAATTTACTGGAGAGTGGAGTGAAAGTTGCTCAGTCATGTCCGACTCTTGGCAACCCCATGGACTATACGGTCCATGGAATTCTCCAGGCCAGAATACTGGAGTGGGTAGCCTTTCCCTTCTCCAGGGAATCTTCCCAACCCAGGGATCAAACTCAGGTCTCCCGCATTGCAGGTGGTTTCTTTACCAGCTGAGCCACAAGGGAAGCCCATTTATTGGGTATTTCAGTCTTTAGCCACATCACCTTTTGTTCAAATGGAATATTATTTGGAAGATGGAGCTAAGAGGAAGTGTGTGCATGCGTGCATGCGTGCATATGTGTGTTGTTTGTCAGGGTGTGTTCTTGGCTTCGTCTCGCCTTCCCCTCCCCTGGTGATCCCTCCTCAAAAGAGTAGAGCCTGAGAGCTCCTGGTCTGGGGGATCCCTGAAGTCATTTTCAATCTGACTGTGGATGACCCTATTATTGTAAGCTATGTGGTCACAGAACACTAGTTGAGGAGGTCAGAGAAAACTTAGGTCCATCTATGGAGAAAGAAGGAGGAAAAATGGGACATTTTGAAGTGATGAAACTTGGTAGCCTGTCTGAGAAGCCATGAACAATAGACAGAGCATCTCTTTAATCTGAGTCCCTTTTAGGTTAGGTTCTTACATGGAAAAGATATAAATTAGGCCCAGAGAGTCAGGCCTTCCAGAAGAATTCAAGGGGCGATTTCCCCAGCACAGTGAAGTGGCTTTCCTCAGCCTTCTCTGTTTAACGCTCTCAGCCAAAACATCACCGAGGAGAACTCCAGGCTTGAGAAAGTCATGCTATTAATACTAACACAGCCCGCCCTGCTGATAACAGATGTGGTTATAATGGGAGCTGAGTGAACAAAAACACATTTCCCCAACTCCAAGCCTCAAGCACATTTTCCATCCTCTTTAACAGACAAGCGCTGGCTCAGAGCAGATGTGTTTCCTTGCTCTTTTGTGGGCATTGCTTCGTGCCCTCATTGGAGAAGGAGAAGCTGAGGTCTCCACTGGCAGAGTCTACAGGAGGTGGCCAGCCTGCAGAGGCTCCTTCTCCCTTGTTTATGGAAACTGCTTCAAGGCTGGTGCTATGAAGGCCTTTTTGTTTATACAAATCATTCTGAGATAACACATTTCTCAGAGGAAGTCTCCAAAAAGCTGAGCACTGCTGAGCTGAGCCTTCTTCACAGTCTTATGACTTATGCCTTGGCCAAAACCACCTCCATAACATACAGCCATGAGCTTCATCCTGTGATACTGAAAAACCACATACCACCTGGAAATAGCCTTGAGGAACTCATGCAGTAAGAGACCGAACCCCCCAATTTTACCCTCCCAAAGCCAAGCCACCTTGATCACTTTGTCAGCCCTGGAAGTTTTTCTGGAGAAGAGAAATGATGACATGAGAACTGTATACCGTGTCAGTGGCAGAGGGCCGATCTGAGATTCTGGCTTCTAATCTTGCCCTTAATAAATTAGTTCAGCTACTTCTTTGTACAAATTTACTTCCTGTAGACTACAGGGAGAAACCATTGTCAACAGCATGCATTTTATAGACAAGTTCCAAACCACATAGCATTTAATTTTTTGCAACACAGCCCTCTGTGCTGAAAGGTTAGCTGTGGCTCTCTGAATAGCTTTCATCTGAGTGTCTGGCAGGAAGGAATCTGATTTTCCAATGGATCAGTATTAGCTAAAATGTTTGTCATTATATATCCCCTGGAGTTCTCTATGCTTTGTTGGGTCAGCTCTTGTCCTTTCTGGCAATAGCCTGAAATCACTGTCAGGGATCTTGGGTTACACCACAGCTGTGAGGTCACCCCAGAAAGCTCTTGTTTAGACTGAAATTAAAGTCCTTGACTGGATACTTAAGCTTTCCCTTCCCTTTGTCCAAACTCCCAAGGATGGAGCACCCCAGCTAGTGTCACCCCACATCTGTATTATGTCTACCAAAGATGAGTTTTAGTCACCCAGAACAGCATACTTTAAATATTGTCTAGTCTGGCTACAAGGCAATGTCTACAGTATGATCCATATTTGGTTATAATATATATGCTAAGACTGGAAGGAAGTTCCCCAATCAATAACTGTCTTTCTCAGATGGTAAAAATCTATATGATTTGTTTTCTTCCTTCATCCTCATATTTTCCAAAATGTCTACAAAAAGTAGGTATTATTCTTAGAGTAGGGGAAAAAAGTATGTGTATGTGTGTGAGTGAGTGTGATATGGCTTATAATACTATAACCAACATAGAGTTTGCTCTCCAAAGGGCTCAAGCTCTGAAACCTAGACTGTTTATTGAATTTCCTAGAAAACAATTTTTGTCTCTATTTTTCAGGTGTGCACATGTGTGTTAAGTCGCTTCAGTCGTGTCTGACTCTTGGCAACTTTATGAACTGTAGGGTGCCATGCTCCTCTGTCCATGGGATTCTCCAGGCAAGAATACTGGAGTGGGTTGCCATGGTCTCCTCCAGGGAATCTTTCCAACCTGGGGATCAGATCCAGGTCTCCTGCATTGCCCACAGATTCTTTACCATCTGAACCACCAGTGAAGCATCATCAGCCTACTACTACCCTTCAATTGTAGAGACAACTTAGGAAACATTGCTAAAAAATTTCAGCACTCCCACTAATTAGGATGAAGCCAGCAGAAAACGACAGGATCCCAAATCAATAACTTAACCTTTAAACATTTTATTTGGATACATGTCTATGCTTAATTGATTACAAAACATACTTATTATCGAAGGGATGACCACAGCAGGCACTTTGATTTGTTTCTCTTCTTCCACTGAGCTGATGCCGAAAGTTGCTCAGGACTATGACTCTGAAGTGCAGGGTCTGGATGGTTTGTTTCTTTTCCATTTGTCCAGACAGAACCTTGAATGTCTCAGCGCCTCAGGGGCTCAGGGAAAGGGCTGCATGATTTTGTCTTCCAGCTTAGTCCTCTGACTCAAAGGAGAAACAAATTGTATAAAGCTGTCCAAATAACTCTGATATGCCTAGATCCTGGTTGTATCAAGATGGTTTTGAGGCAAAACATGAACCAATAATAAAAACACAACATGCAGAATACATTGATGATTATAAGCTAAGACTACAGCCAAGAGTACAGCAGAGGGGAAACCTGGGGAACCTTCCACATGGCACTTCAGGGTCCTCCAGTCTTGGAGTTCTTAAGAGTGCTGATGTCCAGAACCAGCCAATGTGGACTTGAACCTGGTTCTGCATTTACTTGCCATATGACAGTGAAAAAAAAATGGCTAGAGCTTCCTGAGTCTCAGGGACCTGACCCCATCTTCCTCCCTCATAGGCTTCTTAAGAGAATGTCTTGAGAGAAGGTCAGGAGCCTTTAAGCCCAGCAAGCAGCACGGTGAGCACTCCTGGGGGGTCTGCGGTAGGACCACCAGGCTCCCAGCTCCCCGGCACTCCCCCCACCCCCAAAGCAGCTCTGTCCCTCCAGCTTCCTCCTCGTGGAGGCATCTCCAATGCCCAGAGATGAGAACTTGGAAGTGAAGAGGGAGGCTTTGATGTCTCAACGTGACTGCCCAAGCCTCCCTCAAGGTTGGCTGAGGGATGAAGAGGACACATCCCGGAACTCTGCTTCCCCAGCTGTGCTCAGCCTGGGTGGGAGAGAGAGGCAGAGGCACATGGGAATGCTACAGTTCTGAACACGACTCAGCTACTGTGGGTTCAAGAATGAACAGTAAGCCCCAGCCTGGCTTTTGTCTCTGTGGCGAACTTTCAGAGCAGGCGATATCTGCACTGAGTGGTATGGCAAATGCTGGCATGGACATAAATAATACCAGTTCAGCTCTTTTTCTAACTGGCCGCCTTCCACCTGGACTCCACACACACTACCACCTCATTTGTTCAGGTATACTGGGAGCAGAATTGATAGTTTTGTGTTTCCTCTATACACTGGACACTGGGTAAGACACCCTCACAGTGGCTCCTGGAATTCATACAACCATCCTGTGAGGTCTATAGGTACAATACTGTCACCCTGACCCTACAGAGAATGACACTCAGGTTGCTGATGGGAAGAAATTTGTCCCACTTCACATGGCTCGTGGTGTCTGAGGTGAGATTGAAGGCTCATCTCACTAGCAACGAGAAACTATTTTCCCAAGATTTACACAGTAGCTTGAATGATCCAGAATAGTGTCAAGAACTGGGAAGCCCTCTAAAAGGCAGCTAAAGCACACAGCATGGGCTCTATGTACTAAAGAGAGTATATTTTATTCATAAGCAATGCGATCCCCAGGGCCTTGCTCTGAGGATTTTGTTTCCTGCAAGTAGCAGGAGAGGGAATGAGTTTCCTCTGTGACGTAAGGAAAGCTCATTGGCTCCCAGTGATGCCTTCCTGTGAGGACAGTTTAGCCCAGACATGCCTATTGGACCACCCAGAACCTATTTTGTGCTGGTCTCCCTGATGCCACACCCCTCCATGCTAATCAAGAGTTAGGATCAAGGGACTTCCCTGGTGATCCAGTGGTTAAGAACCTGCTTTCCAAAGTAAGGGATGTGGGTTCGATCCCTGATCAGGAAACTAAGATTCCACATGCCATGGAGAACCAAGCCTGAGCCACAGCTACTGAGCCTGAGCACTCTGAAGCCCAGGTATCACAATTCGAGAGTCCAGCTAGAGTCCGTGCACCACAAGGAAAGATCTGTATGAGGCAATGAAGCTCCCACGGGCCGCAACAAAGACCTGATGCAGTCAAATACATAAGCAAATAAAAGAGTTAGGATCGAGACCCTAGTTTTTGAGTCTAACCCTACGGATACAAAAGAAAAGGTTTGTCTTCGTTCCCAAGTCTAAAAATGAAGAAATAGGTTCGTGAACTCAGATGCTCAGATGATGACGTCTCACTGAAATTTACACTTGACTGGAGAATCCCTTGGTAAGTCTACTTAATCACTTACCAGAAAGATGTTCTTTGAGACAATCACAAATGTGATTTAAAGGAAAAAATGTATTCTTTTATTCTCCATTCCTAAAATAACTTTCAGCAAATCATTTGGGGCATGAGATCAGTCACACAAGAAGGGTTTTTTAAAAATTTAGATCTATGTTTATTTTACCTTTATTTTCGAAGAGCTCCATGTGGCTTTCGCTCAGCTCTGATTTATTGACCAACAATAAGACATGTTCATTAAGAATTTGGCTGGATCCTGCAAAAGAAATACTTTTTAAAGTGTTTTGAAGCAATGGAGTCATTGCCAGTAATACCCATTAAGGCATTTCAGATAAGACGGATTTGAGCACTCAGAACCGCCAGTCCCATTGTAATGGTGATGAGTAAAGCCCACCACCATCCAGCTTGAAGAGTCAACGGTGGATTAGAATAGTCACCACAGTACAACCTAGAAAACCAAGACTTGACTGGTTAAGAAGCAGGGGGTGAGAGTCAACCTTTTAAGATGTCCTCATATGAGTGTAAGTAGGAAGAAAAAATTTTTTCAAGTCAAGGGCTCATAAGGTAAGTTTGAACAATTTCAGCAGCTAGCAAAGGGACTTTGTTAGACTCAGAATTGGCACTCATCAGATTTGTCCGTCAGATTCACTCTCTTTTCCATGCTACACTCAACATCTCAAGATGCTTAGACATTAGCCAGTTGTTATGAAGATTGCATGTTTGTTATTATTTTATAGGCTTGTGTGGTTATTTTTTACAATAAAATTTTAGAAGTTTATAGTTGTCTGATAAAGATTCAGCCTTGCCAAAATTTTGGCATGCCTTGTTTCAGCCCTCTCCCCAGAGTAGATTTTTATTAGGATAATTTGCTATAATGATGTTTTGTGAGAGAGGAAGTTTTCACGAGACATAATTTTGGAAACAGGCCGGGATACTCAGATGTGCTGTCTTTGAATTCCTAAATCCTTTCCTATTTTAACACCACTTGATTCTAACAGCTATTAAGTAACCCTGGAAGAAGTGCCAGAATTTTCTTCAGTAATCATAAATCATACACACCAATGCCAAATTCCTTAAACAAAAGTTAGGATGGAAGGGCAGGCACAGAAACACACACACAACACGGAACATAGTGTAGGCAGAGCAGATTTTTCTGAAATCCCTCTTTGTGAGCAGAGTTGAAGGGCTGTGAAAGGGAAGCCCATTTTTTTCTCTAACAATGGTATTCTCTGCCCATAAAGATGTTTCTAGCAGGGGTGAATCTGAATGCATCCATCCACACACTCCAATTTTATATCTTTTATGACTAAAAATTTTATTTTTGCAAGATGACTGCCTAAACTAGACATGGAGGAGGGGAAGGGGACGGAAATGAGCAGTCTGAAGCCCCAGAACAGGAAAATGCATCTTCTTGACCTTGGCCATGTGACAAGATACACACTGGCCAGAATGACCACTTGTTCTTGATGCCCTTGTTCAGGCCAAGAGACTCTGTGACATGTTATTGGGTTTATAAATAATGTGAGAGAAAAGTCATGGTCCCTAAGTCAGCATCTGCTTTTTGTATCCTGAAAGGCCTTAAAAATTTGCATTTTGTAGTCACTTGGGCAGAAGTGAAGATTATGGGGGGGAAAAAGTGTGAGAAAAGCACTAGTATAACTGGTTGAGAGCACAAGTCTCAGGCCAGAAAGTGCTGGTTCAAGTTCTGACTACCGCTTAGGGCTGCCAGCTTCGGGCAAGCTTCTTTAACTTCTTTGTGCCTTTGTTTCCTCAACTGTAAGATGGGGGCTCATGCACATATCATATATACATACATATACATATACATATACATATGTGTATATGTATATACAAATACACATGGACACATGCATATACACTTTATCCATATACATGGTGCTAAGTCTACAGGTAACATATGTTACTAGTTAAATGCCAAATAGGTGCCAGACTCCACACTGAGTGCTTTTATATAAAGTTTTATTTGGGCCTTCCTAGGTGGTGCTAGTGGTAAAGAACCTACCTGCCAATGCAGGAAACATAAGGAACGTGGGTTTGATTCTTGGGTCGGGAAGATCCCCTGGAGGAGGGCATGGCAATCCATTCCAGTATTCTTTCCTGGAGAATCCCCATGGATAGAGGAGTCTGGCAGCTTACAGTCCACGGGGTCACAAAGAGTTGGGCACGACTGAAGTAATTGAACACGCACTCCTTCTTGCTGTGAGCTTCCCTGGTAGATCAGCTGGTAAAGAATCCACTGCAATGCAGGAGACCTGGGTTCAATCCTTAGGCTGGGACGCTCACCTGGAGAAGGGAATAACTACTCATTCCAATATTTTGGTCTGAGAATTCCATGGACAGAAGACCTTGGCAGGCTATAGTCCATGGGGTCACAAAGAGTTGGATGCAAGTGAGTGACTTCCACTTTATTTAATCTTCCTGTGTGCTGTGCTTAGTCGCTCAGTTGGCTTTATTTAATCTCTATAGCACACTTAAAAGGCAGGTAATATTATTTCCGTTTTCTAGGTAAAGACATTGAAGTTCAGAATGCTCAGGTGTATACATAGGTATGAGGCCTGCCTAGAAAGTATCAGACCCAGGTGTGTCTGCTCCAGCATTGTATCAGACACCATTGGTGACCCCAGCTCACTTCAGCAGCTTTTTGATAAACACATACATTATAGTCTAGATCATTACATTGGTAATCAATTTGATAGATTAGAAAATTACTCCTCTGCCCATCATCATTTGTCTAACTTATTAAAATTAATAGGCAGCATTGGAAAATACATTTGACACCTGAAACTGAGTCACTCTTCTCCCAAGGCCCACGCTGGGCCTCGTGCGTCATGGCTTTCAGTGCTGTTGGAAGAGAAGAGAGTAGTTGCTGCTTTCTTCCCCTCTGCACCAGAAAGGAGGGGCCAACAAATGCATAGGTGCCTCTCGACAAAGTGATAAAGCCCAGGGGAGCCTGCCTTCCTCACCTGGGGAGCCTCTGCTAGCTCCGTTGCCAGGAAGTCGTTCTCAGATGGGCTATCCTTTGGGGGCCGCAAAGCACTCAGGGATTTGGGAACAGGGCTTTCCTCACCAGGAACACTCAAGCAGGAAGTCAGCCTTCCTCACAGGCTGCCCTGCTTGGCTTCCTGGTTCTACACGAGGGAGAGGGAGGAAAATGCAACAGAAGAACCCTAATCAAGAAGGAAGAAAAACAAGAGCACAGCAAGCGGCAGTGTTGGAAGAGCACAGTGATTCGAGTGCATGAGAGATGTTGTAGTCTTGGTTGACATTTATCTGCCAAGCGCTGACAAAGTCATTCGGAAACTTCTCTGGCGTTCTTCTGCTTGGGCACAGGGCCTGGGGATGGGAGAAGAGGGCTAGTGGTAAGAGAAGAGCCCAGAGAGGTAACACCTAGAAGACCAGCAGGCTGGACGCTATGACACCACCATCAGAGAGAGGCTTGCAAGGGCTTGGTCTCTGCAGGGAACGTGGGCTGGGCATGGCCAGAGAAAAACATAGCTCACTGGGACATCCAGAGATGAGCTTGTGACCTAATTAAAGTTACAGACTAAAGCTTTACTGTACCTTGCATGCTTGCATGCTTAGTCCCTCAGTCGTGTCTGACTCTGAAACTCCATGGACTGTAGCCCACCAGGCTTCTCTGTCCGTGGAATGCTCCAGGCAAGAATACTGAAGTGGGTAGCCATTCCCTTTTTCAGACAGTGGAATACTATTCAACCTTAAAAAGGAAGGAAATTCTGCAATATACTACCACATGGATGAAGCTTGAGGACGATATACTAACTGAAATTAGGGGAAAATGTCAAGTTATTATTTAATGGGCATAGCAAAGATGGAAAGAGTTATGGGGCTGGATGGTGATAATGGCTTCATAGCAATGTGAATATATTCAATACCACTGAACCATGCATTAAAAATGGTTAAATGGTTAGGATGGCAAATTTCATGCTGTGTGTATTTTAACACAGTTAAAAAAAAACAATCAATTTTTAAAACTCAATTGACTGTAAATATGAGTATTTACTTCTGGACCCCCAGTCCTATTCCAGTGATCTGTATGTCTATCCTAAACCAATACCACACTCTCTTGAATACTGTGGCTTTGTAGTAAGCTTTGAATTTGGGAGGCATGAATCATCCAACTTTGTTTTTCTTTTCCAAGGTTGTTTTGACTATTCTGTGTCCCTTGAATTTCCATATGGATTTTAGGATCAGCTTATCAGTATCTGTAAAATGGCAGCTGGGATTATAAATAGGGATTACATTGAATCTCCCAATTCCCTATATCTGAATTGTAGATTACATCTACAGTGATCAGTTTAGGAGTATTAGAGACATATTTTTAAGTTAACAAACTAAAAAGATTAGCCACTCCCCATCCCCCGTCCCCTGTCACCCTCACCCTTCAACTCCTGCTCTGCCTCAAGCTCTGCCATTTGAAGTTGCATGTCTTTGGGCCTCTCTGAGCCCAATTCTTACATCTACTAACAAAAGAAAATAGTGCCTACCTCAGAGATCGCCAGATAATTAAATGAGGCAATCTACATGAAAGCACTGTAAGGACTACAAAACACTGTGAAGACTAGAGGTGTGATTAAATCTATTTTCATAGTGCTTATAAACTGAAAAATGGATTAAAATTTACACGTTGAAAACAAATACTTACTGTCCCTTCCAAGCTGGTCATCTTGAGAGATTACGCCTTTATTCAGATAATGCTACATTGCTTGAAATATTTCTTTCAGTAACTCTTTTACACTTCTCCTTTATTAATTTAATAAATCCTTTATTTAACTGAGCACAAATATTTTAAAGCAAATTAATACATATAACTTACATTTTTTAGGATCAAATTTGTATGTCAAAATACATCTGTATTGATATACTTGTTTAGAAAACAAGAAACTCAGGGATTAAAAAATAGAAACTAGAAATAACTATATAATTTTTGTCTTCTAATACAAATGGTTTCTTGATCTACCTAGTGTCAGTGAGTTCAGGTTATTATAATTTCATATTAGCTGCTCATACTTAAAATCCATTTAAAGTCAAAGACTTCATTACAATATGCATCACATTACTTTGCAAATCCTCAATGATGGCAAATCATTGCAAACTACTGGTTTTGAAAGCAAATTTTATTTCTTGAAATGATCAGAGTCACTGGGAGTCAAGTCTGATGGCTCCATGAAGAATGTGATCAGTCTGGGTATTTTCAGGACTGAAGTGTTACTACCAACTAATCATTTTTTTCCTGAATTAATACTTAAAATTTTGTGTGCTTAAATGGCAGTTGTCCTACAAAGAAGTCCCTGGCCTGGGCAGCCACCTATTTGTGACGTGATAAACTGATTGAGAAAATAATAAGTATGTCATTCCCCAGCTATGACTGAGAAGCCTGTCAGTTGCTTCCCCCCCCTTCCTCACGCCTTACCCATTCCCTGGAACATGGTTTTTCAACGTTGCCACTGTTGACTTTGGGGTCAGGTAATGCTTTGTTGTTCAGGCTGCTTCCTGGGCATTGTAGGATGGTTAGCAGCATCCTCGGCTGCCACTAGATGCCAATCACAACCCCCCAGTCATAACCATCAAAAAGGCCTCCAGACAATGCCAAAGGGACTGTGGCAGGCAAAATCACCCCTGGCTGAGAACCACTACCCTTGAGTATATCCTAGAGATTTGGACTTCCATTGCTCCAAGGGAGAGATTTTAAATATCTAAAGTCTAGGCCAAGAACCTCAAATGCAAATGCTTCCAGGAGCAGGCAGGTCATTTATATTGCTGAGGTAGACCAGATGTTTAAAAAATGATGTCCCCCACAAAACTGGCCAGAAATTGCCACAACACTATAAAGCAATTATCCTTTGATTAAAAAACAAATGAATGTTTAGAAACAATGCACATACTAGTACAAGAAATATTTCACTTTCCTCTTCACTGTAAGATAAGAAATAGGGCAAGTGTGATGAGTAGGCCACTGAATAGTCAACCCCAGTGTTGAGAAGCAATAGGGCTTGGTGAGGCTAGTGAGCTGGAGAGTCCATGCACAGTCTGTAGACAGAGTCTGTAGTCAGTCATTGTCATTTCATGGCCTAATGTTGTAGGGCTTTCAATTTGGGGGAAAAGGTCAGAAATTAATGTTTGTGTTTGTTTATAAAATCTCTTGATTTTTCATGCATTGCTAATTAAGTCAAAATGTTTAAAAACTTGTATGCAGATTATTGTGCCTGAACTCTGGCCTGAGATTTGCTTCCCTGCTTGGAGGCACAGAACTGGACTGACTTGAGGGAAGGAGATGGAAGCTGTGAGAGAAGGGAGGCGGTCTGGCTCCCAGAAGCACTTGACCCCAAGGAACTGGGTTCTGGAAAGACAGGGTCAAGTCCCTCCCATTTTGAGTAGCCCCTCAAAGGGAGTAATTGAATCCCTGCCAAGGCTCTCTGCATGTGTGTGGGGACCAGAATATTGAGGCCCAGACAGGTTAAATGACTTCTAGAGTTACTAGATTCCTGATTTTCAGCCCACTACTTTTTCTACCACAATGTTCAACATCACAAAATATGTACTAGTCTACCTTGTGTATGCGTTAGTACAGTCGTTATTTATTTTTTCAGTTATCATGTTCTCAGAAGCGGGCCTTTTAAAAGCATGTTTAGGAATTGAGATGTGTATATTCATACATACAATTCATGATTTTAAAGTGTATGCTTCTGTGGTTTTAGTATATTCACTGTGTGGTACAGCTACCACCACTTTCTAATTCCAGAACATTTCTATCACCCCAAAAGGAAACGCTGTACCTATTAGCAATTACTCCTCATTCTCCATTTCCTGCAGTCCCTGGCAAACAGTAATCTACTTTCTCTCTCTGTGGATTTGCCTGCTCTGGACATTGATGTAAGTGGAATCATAAGATACGTGACCTTTGTGTCTGGCTTCTGTCACTTAAATATGGTGTTTTCAAGGTTTATTCATGTGTCAGTCCTTCATTCCTTCTTATTTTATGGGCTTTCTATAGTGGATTCTAGACTGAAAGAAGAGTAAGGGTCTTTCCCGCTGAAGATTTTTTTCCTGGAGGTAGAACTTAGGCGTATCTGATCTGGGGATCTAAACATGCATTCCTTATCCAGCAGGCAATTTCATTGCATACAACCAGCCACGTGGACTTAATTTTCTCCCTCTTTGTACATACTTTCTTCTATTCAGCGGGAGAGGCCCCATCACAGGAAGCTTGCTTTCAAATTCAGCTAGGATATTGTGACCGCCTTGTCCACTCTTTAGCAATAATGTAACTCGGGGTGCAATCAGGCAAATGTTGCCCTGTAATTAATTCCCTTGCTGAAATATAATAAGAAGTCACAGAGGAAAATTCTGCTAGACATTCTGCTAATTGTGGCTGAATATAGCCCAGGGTTACTGAGTCCATTCTTCTCAGGCACAGTTCACCTAACAGAGTGCTCTGCCGAATACATACCTTGGAAGCAGATTTATTTAAGCTACAGCTATTAAATACAATTCATTCATTGCCTTGTTTCGGAACTTGGGTTGGGTTGGGGGTGGGGTGAGGTGAGGTGGGGAGGCTGGGCTTCCATTTGCTCTTTTTCAGCAGGAATTTGTTATGCTTTCCTTGTGTAATAAAATATCCCCCAAATGTGACGGTTCTATAAGTGGGAAAGCAGGAGTACCATGGAATCCATTCTAAGTTGACTTATTATTTTTCATATTTTTCAAATAAAGCCAAAGGCTTTATTTTTTAACATTCAAATCTCTTTTAACAGGTTATATTGATCACTCAGAATTTTTGGATTTTGCGATTTTTTTTTTTAATTTTCATTACTTTCTAGAAATTCCTTTACTAGCTGATTTTCAAAGTTATTTCTTGGAGTAGGTGAAATGTTTCAGAAACCAGGAAGTCTTTCCTCAGGCAAGTTCATGGATAATTTGATGTGTTTTCTTAGGGAGTTTAGGTAAGATTTTATTCAGAGTATTTGAGATAGGGAGGAAGGAGATGAGCTGGAGGCGAGTCGCTACTTGATGGCAGGACACTGGCAAAGTCCAGCATTATTTTTCTCTCAAACATGAAGTCCTGCTTACGCGTCTCATGTGAACGGAGAACGGCATGTTATGTAGAATTTTTCTTCAGGAACTCGTTGTTAAGAGGATCTACAAGCCCATCCACTCTCATGGTGCCTGTTGTTTGGTTGACCCACCGTGTTCTCTTGCCCACCTCCAATCATGACATGGTTATGTTCTCAGACTGCAGCTAGGAAAGGTCTTCCCAGGAGGCTCTAGCAGTAAATAACCCACCTGCCAATGCAGGAGACACAAGAGATGCTGGTTTGATCCCTCGGTCAGGAAGGCCTCCTGGAGGAGAGCATAGCAACCCACTTCAGTATTCTTGCCTGGAGAATCCCATGGACAGAGGAGCCTTGCAGGCTACCATCCATGGGGTCGCACAGAGTCGGACACAAATTAAAGTGACTTAGCACGCAGCAGGCGTGCACGCAGCTAGGAAAGGCCACGTGACAGTTAAATGAAGAAAGCATTTGCTTTCTTGGTAAAAGAGGAAAATGTTGTCACTGTGACCCACTTTTCCTTTTCTTCTTTCCTTGCAAGTTGTGTAATGCCTGGAGCTACAGCAGCCTTTGGGGGCCATCATCGTGTGATGATAAGGAAAGACTGAGAAAACTGCAGAAGTATTAGCATGCATCACTGAGCTGAGCTGATGAATCAACATCATTAACTGCCTCCTTCTACCCTTCGGGTGTTTGGAGAAATGCAAGCCCTGTTTGTTGAAATCATTTCTAGTCAGATTTTTGCTGCTTGAATGCACTGATCACTGATACAAACAATTTATGGAAAGAACTTTATTATCTACTCTTCTTTACTAATATTTACTCTAGCATTTCTTCCTGAATATCCATCCTCCCCCTCTTTTTCTCGCTCCTGAGGATTTCAGTACTAAAGTCTGTTTTCATTGTCCCCACAGTTTCTTCTCATGGAAAGAGAGGTTTAAATTCTCATTTTTTGCATGTGGTGGAGACAGATGTACAAAATCCATTTTGAAAGAAGTACATTTGTGGCTAGTTTTATTTTCAAAATCTAATGTGTATTGCTGCACTTTAAATAAGCATGTTTCCTGGGGCAGTTGCAACCTACACGTGACAGAACCAGTTGATATAGAAGCAGAAAGGGAAACAGTGACTGGTCTGGAAGCACAAAGCTATCTGACTATGGGCCTGGTTTGCACATGAAGACCATACTTTCAGAAACCCCTAACCTTTAGCAACCTCAAATGCTAAAAGCAAAGTGTGAAGTAACCAGAGGTGAAAAAAAAAAAAAAAAAAAAAAAAAGGAGCCTTATTATTGAACTTTGTTACAGTACTATACCTTTAATTTTTTAAAGAAATTTGTATTTCTTAGAAGAAAAAAATCCCTATTTTTAATCATTTTCAAATGAATGCCTTGAATACGTGCATCTGGTCTGTTTAAGAATGTCTGAGTAACTGACATATTGTTTTGTCTGTCAAGGATATTGTCCATTGTATCCCGTAGTTTCCTGTTTATGAGGGCCTTTGGGGAATTTTTTCTGTCTGATCATAGAACTGAGAATATTTATAGCTGAGCAATAGGTTTATTTTTATATCATGAATTGTAGTTGATTTAATTGTCAATGGGCTGCTGATTTTTGTTTTATTGGATGCTTTAAAAAAAGCTATCTATAATGTGCACAAGTCTCATAGCATTGGTTCCTTTTTTTTTTTTAATGTTAATTAGGTCAGGTGTTGATATAAAGGGCAAGAATGACTCTGGCTAGTCATGTCCCCAGTGCCTCCACTTCATGTTTCCCATTGACTCAGAACATGCAGCATTAACTAACATTGCGTGAATTTGATTCATCACTACCACCAACTTTAAGAATCTTTTACCATAATGATAATGAACACAGGTTAGTGGGCATTTAAATGAACAGTTCCAAATATATATAATCGCTTTAGCATCATGATTGAAGTCTATTTTTCATTCAGGTCAAATCCAGAATGAACGCTTCTGAATAACCTATAGGTCTCTTCCAGCCATGCCCCTTGCACCTCACGGCTCTGCCTGCTTTAATGTGTTGCTTCCAAGACTGCCTTGCTGCTCAGTGTCAAGCCTGCAGAAGAAGAAAGATCCTGGATGACGGAGCCTGGGAAAGCTTGATGGGGCAAGCTACTCATAATTCATTGGCCAAAAGTCAGCCCATGGCTACACCTAACTGCAGGAGAGCTGTGAAACCAAGTCTGGCTCTGTGCCCAGGATGAAGGGAAAGCAGGTGAGGTGAGGACTCAGCTGGTCCCTGCCACAGTGAAACATAATGAAGTAAGAGATACAGAGAGTTCTATAACCTGACGAGGGATGGAAAATTCAATTAAATCTGATCGCTTGGCGAAAAGATAGGCTACACCCCAAGGGGGACTGTAGAATTCTATGTACCCAAATCATGCGTTAAAAAATGAAAGAGGCTGTGATAAAAATAGGGTAAGGGTGAATTTGAAAGACACTCTGGGACACATGGCACACTCCCCATCTGGTGACACAGTAGGCAGAACCAATCCAGCTATGATAAGCAGCTCAGTGTGTTAACCCGCTGCTCAGATAGAATCATCCTGCAAAAAATATCCTAGTCTTATATATTTCACTGAGTCTTGTATATTTTACTGAGTCTTGTATATTTTACTGAGATGGCATAACAGTTCTCAATAACTCCATCCTGCCTGAAATGACTTTCTGCTCACTTTGGCTGGTTAAAGTGACTTTACTTCTACGGAAAAGACGTAGAAAAAGTATACAGATGAAGGCAATCAAACTTGCATTATTAATTTCTTGTTAAATTTAGGAGTAAGTTTTCTAACCATTATGATCATCTGTTTGTGTGTGTTATTTAAGGAGTTTGAAATGTTTAAGAGAATTTAACAAATTAACCTTGTGATTTTGTTTTGAAATGATAAACTGGTATCGATTTGTGATTTTCATTTAAAATAATTGAATATGTTTATAGTGTTTGAATGTTTAAGAGAATCCAATTTACAACCAGGTATAAGTTAGTTTTATTATGTTTAAGAATTAATTGATATGTAGAAAGATTTTACTTGCTAGGTTTCATAAGTGTTGCCCTGTCAGGCATTTGAAATATTTCAGAAAATCAAATATATTAAATTTGTAAGGGTAGTTGAAAAATATTTTAGGAAATTTATTTACATGTATTGTTCAATTCAGTTCAGCCACTCAGTCGTGTCTGACTCTTTGTAACCCCATGAATCACAGCACGCCAGGCCTCCCTGTCCATCACCAACTCCTGGAGTTCACTCAAACTCATGTCCATCGAGTCAGTGATGCCATCCAGCCATCTCACCCTCTGTCATCCCCTTCTCCTCCTGCCCCTAATCCCTCCCAGCATCAGAGTCTTTTCCAATGAGTCAACTCTTCGCACGAGGTGTCCAAAGTACTGGAGTTTCAGCTTTAGCATCATTTCTTCCAAAGAACACCCAGGACTGATCTCCTTCAGAATGGACTGGTTGGATCTCCTTGCAGTCCAAGGGACTCTCAAGAGTCTTCTCCAACACCACAGTTCAAAAGCATCAATTCTTCGGTGCTCAGCTTTCTTCACAATCCAACTCTCACATCCATACATGACCACTGGAAAAACCATAGCCTTGACTAGATGGACCTTTGTTGGCAAAGTAATGTCTCTGCTTTTGAATATGCTGTCTAGATTGGCCATGACTTTCCTTCCAAGGAGTAAGCATCTTTTAATTTCATGGCTGCAGTCACCATCTACAGTGATTTTTTTTTTTTTTTGTTTAGAGATGACCAATTGAGGAAATTCAATCTTTTAAAATGTATAAGTTAATCAAACACTAATCAAACAACAAAAAAGCAATGATTCACATTTTTACATAAATCACTGTATTTACAAATAGAATTTATAAGTTAGATTTACAGGTTAAGTTTGAAGGCTTAGGTAAAATAAAATTTTCAACTTTAATAAACTGAATATTAGAATAGATATTTGTAGTTCCTTTTACTCACAAATTTCTCACACTTAAATAGATAACTGATAGGAGTAAAGAAGAGGAAAACGAGAGAGCAGGAGTCATTTAATAAAAAGCAGGACCAACAACATTTAAATTTGTTTCGTTCAAAGAAAGGTGTCTAAAGTAGTCAGACTCATGGAAGCAGAGAGGAGAATAGTGGTTGCCAGGGACTGGGGGAAAGGGAAAGGGGAGCTGCATATCCAACTGGTATGAAGTCTCAGTTATGCAAGAATAAGTTCTCGGGCTTCCCTGCTGGCTACATGATGAAGAACCCACCTGCCAATGCAGGACACACGGGTTCAGTCCCTGGTCCAGGAGGATCCATCCTGCCCTGGAGCAACTAAGCTCATGGGCCACAACTACTGAGCCTGTGCTCTAGAGCTGCTGAGCCACAATTACTGAGGCCACGTGCAGCAACTGCTGAGGCCCGTGCACCCTGGACCCCATCCTTTGCAACAAGTGAGGCAGCTGCAGTGAGAAGTCCATGCACGCAACTAGGGGGAGCAGCCCCTGCTTGCCGCAACTAGAGGAAAAAAAGCCCCCACAGCAAGGCAGACCCAGCACAGTCAACAATAAACAAATAATTTTTTTAAATTAGTAAGTTCTAGACACATACCGCACAACACTATGCCTGTAGTTAGCAACACCGTTTCGTGCTCTTTGGGGAGGGTCTGCAACAGGAAGTGAACCGAGGGAGTCGACTGCTGGCGTGCGGAGCCAGAGGAGCACAGGGTGGCGATGACCGCAGAGCTGTGTTTCTGAGTGAGGACAGAGTTTCCATGAGGCTCACATTGTTGGGTTACAGTTCACTTAATTTAACAATGTAATGATGGTAATGGATTTACTTTCCTTTTGAAAACAACTCCGAGAGAGAGTTAACGTCAGGGTCATGAAGACCTGGACAAACCAATGCTCTCCTTGCTTTAGATACCCTTGGCCCTGGAGTCAAACCCAAGAGCGAAGGGATTATTATGTCTCAAGGTTAATCAGCATTAACATAATACTCTAGGATGGAATCTTCACTTTGAACATTCTTTTCATTAAGATCTAGAGAATAATTTTCTGCTATTATGTAGTTACAGCCTCTTAGCCATGCTTTTTAAAAAACACAATCATTCTCATCACACTATGGCAGAGAAAACCAGAGAAGCCCCTGTATGCAATTTCTACAAAATCTCCTTCAGGAACAGAACCCCTGGTTTTTCAGCTGGAGATATGGGTACTCAGACAACACACCTATTTCCCAGCTTCTCTTGTTAGATGTGGCCCTGTGGCTAAGTTCTGACCGGTGAGATGGGGGCAGAGGTACCATGTGGCAGCACCTGGAAGTTTTCCTTACAAAGACACCCAGTATCTGCTGTTTGTGTTCTTTTCTCCAGTCCCTCTGCCAGGACCCAGATGTGGCCATCCGGGACCTTGAGGAGACTGACCGCTCTAGGGGATGACGGAGTGGGTGGCTAAGAGGTGCCTGGGGCCTTGAGCACTTTGAAGAGCCTTCCACACTAGCCCTGGATGGCCTCACTGGACTGTCACCTGAGACAAAAATAATCTCATATTTTGTGTCAGCCCCTCTTTGGGGGTTTTCTGATACTTGTAGTCAAACTAATCATCACTAGTATAAAAAAATTAAAATTCTGTTCTATCATCTCTCACTCACCCTGTTAAAAATTTTCTTCATCTTTCCCCCTCATTCATTTCATTGTTTTCAGTTTGTCAAAGACTTTCTTTTCCAAAGACCACACTGTTTCTAACATAGCTTTCTCCCCCATTCTCCTTGGCATCCTTCTTTGATGGTGTCTGAAGCCAATGGCACCCCACTCCAGTACTCTTGCCTGGAAAATCCCATGGATGGAGGTGCCTGGTAGGCTGCAGTCCATGGGGTCGCTAAGAGTCGGACACAACTGAGCGACTTCACTTTGACTTTTCACTTTCATGCACTGGAGAAGGAAATGGCAACCCACTCAAACATTCTTGCCTAGAGAATCCCAGGGATGGGGGAGCCTGGTGGCCTGCCGTCTATGGGGTCGCACAGAGTCGAACACAACTGAAGCAACTTAGCAGCAGCAGCAGCAGCATCTGATTAAAACACGCTTGGTGGTTGAACATCCCCAGAAGCACATAGTCTCATGACTTAAAATACTCTGATAGAGATTTTTGCAGTTCAAAATTTATAGCTTATATCAGATTCACTTCCTCATTACGTTCTTCTACCCAGTCACACCAACAGCCCTTTTCCTCATCTATTCTGCAACTCAGGAAGAAGAGTCATGTCCACACATTCAGGTCAGACTACTCGGCTTATGGCCTTGGGTGTTGGAAGTGGTGGTCCTTCCCTGATTTCCTGCTCTCATAAATTTCCCAAAGCTCACTTTCTCCTTTTGTAAACACACACCTCCAATCCGTTCCCCTGATCTGTTTTTCCTCCTGTTCCTAAAGGCCATTGCCAGCTGTCATTCAACTTGCACTGAATCACAGTGCTGCCAGGTCTCCTCATTTCCAAAGTTTCCTTCAATTCAGCAGACCTTTACCGATGCACTGTCTCATGCCAAGCCCCACACTAGGCTGTGGGGATATAAAGAAGATTAAGGCATAGTTTCTGCTCTTGACAGGAAAGGTGTTTCGCTTCCTCCTTTCTTGCTGTGTACTCACCACCCCTTCAATCACTGGTCCACATGGACAGGGCCAGGTTTTCAGGGGTGGGGGCTACACCAGGTGACCCTGCTGCTCAAGCTGACAAGACATTCAGATGAACGTCTATCACGGGAAAGAGTGTAGCTCTCTCACTCCTCTGTCCTTACTTCAATAATTTTGTGTCAGAAAGGCCTAATCTGACTTTTCTTATATGCTACAGGAGAGATTTCAGAGAGAAGGCACTTGGCTTGTTGCTTTGAAACAAAATGAAACTTGGATCTAGGGCACTTGAACCAATGGACTGACTCCTATTGTTTCACACAGACAGAATTATTCAGGTATCTTGCATGGTAACCTGGTATGTAAAAGAAGGTCCATGGTCAAGGATAAAAGAGTGATAGAATAGGGTGTACCAGGTGTGCCAAGGAAATCAGGTTGAGAGGATGGGATGGAAGCTATGAAAATAAAGATCCATTAAAGGCTGTATTTCCTTTCCCCTTCCCCTACCCCTCCTGGGCTTTCAGTTCAGTTCAGTTCAGTTCAGTTGCTCAGTCGTGTCCGACTCTTTGCGACTCCATGAATCGCAGCACGCCAGGCCTCCCTGTCCATCACCATCTCCCGGAGTTCACTCAGACTCACGTCCATCGAGCTCGTGATGCCATCCAGCCATCTCATCCTCGGTCGTCCCCTTCTCCTCCTGCCCCCAATCTCTCCCAGCGTCAGAGTCTTTTCTTATGAGTCAACTCTTTGCATGAGGTATCCAAAGTACTGGAGCTTCAGCTTTAGCATCATTCCTTCCAAAGAAATCCCAGGGTTGATCTCCTTCAGAATGGACTGGTTGGATCTCCTTGCAGTCCAAGGGACTTTCAAGAGTCTTCTCCAACACCACAGTTCAAAAGCACCAATTCTTCGGCGCTCAGCCTTCTTCACAGTCCAACTCTCACATCCATACATGACCACTGGAAAAACCATAGCCTTGACTAGACGGACCTTAGTCGGCAAAGTAATGTCTCTGCTTTTGAATATGCTATCTAGGTTGGTCATAACTTTTCTTCCAAGAAGTAAGCGTCTTTTAATTTCATGGCTGCAGTCATCATCTGCAGTGATTCTGGAGCCCCAAAAAATAAAGTCTGACACCGTTTCCACTGTTTCCCCCTCTATTTCCCATGAAGTGATGGGACCGGATGCCATGATCTTCGTTTTCTGAATGTTGAGCTTTAGCCCAACTTTTTCGCTCTCCTCTTTCACTTTTATCAAGAGGCTTTTTAGCTCCTCTTCACTTTCTGCCGTAAGGGTGCTTTGATCTGGAGGAAGTATCTGTAGCTCTTCTCTGGGGAGGAAGAAGTCCATCAAGGCGTCAGTGTTAAATTTCTCTAGCTAGGCCATCTCCACATGTGGTCCCCTCTTCACAGGTGGCGCTCCTAAAGGTATCATCTTCTGGTTAACATCTGCAGTTAGCACCCACTAGGTCTGTCTGTCCTCCCTGTTAACCTAATTTGGGACTTTATTGTGCTTTTGAAATGTCTCTCTTCTTTCCTATTTTGAGTTCCGTTACAAAGTCTTCCTCTATGCACTTAGCCTTGGGAGGCACCATGCCTGATCCTGGCCTTCCCCCATCAGCCACTAAGCATGTGGGTGGGCTGGGGGCATCCAGGACAGTCCCCTCAAATGAGAACAGACAGGAAAGGGTGAAAGTCAGGGACAATTACTCCTGGAGACTTTTGAGATTTCCTGAAGTTTGTTTCTTGTTTTACTTCCCCTGCGGTTGTCTTTGGGTATGTGTGTGTATATGTATGTATATGACTCTATTTCTACTGTGCAGTGAAAGTGTTAGCAGTTCAGTCGTGTCTGACCCTTTGTGACCCCATGGACTGTGTAGCCTCTGTCCATGGAATTCTCTAGGCAAGAATACTGGAATGGGTAGCCATTCCCTTTTCCAGGGAATCTTTTCGATCCAGGGATCAAGCCTAGTCTCTCGCATCGCAGGTAGATTCTTTACTGTCTGAGCCACCAGGGTGGTGGCCTTTAAAAATAAAAATGACATTGTATGCTTGTTGCTGAAACAGCAGAGGGTGAAACTGAGGGGTGGAATTCATCCCTCGACACTATTCTGAAGGTCAGTCTCAGCCAAAACAGGGGCTCACGGTGAAGAATCATCAGAACCCTGGGAAGAAGAGGTAAGCAAGAGCCATCCTTGGGACTTGTGTTATCAGTCAGAATGGAAGGGCTGAGAAAGGACCCTGCTTGGGACCGAAAAGAGACGGTTTTCACCAAAAGAGAAGCCCAGCTCCCCAGTACTTCTGTGGCATTATAGCAAGCCTTTGACATTTCTGCACATTTGTAGAGTAAGTGAATGAGAGTCCAAGTACTCTAGAACAAGACTTTGGGGCTCTCTTCCTGGAAGCACCGCTGGGTTTCAAGTCGGAAGGCTAGGAGTCAAGTCTTGGCTCCTGAGACACCTAGCTGTGTGATCGTGAGTCTGCTCTTAAACTCTCTGGCTTCTTGGTTTCTTCCTCTGTGGGGGGTAATAATACCTGCCTGCCTCCTACCCAGTCAACAGGTATCTGCAGCATACAGTTACACTCCAGGCACCAAGCCAGACGCCTGGAGGAAGCAGCCGCTCAGAGCTTATGCTCTACTTTGAAATTGGATGTGAATAAGTAACTGTGAATGTGACATTGTCACAGTGGAAAACTTCTGGGACTTATGGGCACATTCGCCAGGGCACCTAACCTAGGCTGGGTGGTTGAGGGTGGGGTGGGGAGGGGAGTCTTCCTTGGGCAAGCAGTTTGAGCTGAGATGCAAAGGATGAATAGCAGTCAGACAGATGGAGCTAGAAGGTGAGACCTGGTCACAGGAAAGAAATAGTGGTAAGAAGGTTCAGGTAGGGAGAATGTTACCTGTTGGACCAAGAAGATGGCAGAGAAACCGGGAGTGCAGAGCTACATGGGGAATGGAAAAGACGGTGCTTAGCCTCATGGGCTGTAGTAGATGGATTCTAAGGGAGACAAAATGATATGTTAATGAAGTGTTAACATTTCTTGAGCCAAGTACTCTGGTCATCACCTTATGTGTGTCAGCTTATTATTTCCCCCAACAGCCCCAAGGTCACTATTAAATGGTGCAGACAGAATTCAAACTCAAACTCCTGGCCCCTTCCCACTATAATGTGCCTACATAAAAGCTCTGCAGACTCCAAGGCAGTATGCCAATGTCACATACGGAGAGTTTAGACCCATAAGGATTTGTTCCTCCCTAAGCTCTTTTGGATATTTCTATTTTTGAGGAAGGTGTTTCCCAAGGCCACAGAGAATGTGGGGGGGGGGGGAATGAAATCAGCTTCTGTTTAAAGAAACTTCTTTTAAAGGAACAAATGACTCTTGGTCAGGCTGTTTCTCTCTGGTCAACATCCTGGCAGGAAACTTCCAAGCACAAGAGACTTGAGAAGGAAGGAATGTTTTCTTTGCCTCTAATTTAACTTCCTGTTTTTGCTTTCAAAAATTTGCATAGATTTTCTTAAATGCTTTTAGGGAAAAGTGGGTTGTTTTTCCATCGTTTCCATGAGATGAGATTTTTGTTGGTAGAGATCAGCCATAGAAATTGCACAGGACCAGTCAGCTTGAGTTGCCTGGATGTAAACTCTGCCAGCTCCTCTCTGAAGGCTATTCTGTGCCCCTCCCTCCACCTGTTCACTTGGAAATACTCCTACCTCTGTGGTCTCGCTCGAGCCCCACATATTCCTGAGGCACACGGTCAAGCTTATTTGTTGATATGCCTGTTGTTCTACCAACTGTCAGCTCCTTGGAGGCAGGAACTATCTGACTCATCTGTCCATCCCAGTACTTACCTGGTGCATGGCACATAGCAGCCACGTCATAGCTGCTTATGGAGTGAAAGAGCAAATGATGACTGCTTGAAGGGTCGCAGCCTTGATGTAGTTAGTGCCTACTCTGGACAAGCACTGTGCCCGTGGGTTGCATACATCGTCTCATTAAAGTCCTACAAGCCTGCCATGCAGTTTCTCTTACTCCCCACCTTTCAGATAAGGCAAACCGGGGCTCAGGAAGCCAACAGTGGCGCCAGGATCCAGCTCGGGTGTTCTTTCCCATCACATCTCTTAGCCTCCTCCCTTAAAGTGGCAGATGGAGGAAGTCAGCAGCTCAGAGCGTTTGCTGATCCTAGCCAGTATGGGCGAGTGTTTAGAAGCTGTCTCTTATTTTGCTTTGAGGAAACTCCAGCAGGATGAAGTCATAGAGACAATAACTGCCTTGACTTTCTGCAATCTCTCCTAGGTGAGGCAGCGTGGAGTCAGGGAAGGAAGGAGGCTGCAGGTCCACCGGGCCAGGGTTCGAATCCTGGCTCTGTCACCGCCTGTGTGGCTCTGGCAAGGTGTTCAACAGCTCTGTGTCTCTTACAGAGGGATAACCACACCTCCCACATGGGAGCGAAGAGTGCATCAGAAGTTTCAGGTAGAGGGGTCAGGGCCCGATGAGTGCTGTGTGTGTATGGCAGCTGTCTTTAATCTGAAGATGCTGGAGAGTGCTGATGTCACCGCATCGGTGGCCGTGGCTGACCCTGTCCTCTGGCTTTAGCAAGCACAGGGCATCAGTTCAGCTCATTCCCCCGGCCTGCAACACCCTTGCCCTCACTCACTCAGATGGCTTGCTCCTCCATGAGACATCTTCCCTTACCTCCTTTAACCCAGCTGCATGGTTTGGCTGCTGTTTGTTTGTTTGGTGATTGATTGGTTTTTGGTTGGTTTGGTTGACTGGTATAAGGGGGATCTTGGAATCTTGACATAAACCAGGGGTTGACAAATTAGAATATGTAGGACAAATTTATCCCTCCCTCTGTTTTTGGCCACTAAATAACAAAGATTTTTACATTTTTAAATGGTTGAAAACATTTTTTAAGAGGATACAATTTGGGAATTTCCCTGGGGACCCAGTGGTTAAGACTCCACACTTCCAGTACAAGATGTGTGGGTTCAATCCCTGAGCGGGGAACTAAGATCCCACATGGCACACGGCACAGCCAAAAAAAATTTTTTTAAAGAGGAAAAAAAGATTAAAAGAATACCATTTTATGAAAATCACATAAAGTTCGAACTTCAATGTCCATAAAGTTTTATTGGACACAGCCATGCTCATTTGCTTACATTTTGTCTACATTTTGTTTTCTTGTTACAACAGCAGAGGTGAGTAGTTGCAACAGAGACTGTATGTACCCTAAAGCCTAAAATATTCCTATCTGGCCCTTCTTAAAAAAAAAAAAAGTTTACCCATCTCTGGTATAAGCAAACAGCAGCAGAAATACCCTACCAAACCTCATCCCCTTCCCCGTCTCCACCCTATCCCCCATACAGCCTCAGGTCAGAAACCCTTCCCCATTAACAAACTGAAAATACTCCCTGAGAACTTTACAGAGTGCATGCCATTCTTCACACGTTAATTTTACTGGACAGAATCACACCTGAGCTCAGTGCAGAGGAAAGAAAAAGAAGGTAGATGTAAATGAGGAAGAGAAAGGGAGATAAAGAAGGGAAAGTGGGGGCAGTGAGAAGGGTAAGCAGATTTATAAAGAAATATGTTCCAAACAAGAAAACCCATAAAAAGCCAGGGAAAGGGAAAAGGTTAACAGACATGTGTAAATTCCCCTCCTTTCTCTGCAATTGACACAATCCTATCATCTCTTCTTCAACAAGTTTTGACAAGATGGCAGCAAGAGGCAATAACATCAGTTAGAGAAAATGACTAATTGAGAGACTGTTGTTGACATAATCTGGTATTTATTCAACTAAGGAACTGACCAGCTGACAAAGATGAACTCAAAACTCCTAGTAAAATTTTGCTGTTGCAGTAACTGAGCTAAGGAGTCAGGTGTCTACCAGAAGTTACTGAATCCCACAAAGAAATAGTAGCAACTTCAGCAGTAAAACCTTACTGTTAAAAGATTATAATAATCAACAAGAAACACCTATAAAGAATAATAAGACAAGGATATTATTTTTGAAAATAGAAATTAAACAGTCTACACATTCACTTGATTAACATAATTCTTATTTTATTGATAGAAAGAAAACCCCCAGTGACTCAGATATGCAGATGACACCACCCTTATGGCAGAAAGTGAAGAGGAGCCAAAAAGCCTCTTGATGAAAGTGAAAGAAGAGAGTGAAAAAGTTGGCTTAAAGCTCTACATTCAGAAAACAAAGATTATGGCATCTGGTCCTATCACTTCATGGGAAATAGATGGGGAAACAGTAGAAACAGTGTCAGACTTTATTTTTTTGGGCTCCAAAATCACTGCAAATGGTGACTGCAGCCATGAAATTAAAAGACGCTTACTCCTTGGAAGAAAAGTTATGACCAACCTAGATAGCATATTCAAAAGCAGAGACATTACTTTGCCGACTAAGGTCCATATAGTCAAGGCTATGGTTTTTCCAGTAGTCATGTATGGATGTGAGAGGTGGACTGTGAAGCAGGCTGAGCGCCGAAGAATTGATGCTTTTGAACTGTGGTGTTGGAGAAGACTCTTGAAAGTCCCTGGGACTGCAAGGAGATCCAACCAGTCCATTCTGAAGGAGATCAACTCTGGGATTTCTTTGGAAGGAATGATGCTAAAGCTGAAACTCCAGTACTTTGGCCACCTCATGCGAAGAATTGACTCATTGGAAAAGACTCTGATGCTGGGAGAAATTCGGAGCAGGAGGAGAAGGGGACGACCAAGGATGAGATGGCTGGGTGGCATCACGAACTCGATGGACGTGAGTCTGAGTGAACTCCGGGAGATGGTGATGGACAGGGAGGCCTGGCGTGCTGCGATTCATGGAGTCGCAAAGAGTCGGACACGACTGAGCGACTGAGCTGAACTGAACTGAACTGATGGTAACACAAAAGAAGATCTGGTTTCATCCCTGGCACCTATGAAACTCATGGCAAAATTTCTAGACATAGACATGTGCAGTCATGCATGCTAAGCCACTTCAGTCGTGTCCAACTCTTTGCGACCCTATGAACTGTAGCCCATCAGGCTCCTCTGTCAATGGGATTCTCCAGGCAAGAATACTGGAGTGGGTTGCTGTGCCCTTCTCCAGAGGATCTTCCCAACCCAGGAATTGAACACATGTCTCTTACATCTACCTATAATGACAGGTGGGTTCTTTACTACTAGTGCCACCTGAAAAGCCCAAGCATACACATAGGGATTGTTAAAAAGCAGAATAAGTATAGCAAGACATTTCTACTTTTTAAGACAAAGACCAGAGATAAAGACCCTAAAAGCACAAGTGTTTGCCAAAGTCAAGTCTCTGAGGGCTTTGTTTTTTCCCAAGTATGCACTTGATACAGAGGAGAGATTTAATCTAAATAGAATTCACTGAGGGATGTGGAAAGCTAAAAAAGGCTCATTTTCTCACCTTCAAGGAACTTGCTAGTAATAAAAGAAGATAAAAAGGAGAAAGCAGAAAAGCAAAGCAGTACAAGCAAGAAGATACATGCACTCCAGTGTTTACCGCAGCACTATTTATATACCCAGGACATGGAAGCAACCTAAATGTCCATCAACAGATGAATGGATAAAGAAAGAGTGGTACATATATTCCACAGAATATTATTCAGCCATTACAAAGAACAGAATAATACCATTTGCAGCAACAAGACAGACCTAGAAGTTGTCGTGCTGAGTGAAGTAACTCAGACAAAGAAAGACAAATATCATATGATATCACTTATATGTGGAATATAAAAAATGGTACAAATGAACTTATCTACAAAATAGAAATAGGGGTGTAGAAAACAAACTTACAGTTACCAGGGAGGAAGCAGGGAAGGAGGGATAAATTGGAAGCTTGGGATTGACACATACTTATTACTGTGTATAAAATAGATAACTAATAAGCACCAATTGTAGAGCACGGGGAACACCACTCAGTACTCTGTAATGTCCCATACGGGAAAAGAATCAGAGTATATATAGAAACTAATTCACTTGGCAGTATATCTAAAACTAACACAGCATTGTAAATCAACCGTACCTCAGTAAAAACTATTTTTTAAAAAGGCAATACAAGCAAAAAGACGAGTACGCTGCTTGCAACCCTGTGCATGCCCCGGTTCATTCAGCACGTGCTTATGCTCAGGCTCTCCCGATCCAGAGATCCGTCATCTCCCATTTAGAAGCGTTTCTTCACAAGTTTATGCAAGACCTGTAAAAGGCACCCCAGTGGTTGATTTCTACCAATTAGATAGCAAAAGGGGGAAGAGGAAAATTAAACCCTTTCTAATCAGCGCTTCTCCAAACTGCCTAGGTCACACAAAAAGAACAAGCTAGTCCGAGAAACTGTCACAGCCGTGAGAAGCTCAAGAAGCCACAATAACTAAACGTATCACCGTGTCCTGGTGATACGGGGTCCTGGAATGGAAACAGGATATTGGGTAAAAACAAAAGAAATGCAATTAAAGTATGAACTTTGACTAATAGCGTATTAATATTGGTTGATGGTGACGAATCTATCACAGTAACAGAAGATGCTAAGACAGAAGAAAACTGCGCAGAGTCTATGGGGGCTCTGTGTGCCGGCTTCACAACTGTTCTGTAAATCTAAAACTGATCTGAAAAGTAAAGCTCATTTTCCCAAAGAAGGAATTATTCATTCAGTGAACATTTAGAAAATGACTCTGAGTCAGGCACTCTGCCATGCATCTCACTTGAAGCCTGGAATTCTGGTGAATTTGCATCCTCCAAACTTTCCGATTGTCTCATCACAGGAAAGGCTAAAGGAGTCATCTGTCCCCTTGACCTTGCAATAACCAATGTCAGTGTTTTACAGAAGACGATTAATTCACTGTGAGATTTAATGGGTGTTGCAGAGGGGGGAGCGGCAAGAGGGGTAGTCTTTGGTTCAACAAATTTCAGAAAAATTGTTGTTTAGTCACCAAGTCAAATCTGACTCTTATGCGACCCCATGAACTGTATAGCCCGCCAGGCTCCTCCATCCAAGGGATTTTCCAGGCAAGAATACTGAAGTGGGTTGCCATTTCCTTCTCCTAGATATCTTCCTGACCCAGGGATTGAACCCTTGTCTCCTTCATTGGCAGGCCAATTCTTTACTACTGAGCTATGTGGGAAACTCTCAGAAAAATTAGATTAAAGCAAATAAACACATTTGTTTATAGAACCTCTCAGAGCCTTGATTTTGCTTATGCATATTGTAACTATCCCCCCAAAATTTATATAGTGCAGCATGTCCCCAGCTTATTTGCGGTGAAACTTTCTTATTGCAGAACCCTTTTGGGGACTAACTTCCTCCTGATCATATTTTGGAAAGCACTGTGCAACCTAAAAAGAAGATTGCAATAGCTGAAAACTGCTGAAGGAGAGGCTTGGCACCATGAGTTTAGAACAAACACAATGAAAATGACCTCACCAGTCATTACTGATTCTTAATTGGTTGCCTCAGGGATCTCAAGAGCCAAAAATTTTGCCAAACTAACTGCTGAAAATTTTTCGTTGTATGCTCAAGGCCTGAAACAAGAGCCTAATGGACTGTGTATCTTGTTAAATGTAACTACATGAGGAAACTATTAACGTTAGACTCAGTTGATGTCCTCCGTGGCTAAACAAAAGGCATTTGTAACTCAATTCTTTGAAAAGTTACACAAATTTGAGTGGGCAATGAATATTTGGTCTAGATTAGTTAATGCTGAAATGAGTAAATCCTCCCTGTTTTGGGGAACAAAGACAATTCGGTCGCATATAGCTGCAGACACTCTAATGTACCTTGGACAGCTAGAATCTTAAGAACTCATATATGGAAACTGTACATTCTGTTCCTTTAGACATGCAACTTTCTGAATCTAAATTACGTTTTAATTTAACCAGTTTGGGCAGTTGTACCTCTTCTGCAGAGATTAAAATAATAATAGGCTCAGACCTGGCAGAGTTTTCTTGCAGATTTGTTTCAGAATAGATGACAGGCAATAAGACTTGAAACTTGACAACCCGGGCTTTGTTATGGGATACAGATGTAGCATTTTTACCAACCCCTGACTACTTTTAGCACAGTCCTTGAAGAACTGGAAAAATCTTGCTTGAGATGCATAAAAGTGGCAGAAAAGTAACTGTTAAGGAAACAGAAAAACTGTGGTAGTAGAATAAAGTAAGGAATCAGAACTCAGCAGAAAGAGTGATAGAGATGGAGGGTGAAAGAGATCGATTTGAATCCTAGGTCCATCCCATTGAAGCTGAGTTATCTTGGACAAGTGAATTTTCGAACTGCAGCTTCCTTATCAGAAACACGTGAACAATAATGTCACCTTTGCACAGTTCTTGTAAATAACAGAGATAGCGTCTGCAAAGTGCCTTTTACAGTACTCAACACCTACTATACCCTTGGTAAATGTTAATTCTAATGAGAAAATTCTGTGCTCAATCTTAAACAGCAGAGGGTTTAGCAAGGATTCAAGCGAGTACTGGAGCATCACCACAAAATAACTGGAAACCACATTTATAAGAAGAAGAGGAGGGAAAATTTTTTAGGCCAGCTAAAAATGAATGCTGTATGGAAAGAACAGCTTGATTTGCATCAGCAGAGGTTTTTTGGAAGGCAGGCAAGACATAAACTTTTAGCCTTTTGGCATATCTGAACTCAATTACAGTGGTTCTGCTTAAGTCACATTTGTCAAATGGGCTTCTCTGTACAAAACCTTCTAAAACCAGTACTTTCCTAGACTCAAACAAGAAAACTATTGGATCCTCAAAAATGAGACAATGAAAGGGAAGCAAGAAAATGTTTGCATATTCAAATCAGCAAAGCATTATCCTTTTCTTGGCTAACAGGGAAGCTTCTCACAGTACCACTGAGATGACTCCCTCCTTCCCTGATGCCAAAGCTGCCCAAATGTAAATACAATGATGAATAGCAGTTCCTGCAGATACAGCACCAAATGAGAGAAAGGGTGAATTTTATGGTACATGAATTATGGTATTGAATTGTAGCTCAATAAAGATGTTACTAAAAATAAATTCAGAGAATCATAAGTAGTAGATCTGCCACAATTAAGTAAAAGTAGGTTTTTCAATAACAGTTTGTTATGTTGAGTGCTTATTAAGGACCAGACTTTTTCTAAGTATTCTCCATGTATTAATTCATCTGATCCTTGCAATTACCCTGTAAGGTAAGTACTCTTAGCCCCCACAGATAAACTGGCTCGCTTCATATCACACAGTAGTAAATGGCAGAACTGGGATCAGAACTCGGGCCATCTAAATCCAGAGCCCTATTTCTTAACCAACTCGCCACTTATGATCTTAACCACCATACATACTACACCATGCTGCTTTCTTGAATATATGGAGTCCATTATTAGAACACAATTGTTTGGAATCCAATTCAAATACTACTATATATTCTAACAAATAAGTGCTGGGTAAGAGGAAATTAATATTTAACTCCATATAGCTGTATATTTGGCAGAACTAAATAATATAATCAAGAATAATCAGCCTACAGTTAAAGCCTAGTTTGACAAAATATGAGAGGTTATAAAATAGAGCAAGTCATTACAGACAAAAATCTCTTCCTCCCCGGGCTGATAGATGTTTGTCATTCTGCTGTATGCCCAGTTAAATTTTTATCAAGAAGAAAAATGATGCAATCAGAGAAGATGATAAATTACACATCTTGTAAACATTTAGTAGCCTAAACAAAGTGATTTGGCATCAAGATAAAATATAAATATCTTCAATAACCACTGATGTGTAACTGCCATTAGAATTTCATCATGTGAAAAAAAAAGGACCTTTTTCCTTTGCTTCTATTTAGTTAGTTAGTTAATTTAGTGGGGAAAATTGAAGTCTAAAGGAGAAATGAAGGAAGATTTCAATAGCATTTATTTTTTGTCTTCACAAGAGTAAAGGCATATCATCTGTTAAATGGGACACAAAAGAATAAGGTAGTAACCATTCATGCTTTATAGTAATGGTGACATTTCTTTGCTCTTTTGTTTTAAAATTAAGTTCAAGCATCCTGCTCAACTAACAGTCACAAACCTAATGTTTTGTGCCTTATAGGCTGCATGAAGCATAATCTTTTCAGAGATTGATGGTGCTGTTTATCCTAAAAGTTTCCTACATACAAGGACATATTATCACTTTCACCCTGTGCCAAGGTTTCATAGGCTACTGGGACAGCAGAGTGGAGTAAAAACTACATCAGAAGAACAGGCTAGCTGGCTTGGAGGTATACTTGGATTAGAATTCACATTATAAACAAGAGCAGTATGCCTGTGAACTTCTCTCAAGGACATGGAAAAGAAGAAAAATGGCAACAAGCTACTTACTGATTGAGCTTCTTCCTTTGCTTTCCTCCAAATCTCTCTTATCCAAAACCCCGGGCTTCATCTCCAGCGAGATGCATTTCTGATGCCTTCTGACATCTGTTCTACACTTCAGCACTCTGAGCCTTGGTCCAAGCTGCCCAGACCCATGGAGAACTCGTCGTCTTTCTACTAAGCCCCATCTCCCCATCACCACCCTCAACACATACACACAGGCACATTCTGTGCTTTTTCTTCTTCACCTCACCACTGAACTCACTTAATTCCAGGAATTTCTTATTAGCTATCTTCCTCATTCATTTATTTGATAATTTTGTTCAACCAAAATCCTCTCATTTAGAACAAGAACTATGTGCCAAACATTTCAAAAGCAACCTTTAAATGACATTTCTTCTAAGCAGTTTGGCAACTACCATGGCGAACGTGCCCATTTATATGATAACTCTGTCACACTCTCTGTCCTGGAACTAGATAGATAGAGGCTTGCAGGATCGTTGTATCCTCAAGCCCTCTGGACTCTGGTGCACAACTGGTAATACATTCGAGTTAACCTACGAAAAGACCGGTGCTGCCAAGAGCAGCTATTCTAGCTACACATCACAGCAAGAGAAAGTAAATGCACTTTGTCTCACATTTCTGAGCCATGCTGATCCAGCCGACTTTTGACTCATACTCCTTACCCAAACAAACATGGAACATTTATTCCCAACACACAACCACATACCCCACTCAACTTCGGCCAAAAAGAGGAACCCTGAAGTTCAGAATGCTAGTTTGTCATTTAATGTACTTCTCGTTAACTGTAAATTAAAATGACGTCTTAGAACATAGAGACAAGGAGACAGGTTTCGAGTCCCAGATCTGCCAAAAATCAGCTGTGACACCCTGGGCTAGCCACAGCTTTTTGGATCTAATGTCCTCATCTTTAAGATGAAAATGTTTTCAGAGGCTTCTTGAAACCATGAAATAAGGGGCCGCTGTAAGAAAGTGCTTGGAAAATGACAGAGGTCTTCAGAAATGTTGACAAACCTCTTACTGCCGTTCGAAAAACCCACAGCATCTTTTAAACCTGATTCCACGTTGATGATTCGGACCTTTAGTCTTTGCCTATCGGCACTAGAATTTAAAATCAAACTTCTCAAAAGACAGTCATGGCTGGTCTTCATTGCAGTCACTCCTGCCTCAACCCCCCTGCAATCGGCCTTCCATTCTCATGCAGCTGTACCCTGCCAAGGCAGCCACAAACTTAACTGGCCACGTCTGGGAACTTTTTTCCTTGCGCATCTACTGGTCACTTAATGCTTTCGGTCAATTTCTCTTTCTCCACCTCAGAGACACGATAACAGGGTGCTTTTTCTTGGACTTCTCAGATTCACCTTCTCAAGTTTTCTCTGCGTTGTTTTTCTCCTTCCACCTCGAGTCTGTGGCAGCCTTCCATGTCCTGACGGCCATTCACCTCGTAGCCTGCCCACTCTCTCCGCACGGCCTCACCCACCATCATGGCTTCAGTGACCACAGTCTAAGCAAGTGACCTCCATTCATAGCATCAGTCCTGATAGCCTTCCACGCCTGCTGGATGCTTCCACATGGATGGCCTACCAACCCCTTGACCTTGTCACATCTAAACCAGAACTTACTCGTTCTCCCCTGTACTGACTCTTCTTTCTGCTTTCTCTCTCCCTTATCCGTCATGTGGAGTTTAATCCCTTGATTCTGGCAGTTCTTTCCAAATACCCTGGGCCCATCCTAGTTGCTTCCTGGGCAGAGTTCTGCATCTGTCTTGTCCCCAGAGTGGGCTGTCCTTATTGTCAAAAGGGGGAAGTACACTTTTGATTTGTGACCTGGTTTATTTACATACTGGCTTTTTAAATTTCTGAGAAAAAAATCTTCTAGGTGACAAATTTCCACTAAACATGCTTTTATCCATTGTCTTAGGTGCTAGATTTGAATTTATGATGATGATTGAGAGTAAAAAGAGAGACCAAAAGATTATATAATATGTGGTTTTCATATCAGCAAACTGGGGATGATAATGTTTTTCCCCCAGGTATTCATGGCAAAGGTTTTCCAGTTTTGTAAACTTTTGTGCTGTGCTTAGTCACTTGGTTGTGTCTGGCTCTTTGTGACCCCCTGTCCTATAGCCTACCAGGCTCCTCTGTCCATGGAGATTCTCCAGGCAAGAATACTAGAGTGGGTTGGCCTGCCCTCCTCCAGGGGATCTTCCCAACCCAGGGGTGGAACCCAGGTTTCCCGCATTGCACACGGATTCTTTACCATCTGAGTCACCAGGGAAGTCTTTGTAAATTTCTACTCAATCCAAATTGACGCCTACTTCAAGTGGGGCTCCAGAGTCCAGGTCTTACAGATGGGGGTCTGTTTTACTCCTAGGTGTCTAGGGACCCAGTATCCCCCATAAAATTCATACCCAGCCGCCCACCTCAGTGTCCCTGCCTAATGAACATACCAACCCCAGTGAAGCGTTTCTTTTTTCTGCCATATGCAACCCACCCATCTGCTCTCTTGTATTTCTGGAACACCTTCCAGGTGTCTCTGCTACCATCAAACCCCTGCCTTCTGCTCCAGAGAAAAGGAACATGCCTGTAGTTCTATTCAAGAACCAGAACTTCAGATGCCCCCAAAGAACGCATGAGGGTTTGATAGGGTCATTTTGAATATGGCATTTGATGCTATTCACATTTTAACATTTGCCCCCCATTTTGTAACCCTAAAAGGTAAATCATATAACTTTCAGCCCCTCTTGATTACTAAACCATGTGCACCCTGTTTCACTTCTCCTGAAGGAGAAATTTTGGCCCACAGACCATCTCCTGCTTCCTTCTCTCCCTCCAGCTCTTCTCCCAGAGGATCTCTCCAAGCTTAATGAATAAATTCAGCCCCAGGACATTTGCCCCCTCTTTTTTAGAGTCTCCCATTACAGCTGCCTTTCACCTAAACTTTCACAACAACAACAAAATGTCGCGATACTCCAATTCATTTGCTCCCAGGAACTCTGTCCAGCAAACTGACACTGCTGAATTAACTGAAGATGCCTGTTTCTCTAATGTGTATTCTCGGACTATTGGTCCATCACTGTCGATTCCTTTGTGCTAGATTTTTATTCAGAATTGTAGGCATCACTGAGATATAGTTTATCTGCCAACAAGAAAGGAGGCTCATAGGGAAGGAAGACAGACAATCAGGAAACAGAAAAGTCCCTGTGCCGAGGTCCAGCCTCAGCAGAGTCCAGGGATATCCTCAGGATGGACGACATCGGCGAATGAAGAAAGATAAAGAGATAAGAAAGAAGGACACGAGGTGACAAAGCTTCAGTGAGCGAGGCCCGTTTACTTTATTTTCCTCAGGGCTTTTATACCCTGAGTTATACATACAGCAAGGTGAAAAATGCAGTCAACCCAACATTCCATCGGTAAGTTTTATCGATATCAGGTTCCTTCCTGCAAGAGTCTTATTTTTTGTAAATTATCTTCTGGCCCAGAGGCCTGTTGATATTTTATGACCTCTTTTTGATAAAGGTTGGTCAGCCAGAACAATAATTTTCCCTAAAAGTGTTTCTTCTTAAATTCCTAGCCTGCGTCACCCTTAAAGTACAGAGTTACATTTTTATGGAGCAAAGATTCAGCGGGTTACAGCAAAGAAAGAACTTATTAACTCAAAGTCTAATGTTGCTAATGCTGCTGCTGCTGCTGCTAAGTCACTTCAGTCATGTCCGACTCTGTGCGACCCCATAGACTGCAGCCCACCAGGCTCTGCCATCCCTGGGATTCTCCAGGCGAGAACACTGGAGTGGGTTGCCATTTCCTTCTCCATGCATGAAAGTGAAAAGTGAAAGTGAAGTCACTGAGTCGTGTCCAACTCTCAGCAACTCCATGGACTGCAGCACACCAGGCTCCTCCGTCCATGGGATTTTCCAGGCAAAAGTACTGGAGTGGGATGCCATTGCCTTCTCCTTGCTAATGCTAAGGCTATTACTTGTTTCTACCACATCCTGACTATATGCACTCCCAGGAACACAATGGATAAGGGATGTGAGAACTTGGCAGCAAGCATAGGCTCAACAGTGTTGCAAGAGTCTGGATAAACCTCCCAAGTAAGCTAGAATGCTAACAGGGGGTTTGAAACACTCCTTTCATGCCTAGGAGATTTATCAAATAGAGCCCTAAATTAACTCTTTGGTCAGGGACACCCCTCTGTTAATGTCAGAAGAGTTGATGAAAGTCATGAAAAAACAGATTCTGGTTTTGGGGTAGATGCTCGAGAAGGGGGGCCCCTCGAGGCCTGATCTCACCTCTTCCTCATGACCTTTGCCATGGGCGGGATTCTCCATGCTGGCTCCCGGCATCCCTGGATAGACTTGCTTCCCACCTGGAGAACAGCCTGAGTCAGGACAGACAATCATAAGCGGGTTAACTGGGGCACCAGCGGGATGGATCTCCTTCCATACTAATTCACAAAGATGTTTATGCCCCAGTTACCATGGGAAACATTTACTAATTTTTTTGACCTGGTTTTCAGTTTACCTTTTCTACCTGGTCTATAGCCTCCATATTCAAAAGCTCAGGGCAATTCCACTTTATTCAGGACAAGGAATGATCTTTCAGGACTACTCCTAGATGAGAGTCAGGAGCGGTGGGAAGAGTTCTCCTTTTTCCTCTCTCATCTCCCCACTCTTCCCCACACATCCCTGGGGTCCTCCTAACTGAAGTCGAATTATCCTATCAGCTCTTCAGCCTTGAGCATGGTCAGATAGGTTTTGCACTATGTTAAAATTGAAACATCATGAGAAGAGATACACATTAAATCTTATTAACTAGTCATTTACATTTTGATTAAAAAATATTTGATTGTATTTCTTTTCTTCTTTCCCACAGAGCAATTTTTAAGGAAAAAGAGCAAACGGATCATAAACACTGAGGAAGAACAAGTGTCATGGAAGAATCTAGAGTCCAAGTGCCTACATTACAATCTAACCAAAAGAAGGATCACAGGGGTTCCTTTTTTCCAGTTCTGCCACATCCCCTTCGTCCCATTTGGTCCTCAAAGGACAAATAGCTCACTGCTCTCATCACAATCTAAGACATGGGAGGAAGACAACATAAGTGGATTGCAAGTGGGGAACCAAAAAGAGATCAAGTCAGAGGTTTGGGCTGAAGCGCAATTCCCTAAGTGTAACCTTATTTTCTTATTAGCCAATAATCTGGTGCAAGTTCGTGTTTTCAACCAGTTTTTGTTGTCAGAGTTACAGAACCCAAGTGATGTACAACAAACACACAGTGGTTCTTGGGGTAAGAAGGGGAAGGAGGAAGTAGCCCAGGGGCCATCATCTTGGGACACTGAGTTTTATTTTTGATTAAAACTTGGCATAGAGATTTCTGAAATGTGAATAGAAAAACAGCCATTTCAGGACTGCAGGCAGTTTTCAGCCTTATGAACAAGGAGATCTACAGGCGAAAATCAAGGCAGGCTATATAATGTGTAGGGCCCAGTGCAAACTCAAAGTGCAGGACCATTGTTCATCAATTTGTAAAAATTCCAAAATGGTGACAGCAGAGCATTAAAACAAACACTCCTTCTAAGTACAGGCCCCTGTGGAATTGCACAGGGGACAGTCACATGGGGCCGATTCATTATTCAAATGTGGAATGTAGAACCTCTTCTCATGTGGAAATAGTTGCAGCATGATTCCAAGTAGCTAAGCTATTGTCTGTAAGCATATGACTTTCACAAAGGCGGCAAGCTAGACTGTTTGACTTAACCACCACATCCGTGAATACAGAGTAGGTGCTCACTAAATATTTGTTGGAGGAGGGGGGAAGTGAGCAAACAAACACAAAATAATTTGTGTGCAGTAAGTAGCTGCATCATTACAGATTTGCATCTGCTTTCAACTTTCCTCTGCAAGAAACTGACCCATTCATTTCAGTTCAGTCACTCAGTTGTGTCTGACTCTTTGCAGCCCCATAGACTGCAGGATGCCAGGCCTCCCTGTCCATCATTAACTCCCAGAGTTTACTCAAGCCCATGTCCATTGCGTCAGTGATGCCATCCAGCCATCTCATCCTCTGTCATCCCCTTCTTCTCCCGCCTTCAATCTTTCCCAGCATCAGGGTCTTCTCAAATGAGTCAGTTCTTTGCATCAGGTGGCCTAAGTATTGGAGTTTCAGCTTCAGCATCAGTCCTTCCAGTGAATATTCAGGACTGATTTCCTTTATGATTGACTGGTTGGATCTCCTTGTAGTCTCAAGAGTCTTCTCCAACACCACAGTTCAAAAGCATCAATTCTTTGGTGCTCAGCCTTCTTTATAGTCCAGCTCTCACATTCATACATGACTACTGGAAAAACCATAACTTTGACTAGACAGACCTTTGTTGGCAAAGTAATGTCTCTGCTTTTTAATATGCTATCTAGGTTAGTCATAGCTTTTCTTCCAAGGAGCAAGCACCTTCTAATTTCATGGCTGCAGTGACCATCTGCAGTGATTTTGGACCCCCAAAAAGCAAAGTCTGTCATTGTTTTCATTGTTTCTCTATCTATTTGCCATGAAGTGATGGGCCCAGATGCCATGATCTTTGTTTTCTGAATGTTGAGCTTTAAGCCAACTTTTTTACTTTCCTCTTTCACTTTCATCAAGAGGCTCTTTAGTTCTTCTTTGCTTTCTGCCATAAGGGTGGTGTCATCTTCATATCTGAGGTTATTGATATTTCTCCTGGCAATCTGGATTCCAGCTTGTGCTTCTTCCAGCCCAGCGTTTATCATAATGTACTCTGCATATAAGTTAAATAAGCAGGGTGACAATATACGGCCTTGACGTACTCCTTTCCCTATTTGGAACTAGTCTGTTGTTCCATGTCCAGTTCTAACTGTTGCTTCCTGACCTGCATACAGGTTTCTCAAGAGGCAGGTCAGGTGGTCTGGTATTCCCATCTCTTTCAGAATTTTCCACAGTTTATTGTGATCCACACAGTCAAAGGCTTTGGCATAGTCAATAAAGCAGAAATAGATGTTTTTCTAGAACTCTCTTGCTTTTTTAATGATCCAGCAGATGTTTGCAATTTGATCGATCTCTGGTTCCTCTGCCTTTTCTAAATCCAGCTTGAACATCTGGAAGTTCATGGTTCACATACTGTTGAAGCCTGGCTTGGAGAATTTTGAGCATTACTTTACTACCCATAAGTACAACCATTGCCCATGCTTATGGATATTCTTTAGGACACATTTACTCGAGAAAACCAAATAACTGTTCATGTTAAAGGGTTTGAGATAATCTGAGCACAGGTGGTTCTCTGGAGTTGAGAGTGTAGCCCCAGTTGGGAGCAGGCTCTTCTTATAACTCCTGAAAGGAACCCAGAGGCTTTTGTTCATCTCAACTGTTAGGAGAATCAGGAGTGGGTCTTGGGACATTAGTACAGTAACATGCTTAAGATGATGGGCACTGCAGTCAGGCTAGCTTCATTATTACCTTACAGGGCAGGTTACTTAATCTTTCAGTACCTCAGCTTTCTAGGGCATAAAATGGAGGATAGTAGACTGCTGTCTTCACGAGTCTGCTTAAAGTATCAAAGAAGTGTTATGTGTCAAGCCCTTAGAACAGTGCCTGGAACATGGTGAGTGCTATTTAAGTATTTGCTGCTTGCTATAAAGTGAAAAAGGAGAGTGAAAAAGTTGGCTTAAAGCTCAACATTCAGAAAACTAAGATCATGGCATCTGGTCTCATCACTTCATGGCAAATAGATGGGGGAAACAGTGGAAACAGTGTCAGACTTTATTTTTTGGGGCTCCAAAATCACTGCAGATGGTCACTGCAGCCATGAAATTTAAAGACACTTACTCCTTGGAAGGAAAGTTATGACCAACTTAGACAGCATATTCAAAAGCAGAGACATTACTTTGCCAACAAATGTCCGTCTAGTCAAGGCTATGGTTTTTCCAGTGGTCATGTATGGATGTGAGAGTTGGACTGTGAAGAAAGCTGAGTGCCGAAGAATTGATGCTTTTGAACTGTGGTGTTGGAGAAGACTCTTGAGAGTCCCTTGAACTGCAAGGAGGTCCAACCAGTCCATTCTAAAGGAGATCAGTCCTGGGTGTGCTTTGGAAGGAATGATGCTGAAGCTGAAACTCCAGTACTTTGGCCACCTCATGAGAAGAGTTGACTCATTGGAAAAGACTCTGATCCTGAGATGGATTGGGGGCAGGAGGAGAAGGGGATGACAGAGGATGAGATGGCTGGATGGCATCACCAACTCAATGGACATGAGTTTGGGTGAACTCCGGGAGTTGGTGATGGACAGGGAGGCCTGGTGTGCTGCAATTTATGGGGTCGCAAAGAGTCGGACATGACTGAGCGACTGAACTGAACTGAACTGAACTGATAACCCTCTTTGGAAGGACACCATCACCTATGGCAATAGTGAGGCCCCTTCACTTTGGGAAGGTCATGTACTGACTGCTATATTTAAAATGGATAACCAACAAAAACCTATTGTATAGCACATGGAACTCTGCTCAGTGTTATGTGCCAGCCTGGATGGGGGCTTGAGGGGAATAGAGGAGAAGCAATAAATATGTTTGTGTGGCTGAGTCCCTTCACTGTTCACCTGAAACTATCGCAACATTGTTAATCGGCTATACCCTAATACAAAATGTTTCTGGTATATAAAAAAATTAAAATTAAAAAAAGCATAGTGAGGCCCCTTCAAGCACCTTTTCCCAGACAGTAAACATTGATGAAGGGAGCAGGCAGAAGAGAAGCAGCAAGCTGGACGCTGCCAACTGGCAAGTGTGAATACTTCCATCCCCCTCCCCCTACCTTAATGAATTGCCCTAGATTGCCAGAGAAGGAGAGTTCTTTACTTGGTGGGGTCTTGGGGTAAGGGGATATCGCAGAGGTTGACAGACTGCAGGCACAGGAACTTCAGGCCCCAGTGCTATGATGGGTCTTGTATGTGTTTTATTAAAGGCAGAGTTGTACAGTGGGGTCACCTCAGCTTGATGATCATAAGCAAGGGTTCTGGAGTCAAAATGAATTCAAGTCCTAGTCTACCACAGGGGTCAAAGCTAATCTGACGCTGTGATTAGAACCCAGCCCTGCATCATTATCCTTTCAAAAGCCCAACGTTGAACTGTGCATTCTATATCCTCCTAATTTTCCACAGAAGACCAAGTCCATGTTTGAATAACCAGAAAAGTCTTCCATTTCTTGAGGCTGAGAAGTCTCAAGATGGACTTTACTCCCAATACATCCTCTTTCCAGGAGCCCTTGTTCAGTATATAATCGTTTTTAAAAATAATTTATTATTTTTTTAAATCTTTGGCTGCGGTGGGTCTTCACGGCTGTATAGGCTTTTCTCGAGTTGCAGCAAGTGGGGTCTACCCTCTAGCTGTGGTGGCTTCTCACCATGGTGGCTCCTCTTGCTGTGGAGTGTGGACTCTAGGGCGTGTGGGCTTCAGTAGTGGTGGGACATAGGTTCAGTAGCCGCAGCTCCCAGGCTCTAGAGCACAGGCTCAATGGTTGTGGCCCAAAGGCTTAGTTGCTCCAGGGCGTGTGGGATCTTCCCAGACCAGGGAATGGATCTGTGTCTCCTGCATTGACAGGCGTATTCTTTACCACTGAGCCACCAGGGAAACACAGCACATAACCTTAACACATAGACTCTGAACACAGCTAACCAATGTAGTTACTATTTTAATTTGCAGGGAAAAAAAAAAAAACTTGGGAGAAAATGTCATTTAATTAAAAAATAACGAAGTCTATGGATTTTACAGAAATTTTTGGAGCTATTCAAGAGCAGGAAGACTGAATGCTAAAAGCTGGGACTGGTCTTACTCTCCTAAGAGAATTAAGATCCTAAGAAGAAAACAAAATAAATGATGGTTCTTAGATGGAAGTGTTCAATTATTTCTCTGTCATTTCAAAACAAGGAGAAAGCAGATAAAATATCTTCTATATGTAATTTACATATAGCTACAAGGTATAATGAAAGCATTAGTAAGAGATGTGAAAATGCTGGATTAGGAGAGGAGAAATGATTTTAAATCTTCAGTTACCACCGATTGTGTGCGTTTTTCTGGCGTGTATTCTCCTATGATCTAGAACAGTCCTATCAAGAATGCTTCCCAAGGCTGGGGATTTCTCTCCCTGGTAGTATGGAAGGCTGAGGGCTGGACAGAGTGAGGATGCAGGTGCTTTAGTTTGCATTCTAGCACCAATCACCTGGACTGCCTGGAATACATGTCTTTTCATTCTCCATGTGGGAAACTCCTACACATCTCTCAGTACTCAGCTCAACGGCTGCCTCCTCTGGGAAGCCTTCAAGGAAAGACCCCCAGGGAAAGTCTCTGAGTTCTCATTTACTTCACTTATATCTCTTTTATAGTATTTTTGCTGTTCCATAATTTTGGTTTTTCATACTTGGTTTTCTGACTAAAGTATAAGTTTATTGAAGGCAAGCGGACCTGCTATCTTTATTTCTCGGGCACCTAGCACAGTATTTGACTGATTAAATGATTAAATTGAATGAAGGAGCTATGTCACCATAGGCAACTAAGTACTTTTTGGTATTGCATTTTCTTCATCTGTAAAAGGAAGGCATTTGTCTTTTTTCTCAAATTCCCATTCAGTTCAAATGCTCCTTGAATGTAAAATATTTAGTTACAGATGTTCCATCCAGCCCTTTTCTAGGGGGTAGGGCAGACAGAGTCACCTCTGTGATCTGCCATCTCCCCTTTGTACCCTCTCCACGCATCTGATTCCCCTACCCATCCCAGATATGACTCCTTTTCTAAAGACCCTTGCACACAGCTGCTTATCGATAGCGTCAAGGTTAAGAGCATAGATCCTGGAGACAGACTGAGAAGTGAAAGTGAAAGTCGCTCAGTCATGTCCGACTCTTTGCTACCCCATAGACTACACAGTCCATGGAATTCTCCAGGCCAGAATACTGGAGTGGATAGCCTTTCCCTTCTCCAGGGGAATCTTCCCAACCCAGGGATTGAACCCAGGTCTCCCGCATTGCAGGCAGATCCTTTACCAGCTGAGCCACAAGACAGCCTGTCTGAGTTCAAATACTGGCTCTAGCCACTTATTAACTATATGACCCTGGAAATGTTATTCAACCTCTCAGTTTCCTAATTTTAAAATAGAGATCATGATGATGATGGTGATGATAATAATAAATGACATCTACCTCACAGGGTGTCTAGGACAGCTTCTGATCAATCAGAATGGATGCCAGCCTTAAACAACCAGCACAGCTATGCTGGACATGGGACTTCACCCCCGCCGGAGTCTGTCGTGGCTGTTGACTTGTTTTAGAGAATGGGATGGGGACAGTGAAGCTTTTAGTAAAAGATACTACTGTTGATATTTTCAATAAGGCAGAGGGGGAGGCGTGATTCAAGTCAAGTCCAGGCCCTAGAACCCTAACCCCAAGACAGATTTCCAAGCACTGTTGATTTCACAGGCAATAAATAATGAGACTAGGCTGTTCTTTCTGGTTTGTGAGCAGAATATATGTCTATTTTTTATTACAAAATAATATTAGGTGATTTCTCAAGAGTTATGTTTCTCTGATTATATCTGAAACTTAAGAAATTGTTATTTTAAATAAAATATACTTAATAATAGAGTAACCTTCTCTATATTTTTTCCTATAAATTATTTCTTAAGATTCTCATAAGCCTGTGAGGTACATAGAGAAGTTATTATCTGTTCCATTAAAACAGTGATCACTAATCTATTGCATATAAGAGTGTTAAACATGTAAGATTTTTGGCAATTCTTTGGAAACTTACATGGACATTGATGAAACAGTAATATTCTCTGGAAAGGTAAGACAGTAACTCAGATTCTCCATCAATTTCCTGGAATTTAATTGTAAATCTCGGATGATATTAGAGTCTAATAACTTATATTAAATGGAGCCATAGCTTAGAAATTGCTGCTGTCACAAATAATCTATTACTTCACTTACTCCAAGAATATGAGGTAAGTGACTTTTTAAATTCATAGAGCAAAGTAGAAATAGACATGCCAAGTTCATAGATTAGATATAAAATGATATAGCAGCATCCCTTTGAAATACAAAGCTATTAAGAGCTCTGTAGACCATCTCTCCTATATGGAAATGAACGTGATGCTCAGTCACAAATTAGAATTCCACTTAACAGAATACATGGTGCAGAATGAATAATCTTCACTCAAGCAGTCGACAATTATACTCTCAATCCTCTCTCACTGTTCATTATATTACTACAGACTTGACTTTCAAGGGGAATGCTTGACAACAGTTAAAACTAACACCTTAAAAATGTGAGTTTGGGTACAGATAGAGATCTATGGAATAGATACTAATAAATAATAACTGGATCTTCTGTCTCGTATTCTAGCTAAGTGTTTATTTGCTGGTGATCTTATTTGACAAGTCCAGTGAAACAGAATTGTATCAACTCATCACTAAATGCAGTTCTTGTGATGCTTTTTTATTCCTGAGAGCAAATGAGGTAAGCAAGCTTTTTTTACTGAACAGATTGATGGAATAACATTTTGGAAAAATTATAGGGAGTAAAGAGATGGGAAATGGGGGGAAAGTCACATGGGTAAGAAAAGCCACAAGTTTTCACCACAAAACTATAAGACATAAAGGACAGTTCTTTGGGGAACTCCATAGGTCAGTTGATTCAACAACAGTGATGCATTTTCATTCCAGCAAAGGTTCCAAACTTTGGGAGTACAGGGATTTTTATGACATATGGCTCTCGGTACCAGCTGTGACAGAGAAAAAGGGCTGTTGACAGAATACGTCTGACTAAGATAATGAGATCCTTAGCTGGCTGCATCTAATAGCCTCACAGGAAATTCTAAGGTGGAAGTCAGCCAACAAGCCCATCTTCATTTGCCCTTCCCTTTGAGTTGGCACATACAGTAGACACTTACTTATTTCTCTGAAAAATTAATTCCTTTAAAAATGTTTAATGGGAGCATTTCACATGATAGTCCAGCCCGTATTTCAAATTAGGTAAAAGCTTTAAAATAACGCCTTATCTTGCTGGCTTATTACCTCCCCTGCTTATCCTCATTATCTCATGCACAGCATTATGTCATGACGACGAAACGTAGAGGGAACATTTAAGAATAGAAACCATTTGTGACGGGAGTGCAGGAGAGAAATGCCCCACAGGGAACTCTGAGTTCACATAGAGAATGATGGTTAAGTGGCTAGGATCAAGCCACAGATGGTCTCTCATCAGGAGTGTCAGGGATTGAATCATTGTGCCCTCTCCAAATCTACAGATTGAAGTCCCAACCGCCAACATGATGGAGGTGGAGCCTTTGGGAGATAATCAGGCCACTGTCGTTTGAGTCTCCATAAATAGGATCAGCGCCCTTACAAAAGAATCCAAGAAAACACTCTTGCCACTTCCTCTATGTGAGGTTACAGGGAAAAGGCTGCCCTTAAGGAGACAGTTGGGCTTCCCAGGTGATGCAGTGGTAAAGAATCCGCCCGCCAAAGCAGGAGATGCAGGATCCCTGGGTCAGGAAGATCCCCTGGAGGAGGGCATGGCAACCCACTCCAGTGTTCTTGCCCGGAGAATTCCTTGGACAGAGGAGCCTGGCCGGCTACAGTCCCTGGAGTCACAAAGAGCCAGAGACGACCGAGAAAATTAAAAATGAGACAATGAGCTCTTGAAAGTGAAAGCGTTAGTCGCTCAGTCTTTTCCGACTCTTTGCGACCCCGTGGACTGTGGTCTGTCAGGCTCCTCTGTCCATGGGATTTCCCAGGCAAGAATACTGGCGTGAGTAGCCTCTCCCTTCTCCAGGGGAATCTTCCCAACCCAGGAATTGAACCCAGGTCTCCTGCATTGCTTTCTTATCCATTCATCTGCTGACGGACATCTACGTTGCTTCCATGTCCTGACTATTATAAACAGTGCTGTGATGAACATTGGGGTACATGTGTCTCTTTCAGTTCTGGTTTCCTCGATGTGAGGTGGATGAAACTGGAGCTGATTATACAGAGTGAAGTAAGCCAGAAAGAAAAACACCAATACAGTATACTAACACATATATATGGAATTTAGAAAGATGGTAACGATAACCCTGTACGCGAGACAGCAAAAGAGACACAGAGGTACAGAACAGTCTTTTGGACTCTGTGGGAGAGGGAGAGGGTGGGATGATTTGGGAGAATGGCATTGAAACATGTATAATATCATATAAGAAATGAATCGCCAGTCTAGGTTCGATGCAGGATACAGGATGCTTTGGGCTGGTGCACTGGGATGACCCAGAGGGATGGTATGGGGAGGGAGGTGGAAGAGGGGGTTCAGGATTGGGAACACATGTACACCCGTGGCAGATTCATGTTGATGTATGGCAAAACCAATACAGTATTGTAAAGTAAAAAAAAAAAAAAGTCACTTTGATGACAATGTGGAGGACAGACTGGAAGGGAAAGACAATGGACTTTGTGATATTACATGGAAGATTCAGGAGATAGGCTGAGGGGATAGGAGTACCGGGGAAATAGATTCAGGACTAGTCCTCAGATCTTGCTCTTTCTCTCTCTGAAGTCAATATCTACCAGGTTAGTCAAATGTCTCAATCATGTCCTTTAGGGCAGTTGGCTTTCCTCCAGCCCAGGAACCAGTCCAGGATCACCTATTGTATCTGGTTACTGTCCCTTTAGTCTCCTTTAATCTTGGAAACATTTGTCACCTTTCCTTACCTTTCATAACACTGGCAGTTTTGAAAAGACCCGTACTTTTATGGACGGTTCCTTGGTTTGGGTTTGTCTGATGTTTGCTCGTGATTAGATTCAAGCCGTGCATTTCCAGCTGGACTAGCATGAGTGCCATGTCATGGCCTCCGCAGAGTCACATCTGGAGGCCACATGACGTCTGCCTGCTCCTTGCTGGTTGTTATTCGTCTTGATCGCCCGGTCAGGGTGTCTTCTGGTTACTCCGTTGAACAGTTACTACCTCCCTTTGTGACCAATAAGCAATCTGTGGGGAAATACTTTATGAGCATAAAAATGCTCTGCTGTGCAGCAAATGTCCCTCCCTGGATTTAGATTCTCTGATTATTCTTGTCCAGATCTATTTTCACCATGTTGGTTGCCAAATGGTCATTTTTCCAAAAGCTCCTTTTTTAGACTAGACATAGTGCTGCCTGAAATCTATATATATGAATATGAAATATATATATGATATATAGCTGTGGTTTTGTGACTAAATTCTCATAGAACTGCTCTGTGGGACTTCCAGAAGTCTCCTTAAAGCACAGGTGTCAGGGGTGGGGGGTGGTAGATGTTCCTCCATTGTCCTTCCTGATGCCTGCAACACAAACATGATAGCTGGAGGCCTGTCAGTCAGCTTAAACCACCTTGTGTCTTGCAAATAAAATCCTCAAACAGAGGATGCCAGAGCAGAAAGAAATTTGAGTCCCAGTTGATACCATGAAGCTTCCAACTAGCCCTGGACTGGCTATGTCCAAACTTCTGCCTTATTTAAGCCACTATTTGGGAGGATCTCTGTTATAGATGAGCAAAAGTTTCTAGCTAGATATGTACCTAGTAGTTGAATCTTTCAGAAATATGAGCTTTAAGCTTAGATGACCTTTCTGTGAACCTTGCTAGAAAAGGAATAGAAGCAGGTTATAACTAACGCTAAGACAATATATTGAGAGCAGAGATAAACCGTCTGGTTCATTTCAGTTCTCCAGCAGTTAATGGATGTTGGCACATAGTAAACAGTGAATAAATATTAGCTGAATGCAAACTACATAGAAAAAGTCCCTTTCCTAAGAAACCTCACAGTCAGATAAATAAGTAAATAAATAAGGTAGGAAGCATGGTAAAGGAATTGTTTGGGGTTTTTTTAGGGTATGCTTTTTTTTTTTCAGGTTTATTGATTAGGTGTACAGCTCTATGTGTTTTGACAAATAATATACAATCATGAGTCAACCATAATATGGAATATTTCCATCACCTCAAACAGTTGTCTTGTGTCCCCTCTCCCTACCCCTAGTCCTTAGGAACTACTGATCTGATTACTGTCCCACTAACTCTGACTTAATCAGAATATCAAGCAAATCAGGATCCTTTCATATCTGGCTTACGTCATTTAGTTTGATGCCTCTGAGAGTCATCTATGTTGTTGCATGCTTTAGAACTTCATTCCTTTTTATTCCTTTTATTGGTTCGCTGTAAAGATATACCACAATTTGTCCCATCTATTTCTTAGTTGATGAATATTACTTCTAGTTTGAGGGAATTATAAATTGAAATGCTGTAAATATTTGCATACACCGAGGCCACAGCAAATTAAACCCTACTGAAAGTGCATGAAGATTCCTTTTTTCCCTAATTCTCACCAACACTTGTCATTTGTTGTCTTTTTGATAATAGTCATTCTGACAGGTATGAGGTAATATCTTACTGGGGTTTTGACTGGTATTTCCCTGGTGATTGGTTCTGTTGAGCACCTCTTCATGTACCTGTTGACCATTTGTATGTCTTCTTCAGGAAGATGTCTTTTCAGCCCCCCATCCATATTTTAATTGAATTATTTGTGTTTTTATTTGTTTGCTTCACTATTGAATTTTGAGTTCTTTCTATATTTTGGAAATTAAGCTCTTAATCAGATACATGACTTGCAAGTATTTTCTCCCATTCAGTAGGTTACCTCTTCATTTTGCTGATCATTTCTTTTGCTGTGTGGGAGTTTAATATACTCCCATTTATTAATTTTTGCTTCCATTGTTTGTACAAATTTTGGTGTCATATTTAAAAGCTTTTTGCTGTGATCGTTATCAAGAAGTTACTGCCCTATGCTTTCAACTAGGAGTTTTATGGTTGGAGGATTTGTGTTTAAGTCTTTAATCCACTTTGAGTTAATTTTTGTAAGTGATATAAGATACAATTCAATTTCATCCTTCTGAATATGGTTGTCCTGTTTTCCCAACACCATTTATTGAAGAGACTATCCTTTCCCCATTGAATATTTCTGGCTCTCTTGTCAAATGTTAGTTGATCATATATGTACAGGTTTATTTCTGGGCTCTCGGTTCTGTTCTATTGATCTATGAGTCTATTTTTCTGCCGGTTCTGCAATGATTACTACTGGTTTGCAGTATAGTTCGAAATCAGGAAGTGTAAAATTCCTCCAGCTGTGTTCTTCTTGCTCAGGACAGCTTTGGTCTAATAAGTTTTCTATGGTTCCATACAGATTTTAGTATTGTTTTTAATATTTTTGTGGAAAATGCCATTGGAATTTTGTTAGCAGTTCCATTAAATCTATGGGTGGCTTTGGTTAGTGTGAACATTTTTACAATATTAATTCTTCTAATCTACACACATGAGATACTTTCCCAATTATTTGTGACTTTTTCCATTTCTTTCATCGAACTGATAGTCTTCCATGAACAGATCTCATCTTTTTGGTTAAATTTATTCCTAAGTATTTTATTGTTTTTGATACAACTGTGTATGGAATTATTTCTTTTTCAGAGAGTTTATTGTTCGTGTAGTATAGAAATGCAACTGATTTCTCTATGTAAATTTTGTATCCTGAAACTTTACTGAATTGATTCATTAGGTCTAATAGTTTTTTTGGTGGAGTCTTTAGGGCTTCCCTGGTGGTGCAGAGGTTAAAGTGTCTGCTTGCAACAATGTGGGAGACCTGGGTTCGATGCCTGGGTTGGGAAGATCCCCTGGAGAAGGAAATGGCAACCCACTCCAAGTATTCTTGCCTGGAGAATCCCATGGATGGAGGAGCTTTGTGGGCTACAGTCCACGGGTCGCAAAGAGTCGGACATGACTGAGCGACTTCACTTTAGGGTTTTCTTATATATAAGATTATATCATCTACAAACAAAGACAGTTTTGCTTTTTCCTTTCCAGTTTCCAGTTTCCAGCCTTTTACTTATTTTCTTTGCCTGCTTGTTCTGGTCAGGACTTCTTATGTTGAATAAGAGTGGTGAGAGGGGGCACCCTGTCTTCTGCCTGATGAAAGAGGAAAAACTTTTCATCTTTCACTGTTGAGTATACTGTTAACTGAGGGCTTGTGATATATGGTCTTTTATTATGTTGAGGTATGTTCTCATTCTGCCCACTTTGTTGAGTTTTTATCAGAAATGGTTATTGAATTTTGTCAAATGCTTTTCCTTCATCTACTGACAAGATTCTATGATTTTTATCTTCCATTTTGTTAATGCGGTGTATTCCATTGACTGATTTGTGAATATTGAACTATCTTTGCATCCCCGAAATAAATCTAACTTGATCACAGTGTATGATCCTTTTAATTATTATTGAATTTGGTTTGTTAATATTTTGTTGAGGATATTTCATCTGTGTTCATAAGGTATATTGGCCTTTAATTTTCCTTTTTCTCTTCCTTAGTTTTAGTGTCTTTTTTTTTAGGATCTTTTTTTTTTTTACTTTGCAATATTGTATTGGTTTTGCCACACATCAACATGAATCCGCCACAAGTATACACGTGTTCCCCATCCTGAACCCCCTTCCCACCTTCCTCCCCATACCATCTCTCTGGGTCATCCCAGTGCACCAGCCCAAAGCATCCAGTATCATGCATCGAACCTGGACTGGCGATTCGTTTCATATATGATATTATACATGTTTCAATGCCATTCTCCCAAATCATCCCACCCTCTCCCTCTCCCACAGAGTCCAAAAGACTGTTCTATACATCTGTGTCTCTTTTGCTATCTCGCATACAGGGCTATCGTTAACCATCTTTCTAAATTCCATATATACGCATTAGTGTACTGTATTGGTGTTTTTCTTTCTGGCTTACTTCACTCTGTATAATAGGCTCCCATTTCATCCACCTCATTAGAACTGATTCAAATGTATTCTTTTTAATGGCTGAGTAATACTCCATTGTGTATATGGACCACAGCTTTCTTATCCTGATGGACATCTAGGTTGCTTCCAGCACCCTGAATGCGCCCGATCTCGGCTCATCTCAGAAGTTTTGGTGTCTGTATCTGGTTTTGTTATCCTATTGGACTTGTAGGATGATTTTCCAAGTGTTTCTACCTTTTGGAATAGTTTGAGAAGCATAGGTATTAACTTGCCTTTAAGTGTTTTGTGGCATTCTCCTGTGAATTTATTTGGTCTGGACTTTACTTTGTTGGGAGCATTTTGATTGTGTATTCAATTTCATTAGTAGCAATTGATCTATTCAGATTTTCTATTAATATTTATTCCTGATTTACCATTGTAAGATTGTATGTTTCCAGGAATTTATTCATTTATTCTAGATTGTCCAGTGTGTTAGTGTATAAATATTTGTAATAGTTTCTTATCATTTGTATTTCTGTGGTGTCAGTTGTAATTTCTCTTTCATTTTTGACTTTATTTATTTGGACCCTCTCTTTTTCTTTGTGAGTTTGACTAAAGACGTCCATTTTGTTTATCTTATCCAAGAACCAGCTATTAGTTTCATTGATCTTTTCTATTGTTATTTTAGTCTCAATTTCGTTTATTTCCACTCTGATCTTTGTTATTTCCTTCCTTCTATTTTGTTCTTTTTCTGCTTCCTTCAGCTGTAAGGTTAGATTGTTTATTTGAAATTTTTCTTGTTTCCTGAGGTCAGCCTGTATTGCTATAAACATCTCTCTTAAAACTGTTTTTGCTATATTGATAGGTTTTAGAATATTGTATTTCCATTGAATACGTCTCAGGTATTTTTCATGCCCTCTTCGACTCATTTGTTGGCCTACCATTTGCTTACTAACATGTTGTTTAACCTCCATGTGTTTGTGTTTTTCCAGTTTTCTTCTTGTGATTGACTTCTGGTTTCAGACTGTTGTGGTCAAAAAAGATGCTTGATATGACTTCAATTCTTCTTAAATTTATTAAGACTTATTTTGTGACCTAACATGTGATCTGTCTTGAAGAATGTTCCATGTGTACTTGAAGAAAATGTGTGTTCTGCTCTTTGTAGGTGGAATATTATATATATATGTGTATATATATATATATATATATATATATATATATATATATGAATGTCATCTGATCTAAGGCGTCACATAAGGCCAATGTTTCTTTTTTGACTTTCTGTCTGGATGAGCTATTCATTGATGTAAGTGAGGTGTTAAAGTCCTCTACCATTATTGTATTACACCAATTTCTCCCTTTAATATTTAGTTGTTCCTATATAGGGTGCATTGATACTTATAAGCATTATATCCACTTGTTGGATTGACCCCTCTATCATTATGCAATGCCCTTCTTTTTTTTTTTTAACAGACTTTATTTTAAAGTCTATTTGTCTGATATAAGTATTGCTATCCCAGCTTTCTTTTAGTCCCTATTTGCATGAAATATTGTTTTCCATCCCTCAGCATTCAGTCTGTTTGTCTCTAGATCTGAAGTGAGTCTCTTTCAGGTGTCAAATATATGAGACATGTTTTGTTTTCTTTTGTTTAATCTATTCAGCCACCCTATTTATGTCTTTTGATTGGAGCATTTTTTCTATTTACATTCAAAGTAATTATTGATAGGTGTGTACTTATTGCCATTTTGTTCAGTGTTTTCTGGTTGTTTTTGCAGTTCTTCCTTGCTCCTTTCTTCTTCTCTTCTCGTCTTCCCTTGTGATTTGATGACTTTCTTTAGTGTTATGTTTGGATTCTTTTCTTTTTTGTGTGTGTCTATCATAGTTTCTTGGTTTTTGGTTACCATAAGGTTCATATTTAACAATCTGTGTATAGAGCAGTCTATTTTAACTGGATGGTCACTCAAGTTTAAGCACATTCTAAAAGCAGTACATGTTTACTCCCTTCATTTTATGTTTTTTGACATCATACTTTACATTTTTATTTCATGTAACAGTTATTTTAGATATATATGATTTTACTACTTTTATATTTTAACCTTTATACTGGCTTTACAGGTGGTAAATCCCCTACTTTTACTATTCATTTGCCTTTACCAATGAGATTTTTTTTCTTTCATAATTTTCTTATATCTATTTTTGGCCTTTTCTTTTTCATTTAAATAAGTGTCTTTAAAACTTTCTGTAAGGCTAGTTTGCTGCTAAGTCGCTTCAGTCATGTCCAACCCTGTGCGACCCCAGAGATGGCAGCCCACCAGGCTCTGCCATCCCTGGGATTCTCCAGGCAAGAACACTGGAGTGGGTTGCCATTTCCTTCTCCAATGCATGAAAGTGAAAAGTGAAAGAAGTCACTCAGTCATGTCCGACTCTTTGCAACCGCATGGACTGCAGCCTATCAGGCTCCTCCATCCATGGGATTTTCCAGGCAAGAGTACTGGAGTGGGGTGCCATTGCCTTCTCCAAGGCTAGTTTCAGTTCAGTTCAGTTCAGTTCAGTTGCTCAGTTGTGTCCAACTCTTTGTGACCCCATGAATTGCAGCACGCCAGGCCTCCCTGTCCATCACCAACTCCCACAGTTCACTCAGACTCTCATCCATCGAGTCAGTGATGCCATCCAGCCATCTCATCCTCGGTTGTCCCCTTCTTCTCCTGCCCCCAATCCCTCCCAGCATCAAAGTCTTTTCCAATGAGTCAACTCTTCTCATAAGGTGGCCAAAGTATTGGAGTTTCAGCTTTAGCATCATTCCTTCCAAAGAAATCCCAGGGTTGATCTCCTTCAGAATGGACTGGTTGGATCTCCTTGCAGTCCAAGGGACTCTCAAGAGTCTTCTCCAACACCATAGTTCAAAAGCATCAATTCTTCGGCGAGTTTAGTGATGATTAATTCCTTTAGATTTTGCTTGTCAGGGAAACTCTTTATCTTTCCTTCAGTTCTGAATGATAACCTTGCTGGGTAGAGTTGTAAGTTTTTTCCTTTCAGTGCTTTGAATATATCATACCAGTTCCTTCTGGCCTGTAAAGTTTCTGCTGATAAATCAGCTTACAACCTTACGGGGGTTCTCTTGTATGTAAGTAGATGTTTCTCTTTTGCAGATTTTAAGATTCTCCATATCTAACATTTTAATTATAATGTGTCTTGGTGTGGGTTTCTTTGGGTTCATCTTTTTTGAGACTCTGTTTCCATGACATAGAATGTCTCCCCTTCACCAAGTTAAAGAAGATTTTATCCATTATTTATTCAAATAGGGTTTCTGTCCCTTGCTTTCTCCTGCTTCTGGATGAGAATATTAATATGCTTGATGTTGTCCCAGGGGTCCCTTAAATTATCCTCCCTTTTAAAATTCTTCTTTCTTTTTGCTGTTCCAATTAGGTGATTCCCTCTGCCCTGTCTTCAATTAGGTGATTCCCTCTGCCCTGTCTTTGATCCATTCTTTTCCATCCCCTAGCATGTTGTTGGCTCCTTCTTGTGTATTTTTCATTTCAGTTACTGTATTCTTCAAGTCTGATTTTTTTATATATTCTATCTCTTTGTTGCAGTTCTAAGTTCATCCATTCTTCTCTTGAGTTTGATGAGCATTTTTATGGCTATTAATTTGATACCTTTATCTGGTAAATTTATCTGATATCTTTATCTGCTTATCTTTGTTTCATTTAGTTATTTTTCTAGGGTTTTATCTTGTTCTTTCTTTTTGGAAGATATTTGTTTCCTAATTTTGCCTAACTCTCTGCATTTTTTTTCCCCTATGTATCATGTATATCATCTATATCTCCCAGACTGCAAAGAGTTGGCCTTATGTAGAAGGTGTTCTGTGGAGACCACTGGTGCATGTGCCCTGTAGAGGCTGTGTGAGCCTTTCTGTTGTGTTTGGGCCACAACTGCTACCCTGCAGGTGGACTGGTAGGTGGGGCTGGCCCCCAGTGTGACCGGCTGTGAGGCCCAGCCACAACTTTTGTGAGCATGCTAGTGTACAGGGCTGAGGCAGGAGACACTTGGGAGGTTGCCAGTGTCAGCCAAGGCCACCCACCAGGTGAAGTGGGGCTCACCTCCCAGGGTGGGAGCCACTTTGGAGGGGCACTGATGCCAGCTAGGGATGTCCATCAGGTGAGGCAGAGTGAGAGTCATGTTGGAGGGGTCAGTAGGGTGGCAGTTTGGGCAGGACAGGTCCTCAGGGGAACACTGGGATGGGATGCATAGCATTAGCTAGGTTGGTTAAGAGTGACTGGAATGGTGCCTGCCAAACCAGCTAGGTGGAAGGAAAGTTTAAAAAAAAGGAGCAGCACCTGCCAGTGCTTCTTTCCCCCAGAGGAAGTTCCAGCAGATCCCTATCCCTCTGATACCTTCCTTAATATTAACCGGTGGACCGTCTCATATGACACAGATGCTTTTCAAGCTATTGCCTCTGTCCTGGGACTTGAAGCAGGTGAGTTTGTGTGTGTGCCCTTCAATAGGTAGAGTCTCAGTTTCACCCAGCCCTTCAACTCTCCCAGATGTAACCCCCACTGGTTTTCAAAGCCAGGCTTTATGCAGGCTCATGTTCTTGCTGCAGGTTCCCTGGGCTGGGGAGCCTAGTGTGGTGCTCAAATCCCTTGCTCCTTAGGGTGGACCTCCATAGTTGTGATAGCATTCCCATTTTGGGGTTGCCACACTAGGAGTATGGGTTCTAACTAGGCTGCATCTCTGCCCCTCCTACCCGTCTCATGGTGGCTTTTTCTTTAAAGTTTTAGTTATAGAAAATCTGTTTGGCTTACTCCCGGTCATTCTTAAAAAGTTGTTCTATATGTAGTTGTAGTTTTGGTGTGTCCATGGGAGGAGGTGAACTCAGGATCTTCCTATTCTGCATTTTGGTCTGAACTCAAGAAATAAACCAGAAGGAGGAAATTTGAACATATTTGGAGAAGGGGGGTGTTGGAAGTTAAGTAATATAGCAAGATTACAAAAAAGGTAGAAGGAGATTGGGAAAGGAGTTTATGAAGACAAGAATGAATTCTTTCTCCCTCTAAAACAGAAAAGAAAGAAATTAAAACAAAATGTATTGGTTTGTGGGGGTTTGGGTTACTTTAATTTTTAAATTTTTACTTGTTTATTTTATATTGGAGTAAATTTGATGTACAACAGTGTATTAGTTTCAGGTATACAACAAAGTGATTTAATTATACATGTACATATACTGTTCTTTTTAAGATTCTTTTCCCCTTTAGATTATTACAGAGTATTTAGTAGAGTTCCCTGGTCTATTCAGTAGGTCTTTGTTGATTATCTATCTATTTTGTATATAATAATGTATATATGTTAATCCTAGCTTCCTAATTTATCTCCCCTTCCTTTCCCCTTTGCTAACCATAAGTTTGTTTTTTAAGTCTGTAAATCTATTTGTTTTGTAAATAGGTTCATTTGTATATTTTTTATATTCCACATATAAGTGATATCATATGATACTTGTCTTTCTCAGTCTTAGTATGATAATCTCCAGATCCATCCATATCATTGCAAATGGCATTATTTCATTCTTTTAACGGCACAGTAATACTCCATTCTTTATCCATTCCTCTGTTGATGGACATATAGGTTGCTTTCATGTCTTAGCTATTGTAAATAATGCTGCAATGAACATTCGGATATGTGTATCTTTCTGAAGTATGGTTTTCTCTGAATATATGCCCAAGAGTGCGATTACTAGGTCATATGGCAGTTCTCTTTTTAGTTTTTAAAGGAACTTCCATACTGTTCTTCATAGTAGTTGTATGATTTATGTTCCCGCCAACAATGTAAGAAGATTCCCTTTTCTCCACACTCTCTCCAGAATTTATTGTTTGTAGACTTTTTGATGATGGCCATTCTGACTGGTGTGAAGTGATACCTCATTACAGTTTTATTTACATTAATAACATATTTGAGTTGAGCATATTTGCATGTGCTTTAGGACCATCTGTATGTCTTCTTTGGAGAAATGTCTAATTAGATTGTCTGACCATTTTTTTATTGGGTTCTTTGTTTTTCTGATATTGAGCTACATTAGTTATTTGTATATTTTGGTGATTAATCCCTTGTCAGTTGCTTCATTTGCAATATTTTCTCCCATTCTTTGGATTGTCTTTTTGTTTTGTTTGATTTCCTTTGCAGTACAAAAGCTTTTAAGTTCTGTCAGGAATATTAAGAAACAATTGCGAACAAGCAACAAAGTTTTATATGAACCATTTTCTCCTGATTATCTTCATGCTAAAGCAGAAAACAAAATTAAAACAAAATTTGTATTTGAGGTAGTGGCAAGTTATATGGTCTCACACTTCTGGCCTCCAAAGGGACACAAAATTATCTGATGAAAGGAGGACAGCAGGGGTGTAAAATAGGTTGGAGAAGAATAGATCTGGAACAGATGCTAAGGAGAATGGGAAAGAGAACTAACTAGTAACAAATGAAGAGCAAGCTAAACGGTGTTGGGACCCAAGTGAGTCTGGAAACCTTGAAATTGTAGCTGTTTCAGTTGCACAGTTGGGCAACTTTCCTTACTTCTATTGCTCAAACCAACAGTTTACAAACAATGAAGGCCAGCACAAGGAGGGACTTGGCAGTGTAAAAAGGGTGAATTCACTGAGAAATAAATGAGAAATTTAGACGGAAAAAGAGTCCATGAGGGATTCATGGATTAGGGCAAGAAGGAAAGGCTGCAGGAACTAGGGATGAAGTTGAAGAGCAAACTTCAAATCCAATGATTATTCTGTGCTTTTTGTTTATGGGATCAAATTATATATTCTATATGGCCATTAGGGTGTATTTGGTTGCAAGTAAAATCTAACCCCTCAAATGACTTTCAATAACGGGACATAACAAAAAATCTAGAACTAGGAAGCTCTGTGAGTAGTTAAATAAATGGCACAAAAGTATCAGGAATCTGGGCCAGTGTCTCTGCTCTCGTCTCCATTACTCTCACAAATTGTAAAATGGCTGCCAGAAGTCACCACAGGATTCCTGTCTTTGTAAAACGCTACCCCTAGCCAGCCTTGGTGTGATTGCTGCTGCTGTGGGTGTGGTCTCCCCCTAACACCAGATGGGGTAGGCTTCTGCTAACTATGACAACAGTGAAGAGTGGTCTGTGAGAATCACAAGTCATTATTCTTTAGAATAGCCATCAAACAAAAACTCACTACCGTCAAGTTCCCAAGTGACTGCACTAGTGCTTCAAGTATTTTTCCTAGAGATCTTTACATCAGTGCAGTAAGAGATAATTTCCCTATTTATCGGGTGTGGAAAATGAAGCCCACTGAAGGGAAAGTACTTGGCTGGGGTCACTCAGGACTTCCCCAAGTTCAAGGCAAGTGCTAATGACCCTGATGGAGGTTATGACCAAAATGCATAAAATCCTTTGAATCTTTACTAAAACATTCACCTCCTCAGGACAGCTAAATTTCTACTGTCTTTTCCCTTTATCTAAGAAAAAAGATACTTCTACCTACCTAACCTCTTGTTTTTCTCATTAATATACATCCAAATACATGGCAAATATTTCCGAAAAAATAGTTTCCATGTTAGGCCTTCCATGTACTTGACTTTCCTGACTTCAATTCACAGTCATATACTGGCTAATGCTTCTAAGTTTCCTCCATGTGCTGAACCTGGATCCTTTGTGTTTCAGCTAAACGAACATTTGAGGTTGAAAAGGGAAGTGGGCTGGTAGACCACAGTCTGCCTTACACTGTTTGGACAAATTTAACAGTTCACTGTATTTTACCTTTATTTTATTAAAAGAGTATAAAATATAGATAACAACAGTATTGATGATAGGAATAAGAAGCATTAGTCTTATAAACTTAGTATAGTTATGACAGAAAGGAGCAAATCTTCATTCTCTTCTGATGCTTTTTAGACTTCAACTGATTAATTTTTATCAAGTTGTGATAGAAAAATGCAAAATTGAGAATATGAGTAAAATGATAGAGCCATATTATCAAAGATTATATCCACACACACACACACACACACACACACACACACACACACACACACACACAGAAATAAAATCCTCCTTTCAAATATATAATTCTATTAATTAGCATTCATGCAGTTTACTCTAATTCACATTTTCACGAACTCATATGTGAAAAGGGGACTATCTACTTCTCTTTATATTCACAGTTCTCAAATCGTGTGGTCTTCTTTAAATAACTTTTCTCATTTCTTCCTAACACCCACCTTGATCCTCTTACTTTTAACAGAAGTCTAACGCTGCTGTTCCTCTATGTTTGTCTCTGACTCTTCCTCTCTGTCCTGAACTGCAACTCTCACACTTTCATTTTTTCTCTATCAGTCGCACTTGCTTTCCTTTCCCCTAAAATGTTCCTAAATGTCTCAGTGATTTTTCTTCCCAAAGTGATCCTAAGTGCCTCTAAGCAAAGAGAATAGGAATACAGTCAACATAAAGAAGTAAGAATTAGAAATAGAAATAACGTATGTGTTGGCAGTTTCTTAGTATTTTTTTTCCATGTGGATTATTTCTTATTTGTGCTCTTTAGACCATAATAACTATTAGAATTCCTCTGCCTGGCACAGTCTTGAGAATCTTGTTATAAGCACTGAATGTTGTATTAACCAATAAAATTTAGTGAACAGTGCACACAGAGGACCTAAATTCCAATTTAATATCTGCCTTTGGATAATAATTAACACCACAAGAGTTTGCTCATTTTAGACTTAGTAGAAGGAAAAACAAATCTAAATTCACAAAAAATCTGAATCATAGACCATTTTTAAAAGCTAAATTGCTGGGACTTCCCTGGTTGTCCAGTGGTTGGGAATCTGCCCGCCAGTGCAGGGGATACAAGTTCCATCCCTGGTCTGAGAAGATTCTACATGCCCTGGGGCCACTAAGTGGTCACTAGCCCATATGCAACAACTACTGAACCCAAACTCTAGAGCCCGTGCTCTGCAACAAGAGAAGCCACCACAATGAGAAGCCCGTGCACCACAATGAAGAGTACCACCCCCCCCACCCTGGCACAACTAGAGAAAACCTTTATGCAGCAGCGGAGACCCAGTGCAGCCAAAAGAAAGAAAAGCTAAACTGTTGCGTTGTTTTCCTATATCTATCCCCCGGAGAAGGGAAAGGCAACCAACTCCAGTATTCTTGCCTGGGAAATCCTATCGACGGAGGAGCCTGGAAGGCTATACAGTCCAAGGGGCAGAGAGTCAGACATGACTTAGGGACTAAACAACTTGAACTGCTAAGCAAGGTTTGCTAAGTTTTGCCTACCCTAATAACTGAATAACACTTCAGGTAGTTAGTAAGATCAGTTTAAATATAAGGACTTCCCTGGTAGTCCAGTGGTTAAGAATCTGCCTGTCAATGCATGGGACATGGGTTCGATCCCTGGTCTGGGAAGATCATACATGCCACAGTGCAGCTAAGCCCCTGTGCCACAACTGCTGAGTCCATGCTCCGAAACTCATGAAGCCCGCATGCCTAGAGCCTGTCCTCTGCAACAAGAGAAGCCACCTCAATGAGAAGCCTGAGCACCATAACAAAAGGTAGCCCTGCCTCATCGCAACTAGAGAAAGCCCTTGAGCAGCCACGAAGACCAAGGTCAGCCAAAAAAGAAAAAAACAGAAAGTAAACGTAAATAGCAAAAGTGTATATCTCCTTGAAAACCTTTCTACTTTTAAGTAGGCTAACATCCTAACCACACAGTCACAGTCTCACTTGGGACTAATTTTTTCTTGCGATAGCATTGAGAGTTATTCCTTCTAAGAATGGTTTCGCTAGAGATTTACATTTTATTTTAATCTCAAAAATTAGGGTTACATCTCTGATAAAATTAGTAAGGGTTAGAAAGGGATTCACTGAATGAAATAGCATATGTGATTTCAACTGTGAGGGACAGGGTCAAAGATTGTCATAGGTGGTATTAATCTTCAGTCTATTGCTTCTTCATTTGTCATAAGTAATTAGGTGGTACTTTATTATGTCATCAAGTTCATGGGCCTTAATTAGAAAAACAAATCTGCATTATACGGAGAATTTGTAGATTTTGAAACACTTAGATATAGCACTTGGCGGTGGCTTAGTCGCTAAGTTGCGTCCAACTCTTGCAACCCCACCAGGCTCCTCTGTCCATGGGATTTCCCAGGCAAGAATACTAAAATGGGTTGCCATTTCTTCTCCAGGGGATCCTCCTGACCTAGGTTTCAAACTTGGGTCTCCTGTGTTGCAGGCAGATTCTTTACCAACTGAGCCACCAGGGAAGCCCAGATATAGCACTTAACTGATGCCAACTCCCTCCCCCCAAATTCTTAGGGAGAAAATAAAGGAAGAGCAAAGTGCCATTCAAAACCCACAAGATTTGGAGTAAAATGACCAGTCCGTATCTGGAGCACAATGTACTGTGATTTTGGACAAGTCCTCTAACCTCCCTGAGCCTGTTTTCCAGTTGCATAATGATACTACCAACCTCAGAATGTTATTTTGAGTGTTAAGTTCAGTCATGCATAAGAAAATGTTTGAACCCTGTTTAGTAGCATTTCAAATGCTAGACTAAAACTGGAGGAATGTTTAATTTGCATTTGATTGTTTTTAAAATGAAATTGTTCTCATCTTGGTCTAAGAGAAAAATTTCCTGCAACACTTGGCATCTTTTGAAAAACTAATAATAAACTCTTCCACCCATGACTGACTCACAATCATTTTATACTTTTGTGAAAAGAAGGAAACATGGTTTCAAAAGTAGTGATTTTAGTCAAACTGTCAAATCATCCCTACTTCTGGGTCAGGAAAACGTCTCCATGTGAATGCAGTGTGGAGTTTAAAGTGGTTTTTCACTGAAACATCAACAATAATTTTAGCTATGTTGTTAAAAGTTAAATTTTCATTATGTTTGGTTTAGCATGAACTAAAGTTTTACAAAGAGTACTAGGATCATAACAGATGACGGGAAAGCACTGAAGGAAAGAATTGCTTTTGATGTATTTTGCATTTATACATGCAGGAAACCAAGACAGTGACTCTTGACTAGGCTAGATCATCTAACTCCCGATGGTGACAGGTAATATGTGTGTTGTGTGTTGAGTTGCTCAGTTGTGTCCGATTCTTTGCTATCCCACAGACTGTAGCCCATCTGGCTCCTCTGTCCATGGAATTCTCCAGGCAAGAATACTGGAGTGGATTGCCATTCCCTTCTCCAGAGGAACTTCCCAACCCAGGGATCGAACCCTGGTCTCCTACATTGCAGGCAGGTTCTTTACCATTTGAGCTACAGAGACGTTCTGATAGGTAAATCATCATCAATAAATAATTTGTTTAGTATTCACAGGACTCTAAGCACTGAATGGAGAATAACAAAGAAGGAGAAATGTAAATATGTAATAACGCATCACCTATCAGAGTTTTGAAATACAGAAATTGTGCTCAGGCTGAAATGCCAGTCACTTTCCCCTGCCAAAGTCTCCTCAGCCTGTTGCCTGCAGATTAGAAGAGCCTTCCATGAAGAGGAGCCATCCTGCCCTGCTCTCTGACCACTTAATTTGGCCAGGGACAGATTCTTGGCCCAAAGTGAGTCAATCATATTTTCAGAGATGGAAAGGCTGAATTGGAGGGTGCTGGCACTGAAGATGCGAGGTCATGAAGAGTTGTTGCCAAAATCGACAGCATGGCTGCCCAAAGCCAGTGTTACGAAGGAAAAGAAACTAAAAACTTCACAGAGAAGCAGAATAACTCATCTGCAGAGAGGAAGATGGAACAACTGTAAAACAGCTGAAGGATGAAGAGACGTTAGGGAACCAAGTAGCGAGAAGGAGGGGAGAATGAGAGAGAGAGATCTGACCGCGCTTCCTTCAGCTGGGTTCTGAATAATGTCTTAAAATAAATCTCCTTTCCTTTGTTGTGCTGTCTCCAGTGTGTTTTGGTTTCTGAGAATCAAGGGACACTTTACTAAGCCTTCACTGATTGGACTAGAGCCCAAAGTCAAAAGATAAACAAGAAAGGCACTAGAACAGTCAAATTACATTTCCAAAATACTATGGACTAAAGCTCACAAGACACTAAGAGTCTTTGATTGCTTATTTAATTTCTTATAGCAGCTTTATTAAGATAATTCACTTACTATAACACTCACCCTTCTTTAATTGTATGTTTACTTTAAATTTCTTTTAATCCCACCAATCCGAATCTCACGTCCAAGTCTACCAGTATTCTTAATAACCAGGAGAGAATGGCCAGTAGAAACAAGCACACTAGGGCAATAAAAAGTGACAGTTGACGGCATAGCAGCAAAAGAGGAAATAGAAAAACTATAAATAGGAGAACAATAATTCCAAAGAAGAAAAAAAAAATAAAAAGAGCAATCTGGGGCGTGTAGCGTGTTTTCATCAGGCCCTTCTAGTTCCGAGGAGCAGCTCAAGTTACATCTAATATTAGGGGAAGGAGTTGTAAGGAATGAAGAAAACAAGAATCTCAACCCCACAGGCCTCGTGGGAACTACCAAAGGCCAAATCACCAAGCCTTTGGAAGAACAGGCGCTGCAGCGAAGCCAGACCTCAGGAAGACTGGAACCAGGACTCCATGGAGAATCCAAGGTTACCCCAGGACTTCGGCAATGGAGTTCGCACATCGTCACCTCTATGATCAATTACCTACGGCCTCCCTTCTCCCCTCTGGCTGCGCTTGGCAGTGGCTCGCAGCTTCTCTGCTTCCCTCCAATCCACTTCCTCAACCCCTCTTTGGAATTTGTAAACTGCCAGCTCTTGACCTATGGCAACCTGCAGACTCATTCTGTTTGGCCGGCGTGGAGGCTTCACGTTTAGAATTCAAAGGTCCTAGGGTGGGGCATGAACTAGGCAGTCACCCAAATCTTTGCAAGCCCGGCTACCTTCCCCACGCCCTCTCCCCTCATTTGCATAGGCCGTCCCCCTCCTGCTGAAGGTGTCGGAGTGGGTGATTTCTGCTCTCGACCTCTTTTCTATCTCACAGCTTAGCATCACATTTGCTTCCTCGGAACTTTGGCTTATTCTACCCCATCGGCTCCCTCTGTACATCTTTTTAGCTCCCACTACTAATCAGTAATTTCCAGCTCAGATCCCCCAGAGGCAGAGATCTGAACCACAATCTCCAGTTTTGGCTAAACTTTTCCCATCGGTTCATTCTGTAGATGCTGGCCAGCCTAGAGCACGGCTGCTTTAGGATGGGAGTTGAGTCCCTTTCATCAGCGGTGACTGAAGAGTTACAAGGCCTGCAGAGAACAGAGCACAGCTGTCTGGGGCTGACACCTCAGCACGGTCCATGAGCAGATACCTATATTGGGGCTGAGGAAAAAGTGGCTGCAGTAATTGTGTGACCTAACTCTGGAAACCTTAAAAAGCCTGAGAGAATCAGGTTCCATGTAGCTTCCTTAGATACAGTCTATGACCCTCACATGGAGTCTTTAGCAGTAGTATCAGTCGCTCAGTCATGTCTGACTCTTTGCGACCCTACAGGCTGTAGCCCACCAGGTTCCTGTGTCTATGGGATTCTCCAGGCAAGAATACTGGAGTGGGTTGACATTGCCTTCTCCAGAGGATCTTCCCGACCCAAGAACTGAACCCAGGTCTCCTGCATTGCAGGTAAATTCTTTACCATCTGAGCTACAAGGAAGTCCTGTAGCTTGGAGTCTTTAAGAAAAGGTTAAATTGTGTTCAGTGTCCTCTAGCTAAGGAATCAAATGATGTGCATAGTACATTCTGGAAGCATTTCCATGGAAAATCATGAAAGTAAAAATAATGGAAGGTATTTAATGTGTATTCAGATATTTGAGAAACCTTGGATGGTTTAAAAAAAGAGAAAAAAAATAAAAACCTCATTTTTCACTGAAATAAGAATTAGTTGCCAAACTTAAGAACAAAAGCTGCAGAAAGTTTTCTAATCCTGGTTCTGCCATTTTCCAGCTAGCAAATTCTTTAGTAATTCGGTTCCTCGATTGCCTCATCTCTAAAATGAGGGTAATAAAAGTACCTGTCTTATAGAATTGTGAGGTTAAACAAAATAATCCAAATAAAACCTTTAGTGTGGGTATCTGGTGCATAGTTGGTGTTCAAAGTTAATTAATTACTGCTGCTGTTATTTTGTTCAGTTCAGTTCAGTTCATTTCAGTCGCTCAGTCGTGTCCGACTCTTTGCGACTCCATGAATTCGCAGCACGCCAGGCCTCCCTGTCTATCACCAACTCCCAGAGTTCACTCAGACTCGCATCCATCGAGTCACGGATGCAATCCAGCCATCTCATCCTCTGTTGTCCCCTTCTCCTCCTGCCCCCAATCCCTCCCAGCATCAGAGTCTTTTCCAATGAGTCAACTCTTCGCATGAGGTGGCCAAAGTACTGGAGTTTCAGCTTCAGCATCATTCCTTCCAAAGAAATCCCAGGGCTGATCTCCTTTAGAATAGACTGGTTGGATCTCCCTGCAGTCCAAGGGGACTCTCAAGAGTCTTCTCCAACACCACAGTTCAAAAGCATCAATTCTTCGGTGCTTAGCCTTCTTCACAGTCCAACTCTCACATCGATACATGACCTCAGGAAAAACCATAGCCTTGACTAGACGGACCTTAGTCGGCAAAGTAATGTCTCTGCTTTTGAATATACCATCAAGGTTGGTCATAACTTTTCTTCCAAGGAGTAAGCGTCTTTTAATTTCATGGCTGCAATCACCATCTGCAGTGATTTTGGAGCCCCCAAAAATAAAGTCTGTCACTGTTTCCACTGTTTCCACATCTACTTCCCATGAAGTGATGGGACCAGATGCCATGATCTTTGTTTTCTGAATGTTGAGCTTTAGGCCAACTTTTTCACTCTTCACTTTCACTTTCATCAAGAGGCTTTTGAGTTCCTCTTCACTTTCTGCCATTAGGGTGGTGTCATCTGCATATCTGAAGTGATTGATATTTCTCCTGGCAATCTTGATTCCAGCTTGTGTTTCTTCCAATCCAGTGTTTCTCATGATGTACTCTGCATATAAGTTAAATAAGCAGGGTGACAATATACAGCCTTGACATACTCCTTTTCCTATTTAGAACCAGTCTGTTGTTCCATGTTCAGTTCTAACTGCTGCTTCCTGACCTGAATACAGATTTCTCAAGAGGCAGGTCAGGTGGTCTGGTATTCCCATCTCTTTTTTTGACAGTTTATTGTGATCCACATAGTCAAAGGCTTTGGCATAGTCAATAAAGCAGAAATAGATGTTTTTCTGGAACTCTCTTGCTTTTTCCATGATCCAGCAGATGTTGGCAATTTGATCTCTGGTTCCTCTGCCTTTTCTAAAACCATCTTGAACATCAGGAAGTTCACGGTTCATGTACTCTTGAAGCCTGGCTTGGAGAATTTTGAGCATTACTTTACTAGCGTGTGAGATGAGTGCAATTGTGCGGTAGTTTGAGCATTCTTTGGCATTGCCTTTCTTTGGTATCGGAATGAAAACTGACCTTTTCCAGTCCTGTGGCCACTGCTGAGTTTTCCAAATTTGCTGGCATAATGAGTGCAGCACTTTGACAGCATCATCTTTCAGGATTTGAAACAGCTCAACTGGAATACCATCACCTCCACTAGCTTTGTTCGTAGCGATGCTTTCCAAGGCCCACTTGACTTCACGTTCCAGGATGTCTGGCTCTAGATTAGCGATCACACCATCATGATTATCTGGGTCGTGAAGATCTTTTTTGTACAGTTCTTCTGTGTATTCTTGCCACCTCTTCTTAATATCTTCTGCTTCTGTTGGGTCCAGACCATTTCTGTCCTTTACTGAGCCTATCTTTGCATGAAATGTTCCCTTGGTATCTCTAATTTTCTTTAAGAGATCTCTAGTCTTTCCCATTCCATTCTTTTCCTCTATTTCTTTACATTAGTAGGATTTTTATATTGGTTGAGATTTTTCTCTTTGTACATATGTATTCTATCTGACATTCTGTTTTAGCTCTGTCATATGAATTATGTATTGTATTTCCACACGAAACAAACTGCTTCAATTGACTTGCTATACTCTATAACAACAGTGGTTTGTTTGGCGGGGTGGCGCGGAGCTGGTTCTGAGCTTATTTTAACCCTATTGCTGGTCTGCTATCCAGACTAGCACTATTAGCCTATCTTGGTGCCTAGACTGAAAGGCAACCCAGGCAAGGCACCCTTCAGAGCAGGCTCCAGTCAGACAGCTGTCAATTTGAAAGTAAACACCTTTGAAAAACAACAAAGGCTAGCGCTGATGCCAAAGGATTTATCTAAAGTCAGTCTGTTTGGATTCTCTGGCCAGTTCTAAGATGACTTCCTGCCTGGAAATAAGACAGGAAAGTGCTGGAATGGGTGCACGCCAAAAGGACTGAGGCCTGAAAGAAGTAGAACTCAACACAACCGTGAGAGCTTTAGAAAAGAAATCAATGCTAGTCCCACCTTAGACCATTAAATTCTAATCCTCAGGGTTGGGGGAGAGGATAGAAGAGGGAAAGCAGCCATATTTGTTTTTTTACTTATTTATTTTTGGCTGCACTGGAGTTTGTTTATTCCTTGCTCTGTGCAGGCTTTCTCTAGTTGCAGTGAGTGGAAGCCACTGTTCTTTGTGGGGCATGGGCTTCTCATTGCAGTGGCGTCTTCTGTTGCAGAACATGCACCCTAGAGCACTCAGAGTTCAGTAGTTGTGTACAGGGCTTAGTTGTTCCACAGCTTGTGGAATCTTCCCAGACCAGGGATTGAACCCATGTCCCCTGCATTGGCAGGGGGACTCTTATCCACTGTACCACCTGTGAAGTCCTACTCAGCCTTTGTTTTAAAGCCTCTCAAATGCTTCTAAAGTGTAGCCAGGGCTGGAACGCCGCTAGTTCAGTTCAGTTCAGTCACTCAGTCGTGTCCGACTCTTTGCAACCCCATGGACTGCAGCACGCCAGTCTTCCCTGTCCATCACCAACTCCCAGAGTTTACTCAAACTCATGTCCATCAAGTCGGTGATGCCATCCAGCCATCTCATCCTCTAGGACTTCTTCTAATTGGCTTCTGCCATTGGGCAAGCCCTCCTCAGAAGACAGCCTCTGGGCAAGAACAGAGGAAAGGAGAAAAAACATTGCCCAAGGACCTGCTCATCGTTGCAGCCTCCTCAGGAGTCAGCCAGGCCTTTACCCTCTGCTGAGCACTGCATGGAAACAAAGGGAAAGGAGGCAAGAAGATCGTAATTACCACTGACTGCCTTCACAGAGCTTTCGACACAGCGGGGAAGTCAATATTAGCACTCAAGAGATGGTCGAGCGACTTCCCTGTTAGTCCAGTGGCTAAGACTCCATGCTTCCGATTCAGGGGGCATGGGTTTGTCCCTGATTGGGAAATTAGATCCCACATGCTGCAACTAACTACTACTAAGTCGCTTCAGTTGTGTCTGACTCTGTGCAACCCCATAGACGGCAGCCCACCAGGCTCCCCTGTCCCTGGGATTCTCCAGGCAAGAACACTGGAGTGGGCTGCCATTTCCTTCTCCAGTTTTCCTTTAAAATTGGAGGAAGTTACAGTTCAGTACACACAGGCAAAGAGTTCACACTTAAAGATCCCTCATGCCACAATGAAGATCGAAGATTCGTGTGCCACAACTGAGACCCCGTGCAGCCAGCGAAAGGAAGAAATAGTCACAGAACTGCAAGACATTAAATACTTTGCGGCTGTGATTGAAGGGACATGCTCTGAGAGTTCAGCCAAGGTTGAGGGGAAGGTCAAAGTGGAGGAGAAAAAAAAACCTCCTGAGAATGAATAAGACCTTGGCATGAAGGGAGCCTGGGGAAGGCAGTTACGAGAACAGAGAACAGAAGGAACAAGCCAAGGAAAGGGTACAGGGTGGCACGAACAGTGACGAGACTGCTGCACTGAGGGTGAAGGATATCCAGGGCAGTAGTAGGAAATGCACTTGGATGACTCAGGCAGAGTGAGGCCAAGTTATGGAGGGCTGGTGTACTAGGCTGAGTAATTTAAATGTTATGCAATAGGAATGCGGTCCCAACAGGAATGGGGTCTTCAGTAATGATAGGCAATGTTTTTGAGTAATCAGATGGAATATTGGAGGAGACCAGAGATAGCAAGACTAAGTAGTATTGAGGGTTACAGTTATCCTAATGTGGGAAATTAAAAACAAAAAAACAAACAAACAAAAAAAACTGAAGGCCTATTGGCCATAACAGAAACAGATGAAGAGTAAATCCTAATAATAGTTTTACAGTGTGTGCTTATTTTGACCTTTGTCAGATTATATAATATATGCACATTATATAATTTGAGAAATCACAGAAAAGTAAAAGAAAAAATGCATAATCTCTCTAAACACAAGCAACAACTTCTCTGGCATTTCTTTCTAGTTTTTCATATACTTTTATGTGATTGTGATCTCACTGTCTAAGCAATTTTGCATCCCATCTTTAATATGTGTGAGAATTTTCTACATCATTAATAGCTTTAAACTTTTATTATTGTAGCTGTGTTGCCTCTATTAATATGGATGTACTGTGATTTATCTATATGGCAATAGATTTCAATTTTTTTTTCAATTCTTCCCCTGTTAAAAAAGTGCTGTGTAGAAGTATGTCTCTATGTATTATTCTACAGATTCCTAGAAGACATTAATGAATAAAAAAAATATTTTTACTTGCTGAGAATTTCCTTTTCCAAGTATTGAACTAATTTGCACTCCTGCCAACAGAGTAGAGCAATGCTATTTTTTTACTCTAATTATCTTTCCTAATTGCTAGAGTTAAAAAAATGAAATTTAACTTGTATTTTTTAATTTGTGAAGTTGAACTTTTTATGTGCCTATTAACTGCTTATATAAACGATTTGTCCCTTCTCTTTTCCCGTCTAGAAATAGTAAGAAGGAACAAATTTTAGAATTAGCAAAATACCTAAGGATGAAAAAGAGTGAAGATTCAATGTTCTTAGTCAAAGATAAATAAGAGAAAGCAAATAAATAAATAAATAAAATGAAAGATTAGATAACAAACTAGAAAAAAAATCCACCACATGGCAGAAAACAGTCTGCTTTCAGAAAATACATAGAGCTTATACCAATCAATAGGTCAACAGTCTAACAGAAGAATGGGCAAGGACATGACAAATGGTTCTAGAGAAGGAAATACAAGTGGATTTTAAACACAAACTGATACCCAGCTTTCCTGACAATAAAATATGCAAGTTAGAATGAAAATGAGATTGCATTTTCACTTAGATTTGCAAAGGCCAAAATGTTTAATAAACAGATGTTGTCATGGAGGATATTAGACAACAGGCACTCTTCCGCTGTTAATATACTGCTAATTTATGTGATCACTTTGGGGGATAATTGGACAATAGATTTCAATGTGGAAAAGAGACATGTCCTTTGAACCAACAATTCCGCTTTTGGAATTTATCCTACAGATGATTCACAATATGCATGAAATAATATAAAACCCAAATCATCATTGCAAATTTTGTTGTAGGAGAATAATATTGGAAACAACCTAAGATATGTTCAGTTCAGTTCAGTCGCTCAGTCACGTCCGACTCTTTGTGACCCCATGAATTGCAGCACGCCAGGCCTCCCTGTCCATCACCAACTCCCGGAGTTCACCCAAACTCACGTCCATTGAGTCGGTGATGCCAACCTGCCATCTCATCCTCTGTCGTCCCCTTCTCCTCCTGCCCCCAATCCCTCCCAGCATCAGAGTCTTTTCCAATGAGTCAGCTCTTCGCATGAGGTGGCCAAAGTATTGGAGCTTCAGCTTTAGCATCATTCCTTCCAAAGAACATCCAGTACTGATCTCCTTTAGAATGGACTGGTTGGATCTCCTTGCAGTCCAAGGGACCCTCAAGAGTCTTCTCCAACACCACAGTTCAAAAGCATCAATTCTTCTCTGCTCAGCTTTCTTCACAGTCCAACACTCACATCCATACATGACTACTGGAAAAACCATAGCCTTGACTAGACGGACCCTTGTTGGCAAAGTAATGTCTCTGCTTTTGAATATGCTATCTAGGTTGGTCATAACTTTTCTTCCAAGGAGTAAGCGTCTTCTAATTTCATGGCTGCAGTCATCATCTGCAGTGATTTTGGAGCCCCCCAAAATAAACTGTGACACTGTTTCCACTGTTTCCCCATCAGTTTGCCATGAAGCGATGGGACCAGATGCCATGATCTTAGTTTTCTGAATGTTGAGCTTTAAGCCAACTTTTTCACTCTCTTCTTTCACTTTCATCAAGATGTAATACATGTTTGGACTCTGAGGGAGAGGGCAAGGGAGAGGGTGGGATGATTTGGGAGAATGGCATTGAAACATGTATACTATCATGTAAGAAACGAATCACCAGTCTATGTCCGATGCAGGATACAGGATGGTTGGGGCTAGTGCACGGGGATGTTCCAGAGAGATGATATGGGGTGGGAGGTGGAAGGGGGGTTCATGTTTGGGAACTCATGTACACCCCTGGTGGATTCATGTCAATGTATGGCAAAACCAATACAGTATTGTAAAGTAAAATAAAGTAAAAATAAAAATTTAAATTAAAAAAAGAAGTGATACATGATGTACATGAAGTATCTGTACAGTTGAATATTATGCATCCATTAAAAAGGACAATGTGCCTTTGTGGGTACTAATATAGCATTTCTCCAGGATATATTGTTGAAAAAAAGTAAGATGCAAAGACTACCACTCTGTAAAAGGGGTGAGGAGCATAGGTGTTCATTTGCTTGTATATGCAAATGAGGGAACTGAGAGAGGCCGAGAATTTTCCCTTTATCCTTTTGTTCCTTTTGAACTGTGTGTTCTCTATCTACAATGGGAAAAGGTGACTGTTAAGAGGATGACAATGGGTTTCGTACATTGTGTAAAATCAAGGTTCAAAAGGGCAGCTGCTTGGATTCTCTCCAGGTTGTGATCTGGATAAAGCTGTACTGTTAGAGTCTCTCTGGATGGTAAGCCCAAGTTCATAGTGGCTGTCAATGTTGACTTCCCTGTTGAATCATCACCATCTAGCCCAGATGGTAGGTGCTTTGTAAAAGTGTCTTAGATGACTTAAAGATTCTAAAGAATAGAAAACTGAAGCAGCCATAGAGAGAATCAGAGAGAACCATGTGAAAAAAAAACTCAGAGACAAAAGCATTTATGAGTGTAAAGAAGGTAACTTGCAAAAATGTTGCAAGGGAATCAGACTTCAGAAGGAGTGGCCCAGAGCCAGCCTGCCCCTTCCGTACCAGTGCTGTTGTAGATAGCAGGGTCAAAGCTATGGAGAGGAAGCTGGAGGGATGGGCGGGGCCAGATTGCCATGAGTCCTAGACACTGCGCAGTGGAGGGAGAAGAATGAATGAGAGAAGTCAGAAAGAAACTGAAAGCCCAGACTACTTTGGCTTCAAGAAACAGCGATCTAAACCAAAGCAGGAATTTATTGGCTTGTGTAACTGGAAAGTCCAGAGATTTGACAATATCATCAGGATATTCTTTCTCATTCTCTACTCCCCCCCTCACCCCCACTACATTTCTGTGCTGGCTTCATTCTCTTGTAGACTCTTGACACATGCTGGCTTCTGACAGCTCCAATTTTGTAATTAACAAGTAAGTGGCCCCAGTAGTTCCTAGGAATTTTAGTAAAAATCTCAGAAATTATATTTATTGGACAGCTTGAATCACTCACCCATCCCTGAAATAATCCTGTTCAAAATACTAGTAGACCAGGCAAGTGTCATATGATCACCCCTAAGGAGATCAAACCAGTCAATCCTAAAGGAAATCAGTCCTGAATGTTCGTTGGAAGGACTGATGCTGAAGCTGAAGCTCCAATACTTTGGCCACCTGATGCAAAGAACTGACTCCTTGGAGAAGACCCTGATGCTGGGAAAGATTGAAGGTGGGAGGAGAAGGGGATGACAGAGGTTGAGATGGTTGGATGGCATCACCGACTCAATGGACATGAGTTTGAGCAAGCTCCGGGAGTTGGTGATGGACAGGGAAGCCTGGCGTGCTGCAGTCCGTGGGGTTGCAAAGAGTTGGGCATGACTGAGTGACTGAACTGAACTGAACTAAAGGGTTAACGGGAGAAGGCAATGGCACCCCACTCCAGTACTCTTGCCTGGAAAATCCCATGGGCAGAGGAGCCTGGTAGGCTGCAGTCCGTGGGGTCGTGAAGAGTCAGACATGACTGAGCAACTTCACTTTCACTTTTTACTTTCATGCATTGGAGAAGGAAATGGCAACCCACTCCAGTGTTCCTGCCTGGAGAATCCCAGGGGCTGGGGGAGGCTGGTGGGCTGCCGTCCATGGGATCGCACAGAGTCGGACACGACGGAAGCGACTTAGCAGTAGAAAAGGGTTGGTTCAGTTCAGTTCAGTCGCTCAGTTGTGTCCAACTCTTTGCGACCCCATGAATTGCAGCACTCCAGGCCTCCCTGTCCATCACCATCTCCCGGAGTTCACTCAGACTCACGTCCATCGAGTCCGTGATGCCATCCAGCCGTCTCATCCTCGGTCGTCCCCTTCTCTTCCTGCCCCCAATCCTTCCCAGCATCAGAGTCTTTTCCAGTGAGTCAACTCTTTGCATGAGGTGGCCAAAGTACTGGAGTTTCAGCTTTAGCCTCATTCCTTCCAAAGAAATCCCAGGGCTGATCTCCTTCAGAATGGACTGGTTGGATCTCTTTGCAGTCCAAGGGACTCTCAAGAGTCTTCTCCAACACCACAGTTCAAAAGCATCAATTCTTTGGCGCTCAGCCTTCTTCACAGTCCAACTCTCACATCCATCAGTTCAGTTCAGTCGCTCAGTCGTGTCCGACTCTTTGTGACCCCATGAATTGCAGCACGCCAGGCCTCCCTGTTCATCACACCATTCTAATCTTATGAACTAAGAGTGAGGGAGGGGTAACTCCTCCAAAGAAATCAGGATGCTGTTTCCAAATACAAAGATGCTAAATAAGTAAAATCAATAATAGCATTCCATTCTTCAGCTCAGTTCAGTTGCTCAGTCATGTCTGACTCTGTGATCCCATGGACTGCAGCATTCCAGGCTTCCCTGTCCTTCACCAACTCCTGGAGCTTGCTCAAACTCATGTCCATTGCATGAGTGATGCCATCCAACCATCTCATTCCCTGTTGTCCCCTTCTCCTCCTGCCTTTAATTTTTCCCAGCATCAGAATCTTTTCCAAGGAGTCAGTTCTTTGCATCAGGTGGCCATTCCACTCTAGGCAAAAACAAAAGATCAAATGAATATTGTTCCATTCTTTAGAAATAAAAATTGGAAAAAAATCTTTGGATAGAGGAAAAAGTCAAGATCCTAGATGTGGTGGGGGAAATTATGGGAGCAAACTCTGGAAGAAATGGGAAGGGATAGTGTTCAGATGGAAGTATTTGTGGTAGAGAACTAATTATGGATTCCAAGGGCTGGGAAGGGTCATGGAGGCTGCCCAAAGAAGCTCCCTTAACTTCTCTTCTGGGAGCTTCTACACATAATTTAGGACCCCTTACAAGACCATTTGAATTCTACTTGAACATACTCATAATGGATAGTTCATGATTGTGGAAAGGATTTAATTTTGTTTTAATCAGATTTGATTCTTTAAAATGTCTGCTTTTCTTTGAGTTAAAATTTAGTTTTCAGTTTGCCCTCTGGATTAATGAACCTCAAGGCTACTCTTTTCATTGGACAGTCCTTTAATCATTGGGAGACACATTCCTACCCTAGTCTTTTCTCTTTCAGCCAAGCACAACCAGTTCTTTTGACCACATATCAGGCAACATGGTTTCCAGCTTTTTCTACAGCCTAATTGTCTTTCACTGGATTCATGATGATTTATATTTGTCTCTCTTTATCTTTATTGCCTCTCTTTATCTGGACACTATACTTTGTTAATACAACCTAGGATTTCATTGGCTTTTTTTTGCAACACTGTTCAAACTCACCCATTTTGAGCTTGTTACAAATGAAATCCCCAGGTCTTTTTTCTCATGAATTGTTGCCAAGTCAGGCCTTTTGTAACTATGCAAGCAGTACTGTTTTTTTTAGCCAGAAGAATGGAGCTTCCTAATTTTTTTCTTTTCAATTTCTTTTTGTTTCTTTCAGGCTCCATCCTGTTACTTCCCTGCCAAAATGCGATACTTTATAACCAGATGGTATGAGACCTATAGATCTTGCTGCAATAGAAGAGCCCTCTGGCATTCCATTCACCCAAATGGTCTTTCGGCTTATTCATGGGTCAACTCTCATGCTTGATTCCTAAATAATCTGGCTTTTATTCTTTGCTGATGCTTTGGTCATATGTTACATCATTAATAAGTGGGCAGCCTTTCTAACTCATAGCTTGTGTGTATGTGTGTGTGTGTGTGTGTGTGTGTATCAGATGATGAGCTTTGACCTGTGTTTTAGGTCAGTCACTGCCAGCTTTGTGCCAGCTGTTCTAGATGAGCAGACACTGGTCCCAGTAAGCTGACTCTCTCTCCCACATGGCCAATGAAATAGTAGCATCTAGGTCAGCTCCAGAAGGATTTATAATTACTCACATCTGGCCTGTGCTTTAAAGCAGAATTCTCAGAGCCCTAACTAACCATTACCCCAGAGCCAAACTGTCTAAGGAGCCTTTGATTCCTGATTTCTAGATGCCCCCTGGCCCCGCCCCAATCCTTACTAGAACTAAAACCCTTCTGATTCCCTTTTGAATCCCTCATCTGGTTCATAGAAGACTCTTTTCAAGGAGAAACACATCTGCTCCAGAATTTGGAAAGGCCTCCTTGATCTAATATTTGCATACCACTTAGTGTCTTAAGATGCTAATATCTATAAACTTTCTCCTATACATCACCCCAGGCGCCCTGGAATAGAGCCTTTGCATACAGACACTCCAAAGTGATCTAACATTCACCTTGTCCGTAGGACTTGAGGATTTTGACCGCTGACCTCTCCCGGATGGAGGCTAGCTCATTTTCTTTAATTCACCTCTACTGCTGTCTCACTCAGCTGGTAAAGAATCCACTTGCAACGTGAGAGACCTACGTTCAATCCTTGAGTTGGGAAGATCCCCTGGAGAAGGGAAAGGCTACCCACTCCAGTATTCTTGCCTGGAGAATTTCATGGACTGTATCGTTCACGGGATTGCAAAGAGTCAGACACGACGGAGTGCCTTTCACACTTCACTGCTCTCTTAGCCCCAACTCCGCCCTCCCAACAGCTTGAGCCTGCTTCTGCATCAGGAGATGTTAAGTCCTTGAGCCTCTGGGAAAGTGCCAGTTATGATAACTGAAGAAAATGTGACACTGAGGGTGTGGTCACAAAATGGAGTTTCTTCTCTGACCCAGAGAAGAGAAGGCGGCTACCTTGTGTCAGGACTAGATACCAGCTGCCCTTTCAGCCTGTCTCTTGTAATGCATGCATTCAGGACCCAACGCAGTCACCCTCAAAGAAGAAGGCCTGAGGTCTCAGATTCTCACTGCGGTGTAGGACCCACACTTCAGACGTTTGAAGGGCCTACCTGTTTGCCGGGATTTATTTCTGTTTTCCCACAGGTCTCTCTAATAGCTCATTGTCAGATTGTATTAACAGCAATAAAGAGAAGACATATTTGTGCTTCTGGCTCACATATTCTGTGTCCCTGAAGAAGAAATGCTGGCTTGAAGAGCAATGGTAAAGCAAAACCATCAGCGATGCTCTCATCACCTTTCTAAACTTGTTTTGTGTGATGCCTTTTTCGTATTATTTTAAAAAGGGGAACCAGATGTTTTCCTAAGGGGAAGTTTTTAACACCTTCCTTCTGAAAAATAAGGCCCTGGAATTGAGGGGCCATACACTCAGGATTTTCCAGGTTATGACCGCACTAAAGTACTAATGGATGACATTATCTATAGGAGAGAGGTTTTCATGAATCAATGCAGTAAATAGTGTGTAAGAAGTAATTACTAAATCTAACAGGAAATTTTCTAATTCCTAGGTACTGAAACAATCTTCCTTACCAATCCAAAATTAGTAGATCACAAAATTAAAATATTTTTTCTTTAGATTTGCTAGTCAGTCTAAGATTAAAAACTGAAAAACCAAGCTTTGATGTGTGGGACTTTTTCAGGATGAAATAGAAAGTACCTGGAAGAGGATCCAAACGGAATCATTTAACAAGAAGTAATGCTGACATATCTGCTGAGGAACTATTCACCAGAAACTTTAGACCGGATCCAAGAATGTCAGTCCCCTGGCTCCTATGCTGATTATCTTGGGACAGAACACAAGTTTCAAAAGAAAAAAGTGAAACACGAGATAGCATTCAGAGAAACTCTGCCAATCCTGAGTTTGAAGATATTAGCAAAAGTAGTCAGCATTTTTTTCACCAAAGTACAGCTTTATGTTTAATACAGGCTGTTTAAAGGATTTAAGAGAAATATCATTTATTTCAGAGTAAAAAAAAATTGAGAATGACGGAGAGTAAGGTCTTGGATGAGGGAAGAAGGGAATAAAATCAAGAATTCATGGGAAAGGATGTAATTGGCTCTTTTCCTGAGATAGGAGGGAAGGTGAAAAAGACTTGAATAAGAGGCAGAGAGAGAGAGCACAGAGAAAGGGAAGGTGAGAGGGTTAAAGGCTCCCTCAAGGCCTGGATGTTTGCAGTAGAGCCAGGAGGGTGGGAAGCTGCCTTTTCCTCTCTCTAGACTAAAATCTGCTCTGTTCCCTGCTGTATCGCCTGCTGCTTAGCACAGTGAGTGGCACATTACTGTGTCTCAGTTAGCCTTCGTTGAATAAAATGAATAAAAGAGTGTGGGCATTAGGCAGTTAGAACAGTGGGGCCTGCTGGGGAAAGTTATGTTAGGAATCAACCAGAAATGAATAAAGGGGTTGCTAATCTGAGGTTGGGTGGTATGCATTTGAATCGAATCTGCATTTCTCTGAAGTTCAGAAGCAAGAACAGAAAAGCAGACAGGAACGGGTGTGACCGAGAGAGTGAAATGGAAAGGGGATAAGAGGACCTAGTGTGCATGAAGGCTCCGAGGGCCAGGCTGGAAATGGGGTCAAAGGCGACAGAGAGACCGAAAGCAGCACGAGATCACCAGGGTCATGAGATCACAAATACTTCTGCATTCTTTAGGCAAAGAGACTCTTCATAACATACAGCTTTGTAACAGGCTAAGGGAATGGCAACCCACTCCAGTACTCTAGCCTGGCAAATCCCAGGGATGGAGGAGCCTGGTAGGCTGCAGTCCATGGGGTCGCTAGGAGTCAGACACGACTGAGTGACTTCACTTTCACCTCTCACTTTCATGCATTGGAGAAGGAAATGGCAACCCACTCCAGTGTTCTTGCCTGGAGAATCCCAGGGACGGGGGAGCCTGGTGGGCTGCCATCTATGGGGTCACACAGAGTCGGACACGACTGAAGCGACTTAGCAGCAAGGGTCCAACTCAAATTTTTACTTTAAGTCCTGTGAATATTCAGACAAGAATTGTGTCATATAGCCCAAATTCGTGTAGCCCAGTTTGTTCAAGTAAATGAATAAAAAAGGGAGGCGAGAAAGGAGGACATCACTGGCATCTGTTATTAAAATTATGAACTATTCATATTTTATGTGTCTATCAATGTATATAAAATTTGGATATGTGTCCCTGGTGGCTAAGAGGATAAAGCGTCTGCCTGCAATGCAAGAGACCCAGGTTTGATCCCTGGGTTGGGAAGATCCCCTGGAGAAGGAAATGGCAACCCACTCCAGTATTCTTGCCTGGAGAATTCCATGGACAGAGGAGCACGGTGGGCTACAGTCCACGGGGTCGCAAAGAGTCAGACACAACTGAGCTACTTTACTCACTCACTCACTCACTTAATAATACAAATATTAAACAGAATATTTTATAGAATATTGTATTTAATAATACAAATAATACAGACAGAAGGGAAGGGAGCAGGGCACAACCTTTGAAAGAATGACATAGCTTGAGGACATGACATTAACTGATTAGGATCACATGAGTCCAAGATGGCAGACAAGTCAACTTCCACCAGACCTTGAGCCTCAGTAACACATCAGCAAGCTAAACGACACACCCACAGGCACCATGACAGTTCCAAGGCTAACCATCAAAGACAAAAAAGTGGGCGGTGGCCCCATTCCTGGAAATCTCCACCCCTCCCCCAAAATAGTTGGAATAATTCTCTCACTCATCAGCCTATGAAGTTACCCAGCCCATAAAAGCTAACTACAGCACATTTCGAGGCCACTCTCATCTTCTGAGATGGTCTACATCCTGTCTGTGGAGTGTGTTTCTCTCTAAATAAATCCACATCTTACCTGTCACTTTGTCTCTCACTGAATTCTTTCTGCAACAATACATCAAGAACCTGAGCTTCATTAAGTCCTGAAATGAGGTGTGTGATCTCAGGTAGAAGACTGTGGGTTTTGACTAGATTTGAGTCTGGCACATGGGTTCAAGTCCCACTCTGAGGTGAATGGTTTCACATATAAACATTCCATCATAAACCTTCTGAGATACTTTCTGCACTATTGTGGTTGACAGCTGTAATTGGAAAATCTGTCGGTTCACTGAGTTCTGTTCCACCTTCTGTGTGGCAGGATGGGACCAAGAGCAAGCAAATACTGAAGTTGAAGACCCAAGGGACAGGCTGGATATGTGAAGCTACTGAGGGCAGAGTACCAGAACAAAATTTCTAGGTATAGGCATCTTGTTCAGAGCCCACGTACTAAAAGGAAAAGGCCTAGAAATGATACCATTTCACCAGGATCAAAGACTGATCCGTTAAACAGAGGGACAAATTGGCAGGTACCATATAGAAAGTAAAAATCAAAAATTACTGTGTATTTGCCTCTTTGGAAGGCCCCAGAATCAAAGCTTTTGCTCAAACCCATCAGCTGTTTAATTTCTCTGCCTTCAGTATCAAACATATTTTCCTTTCTAGGACTTTCTATTTAAAAGATGAATCTTTGGAATTAGTTTTATTGTCTCTTCCTGGAAATGTTATGTTTCTTTTAATTTTGTCTGTTTCCAATTTTGTTCATGTTTCTCTCTCTCTCTCTCTCTTTTTTTTTTTTTTTGCAAATATATATACTCGTATACTTAGGAATCTCAGGTTGGAAATTCTTCACTTATGGAATATCAATGCAAAGGTACATTAGAAGCCTAATTAAAAGAAACAATGACTCATTGTTAGATAGGAGTGAGGTGGGAGTAGAGACTGAAGGGAGAAGAGAATGAAAGGAACTTCCATTCTCCTCCAGATTTCCTAAGTCTTAAAAATGTAATGTTTCAAGGGAATCCATTGTTCATTTAAAAGGAAAACAAACACTCTACACTTGTCTCTGTTGGGTCTATAAACCAGTAAAGATTAAGATGGAGACAAAATAAATACCTCTTTGCAATTGATCATCTACTTTAGTCATACAAGTCCTTAAATTTGATGGTACTGCAACTTTATACTTCTAAAAATAGTATGTCTCAAGTATTCTTTCTAAATTCCAAAGTGCTTGCTATGAAATTATTTCTCTTCAAGTCAACGCTGAATCACAGAGAAGATCATTTAAAAGAGCTTGTGTGAAGTGTGGAATCAACATTGTACAAAATCTGTATTGGGCTCCCTCATGTTCTTGGTAAAAAGCAAATTATAATACAACTTTAGTGTGTGGCAATTTTGATTTGAACAAAGCCATCTCAAAATCACAGCACTGTAGCAACCGTTTTCCCTTCATGTCCTTGAGATACATTGTTTAAAATTTTTGCTTTTATCACAGGACATAAAACCCCTTAGAAACAGTTTGAAATTGAATACAGATCTCTGGCCCTGAGACTACAGATATTTTTCTCCCTTCCTTAGTTATCCAACTAGTTTAAGATCTTATTCTCTTTGATCATTGACAGGAGTGTTGGCTTGGCACAGTCATTTTAGCTCCAAACTTGTGATCATTATTATTTTATTTTTTTGCAGACTCCCAAGTATGAATTTCAGCAAGTTAACAAAGTTTGATTCTCCCCTTTAGCCCTAAATATCAGTTGATGCATTCAAGGTATGGTATGTCATCTCTTTTCCATCTTTTTACATCACACAGATTTTCAATTAGCTATTTTGGAGTCTAGCCACATTTGCTAGGAAATAACTGTTTAAATATGTCCTCTGCTAACATATTTCTGATGGGATTCCCCTGGCAAAGGTAGATGGGATTTTTAAAATTGGAAGCATACTAGAAACAGAATTGCTTTTGGTAATTGCTGATGAGTTTCCTGGCTAGCATACGTGGAGCTGAAGTGACAGTTCCATTGAACAGCATGAATGGCGAAAACGGTGAAAGACAGCACCTGCAAAACAGCTGTCTACTCCCAGCGAGGCTGAGTTCGGCCTTGGTTTCCTCTCCCCAGTGCTTTCTCCCTGCGTAAATGTTTGGTACCTTCTTACTTTCTGCCAAAAATACTAAGCCCAATTTGAAAGGAAAAGAAAAACTTAAAACTTGCCCAAATGGTGTTACAGAGAGGAATAAAATTTTCTTTCTTCCTTACAAATCTTCTTTACTATAACAAAGACTATCTTCAAACAAAAGCCACTGAATCCAATATCCACTCATCTTAAAATAATTAATAATACTATTGATAAGAACTAATATTTACTAGATTTGGACTATAAAGAAAGCTGAGTGCTGAAGAACTGATGTTTTTGAACTGTGGTGTTGAAGAAGACCCTTGGACTACAAGGAAATCCAACCAGTCCCTCCTTAAGGAAATCAGTCCTGAATATTCATTGGAAGGACTCATGCTCAAGCTGAAATTCAAATACTTTGGCCACCTGATGCGAAGAACTGACTTACTGGAAAAAACCCTGATGCTGGGAAAGATTGAAGGTGGGAGGAGAAGGGGATGACAGATGATGGGATGGTTGGACGGCGTCATCGACTCGATGGACATCAGTTTGAGTGAACTCCGGGAGTTGGTGATGGACAGGGAGGCCTGGTGTGCTGCAGTCCATTGGATCACAAAGAGTCAGACATGACTGAGTGACTGAACTGAACTGAATATTTACTGAGCTATTAGTAAGTGCCAGGCACAGTGGTAAATACTCTATATTTATTATTTCATTTAATGCTCCCAGAAACTCTAAGGAGATATTTTCATTGCCCTGTTTACAAAATGAGAAAACAGATATAATGGAACCTTGATCATGAGCATTTATCTGCCTCTACTAGTAATTTTAGACCTTTTGCTGGAAGGACTCTGAGAATCCAAGTGCACATGTGTTTTTTTTCACCCACTGAATATTAATACCTACAAGTATAATCAAAATGGAGGCGGGGGCTACAAGGTGAGTTACAGTACTTTCAAACCTTGAAAAGAGCATCTTCAGTAATTCTGCTTATACTTAATATACCCCAGAGAAACTCTTGCACACATGCAAAAAGAGATATGTATGAGAATGCTCACTTATATAGCAGTTAAAATGAATAAACCAGATTTTCATGTATTAACATGGATAGATCTTAAAAACAATGTTGTTTAGGAAAAAAAAGGCTGTAGAATGATATGAATTTACATACCATTTATGTTAAAAATCTGTTTAGTAAAACTTACATTTGGAAGAAAAAAACAAAATATGTTATTTGGAAGTAAGCATTTTTGTAGTAAAAGGATAAAAAATGTGAACCAGAAAAGTAGAGCTTTCAGGATAACAGTTACCTTGGGTGAGGGGTAGGTACAAAGTAGAGTTCAACTCTATAGTGTCTCATTCCTTTTGCTTTAGGAAATGATACAAATATGAGGAAATGGTAACATTTGTTCTATCAGGAGCTACATGAGTTTGTTACATTATTTTCTGAAAATTCTTTGTATTTTAAAAATAATTCCAGCAGATAGATAGGTAGCGTGATGCTGCTGTATGACACAGGGAGCTCAGCTCAGCGCTCTGTCATTACCTAGATGGGTAGATTAGGGGTGGGAGGAACACTCAAGAGGGAGGGGATATATGTATACATATAGCTGTTGTTGTACAGCAGAAACTAACACAACCCTGTAAAGCAAGTATACTCCAATTTTTAAAAATTCAAAGATTTCATCTTAAAAAACATAAATAGGTATATTCATGCTGGAAAAGGGTAGGGATCACCATATAGAACATTACCTCCATAACACATTTTTCGGAAGCAGATTTAACCAGATGCCCAGTTTATTCAAAAGTGGCTCAGTATACCATCCATAGAACAGCTAGCTTTGAGTTGTATCAATTCAGCGCAACGTCTAAACTAGTTATAAAACATATTCTTCAGTTATTTCATTAAGGTGAATTTCTTTATGTGGTTTATATTAGCTGCAAACCACAAAGAGCCAGCCCCAAAGGCCCCTGCAATATTATCAAGGCCAACAAAAAGAACAGTCATCTGGGGACTGTTATCAGCCACATGCTTCTGATCACAGACTCCTCCTTATGGTCGTCATTATTACCTGGACTGTACATCCCCAAATCTGATTTCCTGAGCTCCCCTCTTCCTCTCCCTTTCTTCATCTCTCAGAGCACAGGGTTTCACTGTGAAGGTAAACACTCCTGATTGCTGTCTAATTAGGCCACATGGTTTCCTCAGTGAGCGTTCTTCATTACACTATTTAGTATAAGGTTCTGGGTCATAGCTAAAAATATTTCAGCTTGAAAACTAATCTAGTCACTTGTTTGCTTTTGTTTGGAATCTTTTCACTTTCTAGATAATACTGTGGTTGAAAAATGCTATACTCAACATTACTTAAAGTGCCATTCATTTGTTAACATTATATTTTGTAAGTGAGAAAAACATTCTTTGTGTAGATTTGCAAATGATTCCTTCCAGTTATATAACTAGCATTCAGTACCAGTTTGCGGGCATATGTTCATACACATTTTTTCTTTTTATACCTGCCTTGTTTCAAAAAGGATAAAAGCTGGGTTACAGGTACACATAACACCTGAAAAATTAGATCCAAATTCAGTGAACAAGTGGAAACAGAGGATTTAAATCAGAAGTGAGTTAAGTATGTAAAGTGTATCCTGTTCAATCACAGACTGGAAGGATGCCACATACATAGCTCCAAGCTTCCTCACAGCCGAGCAAAATACTTTCAATCCCACAACTGGATATCCAGAAGACATAACAAATGGGTATAATAAACAAGGGAAACATGACTATACCAGGTGCTAAAACTAAAGAAAAACATTTTCCAGAGATTGTCAGTAAGTGTAAATACAGCAACAAATTTCATGGTGCTTTCTTATAAATCCCTTAATGTAGGCCCAAAGCATGATACCAAAGCAAGTTCATTAAGTAATTGGAGGGAAGAAAAGGAACTATGGCATGGGACTGGAGGATGGGAAGGTAGGAAGGTGGTAGTCTAGGCACAATTCAGGGGCTACAGCAATGCAACCGATGGTCTTGACATGAGGCTTATCACCAAGATGACCGTACAATTCATTGCCTAACCCAGAACCCTTCAAGAGTGAAAGGTGGTACTATTAATTAAGCTCACACACAGGTAGCAGGCCAGGAGTGTCCTGAGCCAACTGGGATATACAATTACACTAAGTCCTTGTCTATCATCCACTGACATCCTGCTCCCATTGCAGCCCACGACTATGGACCTAGCCAGCCAAACTAATTCTGTCCAACATGGAGTCTAACCAGCTCAAGTCATAGAGGACTCAGGGATTATGGTCCAGGTCAGCAGCACGCAGTCAGCTTGCTTAGGAGTCAGCCAAACGGGGAAAATAATCACGAAAGACTGAAGTAAGCAATGGATGATGGTGCCCTGAGAATCCAGTCTCCAACAAGTAACAGTTAAAGGAAATGGCACATTTGGATAATGGGTAGGAGGGAGAATGAATCAGGTTTCAGGTAACTGAATAGATACCACAAAGAGGAAAGAGATACAGTCCTTTCTGAAGGGCCCAACGAGAGATCTAATAGAAGAAAACTGCTTGAAGTTGGAATGTTGTCATAATGGCTGAAGCATGTAAGCTACAGTTCTCAAACATGTGATATGAATTATCTAGGGAGCTTGTTAAGAAGTAGATTCCAGGACCCCCCAGGAATCTAGCTTAGTAAGTATCCCAGGTGATTCTAGTAATGATGGTTCTGACCATCAGAGACTTTGAGAAATACCACCACAAAAACTGATTGAACAGTCCTTTGGGGAGTCTAGCCTTCCCACAAGGAAAGGTATCGGGTGGAATTTGGAGACGATACCGTGCCAGCTCCCCTGTGCAAGGTCAGGTGTAAGAGGCAGAGCAGTGGGACAGGTGGCTCACAACCACTCAGCCTTCAGCCACCCGAAGGACTTTTCCAGTGAGAGGCCTCGGTTCTCAACTTGGAAGAGAAAAGGCCCTCTCTTTCTGGATTCTCTATATGGTCCTAACAGTTAAGAGAACCACCCAAGCTGGGACACAGATGACCTCAGTTTTAAAATCCTAACAGGACTATCTCCCACTCTAGTGAGCTTCCCCTTACCTGGTAATAGTAGCTAACACTTACTGATGATTTACTGTGTGCCAAGCCCAAGTACTGTATCTGCATTTCCTCATTTAATCCTGAGAACAACACAGTGGGGTTCAGTTCAGTTCAGTCACTCAGCCGTGTCTGACTCTTTGTGATCCCATGGACTGTAGCTCGCCAGGCCTCCCTGTCCATCACCAACTCCTGGAGTTCACTCAAACTCATGTCCATTGAGTCGGTGATGACATCCAACCGTCTCATCCTCTGTCGTCCCCTCTCCTCCCGCCTTCAATCTTTCCCAGCATCAGGGTGTTTTCCAAGGAGTCAGTTCTTCGCATCAGGTAGCCAAAGTATTGGAGTTTCAGCTTGAGCATGAGTCCTTCCAATGAATATTCAGGACTGATTTCCTTTAGGATGGACTGGCTGGATCTCCTTGCAGTCCAAGTGACTCTTACAGAATAACATAGTGGGGTAGGTCCTGTTTTCACTGTTTGATGGTGGGGTGCGTTAGCAGGGCCGCTGGGAAGCACATCCTCAGGGCAGCGTGCACAGTGTGGTCTACGTTCCTGGCACTCTCTTCACAGCCTCACACACTGGGCCCCACATTGTGGGTCACAGACGTTCGGTAAGCAGCTAGAACCGAGGCTCTAAAGCCTCACTGATGAATAAAAGAAGGGAACTGTCTAAGGAGACATTTCTGTGACCCTGCCAGGAAGAAACTGAACCAATTTGGGAATCAATATATGTATTCACAAAAGGACAGGTGAGAGTGAGGAGGCAGGAAGTGGCACATTCCAGTGAATCAACTGTGTCAACTAAGAATCTCCAAGTCTTCCTGGCTGAGGTCCCAAGACTGCCTCCCCAAGCCATATTAAATGACGATGGAGAACAAAGCGCCCAGGATCCCCTTCCTGGTTGCATTTTTTCCCAATAAAACGATCCTAAAGCTGAGCTTCTTCCCTCCAAAGTCCTGTCCAGTGCTCCTACACGCTTTTATCACTCTTTGGGTCCTTGTATTACGAGTGATTTTCTATGTGTCTGTTTCCTTGCCAAATTTACAAGTTTCCTGAAAGCAGGGACAATGCTTTAACCGTGTTTGTATCTCCCACTGCCCAGGGAAGGCATGCCATGTGCACATGGCTAGGCATCATTGATTGCTTCCTTCCTCTCTTCCTTATGTGTCAGGAAATAAGCTACCTGACTTCAGAGTTTAGTGGAAAAGACCTACAAATAATAATGAGTGCTTTACACAGAAAGTTATAGATGTAAGGGTTGTTGTGGAGCCAGAGAAGATGTGCTTAGCTTAGCCTGTAAGGACCAGTGATGGTTGATATATTGAGGCAGATGGAGAGAAGGGAGGGGGTGTTCTAGGCAGAATAGATAGCAAATGCAGAGAAAAGTAGATGCTTAAGTGTCAGAGAGACAGAGAAGGAGCCGAGGGAGAAAGGAGAAAGGTTTTGTGCAAGCAGTTTTGTGTGGCTAAAGAAATTTTCACTTTGTGTCACCAATGGAGGGGGCTGGGGTAGAGGTGGGGGAAGGTTAGGAGCTCTGGAGCTGGACAGCCTGTATGGTCCAAAGTTCAGCTCTGCCATTTATCAGCTATGTAACTTTGCGCTAATGACTTAACCTCTTAAGCCTCAGATCCTCATTTGTTAATGGTATATTAATAGCACCTACCTTTTGGGACTCTTATAATTAACTGGCCTAATACTTATAAAGCACTTAAAATAGTGCCTGTCATGTAATATGTATTCAATATATAGGAGTTATTATTGTTACCTCCCTGCTCTCTCTCTCATTCCCTACTTTTACTCCATTCCAAGCAAGTCTTATCAATTCTTCCTCTAAAACAAATACCAAAACCATCCTTTTTTGTCTCCACCTTGGTCCAAAGGACTATGACTTCTTTCCTGAATTCTGGTAGTAGCTTCCTAAGAGCTCTGTTTCCATTCTAGTTCTGTTATAATCTGATCCACAAAAACAAGGACAGTGACCTTTTCCAAAGGTAAGTTGGGGGTCACTCCACTTAATCTATTGTTTTTCATCACACACTGCCCCAAATATTTAGAATTCTTATCATGATCTTAAAAGGTCTTAATAATCTGACTCCTTGCCTCTCTAAACCTACATCATATTCCCTCTCACTATACTTTAGCCTCTGTGTGTGGGTGTGTTAGTCTCTTGGTCGTGTCTGACTCTTTGCGACCCCATGGTCTACAGCCTGCCAGGCTCCTCTGCCCACGGGATTCTCCAGGCAAGAATACTGGAGTTGGTAGCCAGTCATTCCCTTCTGTAGGGGATCTTCCTGACCCAGGGATCAAACCCACATCTCCTGCATTGCAGGAGGATTCTATATTGTTTAGTTGCCTTGAACTTGGCAAGACTGTCTTGCTAGAAACTTTGCATCTGCTGTTCTCTCTGCCTTCCCCAGCCCTTAATTTGTTTCCCTCCTTATCTTGTAGAAACCAGCTCAAATGTCAGAGGAGTGGACTTTAGTTTGATACCCCAAACTGAAGTAACAAGCTCCCTGGTTTCTACATTACTCTGGTAAATTTATTTCCTTTTATGTCTTTTTTGTTATTTATTCTACCTTCCCCAAATCTGCCCCCAGAATATGTGTTCCATGAGAACAGATGCAAGACCTTTTTCATTGCTATAGTCCTACTTTCTATAATAGCAAAACCCTCTGCCTGATATACTAGGCACCTAAAAAGTATTTACTGAATTAGTACTGAATGAATTGGAAGAGAGTAGGTAAAGAAGGGAGAATGCCAAAAATTAATTATTACACTTCTTCAGTAATCCATTGAGAAATTATGAAGCCCCAGCACATGGGGTTGCAAAGAGTTGGACACGACTGAGCGACCGAACTGAACTGAACTGAACTGAGCACTGGATTTCAATCTTGGTTCTGCATTGGAATCACCTGGAGAGTTTTAAAACTTTTGAGTGCCATCCTCAGTACTCCTGATTTAATTGGTAGATGCATCCTGGACATTAGGATTTTTAAAAACTCTGCAGGAGATTCTAACATGCAGCCAAAGTTGAAACCACTGCTCCAAATGAAGAAAGGGGATATAGAAGAGAGGGTGAGTGCAGGGCTGTTTAGAACACACAATAAGCAGGACTTGATGGTTAATTATGAGTTGCAACTGATCAAAAAGAGGGTGCCTAGGAAGAATCCTAGATTTCTGGCATGGTCCTGCGTAAAAGATAGAGGCAAGAAAAAGATAGCAAATTATGTCTTGGACAGGCTAAATTTGAACTGCTTTGGGGGATTTGAGTGGAGCTTTTCAATAGATTGTTTAATAGATTTACACTTTCCTAGTGAAGAACAGGGCTTCCCTGGTGCTCAGCAATAAAGAATCCACCTGCAGTGCAGAAGATGCAGGAGACATGGGTTTGCTCCCGGGGTTGGGAAGATCCCCTAGAGGAGGAAATGGCAACCCGCTCTAATAATTCTACCCAGCAAATCCCATGGACAGAGGAGCCTGGCAGACTACAGTCCATGAGATCGTAAAAGTCAGAGACTGAGCAACTAAACAACAAGAAATGCAGGAAAAGGCATCTCCGGAAGCTGTGACAATTAGAACACAAGACCATTCCCATTCTGCAGAGCCTCTCTACTCAAAACTCCCTTCCAAGCCAATGCCCCATCTATTCTGCAATGTTGCTCAACATGTTGACATAATTACAAGAAGAATTATATAATGTGTGGGTACCATTCTGGCAGGGACAGAGTAAAAGGACAAAGTAGGTGATTAAATGGTTAATCCCACTTAGGGGACTATAAGTAGAAAAAATATGGGAAACCCTTGTAAGTTAATGATTACTCAAGAAAGCAGGTTTGCTGAACCACAAAACCAAGCAGGCTTGCCTAGCAACAAAACCATGCAGCAGAAACACTAGACAGACATCCAAAAAACAAAACAATGGTGGCATGAGAGCCACATACTGCCTAGTGAGCACAGTAAGTTAATGATCCCCAGGTCATGTTCTCTATACACATAAAAACAGCAATTTGTGCACCTAGCTTGACCATGCAGGGATAAGAAAACTCTCCTGAATAACGAGGAGGAGTTGATGATGACGGAAGCACAGCATCCACTCAGGAAAGACAAAGAAGCTCTTCTTCTCCTCCCCAGTTTTTCTTTGATTATGAAAAGTAGCCCAGTAAGTTCTCAGGGCACAGCATTTCTCATCTGCCACTTCTAAACCTCATTGGTTTTCTACACTAATAAATCACTTGTCTATCACTTTGCCTCTCAATTCTTTTCTGCGCTGAGACATAAGAACTATATAGCACCAGAGCTCTTCCGAGCCCCTGAAAGACACCGCGGTTTCAATTCTATCAATCCATTTAACTTACTATTCTTGTGCTACCTATAGGCTTAAACTATTCCACTTAATAAATTGCTGGCAGCCTTCAAATAGCACTGAAAGGAATATATAACAGCTTTAAAACATTGGATAAATGAAAACGAACATATCCATGATTACTTCAAGATTTGTGGTCAAAGATACTTAGACCTACACTGCCTAGATTGCTTAGTTTTGTAATTGGTAAACATTTACTGGGTTACCAAAGATACCAAGTACGCTCTGAAAGACGACTGCTCCTTTGTGTCTAATCGGGCACACTAAAACAAAGATTGATAGGGTGATATATTTAGTTAAGTAACAGATGGCAAAAAGACACACTGTCCAGCATGTATCACATCCCTGTTTCTCAGTATTCCAAAGAGTGACTGAATCTTGAAATCAGCTAGGAAGGAAAGGCCTGAATGTTTATTCAACTAAGAACTGATAACCAGTCATGTGGAGGTTAAAAAATTCAAAGAGGGTATGACTAGCTTTTAGGACGGGATGGACAGAAAAAGTGGATTAAAGTCATTTAGAAGGTATCAAATAGGACTGAAATGTGAATTCTGAATACTTAAGCGACTTCGTGATTACAAAGAGGTGGAAAAAAAAAAAGAGGCAAGTGGTATGTATATATTCTCCGAACTCTCACACAGGGTGTTAAATTGTGGCTAAAAAGCGCTGCTTTTAGCAGTGCCCGCGCTCTATTAAAAGAAGGTGAGAGGGGGAACTCTGAGAGGACGTTTCCTCCAGCAGAGCGAAGCAGCTCGCTGCAGCACCCCCTCCCTGCTCTCCCTGGGATTTGCCACTCTAGCAGGTGAACCGCGAGAAAACAAAAGGACTGAATAACGGCGTGCGGAACGCCGAAAGCCGGGAGGTCCCCAAGTCCATCACCTCCCTACACCTCGAGAGCGGCTTTTACGCAACCCCCCAACCCACCCCCCGACACCGGTCCTGAGACACCTGCCCCACAGCCCGGGAGAAGTCCTACGGGCTGAGGGGCAGGAAGGGCCGCTGACGGCCTCGGGCGGAGGTCAGCCAGGAGGTGGCGGGAGCGCCACACTCCCGACCACCCGAGCCGCAGGCGGGACGCTCCCGTGAGGGTAACCGGGCGAACGTGCGAGAGCGAACGCCCGCGTCCCCGCGCGTCCAGCGACGGGCCGGGGTGGGCGTGACGCCATGACGCAAGGCACGCGGGCGGCGCTCCGGGGCGGGGCGAGGCGCGGCTGGGCGGGGAGGGGGCGGGAGGAAGCAGTGGGAGGAGGGGGCGGAGACAGCGGGGGCTGAGGGAAGCGGGGCCGGGGGGAGAGAATGGCAGTTGCGGCGCTGATTCCCGGGAACCGCCGTCAAGACAGAACTGCGGAGGAGGAGTTCGGGAAAGCGGCCGTCGGGACCCCTCCTCTGCGTTCCTCCCGCCCCAGCTGAGAGGCGCCTGGGCGGCTCTGAGGAACCCTCCTCCGTGCTTCCTCTGGCCGCCGCCGCCGCCGCCGGGAGATGGGCCTGCTCGCCCGCAGCCCTGCGCCCTGCCGAGGAGTTGAAGGTACGGGCGGGTCCGGGGTGGGGTGAGGAGGGGAAGGCTGCACCCGGGAGCCGGAGGGCAGGGGCGCGGCTCCCGTTTCCGACGCGGGACTCTGCGGCCGCTCCCTGGGACGGAAATGGACTCGGAAATCCCACGGGAGAGGCGCCCCTTCTCGCGCTTCGCGCGGCAGGGCCCGGGCGGCGCCGCGGAGGGGGGTTGTTGACGGGCTGGTTGGGGGTCAGGCCTCACGCTGGATCCGCGCGTCCCCCCGGCTCGGCCCCGGCGCTGGCGGCCGCGCGGGCGGGAGGCGAGGCTTGGGATCCGCCCCGCAAGCCCTGTCCTCTTGGCCCTGGCAGTCTGGGGCGACGGCGGCCGACCCGGCGGTGTTGTGACTGGGGTGGAGGCGGCGCTCCCCTCCAGCACTTCCCCGGCCCCCCGGAGCAGGCGACGCGGAGGGCAGCAGCGGCGGGGAGGCGGGGGCGGGGGCGGAGCGCATTCCTGATGGGTGAAATCGGCTTTAACGGGACCGATTTCCGGGCCTCACTGCAAAATTCGGAGCCGGGGCCAACGCCCCCCACCCCACCCCCACCCCCCACACCCGGTGCAGCCGGGGGCCCCCCGAGGAAAAGAGAGAGGCATGCCCCGGGGAACGTTCATCCGGGGGACGGCCACCCCCTGCAAAAGCAGAAATTAAACCGACGAAAACTGGTGTGGCCTTGGGATAAAGTATGTCTTACGAGGGTTGTCTTCCAGGATTGTCTTCTTCATGCTAAACCTTGAGAGACTTCTCTGTCTTCATCCAGCAAGTAATGCCACTGTTTTTAATTTCCAGTTTTTCCTATCATTTTTATTCCCCTCTGTCGTTCACCACCCCCTTTCATTAATAGGAAGGAAAGTAAGTTTAGGGTTCATTAACCTCGCGACAAGGGCAGTAAATAAAAGAGGGAAAAGAATGGCTATATATGGGAGGAAAAAAAGATCTTATTTTTTTTTCCCCATTAGCTCTTGAAGATAGAAATATACGAACGATGCTTTATTCTGGTTAATATTTAGTATTCAAAATGTTGCTGAAAGTCCTGTTGGGTGGACGTTAGAAAGGACAGCGTTTAAATGCTGCTGCAATTTTCAAACCCAGGTGTTGGCTGCAAATGCTTGTGTTAAATGTTAGTAAACAGTGGAGGAATAAAGCAATTCTTTCCTCTGATCGGTTGCTTTAAAATGTTCCTGATTTTTCCTTTCCATTCCTTTTTTTGGGGGTTGGGGGTGGGGTAAGAACATGACTGTGTTTTTATTTATACATATGTATTTTTTATTTTAACTGAATTCCTTGACCCATTTTGTTATGTGAAGTCTGATGGTATGCCCAAGTTTCATTTTCAGTTTTGCATTAACCATCTTAATAAGCATCTTTCCACTTCGGTTTATAAGTCAAGCCATTTTTACCGTATTTGCCAGTTTATGCTTCCTTAACACCCAGCTGTCAGAACTGAATCAAAATGTAAATATTTCTATTTAGAAAATGGCGATGATCTATTGTTAACACTTCTTTTCAGATGTTCGTTGCCTGCTACTTACAATTCCATAGTAAAGATTTTTAGAGTCTTGGGACTTAATAAATGAACCAAATTATGCAACAGCAATAACAACAACAACAAAACCCCTATTTGTTAGCTTTATTCCTCTTTTTATTATTGTATACAGTGTAACTGAAATTTAAATTTCATATATCCTCAGGAACTGTTTTAATATCTTAACAAAGGGTCTTTCTGAGGAAAAATTACATTTGGCCAACTATTGTTAGTGTGTGTGCTTAGTAGCTCAGTCCTGTCGGACTGTTTGTGAGTGACCCCATGGACTGTAGCCCACCAGGCACCTCTGTCCATGGGGATTCTCCAGGCAAGAATATGGGAGTGGGTTGGTAGTTTTTCAGTATCTGTGACTTCCAGGAGGATTCCAGTAAAGTTATATTTTAAAACCGTAAGATTATCTTAGGAGTTGAAACACAACTCAATTTTTAGTCTTCAGATAGTAGCTATTTGAAATATTGGTGTTTCCTTTGGATGGTGCTTCACCTGATCATTAGAGTTTATATAAAGAACAGCCCAATTTTACTGTCTTTAGACCAGTATTGGAATTTTTAAAATTTTGGTGGTATTTATAGAATTTTTGGTGCCTTTTTACTAGATTAAATGAAACAATGTTTTTTTCCTACTTAATATGTGAAAGATGCTAAGTGTTTATTTATAAAGCTACTTCAGCATTTTAGTGGAAAATAAATAAATGCACATCACAAATTTGAAATAGAGGAAGTTGTAATATTTTTGTAGTTGTTGATTAAGACACGTGGGGTCGCCTCTCTTTAATGGGATCAGATTGAAAGATATTATTTGCATGGGGTTGTTAGATGGAATTAAATATAGGTAATTTGAATCAAACTTAACATTTGAAAGAATGTCTTGTATATTATGGCAGGTTCTGATTTTAAAGCACTTACACTTATCGCAGAAATTCTTTGGTTTCTCATCATCCCTGCCCACCCTTCCCCTACCCCTCCCCAGTTTGGAGGGCACTGAGGATTGAAATGTAGTTTCCTTAATTTTCCAAAGAGGAGAAGGAACAAATATTTGTGATAACATGTAAAAATCCTTAGTCAGGTGCTAGGCAGAAAGTAAGCTGGGGATAAATTTTGTCGCATTTATATCTGAATTGCCTTCTTCCATTTCTTCTCTACCCAGGTTATAAAGGAAATCTTAGAGAATTCTTATTTGTTTTTCTGATGTTTCTGACAAGTGACAATTGATTGTCAAACTCAGGTTGTTTTCCTGCTTACCTAGCTTTATGATCTTGTATTATTTAAGGCCCATATAAAAATTAGGCCATTTTGGACTGAAGCCCCCCCCCGCAAAAAGTTGCATTTCCAACTTTATATTTGATTGTATTTGCATTGTGTATGGCAGACTAGCACTAGTAATTTAATGATGGTCTGAAAGGACTCATGATCATATGTGAAGTACTTTAACTTAAAGGTTTGGGTTTGATCTTTTTTAAAAGCAAAATGTTATTTTACTTATGGAGATCAGCTAAATTTTCCTAGGTAATTTTTTTTTCTCCAGTCCAGAGTAATTATTATTTTTCTTTGGCCTTTTAGTTTTTAAGTTATGAGGTATCAGTTTGTATATGTAGCGTTGTATCACCTTGAAGCAGCTATATATAACCACACCTGCACAGCTAAAACCAAGGGATAGTATTCCTTTTCTAAACACATCTGTATTTCAAGTGATGGTAGATTTCAACCAAAAACATCAGTGAAATCATTTTGGGTGTTTCAAACTTGGAAACTTTGTTTCTCAATAGCTATGGTATGTTGGTAATACTTTCAGTATTAAGAAAAATTAACACTTTTTGATAAAGTAGTTTCTGCTTTCTCTTTGTAGCTGTCAATAAAACCTGAACAATTATTGTTTATTAGTAACATTTTCTTGAAAGTTATTAGCCTAGAAAACATTATACATTTTTGTCCTGTTGATGGTACCTAATATTTTGTTTTAAAAGTCATGTACTCAAGAAATGGTACTTGTTAATTTTTTTTAAATTTCTATACGATAGTTTTTTATGTGAAAGTCTTAGTAGGACAAAACCAAGAGTTGTTTAAGTCCTCAAATAAATTTGTGCGTTGAATTTTGACGCAAAATCCTCAGAAATCAGCCTGATTTGTTGAAGCTGAAAGAAAACTTTAAAACTTGGTCTTCTGTCCAAAAATCTGAACTCAGCCTCTTAAAATTATGTACACTTAACATTTTCAGCCTCTGTCCTCTCTGGAGACCCGTGAATACTTACATAATAATGTAAGTAATATATCTCAAAAATAGATGACCAATACTATAAATGTACTGATGATTCATATTTTGTGATTTTTAAGTCAGGTATTGGCATTTGCTCCCCAAATGGTGTTCTGTTATTCTTATGCATTACCATAAGTGAGATAATACATACGACATGTGTAGTGAAAGGTAAGAGATAATGTAAACTCTGTCATGGCAGGGACCATTATCTTTGTTTATTCTTTAAGTCTCAGCACTTAGCATAAGGCCTGACAGTGATAGATGTTGGGTTAAATATTTGCTAACTGGATAAAGTATGTATAATATAATTATATCATACCTATAGTAGGGATATCTAATGAAAATATAATGTAAGTCATAAAGATTTTCTTTTAGTCACATTAAAAAAGTAAAAAGAAACAGGTGAAATTAATTTTCGTAATATGTATTATTTCAAACAACATATACAAAATACCATCTCAGCATGTATTAATGAATGACTTTACATTGTTTTATTCATACTAAGTCTTTGCTCCACTATGTGGTTACACTAGACAGCATAGCTCTAGGAATATTTTGTTTGAAATGTTTGTTCCTTTGCACAGAAATCCCTTGGTCTTTTTGATACTCTTTTTCTAACATGTCTTTTGAATCCAAATACAGAACCACACGTATCATTGAATTGAAATTACTGAGTTGAACTGAAAGTCAAAATACCTGACTTCTTATGTTCATACAACTTTCTCAAAGTGACTCTGCCTCACTTTCCCTGTTTATAAAATGAGGGAGAATATGCTATCATCTATTTCATTTTATTAGTATAAATTATGTCTTTGAAGGTTCCCTGGTAGCTAATTAGTAAAGAATCCTCCTGCCAATGAAAGAGATGTGAGTTCAATCCCTGGGTTGGGAAGATTCCCTGGAGAAGGTAATGGCTACCCACTCCAAAATCCAATGGACAGAGGAGCCTGGCGGGCTACAGGCCATGGGGTTGCAAAGAGCCTGACATGACTGAGCAGCTGAGCATGTGTGTGCATGCACACACACATACACCATGTCTTTGAAACATTTAACTTCTCAGACAAGATTGTTAAAAAAGAGATTTTTTCATTGCTAGTAACTTGTCATAGCAGATCTCAGTGTAAAAACAGAAGGAAGAAGTACCCATGAGGCTACTGTATGTGGAGGTCCTGGTGACTCCCACACTGGAGTAAGTTACAGTGGATAAATCAATACAAAATGCTCGTATATTGAGTCAAGAGAGGTGACTAGGTCTACTCCAGAACAAAATATTGAACCTCTTATCTATTTAAATATTGCCTGAGCTAGTTTATCCTTCAGTTTTTTTTTATATGAATAACCAACACTTCTTATATAGGCATCCTTAAAATCATGAAATAAAGTCCTTTGGAAGTAGATGGTGGGAACTGATTACGTGCATATAAATGGGGAAGATAACTCTGTCATCACAGGATATGTACAGTATAGCACAATGACTCATTCTTTTATCTAAACTAGCGGTTGCAGTGGTTACCTGGTAAGCAATTATGCATAGCCAAATATAGCTAAGTCGAATACATAGCCAAACCGAATAGATAATCTCCTGATAGCCATATGCTTTCATTAAAAATAACGATTTATTAAAATTATAGATGAACACCCCTTAACTTTTTGCATAAACATAACACACTTTTCTGATAATTTCTGGAATCCTGCAGTAGATTGTGTGGTAGCCCTCAAAAAGGTATGTTCACATACTAACCTCTCAAACCCATGAATGACACCTTATTTGAAAAAAGACTCTTTGCAGATGTAATTAAGGATCTTGAGATGAGGAGATCATCCCAAGCTATCCAAGGGGTCCAAAATTCAATGACAAATTGCCCTTAGAAGGGAAAAGCAGAGAGAAATTACAGACAGACAAAAGAGAGGGCGATAAACAGAAGAGATGGAGATAGTTTGACCGTGGTGAGAGAAATTGGAGTGATATGGCCCCAAGCCAAGGGATGCTTGTGATCACCAGAGGCTGTAAGAGGTGAAGAACAAATTCTCTTGTGCCACCCCAAAAGGGATTATAACCCTGCTGGATTTGAGGCTTTTAGCCTCCAGATCTGTGAGAACATAAATTTCTGTTGTCTTATGTCACCCGCTCTGTGGTAATTTGTCACAGGAAACTAATATACGGTCAAAAATAAAAAGATCTGTGCTTATCTTTATTTTGTATCATTTATTGTGACTATCAGAGATTAGACAGCCCTTCCTTTGGAGTGCTAATCCATTCTTAGAAATATCAGAGGAAGTGTTTTAATACCGTCAAGTCTGAACAGGCCTAATAAATAGTTTATATTCCGTAACATACATTGTTATTGTCTCTCATGTCATTCTTCACTCCTCCTGCCAATTTGCCCCTGTTTGCTTGCTCTTGACTTTTTAAGATACAGTCTTTTATACTTAGGGGAAGGATGAAAATATAATACTGATGGGATAGACCAACAGGTTTTGTCTTACGAAGGTGTGATTCCTTCTGCCTTCCCTGTCTTCTTTACTGGATCCTCCTGTAAACCGTGTAGCTTAAGGATGGAGTGCCACAGGGCTCAGTACTTACCCTTCTTTATTTACTCCTTTGGCGAGTTCATCACTACTTGTGATTTTACACACCATCCAGGTAACAACTTTTCTCAAAATTTTATCTCTAGGCCAAACTTTTCCCTGAATTCTGTGGTTGTCATTTGGGTATTTGGATGTACATTCTCCCCTAAGATTTAAAGGGAACCCCTGCTCTTAGCTTCTCCATAAAAGTTATTCTTTTCACAGCCTCTCCATTGCAGTGGACAGCAGTTTCAGCCTTCTGGTTAATCAGGTCAGAATCCACTTGGAATCCATGTCAGTTCTGTCAGTTCTACTTTCAAGATGTCCTTTTGCCCATCATCATCTCTCTCCTAGGGTACTGCAGCCGCCTTTAAACTGTCCTCCATGTTACTATCTTTAACTCTTCTTGTTCTGTTCTTCTGCTTTATTGACGATGCCAAAGCCTTTGACTGTGTGAATCACAATAAACTGTGGAAAATTCTGAAAGAGAAATACCAGAATACCTGACCTGCCTCTTGAGAAACCTGTATGCAGGTCAGGAAGCAACAGTTAGAACTGGACATGGAACAACAGACTGGTTCCAAATAGGAAAAGGCGTACGTCAAGGCTGTATATTGTCACCCTGCTTATTTAACTTATATGCAGAGTACATCATGAGAAATTCTGGGCAAAGGAAGCACAAGCTGGATAGCAATAACCTCAGATATGCAGATGACACCGCCCTTATGGCAGAAAGTGAAGAAAACTAAAGAGCCTCTTGATGAAAGTGAAAGAGGAGCGTGAAAAAGCTGGCTTAAAGCTCAACATTCAGAAAACTAAAATCATGGCATCCAGTCCCATCACTTCATGGCAAATAGATGGGGAAACAGTGGAAACAGTGACAGACTTTATTTTTCTGGGCTCCAAAATCACTGCAGAAGGTGACTGCAGCCATGAAATTAAAAGACGCTTCCTCCTTGGAAGAGAAGTTATTACCAACCTAGTTCAGTTCAGTCGCTCAGTCATGTCTGACTCTTTGCGACCCCATGAATCGCAGCACGCCAGGCCTCCATGTCCATCACCATCTCCTAGAGTTCACCCAGACTCATGTGCATCGAGTCAGTGATGCCATCCAGCCATCTCATCCTCTGTTGTCCCCTTCTCCTCCTGCCCCCAATCCCTCCCAGCATCAGGGTCTTTTCCAATGAGTCAACTCTTCGCACGAGGTGGCCAAAGTATTGGCGTTTCAGCCTCAGCATCAGTCTATGGGTCACAGAACACCCAGAACTGGTCTCCTTTAGGACGGACTGGTTGGATCTCCTTGCAGACCAACCTAGATAGCATATTAAAAAGCAGAGACATTACTTTGCCAACAAAGGTCCATCTAGTCAAGGCTATGGTTTTTCCAGTAGTCATATATGGATGTGAGAGTTGGACTATAAAGAAAGCTGAGGGCCAAAGAATTGATGCTTTTGAACTGTAGTGTTGGAGAAGACTCTTGAAAGTCCCTGGGACTGCAAGGAGATCCAACCAGTGTATCCTAAAGGAAATCAGTCCTGAATGTTCATTGGGAGCACTGATGTTGAAGCTGAAACTCCAATACTTTGGCCATCTGATGCGAAGAGCTGACTCATTTGAAAAGACCCCGATGGCTGGGAAAGATTGAAGGCATGCGGAGAAGGGGACGACAGGGGATGAGATGGTTGGATGGCATCACCAACTCGATGCACATGTGTTTGAGTAAACCCAGGGAGTTGGTGATGGACAGGGAGGCCTGGCATGCTGCAGTCCATGGGGTCGCAAAGAGTCAGACATGACTGAGGGACTGAACTGAACTGAATTCTACTCTTAACACTAGAATTATCCTTTTAAATGACTAATATCCAGATTCTAAACTATCTTGTTTAGAAGCCCCTTAAGCCTGCTAAGTTTTCCCATCTCGCTTAGAAATAAAAGTCAGTTCTTAAAGTGGTCTGTGAAGCCCTACACAAGCTGAGCTGTCTCATATATTCCTTTCTCATTTCCCTTAGACCTCATTCTGTCCTCTGGGCTATTCCTTGAACAAATCAGGCACATTCAACCTTAAAGTCTTTGCAGTGGCTGTTGCCCTTCCCTTGGATGCTCTTCCTAGATTTCCTCATGGCTGCTGCTGCTGTTAAGTCACTTCAGTTGTGCCCGACTCTGTGCGACCCATGGACTGCATGCAGCCCACCAGGCTCCCCGGTCCTTGGGATTCTCCAGGCAAGAACGATGGAGTGGGTTGCCATTGCCTTCTCCAATGCATGAAAGTGAAAAGTGAAAGTGAAGTCGCCCAGTCGAGTCTGACTTTTTGAGACCCATGGACTGCATGCAGCGCACCAGGTTCCTCCACCCTGGGATTTTCCGGCAAGGGTACTGGAGTGGGTGCCATGGCCTTCTCTGTCCTCATGGCTAACTCCCCTCAAGTCTTTGTTTAAGTGTCATCTTCTCAGTTAGTTCTCATCACCCTTAAAAAAATTGTCGTGGGGCACTTCCCAGGTGGTCCAGTGGTTAAGAATCTTCCTGCCAGTGCAGGGGACGCAGGTTTGACCTCTGCTCCAGGAAGATCCTGCGTGCCTCAGGGCAACCTGTGTGCCACAGCTCCTGAGCCCACGCCTCACAACTAGAGAAGCTCCTGCAATGAGAAGCCTGTGCACTGCAGTTAGAGAGTAGCTCCTGCTTATTGCAACTAGAGAAAGCCCAAATGCAGCAATGGGATTTCAGCACAGCCAGAAGTAAACAGTCTTTAAAAATTGTGATCTGCACCACTCTTACATACTCTCTCGATTACCTTGACTCTGCTTAATTTTTCCCCCACATTTTCTAGCAAAGAATGACAGTAAAATATTTAGGTGACATGTTTAGAAACTGTTAACTTCTATATAAAAGTATGAAATAATTTTTAGTAGTTTATCTATAATTGCTGATCTAGGATGATTTGTGGACATGAGATGGGAGTTGGGCCTCAAAGAGTAGTAGGAGTTTAAATAAGCAGAGCAGTGCGGCATGGGTGTGTGTGCTCAGTTGTGCCTAATTCTTTGCTGACCCCATGGACTGTAGCCCACCAAGCTCCTTTGCCCATGGAATTTTCCGGGCAAGAAAATCCCTTGGGTTGCCATTTCCTACGCCAGGAGATCTTCCCAACCCAGGAATTGAACCTGCATCTCTTGCATCAGCAGGAGGCAGGGGGCTTCTTTACCACTGTGGCGCCTAAGAAGCAGAGCAAAGAGGGCAGAAGAGCGTATTCAGGCAGAGACAAAAGACATAGGAAGTGTCAATGGAGGTGAAACTGTGTTTTATTAATATATTTAACAAGTAGACCAGTTAGCTGGAGTGTGTTTTTATGTCAGAGAATGGTAAGAGACTGAGGTAAGATTGTGGAAGACTTTGAATTCCATGCAAAGTTTAAAATTCATTTATCTGTGGGAAGCAAATGGATGTTTGTAAGCAGAACTTAACAAAAAGCCAACGTGATCAGTCAGAAACGAGGTGATTAATGAAGGTCTTGTTCAAGGAAGTAAAATAGTAGAAAGAGGACTAAGAGTTTGTTCTGGCACATTAGCTGTATGGATAAATCAAGTAATCGCTAGACCAGCACTGTATAATAGATCTTTCTGCAATGATAGAAATATTCTAGACCTGCACTGTCCAGTATGGTAGTCAGTGGCCATATATAGCTATGCGTTCATGCTAAGTCGCTTCAGTCATGTCCAACTCTCTCTAACCCTGTGGACGGCAGCTGGCCAGGCTCCTCTGTCTGTGGGATTCTCCAGGAAGGAATACAGGAGTGGGTTGCCGTACCCTCTTTCTGGGGATCTTTCCAACCCAGGGACTGAACCCGCATCTCTCATGTCTCTGGTAGGCAAGTTCTTTACCACTAGCACAACCTTGGAAGGGCATGTATGGCTATAGAGCATTTGAAATATGACTAGTTTCACTGAGGAACTGGAGTTTAGTATTTTTTTTTAATTAATTTAAACTTAAATAGCCTCATATGGCTAGTGATGATGTGTTCAACTGAGTAACTCTAGACTACAGTTTTCTCTTATAAAGTTTAACATTAGATTGGAACATTAGTGTCACTAGAAGTACAGGTTCCACAATCAAATGATGTTGTTCTGAGGAACTCACGTGCGTATCTAGCAGCTTCACCTGTGTATGACTAGTATTTGTGGAACAGTTCCAGTTTGTAGCCTTTTCATTTTTTGAATCTCCATGACTTATTTGAGATTCCCTCTGTCTCTTGATTGCTGATTTTTAAATTGGGGTTTGTTTATGTTTCCTATAGCAAGATATTTATAGTAAAAATATCTAATATGTCTAATTAAATACTGTGTTGTATAATTATAGTTAAACCCATTTTGTTTCTTTTGAATTCTTAATGAGAAAGCCATAACAATGATAAACCTTTGTGATTGTTTACCTGTTGTGTAATTCTTACCTAGATTCTCCTGCTTTCTTTGAAAATACTCCCTTAGTTGTTATTCTTCTCCTATAAAATTAATAAATATTTCATTTGTATCTCAGTTCTGACTTTATTTTTGGGGGGGAAGCTCTATAAATGCAGTGTATCTGGAGCAAAATAGACACGTTTTGCTTATCGTGCCTCTTGTTTCCCAGGAGATGCTATTGCTTCTGAGAATTACTTAATAATTGGAAGAAAGTTTTAAGGATAGTTTTTAGGACTTCTACCACATAGCTCATCCAGTCTGTGCTCTACCTCATCATGTACACATGCTGTAAAATTACATATACACACAAACACACACAGAATGATTTACCCTAACCAGAGGTCTCTGCCTTCCCCACTCCTCACGTTCTTTAGGAGAAAGAGACAAATGAATTTCCAAAATTGGAGAGGCAGGATACTGCTCTTATCAATACTTTTTTAAGTAACTTACAGAAAAATTGGTTAGGACAAAATTAGCCCAAATACTTAATATTTGTAATTGTCCAAATATTAGTAGTATTTAGATTAATGATGAAACTGGTAAAATTAAGTTTGCAGTTTATTCCACTGGATTTACTAAGACCAAAGAGTATACCAACACTTTAGAGAATTTGGAGATATTTTTAAAAGAACAGAAACAAAAATTATCTCAGAAACTATTAATTGTCCACTTTTAACCCTAGAGTATGTATGTATTGGGCGTCCCAGGTGGCTCAGTGGTAAACAATTCACCTGCCAGTGCAGGAGATGCAGAGATGTGGGTTCAGTCCCTGGGTTGGGAAGATTCCCTGGAGAAGGAAATGACAACCCACTCCAGTATTCTTGCCTGGGAAATCGCGTGGCTCAGCGGGCTACAGTCCCTAGGGTTGCGAAGAGTTGGGGACGACTAGGCACACATGATGTGTGTTACAGCTGTATATGTGTTTGTCTATTAGAATCAGTCTTTTAGAACTAAGACACCTTAGACATTACCTCATCCAATCACTTTAGCTTTCAAATAAGGAAGTTGAAATTCAAAAGTATACAAACTTGACTAATATCTCAAACTAGGTTAATATCTCCCTTCTGTTGATGTATAGCAGTGAGTATTTTAACCAGTCAAAAAGACTTTTTTTTGTTTGTTTTTTTTTTTTTTGACAGCTCGGTCTTTTTTTAACCTGTTTAAAAACTTTTTTTCATGTGTCTGGGCACTCCATCACACACATCATTTTGCACTATGCTTTTCCATCCTTTTCCTTATTGCTGTGTTGTTTGCCCTTCTAAATAGTTCCTGGAAGGAGCTAGTCAAAATGTTTTATGTATTTTTTTGTTGGAAAATGGAATGAATAATGCCTTTTCTTTCTGCAGTAGTTTAAACTGTCTTTTGGGGGAGGTTTTGTGGCATATGGGAATAGTTTATTCTGAACTTTCACTTTATGTTTGTAGGAGATCATAGACATTATCTAGAGGCAGAACTCAAGGTAGTATATTTGAGTCTTGATAAGCATTCACTTTCCAGAAAACTTGCTGGAAACAATGTGCCTATGTTAATCATTTGTTGAGCTTCCTCCACCTCCCCTGTGTATAAAAGTAGTTAATTTGAATTTACTTATTCCATTTTTAATGTTAGACCACTTATTGTAGGTTTACAACTATATAAACATAAGGGTAAAAACTATATTCATCTTGGAGAAATTTATGTTCTATAATGATGTATTCCAAACTTGCAAGTGGCTAAGTATTCTGATTACATTAGACAAGCTGCTTCAGAGCCAACAGTTTGTTTCATTTTATTTCTAACCTTAAGCATGATAATCTTATTTTAAATAGCTTTATCCAATAAGTGGCTTAGTTACATTTGTATCATCTTCTCAAATATTTATAATGGCTAATATTTGTCAGGTGATTAATATGTCATACTAAGGACTTCCCTGGTGGCGCAGACAGTAAAGCGTCTGTCTACAATGCAGGAGACCCGGGTTCGATCCCTGGGTCAGGAAGATCCACTGGAGAAGGAAATGGCAATCCACTCCAGTACTATTGCCTGGAAAATCCCATGGACAGAGGAGCCTGGTAGGCTACAGTCCATGGGATCACAGGGAGTCAGACACTACTGAGCGACTTCACTTTCACTTTCACTAATATGTCATACTAGTGCTAGATTCTTTACATATTTTATTTACTCCTAGTATAATTCTGTGGACTGTAGGTTATTTGTTATTCCTACTTTACAGTGTAGTAAACTGTCTTAGTAATTTAACGCAGTGTCACACAGCTAGTGTCAGAATCTGAACTTGAACCCAAACTTTGTGACTCTGAAGTCCCATGCTTTACTCTCTGAATAAAAATAAGCTATTATTACCTTATATTTGTTTTCAGAATTTTCCTTCCAAGCTACTCTTAAGTTATTCCCTTATTTTATCTTATCTTGGGTAAGGTAGTCGTATCTGAAACAAAAAAATCCCAAGTCTTATGGCGGAATTCTATAAAAGTTAATTTTTAACTCACACAAAGAACCATGTGGGTGACTCAGGTATCCCAGTTCCTTCCATCTTGTGACTCAGCTGTCCCCAAAGACCTGCCTGGAGTCAACCACTGGAATTACTACATTCAGCCAGCTTGCGAGGAAAGGGAGAGAGCTCAAAGGATGATTGAAAGGATGATTTAGGGACTAGTTCTGGATGTGGCATGCATCATCATCCTCACATTGCATTGGCCAGAACTGGACACATGGCTGCATCTAGCTGCAAACGGAAGGAAAATGAAACAGGCTGACACTATCTCTACTTAAACACTATCTCTATTTAAAATGGAACAGCACAAAAGAAGTGAAATGTTTGATGGCCAGTGAGAAACAGTCAGCAATGGTGCTAGAAATACAACCTAAAAGCCTTTTAATTACTGGAATGTGTCCTCAGAAACATGAGCATATTATATACAGATCTAAGAAATCTGGGTTCTTGGGATAGAGATAGTGTTATTGACTTACCTTATGAGGATTGATGAACTTAAAAAAATTTTCAGTGGTAACTGCTGTTTTAAGTGAAGATGACATAATAGCTCCGTAATATCTTTATACACAGCTGTCCTTTGGTATTTGATTCCCACGAAATTAACAGAGCTTGATAAAACATTTGTGCTCAGAGATGCATTTTAAAACATAAAACCAAGCCTCCACAAGTTTGACTTTATGAGCCAGAGATTTAACTGCCAGGTGTACTAAAAATTTTCACTCTTAGGAGAAGATATCTCTACCGCATAATGTCCACAATACCCAGTTTATAATAGACAACTGCTAGACATGTGAAGAATTGGGAAAATGGGATGTCATGACCATTGACCCCAGAATGATAGCAGGCCCTAAAATCAGCAGAATTAACAGACTTGAAAGCAACTGTAATATATACAGTGACCTAAAGGGAGATGCATGATCATGATGACTGAATATAGGTGGGCAGTTTGAACAGAGAAATAGAAACTATAGAAGAATAGACAATCCAGAACTGAAAAATACAATTGAAGTAAAAATTTTACTGAATCGGTTTAGCAACAGACTGGAGAAGGCAGAGAAAAAAGTTGATGAACTCGAAGGTGGATCAATAAAAATTTGCAAATCCAGAGAATGGATAAAAATACAAAAAATGAACAGAGCCTTGGTAGAAAGAGAGAGGAGAGACAGACAGACACTAGAGTAAAAAAATATGTTAAGAAGTAATTGCCAAAAAATTAAATCAACTTGAAATTGAAGAAGTTCAATGAACCCCAGCTATGATAAATACAGAGAAAATATCATCTAGGTATATTTTGATCAGACCTGCTGAACATCAGAGATGGAAAGAAAATGTTAATACAGCCAAAGGAGAAAAAACACACATTACTACAGAGGAATTAAAATATCAGTGAATGATGACTTAATCAGAAATGATTGGTGATCAGAAGAAAATGGAATGATCTATTTTAAGTTCTGAAAGGAGAAAGTTATCAACCTGGAATTCTGTATTCAGAAAAGAATAGTCATGAAAATGAAGGTGAAATAGGACATTTTTGAAATAAACAGAACTTGAGAGAATTCATTGATAGGAAATCTGCAACATGAAGAAATGTTTAAGGAAGTTCTTCAGACTAGAGGGAAATAATATCAAGATATCAGATGAAACTTGGATCCACAAGAAGGAATAAAAAGTACCACAAATGGTAAATGTGTCAATAAATAGATTTTATCCCCAGAAAATGTTTTATAAGCATATAAAGTAATGAAAGAATTTATAGAAGAACTGGTAGATGTGATTAAATAAACATTTTAAACCTCTTTACTTTAAAAATTACAAAATTAAAGAGCAAATATTAAGAGGGAATAAATATGAAAGTTTTAAAATTGAAGAAGACCATTAATATTCCAGTGTGAAAAATGGTCAAAAACATATGAACAGATAAATCATTGAAAAAATAAAGAGGGCTGTAAGTGTGAACAAATGTTTGATTTGTTTAGTAACCAAAGAAATAGAAATGAAAGTAGCTTACTTTTTTTTCCCCACGACTTAGAAAAAGCTATTGAAATAATATAGAATGTTGATTAGAATCCAGGGAAATAAGCACCTTTCCAATTGGTGGAAGCAAAAATTGGAACAAATCAGTTTGGTTGTTTATTTCAAGAGTGTATTTTGGAGTCGCTACCACCTAGATAGCCACAAGTATTTTGGAAGTCCCTACCACCTAGATAGCAGCAAAAATTGGAACAAAATAGTTTGGTTGTTTACTTCAAGAGCGTATTTTGGTAGTCCCTACCATATAGATAGTAAGAAATTTATACACTAGAACTAGCTTATCAAATTAGGTCAGAGGTAGGTGGAAAGGAGATAATTATTCTGTAACCGGTGTTGAGAACACTGGCTAGCCATTTAGAAAAAAAATAAAACTTTGATCTCTACTTAGTTCTAACATGAAAATAAATTGAAATGGATACATGATATAAGCAGTAAACAAACAAAATATAGAAGTACCAGAAAGAAATATAAATGAATTTTTAAAATATGATCTTGAAGTGAGCAGGATTGTTCCAATAATACAGAATCCAAAAGTCATAAAGAGAAAAATATGTGAATTTGAACACACACAAACACACACACGAAAGTTTTCATTTCTACATTGGAAAATTGCCATGCAGGTTTTTCTTTAAAAAAATTTTAATATATTTGACACGTAATAGTAGAGTTCCTTTATATAAAAAAACCTTATACCAGCAGCAGAATATGAACATGTGGTTAGTTCACAGAAAGCGAAATGTGACTTATAAACATGTGAGAACCATGTTTAATACCAGATATTCATTAAAATTTTTTCTTTTATTCATCATCTTCTCTCAACCTCTCTAAGTATATATTGCTGAAGAAGTTTAATGACCTGTTATGCTTTGTAACATAAAATAGTTTTTTAATAGAATCTAAAATAGAAAGTCTTACTTCTTTATCTCCTTTCTTGACTCTCACTTGAATATGAAATAGCTTGGGCTTCAGTAGTGACCAGAATTAATGATTAATAGAAACTGTGCTGGGAGTCTCTTTACCTGCTCCCTTCTCACTTCAAACAAACAGAAACTGCTTTATACTTAGTCCTCTTTTTGTTTTCGTCAACAGTGCTAGTGTTTTGTGCTACTTTTATTACCATGTGCTAGAGGTGCTGAACTGGGGGTCAGACATCAGTAAAAGAAATTAGAATCAGAAACTGGTTACTTATAGTGTTTATCAATACAAAATTATTGGGTTTTCTCCATTTTTTTACTTCTGTGAGAAGTAATAGAAGAAACCCAATTTTAGCTAAATAATAGGCAAAAACAGATATTCCAGAGTTGAGTGGGATTTTCTCTTGGGAAGTAATTTCTTTATTGTCCTTTTCTTTTTTTTGCCCAGCCTACTTTCTGCAAAATATCGTTTAATGAGTCTTAAATCACTTAGGCATGTGGGTGCTTAGTAGATGCTACTAAAACGTTGGTGGTTGGGAGATGTTTATTGGTTGAATGTTTTAAATCTGTAATTCTTGAAGTTGTATATTTAACATGATCTTATCTATCCTATAGCACTTGCGGAGTAAAGATTCTTTTTACAGTTTAAAAAGCTGAATGTAGTAAGGTTGTATCACTTAAAAAGAACCTTACAGCAGTAACAAGCCAAAAGCAAAGATATGAACAAATCCTCAGTTCCCTTACTTCCACTTATGTGTGTCATGCATCATGATTTATTTATCCAGTGTGTCTTAGGCACCTACTGTTAAGTTACAAGTTGTGTTAGGTCCTAGAAATATAAAACTTGTCTTACATTTCATTTCAGCTAACATTTAGGATAGTGCCAAATTTTAGCCTGTTCCAGTTTCACTTTGTTGTCATAACATCTATTTGAAATAAGTGGAGATCACATATTTTGTAGTGGAGCTCACAGACTCAGGAATGGACATTATCTAAGATTTTTATAATTAGCAGTGTCTGACAAGGTCTTGACTCCCAAATTCTCTTCTTTATACATCCAGACTGAATGTTTTTATTTGCTCCTCCAGACCCGCTCCTCATCCTCCCCTTGCTTGCTCTGTGCCCCATAGAAGGCTGACTTACTCTAAGGACTGCCTCCCTTGGCTTCCTTTGTTGGTTTCTCGTTGGGTTTAGCCAGTGTGAGGCATTGGTGGATATTAGAGATCTCCAGAAGAGAGAAGCTGTATGTTTATTCTTCCGACTGCCATTGGACAGCTCCACCCCCCGCCTCTTTTTTCCAAAGGGTAACAATGGCTTTCTGAGTACTCTGCCATCACTGTTGGTTCCTTTAACCCTATCCACACCTTTGCAAATGAGCACTTCAGTTACCTCTTTGAAAATGCTTCGAGTTTTGGCCAGGATCCTAAGTGATATATACAGCTTTTCAAACATAGGCTGCTCTTTGTACGGATTTGAGCTTTCTAATTGCTCATTATCTATCCTGTGTTTATAAATTGAGCATTTAAAATCTACAACACATTTTCACTTAAAACAATATTGTAATTATTGATTAGATACTTCACCTGGAATGTTTAACTTCCATAATTTTTATGAAGTATAAAAAATAGCATTCTGCCAAACTAGATTATTTTTGATGTGTCAGTACAAAGTTACCAGCACTTATACTACATCTTTGGTTCACAAGGCTTTGGCATATGTGGTAGAAATACCAGTTGTGGACCATTCCTATTTCTCGTTGCTGTTCAGTTGCCAAGTTGTGTCCGACTCTGTGGACTGCAGCACGCCTAGCTCCCCTGTCCTCCATTATTTCCTGGAGTTTGCTCAAATGCATGTTCATTGAGTCAGAGATGCTATCTACCCATCTCATCCTCTGTCGCCCCCTTCTCCTTTTGCCTTCAATCTTTCCCTGCATTAGATCTTTTGCAGTGAGTTGGCTCTTCGCATCAGGTGGCCAAAATATTGGAGCTTCAGCATCAGTCCTTCCAATGAATATTCAGGGTTGATTTCCTTTAGGATTGACTGGTTTGATCTTGCTGTCCAAGGGACTTTCCAGGGTCTTCTTCAGCACATAATTCAAAAGCATCAATTCTTTGGTGCTGTTTTCTTTATTGTCTGACTCTCACATCCATACATGACTGCTGCAAAAACCATAGCTTTGACTATACCGACCTTTGTCGGTAAAATAATGTCTCGTTTTTATATGCTGTCTAGGTTTGTCATAACTTTTCTTTCAAGGAGCAAGCATCTTTTAATTTCATGGCTGCAGTCACCATCTGCAGTGATTTTGGAGCCCAAGTAAATAAAATCTGTCACTGTTTCCATTGTTTCCCCATATATTTGCCATGAAGTGATGGGACAAGATGCCATGATCTTAGTTTTTTAATGTTGAGTTTTTCAATAACTTACTGAAAGTTATTGATAAATAAGTTAGCTATCAATAACTCTGACTATATTATTTTTAAAAAGCTAATCCTGCAACTATTAATCTGGTATTTGTCTTGTTCCAGATCTTAGAGGAAATGTTTTCCGTTTTTCATTGTTGAAAATGTTTGCTGCGTGTTTGTCATATATGGCCTTTATTTATTATGTTGAGGTAGGTTCCTTCTGTGACCATTTTCTGAAGAGTTTTTATCAGAAATGGGTGCTGAACTTTGTCAAACACTTTTTCTGCATCTATTGAGATTATCTTATTTTTATCTTTCAACTTGTTAATATGTTGCATCACATTGATTGATTTGTATATGTTGAAGAATCCTTGCATCCCTGGAATAAACCTCACTTGGTCATGGTGTATGATCCTTCTAATGTGTCCTTGGGTTCTATTGGCAAGAATTTTGTTGAGGATTTTTGTATCTGTGTTCATCAATGATATTGGCCTGTACTTTTCTTTTTTGTGTGATGTCTTTGTCTGGGGTGATGGTGGCCTCATAGAATGGGTTTGGAAGTGTTCCTTCATGAGGTTTTTTTTGTCTTTTTTTTTTTAATGAAACTTTTATTTTTAGTACCTAAAGTAATGAAAAACAAGGAGCCTTGTTTTGGAGACCAAGCACACAGAATTCTGTTTTTAAGTGCAAGAGTTTAGCAGACTCTTTAGTATTAATGGTTCTTGATCAGTGTGTGCAACTAAATTACTGAGAACATTTGCAAAATATACAAGTTCTGGACCACATTCTCAATTTGATTGGTTAATTCTAGAGTGGAATATGGTTTTTTTTTGTTGTTTGTGGGGTTTAATTAGGGTTTTTTTAACCTGTAAGCAATAGATGCTCATGATACAATTGTAAGTTACACAGAAGGCACAAAGTGAATACTAAAGATTATTCTCCCCAATGTAGCTGCTATTAATGGTTTAATATTTTTCCAGATATTCTGTAGGTACCTGTAAACCTCTGTGGGTGCATTTTTTTTCCCACAAATACTTTCATACTATACATACTACTGTTTTGCAGTTATTATTGCTCATTCAGTGTTATAGAGAGAGATCTATTCCTTATCATTATCTGTGAGTTGTGGTTGATTCTTTTATTTTTACCAGTTCCCTGTTGGACACTTATTTCCAAGTTTTGTATGGGGTTTGTTTGCCTTGTTTTATTTCCTTCTGTTACCTAGGCTGCAGTGAGTTTCCTTGCACACTTTCTTTGCACACTTGTGTCCTTATAATTTCTGAAGGATAGATTTTACGCGTAAGATTGCTGGTCAGAGAACAGTTCCATTTCGAGTTCAGTTCAGTTCAGTCGCTCAGTCCTGTCCGACTCTCTGCGACCCCATGAATCGCAGCACGCCAGGCCTCCCTGTCCATCACCAACTCCAAGAGTTTACTCAGACTCACGTCCATCTAGTGGGTGATGCCGTCCAGCCATCTCATCCCCTGTCGTCCCCTTCTCCTCCTGCCAGCATCAGGGCCTTTTCCGGTGAGTGAGCTCAATTGGCTCCGCAGAGTCGCGCTGCCTGCTCCTCTGAACAGAGTGAGGTGCTACGTGCACGCGCTCGTCCCCCGCCCCCCCCCCCCCCGCGCCCCCCGCCGCCCCCCGGCCCCCGCCCCCAGCGTGTGAGGTGCTGTGTTGGGCGTGCGCCCCGCTTAGCCGTCAGCCTGCTGTGCACAGGATGCTGCCTGCTGTTTGAGTTTCATTTCTGGCGTGTTGAACACTGTTTCCTGTCTTCCTAATGTTTGTATTTTTTTTCCTCCAAACTCTTCCTCCTATGTCCTTGCTCATTTTACCACTGAGTTGTACATCTTTTTCTTACTAATGTGTAAAAGCCGTTTGTATACTAAAGAAAGTTGTTCATTGTTATATGTAAAATATTATTATATTTTACTAATTTATCATGTCTTCCTATTATACTTTTTACCATATAAAAATATTAAATTTTTTAGTATTCAAGTTTGTTTATTTTCCTTTAAGGCGTATTTGTTTATTTGCACACTGTTTTGGAAAGGCTTCCTCAGTGGGATCACCATATGTTCTAGTTTGTCCCCATTATTCTATTTTAAGGGCTTCCCTGGTGGCTCAGATGGTAAAGAATCTGCACACAATGCAGGAGACCTAGATTTGATCAGGAAGATCCCCTGGAGAAGGGAATGGCCACCTACTCCAGTATTCTTGTCTGGAGAATTCCAGGGACAGAGGAGCCTGGCGAGCTACAGTCCGTGAGGTGCAAAAGAGACGGACATAACTGAGCAACTAACCCACACACATCCTATTTTAAATATTAATAGCACCTTCATTCACTCTTACTAGGTTCTGACATAGATAATAAATTATGTGGGTATCAAATTTCTAAAAGTATGTTTGAAAAATTCTCCCAAGTGACCACTGGTTTAATGTTTTAAGTGATAAATTCTTAGGATCCCCAAGATAGTCTGTTTTTTGATACGTATATTGAACCCTGGAGTAGAGAAAGCATTTTGAGATGCAAGAGAAATTAATAACTGTAGAGAAGAAAATATGCAGAAAATTTTAGTCTACCATTACACTGTATTTCCCTCAGAATTAAGGGAATATGCAGCAGATGATGGGAAGGTATAAACTGTTGGACATGAATAAAGTTTGCCTGAGTGAAATGGTTTTCTAGATTTTGTGTTAGAAAAGTAAAAGTGACTTTCTTAAGAATATGTGTGACTGTCACCTCAGGGAGCTTTTTTCTTTTTTTAACCTTTAATTCTGATATAAAGATCCCCAGAAAAATGCATTAACCATGAGTCTGTAGGTCAGTGATTTATCACAAAGTGAATATACCTTTGTAACTACTGTACATGTGCTATTTCTCAAAAGGTAGCTATAGTCCTGACTTCTGAAATATATTAGAGATTAACTTTACCTGTTTTTGAACTTTATTTAAATGGAATTATACAGCACACAGGCTTCCCTGGTAGCTCAGCTGGTAAAGAATCCGCCTGCAATGCAGGAGATCTCTGTTTGATTCCTGGTTCAGGAAGCTCCCCTGGAGGAGAGCATGGCAACCCACTCCAGTATTCTTGCCTGGAGAATCCCCATGGACCGAGGAGCCTGGCGGGCTACAGCCCATGGGGTTGCAAAGGGTTGGCAGAACTAAGCAACTAAGCACAGCACATACACACACATCCTTTTATGAGAGACTCATATTTGTTTTATGAGTAGCAGTCTCTTGTTCATTTTCATTGCTTTCTGGTAGACTAGAGTGGAATGAATATACCACAATTTATTTATCCATTCTACTGTTGATAGAAATATGGGTTGTGTCCAGTGTTTGGGCTTGTTATAACTAGTGTTGCCATAAATATTGTAATGTGAGTGTTCTAATGCATGTATGCATTCATTTCTCTTGTGCATTCGTATCTAGGAGTATCAGTATGTAATAGATACTGTTACATATTGTAGTAATAGAATTTCCATATGTCCAAATTTGGTAGATACTGTTGAACAGTTTTCCAAAGTAGTTATGCCATTTTACACTCCTCTCAACAGTCCACATCTTTGCTAACACTTGGAAATGTCTTTTGGAATTTTAGCCATCCTGCCGGGTGTGCAGTGTCTTCCAGTATGGCTTTGATGTGTACAACAAATGACGTTGAGCACTTTTTCATATTCTTTTGTCAAGAGCCTGTGAACGTCCCTCACGCGTTTTTCTATTTTTCTACTTTGTCTTGATTTCTATATTCTTTATATATTCCAGTTACTGGTCCTTTATTAGTTTTATGTGGCAAATGTCTTCTCCCACTCCCTTAATACTATCTTGTGATTTTATTGTAGTCCAATTAACAGTCTTTTACAGCGGGTACTTTAGTATGTTTCATTTAAGAAATCTTTTCATTGAAATAGTCTCTTCTACTGACTGCTAGAAGTGTTAGGATTTTACTTCTCACATTTCGATCTGTTAACCATCTGGAATTGATTTTTATGGAGAGGGTTACCTATAGGTTAAGTTCCTTTCCTCAGATGGTAACCAGTAAAACAGTACTATGTTGTTTTTGTTTTGTTTTTGACAAGGCCATTCTTAATGCTCAGCAGGGTCACCTTTGACAGTAAGTCAGGTGTTCATGTGTATAAATGGGACTTTTTTCCTGGACTGTGTTTTGTTCCCCATTGGTCTTTATATCCATCTTTGTGTTGTACCACACTGTCTTCCTAGTTACTGTAACTTTATAATGAGTCATTATTTCTGCCAGTGTAAGACAGTCTGGTCCCTCTCCACATACACACTGTTCTTCAGAGTTGCATAAGCTCTTCTCAGCCCTTCATATTTGCATGTACATTTTATAGTCAGTTTTTAAAAAACTCCTAAAGACAGTGGGAATCATTGAGGTTTGAGTGTAATTAAAAAATCAGAAGTTTTATACAAGATTTTAATAATAAGGTCAACTCAAATTAGATTCTTAAGATTAAATAATATCTTTGTTATATCAGCATTGGTTTTATATCTCTTGTAGCTAACGTGCTATGTGCTAGGTCTGACTCTTTGCGACCCTATGGACTATAGCCCGCCAGGCTCCTCTGTCCATGGGATTCTCTAGGCAAAAATACTGGCGTGGGTTGCCATGCCCTCTCCAGGGGATCTTCCTCACCCAGGGATTGAACTCACGTATCATTACGTCTCCTGCATTGGCAGGCAGGTTCTTTACCACTAGCACTACCTTAAACTGGCCTTATTTTAAAAAATCAAAACCAAAAACCAGTGATTAAAGTACATACTTGTTTGACGTTTCATAGAGAGTTTGTAAGTTTATTAAAAAGACATGCACATGGTGAATACAATTAAATAATCTTGGTGTTTTGTTTTCTTCTGTTTTTCAGAACATCCATGATAAGTCTTCTATAAATTGAACTCTTTCAAGAATTCTCTGAAGGAACCAAGTAGGATTTTCTAACATCATGACTTAATCTGAATGCAAGAACAAGAAATAGATTTTATCTTTAAATATAATGAAGGGCTGTGTGTAAACACAGACCCTGACTCAATTCTAATGAGTATTTTAGACATGAGTTTACATCGGCAGATGGGTTCAGATCGAGATCTTCAATCTTCTGCTTCATCTGTGAGCTTGCCTTCAGTCAAAAAGGCACCCAAAAAAAGAAGAATTTCAATAGGCTCTCTGTTTCGGAGGAAAAAGGATAACAAACGTAAATCAAGGGAGCTGAATGGCGGGGTGGATGGAATTGCAAGTATTGAGAGTATACATTCTGAAATGTGTACTGATAAGAACTCCATTTTCTCTACAAATACCTCCTCTGACAATGGGCTGACTTCCATCAGCAAACAAGTTGGAGACTTTATAGAGTGCCCCTTGTGCCTTTTGCGGCATTCTAAAGACAGATTTCCTGAGATAATGACTTGTCATCATAGATCTTGTGTGGATTGCTTACGGCAATATCTGAGGATAGAAATTTCTGAAAGTAGAGTTAATATCAGTTGCCCAGAATGTACTGAACGGTTTAATCCCCATGATATCCGCTTGATATTAAGTGATGATGTCTTGATGGAAAAATATGAAGAATTTATGCTTAGACGGTGGCTCGTTGCAGATCCTGATTGTAGGTGGTGTCCAGCTCCAGACTGTGGGTAAGAAGGTTTTGTTTGATTTTTCTTGAATTTATTTTTTTCTCTATGGATAAAATATGAATTTTCTGTTACTTAAAAGTTTTAACATGCCAAGCAGTTAATTCACTCAATAGGCAAAAATAGATTGAGAATATACTGTGTGTCAGGTACAGTGTTAGATGTTCATTTTTATATTGTCTTTCCATCATGTATTCACATAGGCTATTTTCAGAAGAAAAGGATAAGATGGTAGAATACAGGATCTAGTCATATTGATTTTCCCCATCCACTTGGAGAATTTTTACTTGGTATAATAGATAAAATGGTCAGACATTTTGTTGGTTGCTTTTGCTGGGGGAGTTATTTGTATAAACTTAAATGACCCTTTCAAAAGGCCTCTTAATGTGTGCCACAGTATGAGTATTCCTGTAGGAATATGTAAGTACTTACTAGTCTCAAGATCTGGAGGTTATATAATACTTCATTTGCCTCAAGTTTGTGAACTACAAATATTTTCCCAATATTTAAAATAAAATACTTTTGCTTGTATCTTTGGTTATTATGGTAACAGCAGCCCCTGTTAACAGCACTTACCATGTATGGCTGTCAGGACTAGGAAGAAACAGTCATAGGCTTTTCAAGAGTAATGAAAGCCCTGAAGACTAGGTAAGATTTAGCATTCCGTTAGTAAGCCAGAGATTATAGTTAGGAGTTTGGGAAAACCCAGAACTTCCAAGATTATCTGGGTATCATCAGAGACAAGACTGGAATGTAATTTATCAAATCACTTTATCAAATGACAATTTGAGGACTCTGACTAATCAAATTCATTATAAAGCTTACTGAGCAGCAAATTTCATGTTGCATCTAGTCTATGAATCCTGTAATTTTAAATAAGAAAGTAATAATATGTTTATAGCCTGTGCAAATTCCAACCAGTTTTCCCAGGTCTCACTAGCACTTGACTATCCACCAAGGATTTCTGGGTAACATAAAGCATTACAAATATTATCTAATTATTTAACATTTTATGAGTTCATTAGTTGTGTGAAAGACTCAGAGGTACTATTCAGTATCAGATACGTATTATGATCTTCTATACTGCAGGATGCTCATACTGTAACATAAATCACAAATAATATATTAAAATACTATCTAAACTGGGCCAAAGTTGCTGTGCTTCCAGGTCTATGTAGAAGCAAACTCTGGGACCTGTGAAGGGTTAAATTCTCAAGAAAAAGATGGGAAGAAACTAGAGGTAACCTTTAAAGAAGTTGAACAAGCAGAGAACAGTTTAGGTGCGGTTATATCCCTCTTGATCCTATGGACCCCTGTAGAATAGTTTTCACTATGCAGGTGTGCACGTTCAGTAGAGTAGATTGAAGTCAATTGCAAATTTTAGGTTAAAAAAAAAGACTTATCCAAGTCATTATAGCAAATATCCCTATAGCAGGAGTTCAAATAGGGAGAAGTATATTGCATTTCATCTGGAGAAAGTGTGATTTTCTGTCTTTCATGGAACCCCAGGATAAGTTGTGCTTCACAAGTTCCTTTAAGCATTTAATACTTTAAAAGAAAATGATGTAACAAATTGAAAGGATGCTTATCTGTAACAGCCTGTGACCAGGAGAGATTGAGAGAATAAATCCAAGAGCATAAGCTTTCTGGTCACTAAATAGGTGTGTTCTCTTGTGCTGGGTTGATGGATCATGTCATCATAGAAGATAGTATCAACACTATCAGCCTGAAAGAACACAGTGAGTAGGGCTGACATAGATTTTTGCTTGTGTAAGAACTTGATCTGGGGGGAAGCATGCCAAACCAACTGGGAAAGGATTGATATTCACTATATAGAATTGTGAAAATTACCTATTTGAGGGGAAAACATTAGATTGTCACAACATATAATAAATCAAAACAAAGTCAAAACAGATTATAGAGGTAAGTTATATAAATAAAAGGAAAAAAATTAAACTATAGGAAAATATGGGTGATTGGTTAGCTCACCTACTATTATATTGATAAAGTTGAACACACATTTACCCTATAACTTAGAAGATCCATTCCTAGTTAAAGACCAGAGGGAAACTCTTTAACTTTTGTGCCAGGAGACATCTATTTAGGAGACATCTTTAAGAATGTTCTTAATAGCAAACAAACAAAAAAATATTCATTAACAGTAAAGTGGATAAAATACATTTAGTTTCATGGTTACCTCTTATGAGGAAAAAGAAGGGATATGAACTTCAAGGGATAATCAAGGAACTTCTCAAGCCACAGCTAAGTAAGGTAACAAGAGATTCTGGTTTGCCCAAGGTAGTTCCAATTCATGATTATGATGAAGTGAAGTGAACCTAGATAGTATATTCAAAAGCAGAGACATTACTTGGCCAACTAAGGTCCGTCTAGTCAAGGCTATGGTTTTTCCTGTGGTCATGTATGGATGTGAGAGGTGGACTGTAAAGAAGGCTGAGTGCCGAAGAATTGATGCTTTTGAACTGTGGTGTTGGAGAAGACTCTTGAGAGTCCCTTGGACTGCAAGGAGATCCAACCAGTCCATTCTGAAGGAGATCAGCCCTGGGTGTTCTTCGGAAGGAATGATGCTAAAGCTGAAGCTCCGGTACTTTGGCCACCTGATGTGAAGAGTTGAATCATTGGAAAAGACTCTGATGCTGGGAGGATTGGGGGCAGGAGGAGAAGGGGATGACCGAGGATGAGATGGCTGGATGGCATCACGCACTTGATGGACGTGAGTCTGAGTGAACTCTGGGAGTTGGTGATAGACAGGGAGGCCTGGCGTGCTGCGATTCATGGGGTCGCAAAGAGTTGGACACGACTGAGTGACTGAACTGGACTGAACTGAAGTGAAGTCGCTCAGTCGTGTCCGACTCTTTGTGACCCCGTGGACTGTAGCCCACCAGGCTCCTCCGTCCATGGGATTCTCCAGGCAAGAATACTGGAGTGGGTTGCCATTTCCTTCTCCAGGGTATCTTCCCGGCCCAGGGATCGAACCCAGGTCTCCCGCCTTGCTGGCAGACGCTTTAACCTCTGAGCCACCAGGGAAGCCCCATGATTATGGTACTGGTGTACATTTTAATAGCATTACCTTTCTTTTTCAGGTGTTCCAGTTAGATTGCAAATTAAATGATCACCCTACTGATACTGTTCTTAACTTGTGTGGTAGATGCAGGGGGTATTCATTTTATTATTCTTTATAAATCTTTTGATAGGTATGACTTTTCTCCATAAATTTTTAAGTATTTTGCACATTTTCTTGTTGAGACTTCATTGGTAAAAAGTAAAATGGCTTAGTATTTTCAGTATTTTGGAGAAGATGACATGAATGTTAACTCAAATATAAACTAACAAAATAATAGAAACACTTACTTTAATAGATTGTTTTATTATGAAAACCACTTGATTTGTTATATAAGTTGAACAAGAATTAGCCATGATTAATTTGGCTGTAAATTAATTTTTGGTTTTGGTGGTTGTCAGTCTTACCCACAAAAGACAAAGAAAATGCCACAGAGATTATTTTCATTTGTTTTCGCTTTATGCTAATACACTAGATTGTTGAGAGCATATTTTGTATACTTGAGTATGTTGTAGATTTTCTGGTTGTGTTATGTGGAAAAGGTCACCTTGTGACAAAATTTATACGTATGCTTTGATAACATGGAATACTGCGTGAGATCGTGCAGTATTAAAAGTTACAGTTGTACTTAGCACGAGTGTGGACAGAAACCATTTAATGTACCTATGTGCCAGGAACTGGGCATTTTTAATAATTAACAAAAGATGAAAATCTCTTTGCTCTTGGAACTTACTAAAATCTTTGGATTTGCAGAGGGAAATTTTTTTATTTAAACTACATTTATTGCTGAAATCTGGAACAGGGGATACTGATAAATATCTGGCTGTTGGCAGTTATTCATAGCAATGCTTAACCCACAGTATATGTTAGGACTACAGGCATGCTTATGCATGTTGTATTTTAATCCCTTTCATTGTATTCAATACATTATACTTAAAAGACTCTTTCCAGAAATGCTAGATGTAAAATTTTGTCTTTTCTCTTGCATTTGATGCTTATCAAAATGACCATTTTCTGTATCTGACACCAATTTTACTTCACCCTGTGAATTATTTAACACACTGAGAAATAATTCTTTTTAGCTCAGAGTAAAAAGAAAACCTGATCTGGTTTCTGTTTGAGATCTCTGAGGGTTTCTGACTTAAAATTCTTTCTACTCTTCTGAGGACCAGAGAAGATTAAGCTTGTTTAAAGGACAGTATGTATTTCTGAAAACCTCTGTTGAGAAGGGGTCTGGGGGGGCCAAACCTCTGTGGTGATCTAATCAGGGTGAAGTTAGCTGGACTGCTTCTTGAACATGCCGGTCTGTGCAAGTTCAGAGAAAAATCTGGCCGTGGCCGTCGCTGAGGAAAAGGATTGTGGTGAGGGACATGTAGGAGGAGAAGCATAAAATCTGTCTTGGATAAAAATATCTATTACCTTCTGCCTCGGAGACTTAGTTTGTACATTGTCTAGGTAAATGGCAAAAAAATTGGCATTTTGGTGTCTGTCATCACTTGTTTCAGTTGGCTAAGACTACCCTACTATTAGCACACATTATCCATGTCATCTCCTGTGACTACTTCTGACTTTACTGGGGAGCTTTGAATATGCAGGAACATGTATTATACTAGAATATAAAAAGTGATTTAATATTTGTGAGCAGGAAGACAAATACAAAAATAAAAGTGTTTTTTTCTTTATAACCACAGGTTCACCCCATGATCGATAAAGTTATTGAATGAACAAATCTGACTATATGCATTAATATAAATTGTTTATCTTAGGAACAGTTAATAAACCATTTTAAAGTAATGTGCTCAACTGTAATCAGGTTTGTGAAGCTTTGAGTGGATTTTCTGACATTTAAATGGCTCTAAATACTAACTTACTCTGGTGGAAGAAACTGTTAATAATGGATAAAAAAGAATTGCACCATGGGCTTAGGAACTAAAGAATATGTATTTTTACAGTTTTATGCTGTCTCATTCCCATCCTCTTTGGGTTTTAGCCATAACTTGCCCAACTTTCAGCATGCTGGAAATGCTTTTGTAAGCTAACCTTTTAGAAATTTTGTAACAGAAAACAGATCCAACTTTGATTTTCTCCCAAGGAAACAAATACATGTGCCTTAGAAAACAAGAACTGAGTTGATATATAAGACACAGGAGGCATATCAACTTTCTCTTACTAATTAGTCAGCTAAAGAAGTTAGCTTTAGATATGGATCCTAAATGGCTTGGTAACACCCCATCCTGAAATTAGACAGACTTCTGCAAATAGTTTGGGCAGTTCTCGACAACTGTAGACCTTCCCTGCAGCATGTACAGGAAAGCAGAACAGAAAGCATCCTATCTAGGAAAGCAGATCCTGAAAGGAGGAACCAGGAAATGAGCTCACTTTGTCTAGACTGTCTCTCAAATACATAAATTAAGTCACTCCTTTTCCACGGAATAATAATAACTTCTTGCTAGTGGAATCATGAGCCTTTTGATTTGAATGTAAAACCTGACTTTTCCCCTTAACTGGACCAACTGATTTCAGCGTTTCTGATTATATTTTTTTGTTCTTTAAAGATTTTGTTAATTAAGGCTTTGTGCTTTTGGGGAGAAGTTACCTTGGACTCCTGGATTAAAGTTTTTTCCCCCCTCATTTTTTAATTAAAACATTTATTGAGATTATTATATCTTTCTTAGGATTACATTTCATGTTAGGTATAGTTTGTTCTTCTTACTTGTTCCTTCATAAAGAATTTGCTCTAGGTGGAATATACAACCCTAGTTGGTATTCCTACTTCCTCAGTGCTTTTTTTATGGAACCTCTAGTATTGTGAAACACTCCCAGGAAATAGATGTCTTGGTCAAATAAATTTAGAAAACAGTGTTTACTATTTATGTACACAATTGGTATGTTAGTAGCATCAACACATATACACTATCGTGTGTAAAGGGGATAGTTGGGGAGAAATTGCTGTATAACACTGGGAGCCCAGTCTGGTGCTCTGTGATGACCTAGAGGGTGGGGTGAAGGTAAGGGAGGGAGGCATAAGAAGGAGGGTGTGTATGTATCATGGCTCATTCACATTGTTGCATGACAGAAACCAACACACATTGTGAAAATTAACAAAAAATAAAGAAAAAACTATCTTAGCAAATCCTATAGTAAAAAAAAAAAAAAGTACTTTAATTTTGCTCAGTGTGTCCTAACTTTACCACTGAGTTCTTTCTTAGTATGGATCACCTATAGTAATCCAACAAATAGAAAATATTTCTGAAAAAACTCTTCTGTTTCAGTTCCTTTCTCTCTTCCCCACTTTCTTCCTATCCCTCCACCCCTGCTAAGTAGAAAGGTTTAAGCATTTCAAGTAACTGGAGACCTTTAGCTGAAAAATAGAGATGGAAAGTTAAGATTTGAGTTAAATAAGGAATCATAAAAGGAAACAGAACTGTCTTCTGAACCATGGTTTGGGTACTGTATAAGCTAGAGATCTTTTAGTTGGTTAACTAATATTATTCAGTTATTTCTGTGAACTGCTGAGCGTGTTATTTTCACAAATCTTACCTAATGCACTAGAGCATTGAAAATTTTCTTTGAAGCAAATACTTTACCATTTGCTTCCATTATAATTTGAGAGTTATTTTCTAATGGAAAAAAAGCATGGCTCCCACACAATGAAAATCATCTTCAGGAGTCCTGTCATTCTGTTTTCAAAATATGTGAATGCTCGGGACATTTAATTCCTTGATATATTATACAATAAAATGATGAAATGTGCTTAACAGTTACTGTTAGGATTGAATATGTACGAAGATGGAACACTTACATAGTAAACACTCAGTAATTATTAGCATAAGAAAAACTTTCTAGACAAAATACCCTTTTATGATTATCAGAATTCACAGTCATTAAAATATTTGGTTAAAGGTAATCCTGTTTTTTTAGCAATCAGATATTAAATGTTTGACATCATAATGCTAGGACTGATTATTACTCTAACATGTCAGCTGTTAGTTTTCTCCTGATAATTACTGCATATTTTTAAATGTTCCAAATAGATAAGCACTATCTACGAGCAGTCATTTTCAACAAACTTAAGTCTCTAGACTCAAAACTATAAGAAATTTTCATCTTAAAGGAATTTATAAAGCTGTTTGAAAATTTGATTATTGAGAAGAAACTATGTTTTTGTGTCCTCACTTTTCTTGCTATAGCATGTTTTTATGGATATTTTGCTAGATTTTGGAACTTGTGAAATTTTGAAATGGCAAAATTGACATTCTGCTTTTAATTCTCCTCATCATGATGTGAAGAATTTCCAAAAAAGGCTTTTTCTTGAAAGACTATCTCTCAATAGCCTACGTCACTAATTAGAAATTGTCAGTTCTTAAAAGTTCTGCTTAGTGATATACTAGTATACTGAACAGCCTCTACAAAGGTTAGAATTATGATTTAGCCCAATTTCTGCTAAACTGCTTCATATATTTTATATATATTTGTTTGCTCAGAAAGAATATTTTCTTCCTAAATTTATCTAGTTAAAACAATCTTGACATTCATATTTACTATAAATCTGTTTCCCTGTTTAATAATTTGAAAGCTCTTAAGTTTGTATCTAAATTTGGCTTTCACAATCATCACTAAATATTACATTTTCTTCTTGCAGCACAGTGTACACTTATATACTTAAGTTGTCTAGTAAAATTTCATCATTTAAAGTAATTAGATTTCTACTGTGTTATGTCTTAGAAAGGCTTTCAGCTTTTATTTTAAAATGAATATTCACATATTAATGTTTAATCTAAATGACATATATTATTTATATGGATGTAGAAATGATAGTGGTCATTCAGTTCAGTTGCTCAGTTGTGTCTGACTCTGCGACCCCATGGACTGCAGCATGCCAGGCTTCCCTGTCCATCACCAGTTCCTGAAGCTTGCTCAGACTTATGTCCATCAAGTCGGTGATGCCATCCAACCATCTCATCCTCTAAATACAGAGGTACTAGAAATGTCACTGAAGCAGTCATTTGCTCATTTGGCCTTGTAAAAGGTCAAGGCCAAAGCTGAAGCTGTTCTTGGCTAAATACTGAGGCTAAGCCATACTTTTGTTGTTGAGTCACTAAGTCGTGTCTGACTCTTTTGTGACCCTATGGCCTGTAGCCCACCAGGCTCCTCTGTCCATGGGAATCTCCCAGAATACTGGTGTGGGTTGACATATCCTTCTCTAGGGGAATCTTCCCAACCCAAGGATCGAACTGGTGTCTCCTGCATTTGCAGGTGGATTCTTTACCATTGAGCCACCAGGGAGGCCAAACTTTAGTGAATCCCTATTAGATGTTTAAGAACTTCCCTGGTGGCTCAGACAGTAAAGCTTCTGCCTACAATGCAGGAGACCTGGGTTCAGTCCCTGGGTTGGGAAGATCTAGAGAAGGAAATGGCAACCCACTCCAGTATTCTGGCCTGGAAAATCCCATGGATGGAGGAATCTGGTAGGCTATAGTCCATGGGATCACAGAGTCGGACACGACTGAGTGACTTCACTTCATTAGATGTTTGGAAAAACTCAGTTGTAGGCAGTTTATGTGTAACTTTAATTCAAGTAATAAGTGGCAGAAGTGGAGTCTGGTAGTTTAAAATTTTCTTCTGCTTTTGTAAATTGTGATTGACTTAAAAAAATACTTGGTCTTACCATGTGCCCTGCACACACAGGTCTCCCCATTCTGTCCCTCCTCTTCTTTCCTTTTTTCAAGAAAAATTAGGGTAGAGAAGAGATTTAGAAGAGAATACCATTTTCTTTTCACCAGAATTACTACTTTTACAAAGACTGCTTAAGGTTATAACTTGGGAGAAAATAAAGAGTCTTTGAAGAATTGTTTTCTTTTTATTGAGACTGCAGTGAATAAGTCCTCAGGGAAATCTTAGAGCTCAGGGAAACAAAATTTTCCTAGATTACCCTGTGTTGATTTAAACTGCCTTAATTCATTCATGTTTGAACATGTTTATGATAGATGATGGTAATTAGAAAATGGCCTATCAGAAGTAAGTTAGAATTTAATATATAAAATTTAAGTTTAAAGGTGAGATTCTAAGGGGGCAAGAGGTCCAAAATTAGAGAAGCTTCCTTACTCTTAATATTTTGCATAATTTAATAGATTATCTTGAAATTCAATAAAAATCTCTGTTACAGCTAGTGTTTAAAAGCCCTGAAAACTCCCCTAAATTTCTAGGCAAAAATATTTGATATTTACAAAAGCCTCTTATACATAGATGACTTGTTTTCTTTCAAAGAGAACCAGAAACTCTACACTTTTTAATTGAAAGGTCTATGTAGATAATTGATAGTACTTATGTGTAGTTGTAAGAAATAATACAGAGGTATTCTGTGTATCCTTCAAACAGTTTTCCTCAATAGTATAATTTTACAAAGCTGTAAAGCAACATCACAACCAGGATATCAATATTGACACAATCTTCTTGTTTAGATTTACTTAGTTTTACTTGTACTCATTTTTGTGTATATATTTGGTTATATATCCTTGTATCACCTGTAGGTTTGTGTACCCACCATCATAGTCAAAGTATTGAACAATTCCATCACAGAAGGATCGCTCATATTAAAAGATCTTGCTTTTTAAATACATCCACCTTGCGTCTGCCCACTCCTTTCCCCCACCCCATTTCTATCTTCTGGCCACCACATACCTGTTTTCCATCTCTAAAATTTTATTTCAAAAATGTTATATAAATGGAATCATAAGTATATAACTTTTTGAGATTGACTTTTTTGACTCAGCGTAATACCCCAGAGAGATTGATCCAAGTTGTTAAGTGTATCAACACTTTTGTTTTTGAATACTATCCCATTATATATATGTATCATAGATTGTTGAACCATCATCTGTTGAAGACATCTGGGCTGTTTCCAGTTTGGAGCTATGACAGAGCTGCTCTAAACATTTGTGTATAGGCTTTTGTATAAATGTAACTTTTCACTTCTCTGGGATAAATATCTGAGAGTGCCCAGAATTTATTTAAGTCAGAAATTCTTAAAGTGCCAAAAATTTTAACTCAGAGAAGAGATATTAGTCACAAATCTGCTGTTCTCAGTCTTTTATCTACAGCAAAAAACCCACACATTTCCTGATTGAGAATTGAGAAATTAATTGGGACCAGAGACTATTTCTCCATGTATCTTAAAAACAAAAATACGAGAATTTATGCATAAATACAAGATACACACAAATGTATGAATTGGCCTCATAAGTATATAAAGAGGAAAAAAACTCTAATACCAGGGAAACTACTGTTGAGATTTTTGGTGTATTTTTAGTCTTTTCTATGTGCATACAATGCTAATTTAATAGAATTTTTATAAAATTAGGAATAGGCTTTATATACAGTTTGGTGTCCTAGTTAAAAGTTGAAAATTAAACTTTAACAATGTTTTTTAGCCATTTCTATGTCTTTTGTGAACTGTGTATTTTTTCCCATTTTTTTATTGGTGGGAAGATAGTTTTAGTTTTCATGAGTTTATGACTGTCAGCTCATGCATAAATATAAAACTTTTTCAAGAATAGCATTTAAATTGGATAATTTTTTTACTTAATGAATATCTCTTATTTTACATCACATTTTAAATCATTTTTCTTATTCTTTACAGGTATGCTGTGATAGCATTTGGATGTGCTAGCTGTCCAAAATTAACTTGCGGGCGAGAAGGCTGTGGAACAGAGTTTTGCTACCACTGTAAGCAGATTTGGCACCCCAATCAGACCTGTGATGCTGCTCGACAGGAGAGGGCTCAGAGTTTACGTCTGAGAACTATACGGTCTTCATCCATTAGTTACAGTCAGGAGTCTGGAGCAGCAGGTATTTACAGCTAACTTCTTCTAGTAAAATGTTTGACACATACAGAACACCTGTTATTTTAATTCAGAAATGCAATAAATATTCAGTCCCTCGTCTCCTTTTAATTGTGTTCTACGTGTTAGCGCTTCTGTCCCAGAAGCACTCATTTTTTTCTGTAGAAGAAAGTGGTATTGAGTTGGAAAGATTTTATTGTCCAGAAATAGAAAGGGAAAAAAAGAAGTGTCACAGATGATTTATATGACTGATAGCTGAAGGTGGTCCAAAACTGTTGTTTATAATAAAGGTGTTTTATGCAAAGCTTAGCAATTATTTTAAATACTAATATTCCTTAGAGATTATTTCTTATTGTACTAATATCACATAGTTACCCATTTTAAATAGTATTTTTTGGATCCTTTTCATTTACATGTTTTATGAAATACAGTTTTTATTTCTCAATATTACCAATTCCAGGATAAGGGATTCAAAATCATACCTTGGTGAGGAGTACACTAAGAAAACTTTGTCTTTGGCTAGAAATTTAAAGTTGCCTGGAAATCTATACATGAGCAAACATACATCATAAATCTTAAAAATTAGAAAAAGTCTGACCATCGTACATTCATAGAATTTTCACTTTTTATTGGAAATTCAGTCATTTTTAGAAAAATACTTTTTTCATTGATTATTAAAAGAAAAAACTTGGAAAATACAGAAATTTGTTAAGAAAGTAATTTATATTCCTACCAGCAGCATATTAAGAGTCATGTACTTTATGCTACTAGAAAAAGAAGTCTTTCTCAGTATTTAAAGTTGAATTTAAAATTAAATAAACTTTAAATTCAACACTTGATATTTTATATAATGGACATGGATTTTCTTGCTCGTTCACTGATTCACTTGTTTTATTTCCTTGCTTGAAGATTTTAGGGTAGAACTCCAAAGGTATTATTCATAATAATTTGTAGGTATTGTTTCAGAAGCATTTCGGGGAAGAGCCGAATATACCTGAACTGTCCTCTGTAGAATCAGCTAAAGCTATCCTGGCGTGCCTTACTGTTTATAGCCTTTAGCTACTTACGTGTGTGCTCAGTTGCTCAGTCATGCCTGACTCTTTGTGACCGCATGGCCAGGCTCCTCTGTCCATGGAATTTCCCAGGCAAGAAATTCCCACTCGAGTGGGTTGCCAGTTCCTTCTCCAGGGGAGCTTCCCAACCCAGGGATTGAACCCACATTTCCTGTTTCTCCTGCATTGCAGGCAGATTCTTTACCACTGCGTGACTGGGGAATATCTACATTTTATTTAAGTGGAGATGGTTAAAAATGTTATAGGACTTGAAGTGCTGCTCATTGAAGACAGCTGTGGGGGAAGAACAAAGACAAACCTTATATAGTTTCCAGTTTGCCTAGAGCTGCCTTTGGTTCTCATTTCTTTTTTTATTATTTTGCTATTCTTTGTTCTCATTGTTCTGCTGCTGTTTGAAAAATGTTTACAACTTGAAAATTTAATGTAAAAGTGTTCCTTTTCTTGAAAGGGGAGAAAAAAGTGCTTTATATACTGAAAATAGCAGGCTAAAGCTATCAGTTAACAAACTATACACGTTAAGAATTTTTGGCAATGCTATAGTTGATTATCTACTAGAAATTATTATTTTTAGGTAAGTTTTATATACTAAACATGTCTATTTTCCTAATAGCTGATGATATAAAACCATGTCCACGATGTGCTGCTTATATAATAAAGATGAATGATGGGAGCTGTAATCACATGACATGTGCTGTCTGTGGTTGTGAGTTTTGTTGGTTGTGTATGAAAGAAATCTCAGATTTACATTATCTAAGGTAAGCTTATAGAAGGGGCTACTTATATCTAAATATAATTTTATATTGTGAGACAAAAGGACTTTTTCTTTTGAAAAAGCATTATCCTTAGTATTACTTAAAGAGATCTATTTTATTCTAGCTACTTAAATTTAACAGGAAGCCAATTATTATGCCAGTCATTTGAGATTAATAGCTAGTCAAAAATAGGAAACGGAAATTTTTTCTTTTTTTTGTTTGGCTTTGTGTTTTGTTTTGTTTTGTTTTGGCCGTGCCACACAGCTTGTGGAATCTAGCTCCCCGACCAGGAATTGAACCTGGGTCAGTGAACTCACCAAGTCCTAACCACTGGACCTCCAGGAAATTCCTGGCTTTGTTTCTGTTAAACTAGAAAGTTAGCATTTAATATCTAATTATGCTAGGTCACAAATATTTCCATTTGATTTTCTCATATATAAATTTCCTCATTTAGGTTACAGAGTGAATTTATGATATATTCAGATAATTTTGTGTCTTAAAACAGGGATAAAATAAGCGTATTTTGCATTAATTTACTCTTCAAAGACAAACCTAAGGTTTTGAGGCCAGTGGAAGACAAGGAATGAATGTTTAATCTGAATCCCAGCTATTAGTATCCTTTTAATATAATTTATGGTGGTTCTTACCTTGATTTTTTAGCTTTTAATAAACCCAGAATTCAAAGAAAGGGGAAAAACCCCTCATTCCTAAATTTGAGAATTTTTATAGTCATTGCTGAATGTACTGTAGTCAGTTGTTACTGTGATGTTTTGCAGCAGTTACTTTACATTGTAATTTTTTCCTTTAGTCCATCAGGATGTACTTTTTGGGGGAAGAAACCCTGGAGCCGAAAGAAGAAAATATTGTGGCAGCTGGGCACACTTGTTGGTGCTCCCGTAGGAATTGCCTTAATAGCTGGCATTGCTATCCCTGCCATGATCATTGGCATTCCTGTGTATGTGGGCCGGAAGGTAAAATGCTTGACTCCTTGTTAATTTATTATCTCATCTTTAATCTTTAAATTTAAGACTGATGGTTTTGCTTTGTGTTTGTTTTGTTTTTCGTTTGTTTGAAAGACAGGTCATTTTTAGCATCTTAAATATCAAATAATTACCATTTTTTCATAAGATAATACATTTTCATTGTTTGGCAAGCTTGTATGTTTGCATGAAAAGTAGACTTACTTGAAAATTATGTGAATCTGAACACTTCAGCATATTTGCATTATAAACTTTACATATAAAATATTAAAGGATACACATCTGACATTTTTCTCATGTGTGTGTCCTTGTACATTCAGGTCTGTGAAGTTAATAGATAAATAATCTATGCCTTCAAGGCAAAAGAATAATCAGTTCCTGAGTTATTTCCACTTCAAAGGTTTTTTTCTTATTGCTATTAGTAAATATGCAGTTTCATAGATTACAGTCATTTTGTGAAAGTCTGAATGCCCAGTATTTGCACTGTCTTGAGTGATGAATTATACTTCATTAGCTAAGCAAATGATTTTTTATTGAAAGGTTAAAAGAATAATTTATGAAGTGGTTAAGAAGTTTGCTGCTCCCTAAATTAGTAGAATCTCAGAATTGAGAACTAACTTCAGAAATTATCTAATCCCAACTCCTCACCAAGCAGAACAAAGTACAGGAATATTTAAAAAGGGAGCTAACATTTGTTGAGTTTTAACTGTGTGGTAGGTGTTTTATATACTTTGACTCATTTTGACCTCAATTTATGTTAGAATATTGAAGTTTTGAAAAATTTATGTAATTTATCTTAAGTTACACAGGAAGAAGCAGAGCTAGGATTTAAACCCAGATGCCCAAATTCTTTATGTAAGATCCCTGATAAATTTCAAGCTAGCCACTTGGGTACTTCAGTAGTGGGGAAACCACCAACAGCCCATCGTGCTGTCAGGGAACTGTACTGAAAATTCTTACGTTGAGTCAGAATCCATTTTCCTTTAAATTGTTTCATTTGATTCTAGATCTGACTTTTGGAACAAAACTCAAGACAAGGCTGATCCTCTTTCGTAGAACAACCAGATTTTTTTTTTTTTTTTGGTAAGGTTCATACTTTTATAGTCAGAAATAATAGTACATGTTATTTTTTAATTAGCTCGAAACTGAGGCCAAACAGAGATATTTATGGGCCAAATGTTTATTTCAGAAGGTTTTAAGTAACTAAACTTAATTGTTAAAGTCCCAAACATAATAACAGATTTTAATTTTTCATAGAGTTGTCCAAGCAAGGTTTTGCTAAAAACAAAACTATTAAGATACTTTGAAGTAGAAGGGGAAGAGAGACTGTTGTACTGTACATACCTACAAATAATTTATAAAGGAGAGATTATTTACCTCATTGTTCAGTCTTAGGTGCAGTAACAAGTCTCCTTATTTCAAATGTGTCCTCAAATGGTTGCAAGTTGATGCATTAGTTTTCCATTGAAATCATGTTCTCTGTGGTGTTTACGGATACAGACCAGCCCAGGAAAACCTATAAAATTGATAAAGTACTTAAAAGTGAGCTTTTTTTTTTTTTTTACAATAACAAATAGAAAATGTAACACAAAATAGTAAAGCAGAAAAAATTGAGCCAGAAATTAGTAGGATGATATGATCACTGTAATTGAACATTAGTGCTTGAAGATGCGGAATTTTCTGGAAGACTCAGCTTCCTGCTTTTACAAATCTGTTCCATCAGTTTTTAGCTTTGGCTTTTTTCTGCTTCACTGCTAAGTTTTTTAGGAATGGGAGTGGCAAGGAATACTGGAGAATAATGAAAGGTGCCTTGGGAAACTTTGCCATCTCTGCCTGTATGGACTGTTCGGGAAGTATAGAGGCCCATTCCTTGAAACATACAGTCCATTCTGGAAAACAGGATTCTGACTAGAATATAGAAATGTTCCTTGTTCATGCCTTCTTTGCCCATCTTCCCACCCCAGCTTTCTCACTGTTTTAAACATCCCACATGATTCATTGTACTTTACAGCCTTCAAAATAACCACATGATAATGATAGACTATGTTGTTTCATCTGTAATATTGTTTTTAAGTCAGGTATTTTACTTTAGAGACTGCCTGTACACTTTTGAGGCTGTTTTGAATCTGTCTTGAAACAGGAGGGAATGTACTTTTATTAGTTTTAGCCCTTGGAAATCACAAGAACAAAGGTACTGAGCTATTTCCTGAAGTTCATATATCTCACAAGCAACTTCCATGGTGATATTAAGTTCTGTTTATTAGTAATACCTATACTCTGTAGAGATGCCAAGTAGATAGGACTGCTGTCCTCTGGCAGGATTATTTGTTCTTTTTGTCTCTCTGTACCCCTTATTTTGAGCTGTAAATAAGAGTCCAGGAGCCTGAGTCATTTGATAATATTTTTCTTCATAAAAAGGGATCTGAGAAAAAATTCATTCTTTTTAGTGATGTTTACTTATTAGTACTGCTTTTTAAGGTCATGTTTTTTCCTTTTTTCCAAAGACTGTGTAAACCTCTTCCAAGAACCAGTTTTTACTTAGGGATGCTTATTTAGAAGGCTGTGGAATGATACATTTGTTAGAAGTAATCCTATTGGTCAAATATCCAGCTCCTAACTATGTTGAAAATAATGTTCTTAATGTTGTCTTTGTTCAAAACATGATTTATCCTATTCCTGAATAAGATTATAAGGACTACTTTTACTCAAGACTGTTTAAAAATAAACACAAAGTAAAACCTATTAAATCACTGTTTTTTGTAAACAAATTATTAATAAAGAGCAAATGATAAGAATATGATTTAAGAACAATAATATATGTACCTTGAATTTGAACACTTAACTATGAAGTTATAAATCACTTTACACTTCCAGCAAATGTTGGTCTATTTCATTTAAATTAAATATGTAATATGATTTTTCTTTAATCCATCATCTCCATTTTTATTTTTAATTCAAGATTCACAATCGCTATGAAGGCAAGGATGTCTCAAAGCACAAACGGAATCTGGCCATAGCAGGTGGCGTGACATTGTCCGTAATCGTGTCTCCTGTTGTAGCTGCAGTAACTGTAGGTAAGAAATCCTTAAAAGTAGTTATCACCTCACATTTTATAGAATTAAAATTTTGTGGAAGAATTTTGAAAATTAGAGCATCTTATTGTTAAAGATAAGAGAGTTACTTTTATTTAGGGACAGTAAGCTGAGCCCTTAGAAAGCCTCTCATTTAGTAACCAAATTGGTTACAAGTAATATAAACTTAAGAGGCTAGCTATAGGGATAGTTGTTAAATTACTAATGGTTCCCCACCAAGAGAAAGTTTAGAGCTCTGGCACATGAAAGATTATATATATATAACCTCATATGTGTCACCTGATGGGCTAGAAGCTTTGAATCTGCTTGCATCCTTTAATAGTTGAGTAAATCTGCTTTGGTCAAGAGTTACAGACCCCTAACACTTTTCCCCTGTACACTTTGTCTTGAAAAAACTTTCTAAAATGTGTGTTTCTGTGATTTATTTTTTGGTTTGTAATGACCGATTTAATTCCTCTTTAGGTATTGGTGTTCCTATTATGTTAGCTTATGTCTATGGTGTTGTTCCAATTTCTCTCTGTCGAAGCGGAGGTTGTGGAGTCTCAGCAGGCAATGGCAAAGGAGTCAGAATTGAGTTTGATGATGAAAATGATATAAATGTTGGTGGAACAAATACAGCTGTAGGTAAGTCCTTTCAGCAAAGGAAGAAAATGTACTTACTAGTGGTAAATGGGAAGCTGTAAGTAATATGCTTTGCTCTCTTACTAGTCCTAATAGTATTCACCCAGAAGTATATCAGAGAAGAGCTGCTGAGGAAAGATTCACAGATGAAAGAGGGTGGAATGGTTCTGGGTACCTGTAACCTCCAAAAGGAATCTAGTATCTTAGAAAGTCTAGACTTTTAGTCTTTAATTTTGTGTAAAGCATTACAAATCAGTGATAAAAGGGTAGAAGAGAACTGCAGTTCATAAAAGAAGAAATGCAGATACCCGATGAGTAGAAAATACCTTCAACTTAATGTTATTCAAAGAAACAGGCATTATTTTTTTTTTAATGGATCATATAAAGGCCATCGTAGACTACCAGTAGGAGTAGAAGTTACACTTTTTAAAGTGTGGAAGTTTTTCTTAAATTCCAAAAGTTCTTATTAAAGAAGTTGTTTCATGGAAGTACAGGCATACCTTGGAGGTGTTACACATTCTGATCCAGACTACTGCAATAAAGCAAACATCACGATAAAGCAAGACATGAATTCTGGGGTTTCCCACTGCATCTAGAAGTTATGTTTATACTATAGTCTATTAAATGTGCAATAGCATTATGTCTAAAAATAAGTGTATATATCTTAATTTAAATATACTTTCGGAGAAGGCAATGGCACCCCACTCCAGTACTCTTGCCTGGAAACTCCCATAGATGGAGGAGCCTGGTAGGCTGCAGTCCATGGGGTCGCTGAGAGTTGGACACGACTGAGTGATTTGACTTTCACTTTTCACTTTCATGCATTGGAGAAGGAAATGGCAACCCACGCCAGTGTTCTTGCCTGGAGAATCCTAGGGACGGCAGAGCCTGGTGGGCTGCCATCTATGGGGTCGCACAGAGTCGGACACGACTGAAGCGACTTAGCAGCAGTAGCAGAAAATATACTTTATTGCTTAAAAAATTTTAGTCATCATGTGAGTCTTCAGCAAGTCATACTCTTTTTGCCTGTGGAGAGTCCTGCCTTGATGTTGATGGTTGCTGACTAATCAGGGTGATGGTTGCTGAAGATCGGGGTAGCTGAGGCAGTTTCTTAAAATAAGACAATAAACTTTGTAGCAATTGACTCTTCCTCTTCCCTTCCCAAATGATTTCACATGCAGTGCAGTTTGACAGCATTTTACCCACAGTAAAACTTCTTTCAGAACTGGAGTCAGTCCTCTCAAATCCTGCTCCTGCTCCATCAGCTCAGTTTATGTAATGTTCTACATCCTTTGTTGTCATTTCAGCAGTTTTCACAGCACCTTCACCATGAGTAGACTCCATCTCAGGAAGCCACTCTCTTTGCTTATCCGTAGGAAGCAGCTCCTCATTCACGAAAGTTTTATCATGAGATTGCAGCAGTTCAGTCATCTTCAGGCCCTGCTTCTAGTTCTCTTGCAATTTCCACCACATTTGCAGTTCCTTTCTCCACTGAAGTCTGCTGCTGCTGCCGCTGCTGCTGCTGCTGCTGAGTTGATTCAGTCGTGTCCGACTGCAACCCCGTAGACGGTAGCCCACCAGGCTCCCCCATCCCTGGGATTCTCCAGGCAAGAACACTGGAGTGGGTTGCCATTTCCTTCTCCCATGCATGAAAGTGAAAAGTGAAAGTGAAGTTGCTCAGTCGCCACTGAAGTCTAACCCCTCAGAATCATCCATAAGAGTTGGAATCAACTTTTTTGTTATTTCTTTACAACTCCACTTAATGTTGATATTTTGACCACTTGCCACGAATTGTGAAAGTTCTTAATGGCATCTAGAATGGTGAATCCTTTCCAGAAGGTTTTCAGTTTTCTTTGTTCAGATTCATCAGAGAAATCGTTGTTTCTGATGAATGGCATCTATAGCCTTAGAGAATGTGTTTCTTAAATCATAAAGTGTTAAAAGCTGAAATGAACCCTTGATCCATGAGCTGCAGAATGGATGTTGAGTTGGCAGGCATGAAAACATTAATCTTGTCATACATCTCCATCAGAGCTTTGGGTCACCAGATGCATTGCCAGTGAGCTAGTAATATTTTGAAAGGAATCCTTTTTTTTTCTGGGCAGTAGGACTCAATAGTGGGCTTAAAATATTCAGTAAGTTATGTTGTAAATAGATGTGCTGTCATTCAGGCTTTGTTGTTCCATTTATAAAGCACAAGCAGAGTAGATTTAGCCTAATTCCTAAGGGCCGTAGGATTTTTGGAATGGTAGATGAGCACTGACTAGCTTCAAGTCACCAGCTGCATTAGCCCCTAATAAGAGAGTCAGCCTGTCCTGTGAAGCTTTGAAGCCAGGCATTGACTTCTCTCTAGCTATGAGAGTCCTAGATCGCATCTTCTTGCAATAGGAGGTGTTTCCTCTATATTAAAAATCTATTATTTAGTATAGCCACCTTCCTTAAGTATCTTAGCTAAATCTTCTGGATAACCTGTTGCAGCTTCTACATCAGAACTTTTTGCTTCACCTTGCACTTTTATGTTACAGAGACAGCTTCTTTCCTTAAACCTCATGAACCAACACTGCTAGCTTCAAACTTTTCTTCTGCAGCTTCCTCACTTCTCTCAGTCTTTGTAGAATTAAAGGCAGGGCCTTGCTCTGGATTAGGCTTTGGCTTAAGGGAATGTGGTGGCTGGTTTGATCTTCTGTCCGAACTACTACAACTTCCTCTGTGTCGGCGATAAGGCTATGCTGCTTTCTTATCATTCATGTGTTCACTGGAGTAGGACTTTTAATTTCCTTCAAGACTGTTTCCTTTGTGTTCACAGTTTAGCTAAATGGCACAAGAGGCCTAGCCTTTCAGCCTGCTCTGACGTTCAAAGAACGTTCCTCACTAAGTTTAATCACTTCTAGCTTTTGATTTAAAGTAAGAGATGTACAGTTCTTTTCACTTAAAAACTTAAGGGCCATTGAAGGGTTTTTAATTGACCTAATTTCAATATTGTTGTGTCTTAGGAAATAGGGAAGCCAAGGAGAAGGGAGAGAGAAGGGGGAACAGCCCATCGTCAATGGAGCTGTCAGAACACACACTCATTTATCAGTTGTTAGTACATATGTGTCATATATGGGCACAGTTCATGGCACCCGAGAACAATGACAGTAGTAACATCAGAGATCATTGAGCACTGATCACTGTAACAAATACAATAATAATGAAAAAGCTTGAAATGTGACACAGAGACACCAGGTGAGCAAATGATGTTGGGAAAATGGCCCTGATAGACTTGCTCACAGCAGAGTTGCCACAAACCTTTTATTTTTTGACTTCCCTGGTGGTTCAGACGGTGAAGTGTCTGCCTACAATGCAGGAGACCAGGGTTCAATGCCTGGGTCGGGTAGATCCCCTGGAGAAGGAAATGGCAACCCACTCCAGTATTCTTACCTGGAAAATCCCATGGACAGAGGAACCTGGTAGGCTACAGTCCATGGGGTCGCAAAGAGTCTGACACAACTGAGCGACTTCACTTCTTTATTTTACTTGTGTATATATATATCTTTGAAGTGCAGTAAGCTGAGGTTTCTCTGTAATCAGGCATGTGTGCAAAGATAATGTTCTATTTCCTACCTCCCATTTTCTCTTGGACTCACTCCAATTAGATTTTGGTCCCTACCAGTCTAAAATTTCCTCTCTACCACTCCACCAAAGCAGAGTCACCAGGCACCTCCATGAAGCAAATAGAGTGGTCAGTTCTTGATTTTCATCTTACTGTGACATGATAGAGCATGCCCTCCTTCTTAAAACATTTTCTCTACTTGTCTTCTCTTATCTTGCAGCCACTCCTTCTCAGTCTTGTTTGCTGATTCATTTTCCTCTCCTAACCTCTGAATTTTGGAGTTTCCCAGGGCTCATTCTCAGATTTATCTATATTCTTTAGGTAATCTCTATTAAATAATATATATAGACAGAGGACTCTTAAATTTATATCTAGGCTAGAACTGTCCTCTGAACTTCAGTTTGTACATGTAACTCTTCTTTTTAATCTGCACTTGAGTGTCTTAATAAGAATTGCAAGCCTGACTTCTCTATAACCAAACTTCACTCTAAAACTTGTTGGCCTCTCAGTCATCCTTACCTCATTAAGTAGTTTCTTTATTCTTGCTATTGCTGTGCTAAAACCTTTACTTAAGATTACACTCCCCTTTTCATCAGCAGATTCTCCTGGTTCCTTCAATGTTTAGCCATAATTCAGCCATTTCTCACCATCTCTGTTCCACTAGTACAAACTGCTCTCTTCTTGCCTGTGTTATAGTAGTAGCCTCTTACATGATCCATTAGTTAGGTCTAACTTATGTCCAGAATTCTCTCAGTGCTTCTGACTGTACCAGGGGTGAGGGAATGGAATCCACAGCCCCTCCCATGGCCCATAAGTCCACCTGTGGTCTTTCCTGAGCTACATCTTTGAACTCTTCCCTTGTCACTCTGTTTTATACCTCCTGTCCTTGATGCTGAGATGCCAAACATACTTCCACCTCTAGGCTTTTAAACTTGAAGTTTCCTCTGCCTGGATTCCCCTTCGCCCAGATAATTCATGGCTCACTCCTTCACTTCCTTCAGAGAGGGCTTCTCTCATCACACTATACAAAACAGCAGACAGGCATGCAGGCTCACGCACACGCAGACGCACGCGCTGCTTATCACTCTCTCTGCCTTTTACTCACTCCGCTTTATTCTGATTTATTTTTCCTCATAGCATTTGTCACCATCTAATTGTATTTATTGCTCTCCCCAGTTGGAGCATAAGCCTTTTGAGGGCAAGATGTTTGTCTCTTTGATTCACTGTGTCCCAGCACTTAGAAACAGAGTTGGGTTATATAATAGGAGCTCAAATATTAGAGCAAATAAGTAAATTCTCCAGTATAAAGCATGTGAAAAAGTACTAAAAGATTGGAATATAATGGTATCAGACCTCATAATAACTTATAGACAATTGGAATTATGGAATATATTCAGAAGTCAACTTTTGACCCATTCTTACTGACCTCAAGACACCCTTACTGAAAACCATCACATAATTTTCCTCCAAAATCAGCTAAATTTTTCAACAATTAGGTTCTTTATAGAATTCTTCAGTCTTTTAGATTTTCTTCTAAAGTGCAGGCGTACTTCATTTTATTGCACTTTGTAGCTCATTACATATTTTTACAGATTGAAGAAAGTTTGTGGCAGTCCTGACTTGTCAGATGATGGTTAGCAATTTTTAGCCATAAAGAATTTTTTAAATCAATGGTATATACAATTTTTAGACATAATGCTATTGCACACTTGACCAAGTATAGTATAAACATAACTTTTATGTGACTAGGAGGACCAAAACTTCCTGATTCACTTTATTGTGTTATTTGCTTTATTACCATGGTCTGGAACCAAACCCACAGTTCCTCCAAGATATGCCTGTAGCGACCATTTAAAACTAAGGCCCAGTCCTTAATCCAGCTTGGCTCTGTGAAGTGTTTTCCTTTACTGTTAGCCCATAGTTGTCCCTGACTCCAGACATTTTTTCTATCCCTGTGTATGTTTTACCCTTTATATGAAAATGGATCCTATCTGAAAATCACGACAGACTCTTAAGGAGAGGGAAATTAATAATCACACTAATTTCTTTGAAACATTTGCATTTAGACACAACTTCGGTAGCAGAAGCAAGGCACAACCCCAGCATAGGGGAGGGAAGTGTCGGAGGCTTGACTGGCAGTCTGAGTGCGAGCGGGAGCCACATGGAGCGGATAGGAGCCATTCGGGACAACCTGAGTGAGACGGCCAGCACCATGGCGCTCGCCGGGGCCAGCATCACAGGGAGTCTGTCGGGAAGCGCCATGGGGACCTGCTTCAACAGGTGAGGAAACTGCGCACGGCTTCATTTTGCTTTGCCTGTGAACTGGTTAGCTGAGAATTTTGAACACAAAGCACGATGATTACATGTAATCCTACTGCGTCAGGGTTGAAAACAGTAAGGCTTCAAGTAAGTTTTAAGGTTTCAGAAAATGAAATTTAGTGGTAAACAGTGAATGAGGAGATCTGATGAGGTAAAAACCAAATCTTAGGGATAACATTATGCCATTTTTTTGTTCACTACACTTGTCAGATTTTATGAGTCAGTGCTGGAGCTTCCCTGGTGAACGCTGTAAAGGCAGTGATTGAGCCTGTAGTTACATCTGTGGGGGGCAGCCACAGCTGGATGTTCGGAAGTGAGACACTGGCTGAAGCCTGAGGGGACGGGTGGTGTCAGGATGTCTGGAGTGCATGGGCTGAGGCCAAAAGAGTCTGCCTGGGCCCTTTTCTGTAGTAATGGGTATTTAATTCTCACAAAGTCTTTTACCAAAAGCTACGTAGATAAGTAGGATAAGTTAAGCATTTTTATCTTCTCTTGTTTTTTCTTTAATTCACTTTTACTAGCTTTAGGGGTTTTTTAAATGTAGGGGAAAATACATGAATTAAAAGATAAATCAGTTATAGTTATTTTTAGGTAGTGTACTTTTAAACACAAACTCTTAAGTTACAGTGGTATATATTATTATTTTTTTAGGAGTCAAGTGTTAAATTTAGAACCGTTTTTAATATACAGATGCCCAGAATTTTTTGATTCATTGATCTTAGAATGGTTTTTAATGTATTCAGATTTGGTGTTTTGCACTGAAATAGGGGAAGCAGAGTGCCACACCCTAAGTGAGAATAATGGAGCATGTTTAAGTTAAAATCCTTTCTATTCTGTTTGTGTTACTCTGTAACTACCCTACTTGGCAGACAGCTAATTTTCCCGTTTTATTCGGATGACTGGTACTATTCAGTGTACTGCAGTAGAATTTGAATAATCAAATAAAAGGAAACTGAAAAAAATAATGTTTATAGTTGTCTCTAAATTAGCTTCTTGTTACTCAGTTATTTGAAGATAAGCATTCTCATAGTAGTGCTGATATTATGTATAATTTTTGTCTTTTTCTGATACCCCACTCTTTAAGGTTGGAAGTACAAGCAGATGTACAGAAAGAACGGTACAGTCTAAGTGGAGAGTCCGGCACAGTCAGCTTGGGGACAGTTAGTGACAATGCCAGCACCAAGGCAATGGCAGGATCCATTCTGAATTCCTATATCCCACTGGACAAGTAAGGAAAAAGTTGTTGTAGAGTCAAAAGTATTTTTAGATTAATTTGTATCCCTGTCATTAAGCAGAAAGTGAAAGTGAAGTTGCTCAGTCGTGTCCGACTTTTTGTGACCCCATGGACTGTAGCCTACCAGGCTCCTCCATCCATGGGATTTTCCAGGCAAGAATACTGGAGTGGGTTGCCATTTCCTTCTCCAGGAGATCTTCCCTTCCCAGGGATTGAACCTGGGTCTCCTGTACTATAGGCAGATGCTTTACTGTCTGAGCACCAGGGAAGTCAGAATTAAGGTGAATAATTGTTATCTCTTCTGTTAGGTTCTCTGAAAAATGTAAGTGGTGAGAGATGTCCAGAACAGGCAGAACCATAGAGACAGAAAGGAGATTAGTGGTTGCTTGGGGTTGAGGGGAGGGGGAGAATGGGTACTGGCTGCTAATGGTACAGGGCTTCTTTGGCGGACAATGAAAATGTTCTTGAGTTCGATCGTGGTGATGATTGGACAACTGTGAATATACTACAAACCACTGAATTGTGTACGTTAAACAGGTGAATTTATGATATGCAAATTCTCTCTCAATACAACTGTTCTGGAAAAAAAAATGGAGAAGGTAGCATAGTACCTGGAACAGTGTAAGAAGTGAGCGTAGTTGCTTTTGTTTTTTTCTTTTTTCCCCTAATTGAAGCATTGTTATAAAGACAGTTCTCTTATTTCGAGCAGCTTTTTTCCATGAGTAGGATGTATCCTGCATTAATTTGTTCTGATGCTTTTATACAGTCTTTAACATTTCACCCAGAAATCCTCCCCCTTTGATACATTTGTATTTAATTAAAAAAAAAAAAAGGAAGTCAGAAATTTATATTTGTTTCACTTATGTTCCAGAGAAGGCAACAGTATGGAGGTTCAAGTAGATATTGAATCAAAGCCATCCAAGTTCAGGCACAACAGTGGAAGCAGCAGTGTGGAGGATGGCAGTGCCACCCGAAGCCATCCTGGGGGTTCCTCCAGTGGCTTGCCTGAAGGTAAATCCAGCGCCACCAAGTGGTCCAAAGAAGCAACAGCAGGAAAGAAATCAAAAAGTGGTAAATTGAGGAAAAAGAGTAACATGAAGATAAATGAGACCCGAGAGGACATGGATGCACAGTTGTTAGAACAACAAAGCACGAACTCAAGTGAATTTGAGGCTCCATCCCTCAGTGACAGTATGCCGTCCGTAGCAGATTCCCACTCGAGTCACTTTTCTGAATTTAGTTGTTCTGACCTAGAAAGCATGAAAACTTCTTGTAGTCATGGTTCCACTGATTATCACGCCCGCTTTGCTACTGTTAACATTCTTCCTGAGGTAGAAAATGACCGACTGGAAAATTCCCCCCATCAGTGTAGCATTTCTGTGCTTACCCAAACTGCTTCATGTTCAGAAGTTCCACAGTTGAATCATATTGCAGAAGAACATGGTAACAGTGGAATAAAACCCAGTGTTGATTTATATTTTGGCAGTGCACTAAAAGAAACAAATAACAACCACTCACATCAGACAGTGGAATTACAAGTTGCAATTCAGACTGATATATAGACCTATAAATGCTGCAAAATAATTACCACTTGAAAAACCTTGTTTGGAGCTGGCTGAATTACAGATGGCTGTTTTAAGTTTCAAGTTGCCAGCAAAGGCCGGGTTACATAAGCATAATGCAGATAACGTTTTCTGTGTTCAGCAAAGCATTGTGTTTCATGTGGATCTTAATTACCAAACTATGAAATGAAAGCTTTAAAAGTGCATTATCGTAAGGACAATAATTCTTAAGAGAATTATGTTTTGTGTGTTTGCCACAAATCAGTGCTTGAAGCACGTACTTGTGTATTTAGATAGAAATTTGGCTTAATTTATAATCAATATAAAGTACTAATGCAGTTCTACAGCATTCTTATGAAGAGAACTTGAGGCTTAGGGATAAGTGGTTAGTGACATTTTATTGAAACCACTAAGGGATACTGTTTAAAGAACCTTGCAGGTTATTCTCAGTATATGATATTCTTTGTAACATTTCTGTTCATAACTGGGCATAAATTTCATTTCTTCTTCATATGCAATGTGGATATATACAGCTTAACGCAGCCCATTTGCTACCATGTGGATACTTAGACACCTTGAGCAAGATTGTGGCAGTTTTGCACAACTTTGAAATAGAAATACCTGGTACTCTATTTAGCTTGTATATTGTTGCCATCTTAGAAGACAAGTGTAAAAGTAGGTAATTAAGTATGCTGACAGCACCAAATAAGATATACAAAGCTGCGAAATAAAATTCCATTAGTTTATAAGTATTACAAAAAGTCACCTTTCCCAAGGGGAACTTTGCACCCCATTGATCCTTGGTGCCTTGGGAATAGACTGGATTTAAGGGCCTACGTGCTTGAGAGTTTTGCTGTATTGTTTTCTATAATGTCCTCCTAGTCACCTTGGATTATGTAGAAAAATACAGGATAGAGAAACATCAGTATAATTACAGTAACAATGCTGAAAAAGTATTAGCCTACCAAAGACACACTCAGGCTTTAGTGAACAACTTTACATAATAACCTCAGTTTTTAGCACATATCTTCTCCAATCATGAAATCAAAGCATGGCGCAGAGTTTGTACCAAGTACTAAGGAGGGGTCCGTGTATGGCTGGCTTTATTTTCCCTTGCTTTTGTTTATGGAACATATTCAACTGACATAAACAAAAGTTGGCCAAAATATTGCCTGTACTGTTAACTTCCAGTATAATTCACTTAAGTAAAACAGGCTCACCTCAGTGATCAGCAGTTAAAATATTCCATCCTATATGTTTCTATTGAGTATTACCATTATGGTGCTACTAAGCGTTTTCTTTTGATAAAAGGAAAAATGCCATGGGCTGCAGTCTTCTTTCATCATTTTTCTCACCAGGCCCATTAATATGCTTATAACACTAGTGCCAGTTATTTTATTTGATAATGCTTATTATGGTATTTGTATATTTGTCTGCATTCCAATTTTGTTCAATAGTGAGTGTGTAAACTGCATACATGAAATAAATGTAAATACTAATGTATCGCTGCTGTATGGTTTGTGCACAGGCGTTTTTATAAGAACAGGAACATTCATTTGCCGTGTGGTAAATTCATAAATATTGCAAGCCACTGAGAGGATTCTACATTCTTGTCTCAGCCCAGAGGGAGGCATCTGCTGAAGTTCTCAACAAACAATGTTTGAAAGTATCCTTTCTTCATGTGAAAGACCTGCCTTCCTTCAGAAAGAAGCTGCTTTCTTCATCCACAGAATTTCATTTTTTTTTAAAGTAGATTCTTTGGAAAGTAGATAGGTCTGTTACTAAATTATGAAGAGAGAAGCATTATAAATCCTCATCTGAAAACTAAAAAGATCTTAACTTTTAAGAGATCCTACTCTGGCAACATTAGGTTATGAAACTACAGTCAGTTAAATTCAAGCTAATAATTGGAGCAAAACACTTTGTATTCTTACAACCTCTATAAAATACATGGATGGTTTTTCTGTTTTCCTGTTACATAGTTAATACATCATGAAAGTAACATGTATGAATATGTTGACTGCCTTCTCGACATTTCATAAAAAACTAAAGATTAAATGGAAAGCTAAATGATCTTAGGAGGAATACGGCAAAAGTGGTGCTACGTCAGGAGGCCTGTGTGTGCAGCTCATTCCGTCCCCTCTCCTGGTTGTACCCAGCCAGTACCACCTCAGTCTCACTTTAAAAATGGTCTAAACCTTTCAATTGACTTCAGAAGTTCCTTCAAACTTGGGTTAATTAAGGACCAAATCAGATTCCTCTGGAGCTCAACCTTGGGCTACCATAGCATGAGAGAATACAACAGAATTAAGACAGGCCTTAACTCATCACCTCCAGTATTCTTGCCTGGAGAATTCCATGGATAGACGAGCCTGGTGGGCTACAGTCAATGGGGTCATAAAGAGTCGGACACGATTGAGTGACTAATACTTTCACTTTTTCACTTAATTCATTAGACTCTTTTAAAGACCCTTTATACTTTGCTTTTTTTAAGGCCTGTGGGGAAAATCACATCGTAGTGAGAGAATACACTGATTACGATCATATACCCTACTGGTCATTGTGTGTGCTACCAGTTTACCTGAATTCTCTTACATGTACAAATTAGCTTTTTATATTAAATTTACACAGTTCATTCTTTTGCTAGAAATCAGGTTAATTTGTAAATATGAAAGATTTTCCATAGCATATTCTCTAGTTAAATATAAATTTTGGAAAGGTTCTTCATGATGATGGAGAAGAAAGACTCCAAGATCACCTCCTCCCACAGGTACACCACAATTACAACTATTTACAGAGTAACCATCTATGGAAACCACCTAAAGACTAGCAGAAAAGAGTCTCTACAGCTAAAGATATAAAGGAGGAGCCACAACAAGATGTGTAGGAGTGGGAGAGACTGGTATAGTCCAGACTCACACCCCCAAGTCCTTGGCCCCAAATGGGAAAAACATAACATACGCAGAGGGCTCCCCAAGGAGCGAGGCGGGTCTGAGTCCATGCGGGGTCCTCGTCCGGGAGTTCTGCACTGGAAAGATGAGCCCCCAGGACATATGGTCAGGGATTTAAAAACAGGCTAAAAAACTGAGCTTACTTTTCTGAAAAACTGGGCTTACCTTTGAGACCTGGGGGGCTGGGTGGGACGGGGTGCTCCTACAGGGCACATGCAAAATCTCAACACGCTCCAAGTCCCAGAGCAGAGGGAGAAATTCTAAAGGAGCCCAAGTCAAACCCATTCGCTTTTGCACAGTGAACGAAATCATCTACCATGTGAAAAGGCAGCCTACTGAATATCAAATATCAAATCAAATTTCTTACCAATATAAAAAAAATTCCATTTAAAAGATTGGCATTTTTCTGGAAAAATGTTCATTTTTCCAGAAAAGACATACAGATAGCCAAAAAGCATGTGAAAAGATGCTCAAAATCACTAATAATTAAGGAAATGCAAATTAAAAGCACAAGGAGATATCACCTCACACCTATCAGAATGGCTGTTATCAAAAAACAAGTAAGTATTGGCAAGGATGTGGGTAAAAGGGAACCCTCCTGTACTGTTGGTGAGAATATAAATTGGTAGAACCACAATGGAAAACAGTATGGAGGCCCCTCAAAAAATTGGAAATAGAATTACCAAATGATCCAGCAATTCCACTTCTGGGTATTTTTCTGAAGGAACCAAAAACACTTTTCCGATATATGCACTGCTGTGTTCATAGCAGCATTATTTACAATAGCCAAGATGTGGAAGCAACCTAAGTGTCCATTAGTAGCTAAATGGATAGAGAAGGTGTGATATGTGGATATGTGTCTGTGCATATTTGGGTGTAGATACCTATATACATGTGTGTGTGCTTGCGTGTGTGTCTGTATGGAATATTAGCCATAAAAATGAAATTGTGCCCTTTGCAACAACTTGATATAGAGTATTATGCTAAGTGAAGTAAGTCAAATACGGTCTCATTCGTATGTGAAAACTAAGAAAACAGACTCATTGATACAGAGAGCAAATGCGTGGTTGCCAGATTTGGAGGAAGAAGGGTGCTTTGGGCAAAACAGGTGATGAGGATTAAGAGAGACAAACTTCCAGTTGTAAAATAAATAAACCCCAGAGATGTAATATACATCATAAAGAATATGGTCAATACTATTATAGTAACTATGGAGAGAGATCATTACTAGGTTCATCACAGTGATGATTTTGTAGTGTATGGAAATGTCAAAACATGATACAGTACACCTGAAACATAATATTGCATGTAGACTCTATTTCAATTAGAAAAAAAAAAACTTAGATTACCAAAGGATAAGATAAATGTTGAAAACCATCAGAGCTATTGATTTATACATAACATGAGCAAAGTAGGTAAACTACTGCCATTTTGCCAATTTTAGAATCAGTTAAGATTCTCAGTTCTGTTTTATATGGCTCTTTTAATGGACTTGTTTCATTTATTTCCCTTAAGTATAAAGCCTTTATTTACATATTGGTTGTTTCTGGAAGCCCAAAATAGTATTCTAAATCTGGGGAGAGTTATAGTACTTTAGTAGCCATCATTTAGCAGATAAATAATTAAGGAGAATTTGCAGTGTATACATTTAGTTCAAATTGAGTCACTACATTTCCTATGCCAGTCAGAATGTCTGTGACTTCAATTTATTCATTCATTCATTCAATGAAGAAAGTAAATCTGGAGATATAGCATTATACCAAATAACCAGATTCTCTGATTTCAGCAAGCTTATAGTCAGGAGAGTGGCATAAATAATAAACATATACAGATACATTAAAACATTGTCAGATAGTGGATGTTATGAAAATATGAAGTTAGGGGAAAGTGACTGGAAATATTGGGTATGCTGTTTTATCCAGGGCAAATTAGAAAGAAGTCTTCTTAGGTGACACTGGTGCAAAGATTTTTTAAAAAGTGAGGGACAAACTATGAAGACAGACCTATTGGATGAGCATTCTAGAAAGAAATCTTTCCCCAGGTGAGTTAATGGACAATTTAGACATCAGTGTTGGAATTTGTTTGATATCTGGAAATCTGTTAGCCACCTTGTTTTCCTTGGAGAGTGTCTTGACCGTTTTTAGCACTTTCCCATAAACATTTGAGAATAAGCATGTTGCATTCCACCAGTTTTGCTTGGGACTGCACTGAATCTATAATTATCCCTTGAGATCTTTCACATCTTTTCTTAAATCTTATCCCCAGGTACTTAATTTTTTTAGATACCATTTTCTGTTTGTTTCAGTTCAGTTCAGTTCAGTCATGTCCAACTCTTTGCGACCCCATAGACTGCAGCACACCAGACTTCCCTGTCCATCACCAACTCCCAGAGCCTACTCAAACTCATGTCCATCACGTCAGTGATGCCATCCAAGCATCTCATCCTCTGTCATCCCCTTTTCCTCCCGCCTTCAATCTTTCTCAGCATCAGGGTCTTTTCCAATGAGTTGGTTCTTCTCATCAGGTGGCCAAAGTATAGGAGTTTCAACTTCAGCATCAATCCTTCCAGTGAATATCCAGGACTGATTTCCTTTAAGATTGATTGGTTGAGTCTAGGTTTGATGCAGGATACAGGATGCTTGGGGCTGGTGCACTGGGATGACCCAGAGAGATGGTATGGAGAGGGAAGTGGGGGGGGCTTCAGGATTGGGAACACGTGTATACCCGTGGCGGATTCATGTTGATGTATGGCAAAATACAGCATTGTAAAGTAAAATTTAAAAAAAACAAAAAGATTGACTGGTTGGATCTCCTTGCAGTCTGTTTGTTAGCGTATAGAACCACAGCTTAATTTCTCTGTAATGATTTTGCTTTTTTTTATCTCTAGAGTCTTTGAGATTTCTTTATACACAATCATAATCTGTGAATTTTTTTATTTGAAAAACACTTTCACAGTGCTTTAAAGTGTCAAACAGTTTCTATGTACTTCTAAAATATTGTTCCTTACTCTTTGGAACAACCCTATGAAGGAGATGCTCATTATCCCTATTTTACAGATGAGGAAACTGAGATACAGAGTTATTAAGTGTTTTGCCCAGAATTTCATAGCTGGTAAGTGGCAGAACAAGGATTCAGATCTTTTTGATCATCACATCATATATTTCTCTTTCTGGCCATCTCAAAGGGAACCCCTTCAATATTTCAACCATTATGATACTTATGTTTCAGTTACATTTGTAAATATATAGATATATATATTCAGTTCAGTTCAGTTCAGTTGCTTAGTCGTGTCCGACTCTTTGCGACCCCATGAATCGCAGCACGCCAGGCCTCCCTGTCCATCACCAACTCCCGGAGTTCACTCAGACTCACGTCCATCGAGTCAGCGATGCCATCCAGCCATCTCATCCTGTTTCTCCTCCTGCCCCCAATCCCTCCCAGCATCAAGGTCTTTTCCAGTGAGTCAACTCTTCGCATGAGGTGGCCAGAGTACTGGAGTTTCAGCTTCTGTATCATTCCTTCCAAAGAAATCCCAGGGCTGATCTTCAGAATGGACTGGTTGGATCTCCTTGCAGTCCAAGGAACTCAAGAGTCTTCTCCAACACCACAGTTCAAAAGCATCAATTCTTTGGCGCTCAGCCTTCTTCACAGTCCAACTCTCACATCCATACATGACCACAGGAAAAACCATAGCCTTGACTAGGTATTATAGATATCTATTATAGATATCTACCGGGAGAAATATCAATAACCTCAGATATGCAGATGACACCACCCTTATGGCAGAAAGTGAAGAGGAACTAAAAAGCCTCTTGATGAAAGTAAAAGAGGAGAGTGAAAAAGTTGGCTTAAAGCTCAACATTCAGAAAACAAAGATCATGGCATCTGGTCCCATCACTTCATGGGAAATAGATGGGGAAACAGTAGAAACAGTGTCAGACTTTATTTTTTGGGGGCTCCAAAATCACTGCAGATGGTGATTACAGCCATGAAATTAAAAGACACTCCTTGGAAGATAGGTCATGAGCAACCTAGATAGTATATTCAAAAGCAGAGACATTACTTTGCCGACTAAGGTCCGTCTAGTCAAGGCTATGGTTTTTCCTGTGGTCATGTATGGATGTGAGAGTTGGACTGTGAAGAAGGCTGAGCGCCAAAGAATTGATGCTTTTGAACTGTGGTGTTGGAGAAGACTCTTGAGAGTTCCTTGGACTGCAAGGAGATCCAACCAGTCCATTCTGAAGGAGATCAGCCCTGGGATTTCTTTGGAAGGAATGATTGCTAAAGCTGAAACTCCAGTACTTTGGCCACCTCATGTGAAGAGTTGACTCATTGGAAAAGACTTTGATGCTGGGAGGGACTGGGGGCAGGATAAGAAGGGGACGACCGAGGATGAGATGGCTGGATGGCATCACTAAATCGATGGACATGAATCTGAGTGAACTCCGGGAGTTGGTGATGGACAGGGACGCCTGGCGTGCTGCGATTCATGGGGTTGCAAAGAGTTGGACACGACTGAGCGACTGAACTGAACTGAACTGATTATAGATATCTATTATAGATATTAAAAGGGCTTCTCTGATGGCTCAGAGGTTAAAGCGTCTGCCTCCAATGCAGGAGACCCGGGTTCGATCCCTGGGTCAGGAAGTTACCCTGGAGAAGGAAATGGCAACCCACTCCAGTATTCTTGCCTGGAGAATCCCATGGACAGAGGAGCCCGGTATGCTACAGTCCATGGGGTCGCAAAGAGTAGGACACGACTGAGCGACTTCACTTCATTATAGATATTATAGATATCATTTATCAGATTTATTAAATTCTTACTTAACTCTTAGTTGCCAAGAGTTTTTACCTTGGGAAATATGTTATTGGCTACTATTTTGGGGGGAGGGCCACCTATCATATAATTGTGGTTTATTCCTTTAATGTTTTTAACATAGTGAATTTGACTCCAAGTATTAAATTAACCTCCTGGGATAAACTTCAATATCAGAGTATGTAAGACTGAAATTATGTCTTCCGTGAATGTTTGGTAGAAATTACTATTAAACCTGGCTGGACCTTCTGAGTTGTTTTTCAGTTCCATGGAGACCCATGGTATGTTTTTAGGGTTAGTAAGCAGTTCCTTTTCATTTATATATGAGCAGCATGGCATGGCATGTTCGTTCCTCTTTGAGAGTTTACTAATCCTGGAGCATGGAGATTAGCAGTTGTCTGGTGCCAACAATAGTCCTGATTTTCTTGTTTTTCTTTCCACTTCTTGCGTAATAATATTGGAGCACCTGTTTCTGCTACCTTTTATCCTGCATGGAGAAGGTAAAACTTGGATATTTCACAACCCCATGTGTACCAGGTGCCTCCAAATTCTGAATTCAGAATACTAAGAAAACAGAAACCTTTAAAAGAAAGAAACTATAGGCTCTCGAGGGCAAGAATCCTGTCTTTACTTTTTCCTATGTGTGCTTAATAAGTACTCCATCTATGGAGAGGGCTTTGAGGCTGCTACAACAGGACAGAACGACAGTAAAGGCATGAGAGTGTGGACCGAAACCTCAGAGTTGGTGGCTCACTTCATGCAGTTGACCACTAGAATAAATTTTGAAACAAAACAGTGGCAGTCACTTTTAACAAGGTTAACCAAATAGGTTCATGGGGTTCTCAAGGCAACAAAGGTCTGTATAGTCAAAGCTATGGTTTTTCCAGCAGTCTTGTCATAGATGTGAGAGCTGGGCCATCAAGAAGGCTGAGTGCCCAAGAATCGATGCTTTCAAATTGTGGTGCTGGAGAACACTCTTGAGAGTCCCTTGGACTGCAAGGAGATCAAACCAGTCAATGCTAAAGGAATTCAACCCTAGATATTCATTGGAAGTACTGATGCTGACACTGAAGCTCCAATACTTTGGCCACTTGATGAGAAGATCTGACTCATTATGAAAGACCCTGATGGTGGGAAAGATTGGGGGCAGGAGGACAAAGGGGTAACAGAGGATGAGATGGTTGGATGGCATCACCGACTCAATGGGCATAAGTTTGAGCAAACTCGGAGAGATTGTGAAAGACAGGGAAGTCTGTTGTGCTGCAGTCCATGGGGTCACAAAGAGTTGGACACAGCTTAGCGACTGAACCACCACCACCACCACCACCAAATAGGTTGATTCATAAATTTTCTAGGATGTATGGCAATCACCAGAAAATCTTTTCTCAGGGTCAGTATAAACTGTGTAAAAGTTAGTCACTTAGTTGTGTCCAACTCTTTGTGACCCCATGAACTGTATGTAGCCCACCAGCCTCTTCTGTCCATGGAATTCTCCAGGCAAGAATACTGGAGTGGGTTGCCATTCCCTTCTCCAGGGACTCTTCCCAACCCAGAGATCGAACCCAGGTCTCCCGCATTGCAGGCAGACTCTTTACCAATTGAGCCACCAGGGTCAGTATAGCTCAGACATTTTTATTTTCAGGGGCCTTTTGTTTTTCCATTTAAGGAAAATGCAATACATTCAGCTAAATAAAGAGACCATTGTTGCTTTAGAGGTAAGGTGTGAACTGATGTTTTAGAGACAAGTGCTATTGAGAGTTTTTGGGTTTCCCACGTGGCACTAATGGTAAAGAATCTGCCTGCCAATGCTGAAGATGCAAGATCCTCAGGTTTAATCCCTGGGTTGGAGAGATCCGTTGAAGAGGGAAATGGTAACCCACTCCGGTATTCTTGCTTGGAAAATTCCATGGGCAGAGAAGCCTGGCAGGCTACAATCCATGGGGTCCTAAAGAGTTGAAATAAAATATGCACAGAAGATTATCTTTCCCCTTCTTCCCCTTTTCCTTTCTCTTTTTTCTTTCTCCCTCTTTCTCTTCTCTGCCCCTCTTCCCACATTACCACTTCAATGACCAAGTTATGTGTGATAGCATAGCTTTCTCCACATTTATATAATCTCATATAGTGCATATATGTATGGATTATTGTGATTTTTCTCAGTGTCTTATAGAAATCAGTCCAAGTCAAGGGATAAAGCTCCAGCTCCTCTCTGCTGGCTTCATATTCATGGGTATTCACTGTGTGTCTCTTTTGTTCTCCTCTCCGCAAGAATCAGCCTCATCCATAAGCCCTTGTTTCCTGGTACTTTGGAATATGCAGATGGATTCATAGAAATCAAATAGCTACGTTAAAAGTATATGTATTTTTAATTTTAATAGGATTATCAGACTGCCTTCGCCAGAAGGCTGTCATAATTTCCAATTGCACTAACAATACATGAATCCCCTTTCTGCTGTATTTCACAATAGATATTAGGAGCTTCATGGTTTTTGCAAGGATGTTTGGTGTAAAGTAGTATCTATTACTTGATTTTTCATATCCCTGACTATGAATGAATTTGTACATCATCTTGTGTGGCCTTCTTTTTACTAGGGGAGGAAAATAGTGGTATTAAATTTGTGGTTATCTAAATTGACTTTAATGTTTTTGCCTGTTTTTTTGAGTTGTTTTCTCATTGTCAGTTTGAAAGATATCTTTATTGCAATAAATATATATATATTATAGTTATCATAATAGCTATATGTTACATATTGTAGCTATTAAGATATTTTTATTACATTTTTTCCAAAGCTAGTATGTGATTATTGACTTTAAATTTTCTTGCTGCGCATTTTTATTCTGAAATTTTATCTGGAATATTTTTAAAGTCACAGAAAAGTTGTAAAGATAACTCAGAGGCTTCCCATACACTCTTTACTCATATATATATATATTTATTTATTTATTTATTTATTTTATTTTTTTTTTTTTTTGCCATATGATAGCTCTATTTAAAAATACGTCTAATAGTATATATTTCAGGCCTCTAGTTAAGGGTAAGGTCTTCCCCTCCTCCTAAAGAATACTTCAATTCCGTTTGGTCACTCAGTTGTGTCCGACTCTTTGCAACCCCATAGACTGCAGCACGCCAGGCCTCCCTGTCCATCACCAGCCTGATGTCCATTGAGTCAGTGATGCCATCCAACCATCTCATCCTCTGTAGTCCCCTTCTCCTCCTGCCTTCTAGCTTTCCCAGCATCAGAGTCTTTTCAAAGGAGTCAGTTCTTCACATCAGGTGGCCAAAGTACTGGAGTTTCAGCTCAACATCAGTCCTTCCAAAAATATTCAGGACTGACTTCCTTTAGGATGGACTGATTGGATCTCCTTGCAGTCCAAGGGACTCTCAAGAGCCTCCTCCAACACCACAGTTCAAAAGCATCAATTCAATTCTTTGGTACTCAGCTTTCTTACAGTCCTAATTTCTTGTGAGATTATTTAATTTTTAAAATTTGCCTTAATTGCTGTTATTAATATATAATCTATTGTTTCCTAGTGATCTGAATACTGCTTTTATGATGGAATTTCTAGATTCCCACCAAAATGTCTGCTGGGATTTTTATTGTGTAGGTCAATTGGGGGGAAATTAGTATCTTAATATCGACTGTTCTTACCCATGAACAACACATTTTATCTGCCCATTTATTTAGTTTTTAAAATTTCTTTAAACAGTGCTTTTTAGTTTTTAGAGCGATCTTTTTTTAAAAAAAATCTCAATTTCTAATTATTCATTAATAATATATAGACATACTTTGTTTTTATTGCACTCTGCTTTGTTGTGCTTTGAATATATGGTGTTTTTACAACTTTGAAGTTTTGTGGCAGATAATGGTTAGCATCATTTTTTTGCAATGAAGTATTTTTTAAATTTATTTTTAATTGAAGGATAATTGCTTAACAGTATTGCATTGGTTTCTATCAGACATCAACATGAATCAGCCATAGGTATACACATGTCCCCTCCCACTTGAACATTCCCCCTACCTCCCTCCCCATACCACCCCTCTAGGTTATTACCAAGCCCTAGTTTGAGTTCCCTGAGTCATAGAGCAAATTCCCATTGGCTACCTATATTACATATGGATGAAGTATTTTTTAATTGATATGTACACTTTTTTAAACATAATGCTACTGCATACTTACTATAGTATATTATAAATGTAACTTTTGAGCAAACTCGGGTATATAGTGAGGACGGGGCAGCCTGGTGTGCTGCAGTTCATGGGGTCACAAAGAGTTGGACATGACTTAGGAACTGAACAGCAACACCTTTCATATGCACTGGGAAACTCAACAATTCATAGAACTCACTTTATTGTGACACTCATTTTATTGAAGTGGTCTGGAACAAAACCTGCAGTATCTCCAAAGTTGCTTGGGTAGAAATACAATAGATTTTTGTAGATTAATCTTGAATCCTACAAATTTGTACATCCCTTATTAATTCTAATAACTTTTTGTCAGATTCTGTAGGATTTTTCTACATAGACAATCATGTCTACAAATAAAAACAGTTTTATTTCTTCCTTTCCTCTTTTCCAATCTGGAAGCCTTTAGTAACTTTTATTTTTTGCCTTATTTCCCTGGCTTCCGCCCCAAATACAACATTAAATGGGAATGGTTAGGAGCAGGCATCCTCACGTTGTTTCCAGTTGCAGCACAGGATAAGTTAGTCTTTCACTCATCCTTAGCTTTCAGTCCTTCTGGTAAATTTTTTAAAATTAATTTATTAATTTTAATTGGAGGCTAATTACTTTACAATATTGCAGTGGTTTTTGCCATACATTGACATGAATCAGCCATGGTGTACATGTGTCCCCCATCCTGAGCCCCCCTCCCACCTTCCTTCCCATCCCATCCCCCAGGGTCATCCCAATGCACCAGCCCTGAGCACCCTGCCTCATGCATCGAACCTGGACTGGCGATCTGTTTCACATATGGTAATATACGTGTTTCAATGCCATTCTCCCAAATCATCCCACCCTCACCCTCTCCCAGAGTCCAAAAGACTGTTCTTTACATCTGTGTCTCTTTTGCTGTCTCGCATATAGGGTCATCATTATATCTTTCTAAATTCCATATATATGCATTAATATACTGTATTGCTGTTTTTCTTTCTGACTTACTTCACTCTGTATAATAGGCTCCAGTTTCATCCATCTCATTAGAACGGGTTCAAATGTATTCTTTTTAATGGCTAAGTAATACTCCATTGTGTATATGTACCACAGCTTTCTTATCCATTCATCTGCTGATGGACATCTAATTTGCTTCCATGTCCTGGCTATTGTAAACAGTGCTGTGATGAACATTGGGGTACACGTGCCTCTTTCAATTCTGGTTTCCTTGGTGGGTATGCCCAGCAGTGGGATCACTGGGTCATAAGGCAGTTCTATTTCCAGTTTTTTAAGGAATCTCCACACTGTTCTCCATAGTGGTTGTGCTCATTTGTATTCCCACCAACAGTGTAAGAGTGTTCCCTTTTCTCCACACTCTCTCCAGCATTTATTGCTTGTAGACTTTTGGATAGCAGCCATTCTGAGTGGTGTGAGATGGTACCTCATTGTGGTTTTAATTTGCATTTCTCTGATAATGAGTGATGTTGAGCATCTTTTCAGGTGTTTGTCAGCCATCTGTATGTCTTCTTTGGAGAAATGTCTGTTTAGTTCTTTGGCTCACTTTTTCATTGGGTCATTTATTTTTCTGGAATTCAGCTGCATGAGCTGCTTTTATATTTTTGAGGTTAATTCTTTGTCAGTCGCTTCGTTTGCTATTATCATTTGCTATTATTTTCTCCCATTCTGAAGGCTGTCTTTTCACCTTGCTTATAGTTTCCTTTGTTGTGCAAAAGCTTTGAAGTTTAATTAGGCCCCATTTGTTTATTTTTGCTTTTACTTCCATTACTTTGGGAGGTGGGTCATGGAGAATCCTGCTATGATTTATATTAGAGAGTGTTTTGCCTATGTTTTCCTCTAGGAGTTTTATAGTTTCCGGTCTTAACATTTAGATCTTTAATCCATTTTGAGTTTATTTTTGTGTATGGTGTTAGCTGGTAAATTCTTGACATGCTTAAAGGGGTGAGCTTAGTAAGTTAGTGTCTGAATTGGATCGTTTGTGCTTTTTTCCCCCCTTCAATTTTTAAAATTGAGAAATAGTTCACATATGAAATGGAAAAAATAGCAAACCAAATCAGTTTGGTTTGTGCGGCTGCTGTCTGGTTCCGCTCACTGTGCCGTGGAGCCTGCCTGCAGTGGTCAAGTTGCTGTTTCCAGTGCCCTGTGCCGCTGGGTCTTCTACATAAAGGAATTCAGTCAGACTGTTCTTCCTTCTCATCAACCCAAGTCAACAGGAAAACACAGCTCAGACTTCACCTCTTACTGAAAATGTTCTTGATTAACTTTGGCCCATTTAATAACTTTGACAGTGACTTGAACATTTTATCAATGCCTTTTTTTTCCCTACCAGAGCCTCTTGAACTTGGTTTTATTTTCCGTTTCTTCCAAATTAGTCATAATCTCATTAAAAGCAGGAGCTATCATTTTTATGTATCCCCTACAATACTTTATTCTGAGGGTCACAAGTAGTTTCGTTCACTCACAATGCTTGTGTATCTCGTATTAGTTATATAAACCCACTTGGCTTCTAGGACAGTGGGTGAATATTTCAACTTGCCTGAGAATCACAAGAAATACTTTAAAATTTAGATTCCCAACCCCTTGAACTCTAAGATTCTGAAGCAAATATTCCAAGAACTATTGTTTGAGGAATATTTAGAGTGTCATCATAAACTTCTCAATAACAGGAGCTTCTCTAATCTGAATTTTGGGAACCAGGGCACCTTAAAACTCCGGGAGTAAACTCCAGGAGTTGGTGATGGACAGGGAGGCCGGGCGGGCTGCAGTCCATGGGGTCGCAAAGAGTTGGACGCCACTGAGCGACTGAACTGAACTGCAGGTACCTTTTAGGGCAGCGTCCTCTAGGTTCCTTTATTCAACATTTGCTAAGCTCCCACCAGCCTGTGCCAGACTCTGAGTATCTATCAGTGTTGGCTCACTCTCAAAACGGTAAAGGTTAGAAAAGGCATGTGCTATTACAAATAGGTTGTTAACCTCAACCTGTGGAGTAATCTCTTGGCTGTTGTGACATGCCTGATCTCCAGCAGACGGCACCAGACCGCCTCTCTGGCTATCCTGTCTCTTTTGGCTGAGTCTTAATGTGTGTGATTTATCCAGTGAGTAAATACAATGTGGTCTGTAAATATTTGAAAAGAGCTTTATTATCCTTTTCTAACAGAATAGATGAGATCATTCACAATACTTATGTGAAGAAAGAAATTACACCATGAAAGGTAAGAGCAGGAACTTATGAAGCAACACCAGGCCTTTTACAAGAACTTTGTAATCCTACAGCTCCGAGTGGTCGGAAGGTGTCCGTCCGCGTTTTTTGCAGAGGAGGAATCTGAAGTCTTCATGAGGCCTTCTCAGCCCATGTGTACAGGGAGAAGTCTGTGTGGAGGGCTGTGTGCCTGCTCCTGCATACTCTGCCCAGAAGTGATGGACTGCTTCTACCCCTACCCTGTTGGCAGAAGTGGTCACCTGGCTCTAACCCATTACAGAGAGGCTGAAAAGTACAGTGTTGTGCGTGCCGAGCGGGGAAGAAAACCACGTACTGGTTAAGAGTGGTAATGCCTGACTAGGGAAGGAACTATTTGTATAACTAAAACTCTGATATTTCTACCATTTCAAGTGCGGCTTCCTGCTGTATCCAGCTGTCATTCCTTCAGGCTTATCACACAAAGCTTATGCTCCACTGATCCTAAGATGAGACGCAGCTCCCCGAGCAGGCTCAGTTAGTTCAACACACACCTTCAACATGCATCTTAATGCCTTTGTGTCTCCTCTTTCCTCTGCCTGCTACATCGTTTTCTCTCATTCAAATGGGCAAACTTGAGCTGCAACATCAACTCCTTGAAACCTTTCCTAACCCTCTCACAGGCAGGCGTGGGCATTCCGCTTGCTCTGAGTAGCCACCCTAAATACCTCAACTTGGATACCAAAGTTGCTAATTTACATTCCTCTGCCTCCTCTAAGCTGTAACTCATACAGGCCAGGCACCATACTCATTATTCTAGTCATATATTTAACACTTTCCATTACACAGCACGGTGCATATGAATTCAAAAGAAAGCCTGTCCAGGTTTGAATCTTAGACTATTTGCTACATTTGTAGTCCTTGTTAATTTACAAAGATTTAACTTAAATTTTCTGTCTTTAATTTCCTGTGTTCTGGTTTAGTCTGTAACAGAGTTGTTATAAAGATTAAACTAGACAACATGTGATAAAGTAGGCACAGTGTCTGGCCAAAAAGTGAAGCTAAAAGTAAATATATGCAATTATTTTTAATTGAAAATATATTTGGCATGTAACAGTGTATACGTTTAAAGTATACATTACTTGATACATTTATATACTACAATATGATGGCCATTGTACTGCTAGTTCACACCTTTATCACATTACATCATTATTTCTCCTTTGTGGTAGGACTAATTAAGCTTCAGTGTCTTAGCAAGTTTGATGTTTATAATATTGTTATCTAAAATCACTATGCTGTATTAGATCCAGGACTTATTTGTCTATTAGTTGTTACTTGGTACCTTAAACAGCACGTCTTCTGTTCGCCACCCTAGCCCCCTGATATGCACCAATCTACACTGCTTTTAGGAATTCAGCTTTAAGATTCCACACATAAGTGATATCATACAGTATGTCTCTGACTTGTCATTGGTATTTTAGAATACCCTAAGGTCCATCCATGTTGTCACAAATGGCAGAATAATATTCCTTTGTGTTTGTGTGTGTGTGTGTATATATATATATTCCATATCTTCTTTATCCATTTATCAGTTGATGAGCACTTTATCGGGTCTGATAAGTTTTCGATCTGAGTTAATTTTTCTGAGTGGAACAGGAGAAGTCCAGTTTCTGTTTTCTGCATTTGTTTGTTCAGTTCTCCCAATATCCTTTGCTGAATAGCCTACCCTTTCCCCACTGGGTGTTTTTGGTTTCCTTGTCTAATACCAGTTGGCATATACGTAGAAGTTTCATTCTGGGGTCTTTATTCCTGTGGTCTGTGTGTCTATTTTTATGCCAGCATCATGCTGTTTTAATTACTGAGGTTTATGGTATAGTTCAAAGTCAGAAAGTATGATGCCTCAGCTTTCTCTTTTCTCTTGTAATTGTTTTGATTGTTGGGGCCTTTAGTGGTTCTAGACAAATTCGGGCGATTTTTTTTCCTATTTCTGTGAAAAATGCCATTTGAATTTTGATAGAGATTGCACTGAATCCCAGAAAGATGGCTTTGGGTAATATGGACATTTTAACACTATTAATTCTTCCAATTCATGAGTGTGGGGATATCTTCCCATTTGTTTGTGCCATCTTTTATTTCTTTCAACAAAGTCTTGTAGTTTTAGTTACATAGTGAAGTGAAGTTGCTCAGTCGTGTCCGACTCTTTGCGACCCCATGGACTGTAGCCTACCTGGCTCCTCTGTCCATGGGATTTTCCAGGCAATTGTACTGGAGTGGATTGCCATTTCCTTCTCCAGGGGATCTTCCCAACCCAGGGATTGAACCCAGTTCTCCCACACTGTAGACAGACGCTTTACCGTCTGAGCCACCAGGGAGGTTACATAGATCTTTCATTAAATTTATTTCTGGTATTTTGCTTTTGATGCTATTGTGTATGCGTGTACATGCTCAGTCGTGTCTGGCTCTTTGTGACCCCATGGACTGTTGCCTGCCAGGCTCCCCTGCCCATGGCATTCTCCAGGCAAGAATACTGGAGTGGGTTACCACGCGTTCCTCTAGGGGATCTTCCCCACCCAGGGATCAAGCCCGCATCTCTCCTGTCTCCTGCATTAGAGGCAGGTTCTTTACTATTAGCACCACCTGTGAAGTCTGTTGTGGGTGGGATAGTTTTATTTTTCAGGTGTTTAATTATTAGTGTATAGAAATGCAACTGATTTCTATGAGTTTGTATCCTGCAACTTTACTAAATTTGTTGATTAGTTCTAACAATATTATTGGTTGAGACTTTGGGATTTTCTAAACTGTCATCCCTTGGTGTCTATGGGGGACTGATTTCTGGAATCCCCACCAATACCAAAATTCATGGATGCATAAGTTCCTTATGAAAAAAATGGTGTAGTACAGTTGGCCCTCTCATGGATTCTGAATCTGTAGATCCAGTCAACCCCAGAAGTCAATCCATGGATAGCAAGGGCCAACTGGATAGAAAATCATATCATCTATCTGCAAATAATGAAAATTTTACTCCTTTCTTTTCAATTTGGATGCCTTTTCTTTCATTGTCTTGCCTGATTGCTCTAGTGAGGATTCCCAATACTAGTATTGAATAAGAACAACTGTCTTGTTCCTAATCTCAGAGGAAGACTTTCAGTTTTTCACTCTTGAGTATGTTTGCTGTGAGCTTGTCACATATGGCTTTTATTATGTTGAGGTATGTTTCTTCTGTATTTAATCTGTTGCAAGGGATGTTGCATTTTGTTATATGCTTTTTTTCTGTACCTACTGAGATGATTGTGAGATTTTTTTTATTCTATTAATATGGTGGATAACATTTATTAACTTGCATATGAACCATTCTTGTAGCCCAAGGATAAATCCCACTTAGTCATATATTTAGATGCTCCTGTGTTGAGTGCATATCCCCATCTTTATGATTGTTATATCTTCTTGTTTATTGACCCCTTTTATTATTACATAATGACTCTCTTCACTTCTTATTGTTTTTGGCTTAAGGTCTATTTTGTCTAATATAAGTATGCTATCACAGTTTTTGTGGTTTCCACCTGTATTGGAATTATCTTCTTCCATCCGTTCATTTTGGGTCTGTGTGTCTTTAAAGTTGAAGTGAATCTCTTGAAGGAAGCACAGAACTGGGTCTTGTTTTTTGGTTTTTTTGGGGGGGTGGGAATGGGTCTTGTTTTTTAATCAACGCAGCCACTCTTTTTAATTGATGAACACATATGTAAGGACCTTCTATCTTACTGTTTTCTGGTGGTTTTTATTTCCATTGTTTCTTTTCCCTCTGCTTGTTTTTTCTTCTTCTGTTTCTTTTTCATTCATTTTTGTCTTTGGAAAGTGGTTTTCCATGACGGTATGCTATGATTCTTTTTAAAATTCTTTCATGAATCTACTCTAGACTTTTGCTTTGTTGATTACCACAAGGCTTACCTAAAACAGCTCACAGATGACAGTCCATATTACACTGATAGCATCTTCCTTTCCTCATGAAATTTCCACCCTCCCCTCCCTTTTATATTTTTGATGTCACAATTATCTTTTTATGTTGTATATTTGTTAACAAATTATAATAGCTATAGTTATTTTTAATACTTTTCCTTTAATTACCTATAATTAAAGTGGCTAATACAGCATCCTATTATAGAATTTTCTAAATTTGAGTACATATTTTTCATCTTTACAGGTATAAAGGTGTTTTCATGTCACTGATAAGCCTCTTTTCATTTCAGCTTGAAGAACTCCTTTTAACATTTCTTGCAAGGCAGGTCTAATGGTGATAAACTCCCTCAGCTTTTGTTTGTCTGAGAAGGTATTTTTTCCTTCATATCTGAATAACTTTGCTAGATGGAGTATTCTTGGTTGGCATTTTTTACCTTTCAACACTTTGAATATGTAGTTCTGCTGTCTCCTAGACTGAGGTTTTGGTGAAAAACCTATTGCTAGTCTAATGGATGTACCTTTGTAGGTTATACTTATACTCCATCGCTCAGTCGTGTCCAACTCTTTGTGACCCAATGGACTGTAGCCTGCCAGGCTCCTCTGTCCATGGGATTTCCCAGGCTAGAATACTCAAGTGGGTTGCCATTTCCTTCTCCATTGTAGCTTACACTCTTTTTTAAACCCCTGGCTGCCTTTAAGATGCTTTGATTTTTGGTAATTTCATTACAGTGTCTTGAAGAAGGCATTTTCACATTTAGATAATAGGGTGATCTATTAACTTTGTGAATTTGGGTGTCCAGGTCTCTCCAGGTTTGGGAAGTTTTCAGCTAATATTTAAGTAAACATTCTGTCCCTTCCCTGTCTGGATTCCCAATTCTCCTAGCATATATCTGCTCTCAAATCCCATAGATCATATATGCTTTCTTTGCGTTATAAATTGTGATTTATTTAAAAATTCTCATCCCCAAGTCATTTACTATCAGAAGAAATGCACTACTGCAGAGGCTCTCCAGTGCATTCTTTATCTCATGCATTGAAATTTTCAGCTCCAGAGTTTAATTCTTTTTTGAGATTTTTTTGGCAAAGACTTAATTTTGTTCATGTATTTTCATTCCTATTATCATTAAGCTATCTTTGAGTTTTCCTGTAACTAACTTTCTTCAAAACAGCCATTTTGAAATTTTTATCAGCTACATCAGAGTATTTTGTGGCTTTGAGCTTAGTTGTTGCAGAATTATTGGTATCTTTTGGGGGTGATATATTTTCTTGATTTTTCATGTTCCTTGTATCTTTGTGTTGCAGTTTCTGTATTTGAAGTAGCAGACCTCTCCTTAAGTCTTTACTGGTTGCCTTTAGACGGTACTGATTGCTGGTGTTCCTTGATTTCTGAATGGGTGGACGTCCTCCACTCTTCTTAGTCGGCCTTGTGGAGGAATTCCGGTGTTTCTTCTTGTTCCTAGAGCTCACCAGAGTGGCTACTGGAAATCTCTCTCTTGTTTTCTGGAAGGTAGTGTTATATACATCTCCAACTGCAATTTCTCTCTTACCTGCACACCCTGGTCCACTCTTCTGTGAATCCTCCAACTACTGGGCTTGCTCTCACTGCCTGCACACTCAGGGGCATGCCACAGAATGGAAGGGGGTGTGGGGTTAGCACTTGGGGATGCCCACAGACCCAGTGGAGAGAACCCTTGAGTAGGGTACTCCCGGAGACTTGTGGGCAGACTTCCTGCTGAAGTCCTGAAGCAGTCTGCAGGAACCGTGCTCCTTTCATGCCCTTGATATTCTTGCCTGCTTCCTTTACCTCCTCTTCCCTTCCTTCCGTCATGGAAGTCCCACCTCCGGACTGCTGGTGCTGCTGCGGAGAAACAAGTGTCTCCAGGCGTGACCCCAACAGTTGGGACGGCCCACTGCTTCCCACGCCTCCACGAGGGAGGCTGTCCCCTGCAGCTAGTACTTGGTGTGTACCTGTTTCCTTTTTATGTTTCTACTATACAGTTACTAACACACTCCCTCATTTGCTTATACAAAAAAACTATTATTCAAAAGGAGAAAACTATTTTTTTTTTTTGCTTGAAGACTAGAGTTAAATACCCATCACAGTAGATTTTCATTTATGAACTTAAGAAAGAGTAGTTTAGAAGAACAATGCGGGGGGCAGGGGCTTCCCTGGTGGCTCAGTGGTAAAGAATCTGCTGGCCCAATGCACGAGACATGGATTGCATCCCTGGTCTGGGAAGATCCCACGTGCCAAGGAGCAACCAAGCCCATGCGCCACAAGTACTGAGCCGACGTTCTAGAGCCTGGGAGCCACAACTACTGAAGCCCACACGCCCCACAGCCCCTGCTGCACAGCAAGAGAAGCCACGCCAGGCGAAGCCTGCGCACCTCGACTGGAGGAAAGTCCACGCAGCAACGAAGACCCAGCACAGCGGGAAATAAATACATAAATATTTTAAGGAAAAATGGCCATTTGAAACCATTTCCCCACAACACTTTAAATATTCTTTAATTATTAAATATTAGATAAAATAATAATGCATGTGGCAATAATGAATGCGATAGTCTTCTTTCATCTGCTCTTCTGAAGAACAAGAGAATGCTCCAGAAAAAAGAGAACCGACCCAAGACCACAGGAATAAATGACAGCACACTGAGAGAGGCCGGAGAGGTTTACCGTCAGAAACACCTTTACGACAGCACACTGAGAGAAGCCGGAGAGGTTTACTGTAAGAAACACCTTTACGACAGCACACTGAGAGAGGCTGGAGAGTTTTACTGTAAGAAATACCTTTACGACAGCACACTGAGAGAGGCCTGAGAGTTTTATTGTCAGAAATATCTTTACTTTGACCCAAGTAACAAGTGAGCTCTCAATATAAAGAGATCTTCATTTTCCCTTTTGCACTAAGGGAATAAATATGATCATGCTTAAAGGAGGAGGGGACAAAAGAGGGAGAAGTAATTTAAAATGTTTGGGGGAAATGTGTGAGTGACAATTCAAATAGAAATGCAGGCTTGGTTGATTTTATACAGTGGTGGTTCTGTTATTGCTTATATAAACAACACATAAGGGAAACCCGCCTTTAAAAATCTAGTAATAGAATTTTTGGCAATTTCTGTTCTTAATTAGTAGGCAATACTTCCATATTAGAAAAAAATAGGTTCCTCTTATAGCGCTAAATAACCACATTTAATAATCATTTCATATTATAGACTTAAATGTTGTGTTTCATCTTAGAGGCCTGTCATCCACAAGTAATATAAAATGGGATTTATATATATCTTAGCAGGAAATAAAGATGATGTAATAATCACTGTTAATGATTTTCACTTTTAAAAATGAACTATAAAGAAATGACATTTCTATCAAACTTAAGAGGACTGCTTCATAGCCCAAAGAAGTAGAATTTAACTCAAAATTTTAACAAGTCATTAAGAGAAAATGTATAATATAAATTAAAATGCATCTTAACAAGTTCCAAATATACTTATTATTAAATATAAAGATGTTAGCTCTGGTACATAAGAAAATATTTACAACTAATAAAAAGCAGATTGTAGAATATACGTGTTCTGTGTATAAAAATAAGTAAAATATTTTATAGTCCAGACCAAGGGATCTTTTCTAAGCCAGGTTTTATCCATGCAACTCTATTACAATACCATCTCACTGGCATTACCGGAACACATACATACATGGAAGAAATCTAACCATTATCTTGATTTAAAGATCATAGTGCCTTTTGAGGGCCTGTACATCTTCTAAAGTAAAATGTTTGTTTGGTGCATCTGAGAGGTCATCAAAGAGCTGCTTAATCTGTTCCTTTTGGCCTTTGCTAATTAGTGTCAACATCATCTGCAATAAGGGAAAAAATTATATCAGCTTATAAATGAACATTGTGAAGTTATAAAAACCCTAAAAGAATCTATCTCCACGAATGAGATATTTTTGCCACTTACCTTAAACCTTTCTGCTTTGCTCAGATATAAAAGATGCTGATACACCAAGGAGGGATCTTTATCAATAAGATGACTTTTCAGAGATTGGAGGAGGAGGAGGAATGTGTCCCCTTCAAGTTTGTTACTCAACAACACTGGCAAATCTTTCGGTTCAGTGATGGCTAGCAGGTGTGCGCAGGCTCCTTGATCTTTCCTCGTGCTGATGGCGTTTATAACCTGACCAAATTCGTAGGCATTGTTAGGCTTGGAGATCAGCAGTTTCTCATAGAGCTCCTGTGGCCCGTTGCTGGTGTCCCCCTTCTCAGAAGCAAGGCTGTCCATGGGGACCTCCTTCGAGGTCCCCTCAGGCTCTTCCTGATGGCCTTCACTCACCTGCAGGAGGAGAAGAATTACACCAGGACCCAGACAGCAGTGCCTGCACACCCCCCCAGGTTACTTTCATTAAAACAGGAAGGAACTGAAAAACACCATGGGCTGCATTTTAGTCAAGTTCTGAGTGAAAAATATATAATTTGCAATAAATCATAAAATCTACTTATTTTTTAGGAAGAGAAGTTTTAAAGTCTAAGCATCCATTCATAAAAGTATTCTTTTTTTAAGGTTTAACATTTTTTTTGACATTGAGAATATGACCATGAAATTTTTATAATTTTCCATGAGTAAAAGCTGCTGTGTAAAAGAAGACCTATAACAACTTTGTATCTCTTCATGACAGATTTTATATTTACTTATTTCCTTATATTTGATAGGGACTTGAACTTACATTTTTCAGTTCTCTTAAAAAGAGTTTTTTTCTTCCCTCCTTAGTGGGGAAAAAACTCCCTTGCTTCTTTCACATATTAGCCTCCTACTCTTAGTGGAAATGTTAGATGATAGGTAGGTTGATATGAGCATTCATGAATACATAGGGATCCACAAGCTGACATTCTTCACTAAAGGCTACAACACAAGGCACTGGGTTATCTGAAATCACAAAGGCAGGTTTGGTTCTAGGTGGGCCAGGACCCCTGATGAGGCTGATCTTATTTACAAATACTAAGAAAGGTCTGAACTGATCAGGAACTTCTCTGGGTGTGGTGTGCAGGACGCTGAAACTGAATCAGTCCTCTAGGGTTCTTCAGGTCAACCAGGAAGCAAAGCTCAGTGGTCACAGGCTCACAGGGCAACCTGGAGTGGAAGCAATAAAGCCACAGGCCAGGTGGCATGGAGGGAGAGGAGCACAGAAAGAAAGAATGCATACACCCAACAGGTTCTTAAATCCAAGGTGGAAATGCAATGGCCAGTTATCACAACAAAAGAAAAATTTTGTCATTATAATCTGTTAAAATGTCTTCACTGAATACTAGGATAAAAATACAGAATTTTTAAAATTCATAGGAATATGACCTCAGAATCCCATGAGTATAGGATCTCCAAAAGAGTACTTTCAGAGATAATCAAATACACATACCTCTTGAATCTCAATTTTCCTTCTCTCCTTTTCTTTGTTGAATGATGCTGTATTATCCTTAATATTAAGGATTCTGGTTATCTCTTCCAGTTCCATTTTTGCCTCAACAATACTTGGGTCTAGTAGGAGAACTTTATTGAGATCGTTTAAACTTTTCTGATAATTCTGAAAGCAGGAGGGCAGAGAAAATAATTCTCATAAATAAAAGGACAAGGGGCACAGATGAGCCTGAATGGGAGATTGGTGAGGTAAGTACACAGAGCGTGTGCAGTAGGTTCCCATTGAAAGAAGTCAGGCCTATGTAATCCATAACACAAAAGGGGCTTCCCAGGTGGCTCAGTGATAAAGGATTCACCTGCCAATTCAGGAGACTCAAATTTGATCCCTGGGTCAGCAAGATTCCCTGGAGGAGGGCATGGCAACCTACTCCAGTGTTCTTGCCTGGAGAATCCCATGGACAGAGGAGCCTGGTGGGCTACAGTCCACAGGGTCACAAAGAGTCGGACACGACTGAGCAACTGAGCGCACAAACACACATAACACAGAAGAGTGAGCACAGAACCTGGAGTCAGAAATTAAATCTTGTATTACCACAGCTTTCACTGTCCTTGACACACAGGCACTGTCTACTAAATGAATAAATGAAAGAAGCAACAGCCTCATATCAGCACCTACTGGCAGCAAAAACTTGAGCTAGATCCCACATCACCTTTCTGGGCTTCAGTTTTCTCATCTTTAAAACAGAAATAACAAAAGATTCTTCATTCTAGTTTTCACAGAGTTATGCCAAGTAATAAATGAATTAATAAAATGTGAGTGGCTTAACACCTACAAAGAGCTGGACAAATCTTAGTTGTTACCATAATATCCTATTCCATGACACCCTTGGAGTTGTAAGCTGTCCAGACAGGCTAGAGTCAACATTTATTCTTCCATAAAGAGTCAGGCAATACCTTGGAGAGGTAGAAGGGAATGAAAAGTGTTGTGTTTAACCAAAGAATGCACAGAATCTGGTGGCAGAGAAGGACACCACAAAATCAGCCCGCTGGTGAGAGGCCATATTCTAGAACTATAGACCAGACTCATGTTCTGATTAAGCCAAAATTAATTCTGTGAGGAGGCGAAGAATTCCAGTGATGTGTAACCTCTCAAGTATCTGTGACTTATAATGATAGCATGCGCTGGACACGAAGCGCAGGTAAAATGAGTTAGTGGTTATGTGACATTCCTGGGGGACGAGCTGTAAGGACACAGCCCTTCCCACTCCACCCAGCAATATACCAGAGCAAGAGCGATGTGCTTAAAGGGAGAGCCTTAAACCGCTCTAACTTATTGTTTAAAAAAGGCGAATTATTTACGAACTATATAGTACATCAGTACTATTGACAACCAATCTGCACACAGCAATGTGTCACCAGAGCACAGTCAGAGCCTGCTTCAAGAAAACCAGTGGCCCTGTGTCTCCATCCCGGGTGTTCAGGCAGGGAGGGAACCATGTGGAAAGGCACAGGGCTGGGGCGGCGGGGCAGGCGGAGTGGGGACTAGTCTTCCTTCTCCGCATTTTATTCCCACAACCGCCCTCTAAATACTAACTTTTACTGTCCCCATTTAAAGACGAGGAAACCGAGGCACAGAAAGATGATCTGTGAGATGATCGAGGCAGCAATGAGCAGAAGGCGGGTGTGAGGATGGTTGCGGAGCTCAAGGGAGAGGCCTGAAAATGGAGCCTTGGAAATGGAGGGTCACCACCGAGGCGTGGACATGACTCTTTTTCCATCCGTTCAAGGACAGTTCGTGCCTAAAGAACCAATCTGTTTGGTTAGAAGAAAAACTAAGAAAGCAAGAAATACACTTCGATAAATGATAAACAGAGGCAGGCAGGGTGGAGAGAGGGCCCGAGAGGAGGAAGGGCCGGACAGCCACAGGGTGGGGGGTGCAGAGGAGGGGCCCGGCCACCGGGTCAACACAGTGTCAGAGCAGACGGGTCACTGGTGCTCCGTGTGCTGTGGGCTGGGACATGGAGGGGGAGCAGACAGCGGGGCCTGGGCCCTCATGGAAGCTCATATCTTATGAGGGAAAGCAATAATAAGACGAGGGTATAGACGAATAAATAAAGTAAGTGTGTGTGCACTGTCATTTATGCAAGTAAGAAAAGCAAGGGTTGAGATGGATGCTAACAGGGGCAGGAGTCTCCTTTGATACTGCTTGTCAGAGCAGAGGAGACTGGAAGGGAAGCCAGCCCCTGGAGTGGAGGGCAGAGCTCCCACACAGAGCAAAGTGGCTCCTGCAAAAAAGGAGGACAGGAAGAGATGCTAATGACCTTAGTAGGCCTGGAAAAAAAAGATCAATCACATATGTCTGTGACAACATTTACTATTAATAAATGTGCTTAAACTACAATAACAACAATTACTTTAGATGATGTTACTGTTTTCGATACTTTGGGCCTGCTGGCGTCCCCGATGGCTGTCAGTTCCCAAGGGCAGGCTACATGTCTCACCACCTCTATGCTCCCACAGCCCAGCACACGCGTGGCACTTGAGAGAGTAAACAAACTGTAACTGAAACCAAGATGCTCAGTTACCTTTTCTTATGAAGAGCAGCTGAACAGGAAGAAAAGCCCTGTACTTCCCTGGTGGCCCAGCGGTTAAGAATCCGCCTGCCAATGCAAGGGACGTGGGTTTGATCCCTGGTCTGGGAAGATCCCACATGCCATGAGGCAACTGAGCCTGTGTGCCGATCACCGAGCCCGCGTGCCCTAGGGTCTGTGCTCTGCAACAAGAGAAGCCACAGGAGTGAGAAACCAACACACCGCAACTAGGCAGGAGCCCCACTTTCCGCAACTAGAGAAAGCCAGCATACAGCAATGAAGACCCCGTGCAGCCAAACATAAACTATATAGAGAAAAAAAAAGGAAAGCTCTGTAGTTGTCAAACCTGGCACACACACACACACAAATTAAAGCCAGCTAGAAAACAAAATAATATGAGAAAGCAGAGTTTAGCTCAGAAGCACAGGCAAGGCCCTGCTCCCTGTGGGCCCATAGGCTACCTCCTCACCAGTCAGACAGAGGAAGCCAGTCCAGGTGTGAGTTCTGATGCATTTTATAAACAGCCTTTGAAGGTACTCAAATTCACCTGGCACATAACTCAAACCACAGGGGATATAGATAAAGCTATGAGAGATGGAGCCAGAAAAACAAGCTGCCAGTCTCACACTCTACCAGGGTAGGATCACTAAAAGTTGGGATTCTCTTTCTGCATCATAATGCAGTTTCCAGAATTCATTCCAAGGAAGTATAAAATTCCAGTCTTTCACACAGTGAGGCAGCCAGTATGGGATAAACCTGCTCTAAGAGTCTGGAATAATGATATAGAAGCTCATGAGTCACACAGATCATGACTGCCTCATGGACCCAATCCATTAAGTTCAAAAACAATTCAGTAAACTTTCAAGAAGCCTCGTTTAATTCATGGTGCCACACCACCTGCCCCCCCAACCAGGAGATCTTTCTGTGAGGTTTACAAATGAGTATGTTGTTAACAAACAAAAGAGAAGCGGGGTGGGGGCGGTGGCGGGGGGGTGGGGGGGGCGCGTGGTGGCGGTGGTCAGGTGGCCTGAGCATCAGGAATAGGGCAAACACACTGGGCGTCCAGGGCCGCCGTGGAGCTGCTGGGCTGGCGAATGGGGCAGCCAAGCGCCAGAGGAGGACATGGCCCACTTTCACCAGGACAGAAGCTCCTACACGTGGGACATTTCTGGACCTTGCCCTCTGCACGTCTTCGACTGGCTGTTCATCTATATCCTTTATAACAAAAGGAGGGGCCGTGGAGGGGAGGCAGGGCAGCAGCATGGCTGAGGGGTCGTGACGGGTCATCCTGCCTCAGTACGGGTGTCACTCCACTGCAACCAGAGGGGATCTAGGCCCTAGAAAAGCCTGAGTGCTCAGAGCACACAAGCACACATCCTCATCTGATACAGGACACAAAAAACATGGCCACCCTCTTTCAACAAAACCTAGGTTTTATGGAGTTAAAAGAATGCTCTCAAACTCAGTACGGTCAACACTCTGCCCGCAAACCTCTCCCTCCTGCTGTACACCCTCCCTCATCACACTGCACCACACGTATCACAGCCACCCAAGACAGAAGCCGGGACACGGCCCCAGGATTCATCCGAAGGAAGCGGAAACTCTAACTCAAAAGGACACTCCCACGCTCACTGCAGCATTATTTGCAACAGCAGCCTAAGTGTCCATCGATGAATGAATGGATAAAGAGAATGTGGTATATCCACACAGCGGAATATTATTCAGCCATTAAAAAGGCAAGTCTTGCCATTTGTGACAACATGATGGACTTTGAAGGCATCATGCTAAGTAAAATTGGTCATAGAGAGAAAGACAATTACCATATGATCTCTTATATGTGGAGTCCCAAAACAGAAAAAGTGAAGTTGCTCAGTCGTGTCTGACTCTTTGCAACCCCGTGGGCTTGTAGCCTGCAGGCTTCTCCGTCCATGGGATTTTCCAGGCAAGAGTACTGGAGTGGGTTGCCATTTCCTTCTCCAGGGGATCTTCCTGACCCAGGGATCGAACCCAGGTCTTTCACCTTGCAGACAGACGCTTTACCCTCTGAGCCAGTCCCCAGACCTGGCTAAAAAAAAAAAAGTAAACCCAACAATGAAAAACAACCTGAACTCACAGAAACAGAGAACAAAAATAGTGGTTGCAGAGGAAAGGTGGGGGTTGGGGAGTAGAAGATGGGCAGAATGGTCAAAGATGTTCAGAAGGTATGAAATTTCAGTTACGAAATAAGCCATGGAGATGTGATGTACAGCATGATGACAAGAGGTAATAATAGCATATTGTACATTTGAGAGTCTCTGAGAGAATAAATCTTGAAAGTTCTCATCACAAGAAAAAAATGTGTTAACTGTATGGTGAACTCAGAGAAGGAAATGGCAACCCACGCCAGTGTTCTTGCCTGGAGAATCCCAGGAATGGGGGAGCCTGGTGGGCTGCCATCTAGGGGTCACACAGCATCGGACATGACTGAAGTGACTTAGCAGCAGCAGTATGGTGAACTAAACATACTGTGATCATCTGATCATTTCACAATACATACAAATATCAAATCACTGTGCTGTACATCTGATACTAATGCAAAATGTCAATTATATCTCAATTAAAAAAAACTTTAAAGAAGAAAAAAAAAGTCAATGATCTGTACACTTACAATGCGCAAACTTCACTGTATTAAACTTTAATCAGATTCTTTAAAAATACCATTGCAGGAAATGCCATTTCCCAGAATGTTCTGAGTTTTGTGTTATTTTCTACAAATGAAAATGTTCACTTGAGTTTTCCACACAGAAGCAGCAGCATCAAGAAAAGTGTAATTATATAAACCTTCTTTGAAAATAATGGCGTGGTTTTCTTGGAGAAGAATGCTGTCCTATGGCCTCATAGGGACCACTTGCCAGTTTAAGGCTCAAATCACATGAACTGCCGCCTCTGCTGCGTCTCTGCCAGTGTCCACGGGTGAACACCTCTTCTGTCCCGTTCCTTCCTCCCCACCCCGCCACAGACAACCCCAGCCCTCTGCCCGAGGAATCCAGCAGCATTGCCGATGGCCTTCAGTAACTCAGCAACCTTCCTATCCCTTACAGTGGGCCTATTCTAACGACACTCCTCAGAAAATCAGGAAATAAATCATCATTTTTGAGCTGGAAAGAATCTTAGAAATCTGCGGCATCTTCCTAGATTTCAGGATTGGTGACTACAGAACCAGGCTTAAACAGGATACTGCCATGCCCATTCCTCAAGCCCACAATTTATGTTCATTGAAAGCATGTGATTTGTTCAAAGATGACCCTGACATATGAAAACGAAGATTTCCTCACCTTGAGCCCTTTGTGAGCAAGGGCTCGTCTATAGCAAGCTTTGACATTCCCGTGATCCATCTGAAGGGCCTGGTCACAGTCCTGCTTTGCCTCTTCAAACTGGCCCAGCTTCAAGTAACAGAGGGCTCTGGTGTAATGAAATGGAACTCAGCATTATGAAAGGTAAAAACAACACATCCATAAATCTGGGCAGCTAATAGAAATCAGAAAATAACTAAGTAAGTCTGTTTTGATACCACAGCTGCTGCAATTGAAACCTAACATTTTTTTTTTCTCCAGTGATGGCATTTTCTAGCAATACTTGCAATTAGGGACCCTGGGGATACCACTGCAATCAAAACAGTCCAGGCCCTCAAGGAGGCTGCAGTCTAGGGGAAGAGACAGTCTGTTAAAAGCAGCAAATGCAGGGAAATCTGTCAAGGATGCTCTGGGAACACAGAGCTGAGAGTCTCTTCAGACTTGGTGAAGCTGAAGTGAAGGGATAGTCAGGGAAGACTTCCCAGAAGAAGGGACATTTAAGTTGAAGCCCAGAGTATGTGCGCAGTGAGTATTATCCAATGGGAAGGCACCGGGCTGAGACTTAAGGTGGAGGGAGGGCACACAGTGCGCAGAGTTCGACAGTAACAGAGAACCTGGCGCTCCTGGCACTATGGCAGGAGTTGGGGGGGGGGGAGTTTGGGGAGGGGGAGGCCAGACAGGAAGGGCCTGGCAGGAGGCTGAGCTTTATCCAGCACTTCATGGAGTCTGGTGATGGGTTTTTAAGGTTTTCCCAGGTGGTGCTAGTGGTAAAGAATCCACCTGCCAACGCAGGAGACGTGAGAGACACAGGCTCAATCCCTGGGTCAGGAAGATCCCCCGGAGGAGGGCATGGCCACCCACTTCAATATTATTGCCTGGTGAATCCCATGGACAGAGGAGCCTGGCGGGCTACAGTCCATGCGGTCTGAAGCGACTTAGTATGCACGATGGGTTTTTAAACAGAGGCGGACCCAATCACTGTGTTTGGGGAAGGTCACTCTAGCTGCCAAGTGGAGAATCGGAAGGGACGAGGCTGTGCAGGGAACACCTGGGAGGGTGCGGCAGACAGTGAGGGGGAGTTGGTGACAGCCAGAGCGGGACTGAAAGGGAGTGGGGACAGCAAGGAGTTTAGAAGTCCTAGAAGAGTTGAGGAGTCAGGACACCTGCACTGCATGGACGGACAAGGGAGGCGTGGGTCAAGGGTGAGAACCCATCATGAGCGCAGAAGGCAGGGCTGCGGCGCTCAGGTCCAGGGCTCAGAGACAGAGATCAGTCAGTTCAGTCGCTCAGTCATGTCTGACTCTTTGTGACCCCGCAGACTGCAGCTCGCCAGGCTTGCCTGTCCATCACCGACTCCCACAGCTTGCTCAAACTCATGTCCACAGAGATGTGGGGCTCAGAACTGGAAGGTGGTAAATGGAGCTGGGGAGAAGATGAAATGGGCCAGTGGCTATTAGAGCAAAAAAGGGATCTACACCTTTAGAAGCCCAAGAACAGCAGGGAAAGAAAAGCCTAAAAAAAAAAAAGAGAAGAAAAGCCTTAGAGAGGGAACAGGGGAGTGCCAGGCACGTGAGCAGTCTGCACGAGAGGGGAGGCAGTCTCTGGGGAAAATTAAGAGGCCACTGACGTCCAAGACCACAGAGGCCGAACAGGAGAAGGGCAGAAAAATGCTGGTTTAGTAAGAGAACTTTTCACAAAAGAAGGTTGCCAAAAAGAGGAAAACATGTGCCAAAACAAAACAGTGAGAACTTAAGTTTAAAATATTTTCTGAAACAGCTACAAAAACCCATGCCGAGTCACTATTCTTCAGAACCCATACCTTAATCGTCCTTGTCCCTGAAGACTCTCTACTCCCTAAAAAATCCCCAATCGCTGTATTCCAGGTAACTACCTTTTTCACCATAATGTGAGCAGCGTTCTGGAACAGTCAGCTCATCCCGACTGCCCTCCAGAAGACGCGGACCCTGCCCTCAGCACTTCAAGAGGAAAGGGGCACTGGAGACACTAGCCTGCAAGACAGCTGATTCCCGGTCCCACTCTGGAGGCTGAGGCCTCACACCAGCTGCCTCACACAGGGAGGAGCAGGGAGACCTCACACCAGGGAGGGAAGGGCAGGGAGGCCTCACACCAGGGAGGCAGGGAGGGAGAGGCAGGGAGGCCTCACACCAGGGAGGGAAGGGCAGGGAGGCCTCACACTAGGGAGGCAGGGAGGGAGAGGCAGGGAGGCCTCACACCAGGGAGGGAAGGGCAGGGAGGCCTCACACTAGGGAGGCAGGGAGGAGGGGCGAGGAGGCCTCACACCAGGGAGGGAGGGGCAGCACCAGCCAAGCCAGCAATGGCTGAGCAGGAACCCTAACACAGCCTGTGTCAGCCCTCCCAGCAACAAGACACCAAGATACCTCAGGCTTTCAATCTCTCCTATGGCCTCACTTTTTTTAAAAAAAGAACACTCACTTAAAACAATTTACTGTATATACCAAATTCTCGGTCATGGGGAAAAGCTGGCAATTAATCAGTCTATAATTTTCTCATCAAAGATATCAACATAAGAAATAGAGCAAGTGGCAGAGAACTTGCCTGTTTGTGTAAATGGCACATTCCTTGTTGTTAATCTTCAAGCATTCACTGTATTTACTAAGGGCATCTTTATAGTTTTTGTCTTTTACACATTGATTTCCTTCTTCTTTAAGGGTTTTAAATACTTTTTCATCTATGGGACACACAAAAAAAGTGGAATTATTCATACAAGCACCTCTACAAAACTTTAAGTATACTGTAAACTAAGTGACCACAAACCACACAGAGCTAAAGTCTAAATGGAACAAAATTTTATATATGAATTAAAAAGATAAATTGGCTACAAGTAAAAATTTGATTACACAATGACAACACAGTTTTTTCACATTAGAAAATAGAATACAAGCGATTGTATCATCTTATCCATATTGGTATGCCTTCTCTCTGCTGGAAACGGTAACTGTGTTGTGAAAAATGAACCAACAAACCCACTAAAGCCTGAATTAGACCTCTTCCAATAGTCCAAGTTTCCTTGGAAAAACCACACCTCCTCCCCTCTCTGCTCCTGTGGTTTCAGCAAAGCAAACCCCACTCCAGCCCTACCTTTTGGGGTAATAACCTGTGCTTTGCTAACCAGCACATTATACTCCCTTGGCCACAGTCGGCTAATTGGTCAGGGAAGGACCTATGAGAGCCAATGAGTGACAATAAGATTTCTGTGGCAGCTTCTGCTAAGGTGATTCTTGCTTTTCCCTGTGGAACACGAGGATAAAAGGAGGGGCTATTTTGTCATTGTGCAATACAAGGGGAGAATCTGTCTGAGAATGGGGTCAACAGAGCAAGAGAGATGCTAAGACAGAGAGCTCAAGCATAACCTCTTAGCCCTGAATCCAGCCGCCCGGGCAGCTATCCTATCTGTGGACTTGTCCACAAGAGGGGAGCCACTAAACAACCTTTTCTGCTTAAGACATTCATGGTCGGGTTTTCTGTTACCAGCAATCAGAGAGTCCCAGCTGTTACTGTTGCCTATTATCTTGCCGTGAGCATGACCCTCCACTCAGGATCCATTCCCTTCTTCCTAAGGGTACCTCGATATTCACGCAGCTCTCACTCCTCTCCTACTCAGCCCACGTGTCCAGGGGAAGCTGACCCCACCAATCAGAACTTGGGTCTAAGCCAATCAAGGCATTTCTTCATCACAGGGAGTGGCTCAGGAATAAGCATATGACTCATTAGAATAAATACCAAGACAGTTTAGCCTACAGAACAACAGGCCAAAAAAAGCTAGGTCTTTAGGGCAATGTATTTCCTCATCCTTAAATTAATACCACCAAAAGCAGTAGTGTCTCTCTCTCTCTTTGGACATTGATCTGTGCAGTCATTAAGTCTAAAACTGCTACAGTTCTCTACTTCTGGCCATACCCTGAGCCCTGACAAATTGTACCTGATTTTGGAGCCTGCCCAGGTCCTTTCAGTTACTTTGAGCCAAAACTATCTCCTTACAGTTATAAGTCAACAGATTTTCTGTGACTTGCAACCAAGGTTGTCTACCATACATAAAATATTAAAATTTTAAGTTTTAAATCTGTGTATTAACTTTATAGAGTATCTAGATATAAAATGAAAATCCATAACTTATTTTTTTAAATATATCTTTAAATTCTATGATCTAAAGATCCTGATAGATGCACTGAATTTATAGTATAAACTCAGAATATAAATGATAACCTTATTTGTCCCTCCACACAAATGGCAAGGATATTAACTTTTCATCCTTTATTTCAAATCACAGAATATTTCTGCCTAATGTTTCATGTTTCAAAAGATCTCACACTATGCAGCCAAATGACACTCGCCATAAATCTTGGCATCTATATAAGCTCTAAAACAGATTATTACAGAGGATTTTTTCCCTCTAATTTGCTGAAAATTTTTCCTCAAGCTTTTCTTCCCACACTGTTTTTAGGAACGTGGAATCCAGTCTCACTAATAAATATGAACAGAAAGAACTGATTATTCTTGTGCTCATGACTTGCTAGCACATATCTACAGCATGGTTAGTTTTTGCACATTATTAATAATGAAGAGCTACCCTTTACTGACTTTACTTTACTTGACTGACTTTACTTTGTGCCAGTCCCCACTGATTACAGACTCTAGAAACTAGAGATTCCCACACTTTCCCCAGAACTGCTGCCCATTTAAAAGCCTTGGTAGAAGTTCCCTGCCTCTTCTTTCTAGGCAAGGAAAAGAGTGAGGGTCTAACACCAGCCTTCGGGACATGTCAGTTCAGGAACCTCAGGGGCTTTGCAAGATGAAGCCCAACAAAGACACCCATGGCTCCCTACGCAGGCAGTAGAAACAGCCTCAGCTGGCTTTCAGGCAAAAGGCAAGTGTGAAGTCACACTGACTACACACTCTACACAAAGTGCTGAGATGGGCACTGTGGGGATATAGTTGTGGACCTAAACAACTATGATGAAAGGGAGAAGGCGGTACTGCTAAGATACATGTTATAAGGCTTTATTCTTTCAAATACATCAATTTCATGACACTAGCCTTGCCACCACATTCATGGTATGATGAGAACTACATGGCTACTTAATTCATTTTCTTATTATTAATAATAATGCTGACTCAACCTTTATTAGGAGCGTCCCTGGTGGCTCAGTGGTAAAGAATTCGCCTGCAATGCAGGAGATGCAGGTTCAATGCTTGGATCGAGAAGATCCCCTGGAGCAAGAAGTGGCAACCCACTCCAGTATTCTTACCTGGGAAATCCCACGGACAGAGGAGCCAGAGCTATAGTCCATGGAGTTGCAAAGAGTCGGAAACAACGGAGCAATTAAACAATAACAACCTTTATGAAGAGGTTCAGTCAGTTCAGTTCAGTCACTCAGTCGTGTCCAACTCTTTTGGACCCCATGGGCTGCAGCACGCCAGGCCTCCCTGTCCATCACCAACTTCCAGAGCTGACTCAAACTCATGTCCATTGAGTCGGTGACGCCATCCAACCATCTCATCCTCTGTTGTCCCCTTCTCCTACTGCCTTCAATCTTTCCCAGCATCAGAGTCTTTTCAAATGAGTCATTTCTTTGCATCAGGTGGCCAAAGTATTGGAGTTTCAGCTTCAACATCAGTCCTTCCAATGAACATTCAGGACTGATTTCCTTTAGGATGGACTGGCTGGATCTCCTTGCAGTCCAAGGGACTCTCAAGAGTCTTCCCCAACACCACAGTTCAAAAGCATCAATTCTTCGGCGCTCAGCTTTCTTTATAGTCCAACTCTATGAAGAGGTTACTGTACGCTTACACAGGCAGCACGTTGTGCTGAGTATGCTGTGTGCATATCTCCTCTTATTCCTGAGCATAACTCCGTGAGACAGTTACTCACACCTCCCCCTTTCATATACATGAAGACACTGGACGTGGGCAGCAACTCCTTATGACTATGCAGTTAGACAGAGGGAGAGCAGGGTCTTGAACTTAAACCCAGGTCTGACGCCTGGTATCACGCACTTATCCTCCCGCTCTATACGCACAGCTCACAGTAACCCTCAGAAGAAATGAATGCAGGCTTCCCCTACCTGGCATGCCTGGCTGGGGATGGCAACAGGAATCTCCCACTTGGTCTGGGGGCGTCTCTATCGCAGGCCGCCAAGCCCGCACTTGTGCGGAGGCGGGCACAGCAGGAATGGGCGGCAGCTTCTCCCGCCAGTTTGGGCCATCCAGAGCAATCAAAATCTTGGTTATCCTAAAAAGAAAATCAGTTTTCTCTGTTGATCACGCAGTTTGCTTTTCTATATTACTGAAGGTCACATCAAGGTAAAACTTGGAAATGCTACGCAGCTCACGGGGTCACAGAGAGTTGGACACGACTTGGCGACTGAACAACAACATGCATTTGTATACTTTCCTGTAGAATACACAGCAACTTGAGCTACATGCTGTCCACATAAACTGTCTTTGAAAGGACTTTTAAAAGTTGCTCCAAACTATGTAACTTTAAATCTTTTTCGTATCAAAAGAAAAATGAAGATACTTCTAATTGGTTTAAGAAATTTTAAAATGTATATGCAATAAAATTTTAATTTTCTAAAGAAGTAAAGTATAAAACTAAAATTTAGGAAGCCTAGAAGAAATGTGCCCCACGTAACATTTCATATAATTGCTAAAGTGATTATTACTCTTGAGACTTAACAGAAGTGCTTTAGAACTTCTATGCCCAAACTGCATACTAAAAATAGGTATACAGGACTGGCTGCTAAAACTGATGAGGGTGTGTACATGTGTGTGCTTAGCTGCTCAGTCATGTCTGACTCTTTGCAACCCCATGGACTGTAGCCCACCAGGCTCCTCTGTCCATGAGATTTCCCAGGCAAGAGTGGGTTGCCATTCCCTTCTCCAGGGGATCTTCCCAATCCAGGAATTGAACCTGTGTCTCCTGCATTGGCAGGATTCTTTACCACTCAGCCACTTGGGAAGCCCAAAACTGACGAGGAGTGGCTGTCAAATGGAATAGTGCTTCTTTTTGAAACATTAACATATGGTTAAGATACTCTTACCTTGCATTTTTTCATCTCTAAAATGATCTACTCATTGTGTTTTCATATGCATAAAGATGAAAGAATTTGATAATGGAGTCTACTACAAGGACCCTTGTATTAATGACATTTGCTAATGGCTATAAATAATACTCAGATTACCACCCCTGATTATCACTTTCCCATCATTTTAAACACACAAAGTATCATACTTAGATTTTAAAACAAAACTAAATTATGTCTGGGATAAATCTGGTTTTAAAAAAAGGTGCTCCCCAAGACTGAGAAAGTCACTCAGTAGAATGCATCCAAATTAGTTAACTCAGTAGTACTTTCTCTGTGAAAAAATTATATTCATATAGAGCCAAATATAATACGTACATTCTCCCTACAGTTTCGTAAACTTAAATTTCAACAGTGATCTTTGGTTATGATAGCCACATCTCATATTTCAGTGCAAAATTTTTTTTTTTTAAATAATGTATAACCACCCACCATAGAAGAAGAAAAAGATGCTTTAGAAAAAAGAATTTTCAAGCAAAACGTGTATTACCAGCAGAAAGGAAGGAAGAAGCAGCTTAAAAGAGATGATGTGTTGCCAGGGAGTAAATAAGTATATACAGGGAAATGTAACATATGAGATTCCTGGAGAGGAAAAGAGGAATATGGTTAACGGAAGAAACAAAATAAGCATAGATGTTTAAATTTTTTTTTCCAAAAAAAAAGCTGTTTAGATGGAAAAGCAAGCATAAATACAGGGTTCATGAAAAGAAATAGTGAAATTTTTTAATGAATATTTTACAGAAAATATATATGCCAAAACCAGACAAGGCCTCCTTACCTTTTTATAAAATGATATATATGCAATAACCATTCCATTAAAAAAATGAATGAGTCTTAAAAGTCAGTCTGTGTAGAAGCACCTTCTTGAGTACATCTAAAAATTACAATATAATTCTCAAAAAACTAAACAGAATTACCATATGATCCAGCAATTCCATGCCTAGGAATACCCCAAAAGGAACTGAAAACAGGTATGCAAACAAAACCTTGCACATGATGCTCACAGCAGCACTATTCACAATAGCCAATGGTGGGAACAGCCGAAATGTCCTTCAACAGATTAATGGGTGCAACAGATCCATACAGTGGAATATTACTTATTAAACATAAGCTTTGTGAGTCAGACACAAAAGCTACACACTGTATGTTTCTATTATATGAACTCTCCAGAATAAGTAAATCCACAGAGACAGAAAGCAAATCGGGGGCTTAATGGGGGTTTCCCTTTGGCGGGGGTGGGATGAAGCATTTTGGAACTATTAGAGGTGGTGGCTGTCCAATACTGTGAGTGTACTAAAGGCCACTAAATTGTACACCTAAAAATAGTAAATTCAGTTGTTATGTGAATTTACTTCAATTTTTTTTAAAGTGTAAAAAATGTAGAAGGTTCAGAAATATGAATGATCCCAGTCTCTCAGACATAAATTTCTCCCTTCAGACCCATTCAGTCTATCACTATGAACCAGAGTTTCTAAAACACCTCTTCACAGGCCCCTTGTCTCTGGCAGACACTTCAGGTGTCTGCCCACTTTTTTTCATGAGACCCTCTAACCCTGGGAGAAGATCCTACTTTCCCAACCATCTCGGAGACTCGCAGGCAGAGGATGGGCGAATTGATAGCAGAAACCCACAGCACAGGGTCTGCTGGAGAATGCATTCACTCCACACAGTTTTACTGAGGATGCCTACTGTACAAGGTACCGCAACAGCACAGCTGGATAAAACACAACCCTGACTTCCCAGAACTCTTAGTGGAATGAATCTAAAAGAACTTTATGAAAAGAGATAATATGCAAAGAAGGCACAGGGAGGGAGAGGAGCCTAAGGGGCACGTGTGCTGGGGGAGATGGGTGGATCAGGGGACGACGTCCTCTCCTAAAGGGCAGAAGGGACTTAGCCGGACAAAAGCGGGGAAGAAGAGTCTTCAGGAGTCCATGTGGAGGCAGCAAGTGATGTGCAACCAGGCGGCTGTGCAGCAGGAGAAAAGGCTTGGAGGGCTCCCAGGGACACCCCTGATTTTACAGGATGGAGACCAGGCCCTGAATGCCCAGGGTTCCATCGGGTCCCACTCTAGAGCCAATAACCAGTATCTTTTCTTTTCTTCCCAACAGGCAGGTCCCTAGCAACCACGGAGAAGAAGCACCAGGGAAAAGCTGCCCACTCAACACACAGATCCATCCAACAGTTTTCTCCAAAGTGCAGTGGGACCAGGTGGGGAGGTAAGGCAGGACTGTAAGACACGAGTTCTCATCTTCTTCAGCTTTGTCCAAGGTCCCCTCCATGGCCAATCAATGCCCTTCACTGAGCACCTCCAGTGCTTGTTCTCCGAAGCTGTAGCCCATAGACCAGGGCAGCCTGACCCCTCTGTGATCCCCCCACTCATCAATTAACGTTCATGCTTGGGGATAACGTGATTTATGTTAAGCTGTTTCCCCTCTAGCTACATTCTACTTTGCTTAAAGACAGAGCCTATTTCTTTCTGTGTGGTGTGTGGGACATGCTACTCTAGATCCACACAAGGCACAGAGCGACACACAAAAATCCTTCAAAGAAATTATACTTTGGACAAATGGAATTAGAAAATATCATCCATAGCCAAGTAGTAACTTTTCAAAGTTCACGTGAAAGTGGTTTAGGAAATCTGGAAGCTCTTACTTTCCCGTTCTCACCTGAGGAGTAAACAGGTCATAATATAAATTCCGTGCTATTTCACCATCCTGTGCTGTGCTTAGTTGCTCAGTCCTGTCTGACTCTTTGTGACCCCATGAACTGTAGCCCGCCAGGCTCCTCTGTCCATAGGGATTCTCCAGGCAAGAATACTGAAGTGGGTGGCCATGCCCTCCTCCAGGGCATCTTCCCCACTCAGGGATCGAACCCAGGTCTCCCACGTTGCAGGCGGGTTCTTTACTGAGCCACAAGGGAAGCCATCACCATCCTAGATGAGTGTCTACTAAAGGGCAGATAACACAAACTTCTAGCAGGCTCATGACACATCCCCTCTCCTGAGGAGAAAATAAAACATGTTTCCACTGACAGATGTGCTGCCAGTGAACGCCTGCAGATCCTGCAGGAGACTCAACATGGCAGGCTTTGCCACATTTTTAGATCTCATCCTGTAATCAGTACTGATGTATGACATCACTGGAAACACCTTTCTAACCCCACAGATATTAACAAATACTAAAATCAAATTCTGTACATCTTGAGTTGCGCAGAGGAGCCATACCCTGTGCTGTTTTTAAAATTAAGTGTATATCACACATAATATTCCCTGAACAGTGATTAAGTGGACCAGGAAACAAAGATAAAGGTGTCAGAGGACAACTCAAAACATATCATGGGATAGTTAGAAAGTTAGAGAGTGAGAACCATTTGGTTTTGAAGGAGTGAAAAAAGGCATGCATCCATGTAATGCCAATAAGGAAGAACATGTCCACACCTCGACCTCGTTCTGAAAGGAGGGGAAGAAACGAAACCTCATTCCATTAGAAAACAACTTGCCCTCAGGCAGCAGCCTCTGATTAGGTTACCTGTTAATACTGTCATTTGCTATCTGGATTCCACAGTCTATTTGCAACACTGTTTTATAATCCACGTAAGCTTTCTGATACTGCTCTACAGTTTCATAGGCCATAGCTCGTCGAAGAAGAGGCTTGATAGAGAATGGATGAAGTTCCAGGGCCCTAAAGGAGACAGAAATATTACATGTCATTTGTTATGAAGATCACTCCCTAACTCATACTAACCCGACATATCGGTTAGGACTGAACTCTCACATACATGCATATCTGATATTCCACCTTGGGGACCTGGCAACATACCAGAAAGGCAAACCCAGAGCAATCAATCTGTGGTTATGTCCCTTCTTTTAAACCAGTCCCCTTTGGCACTTGCTCTTCCCCCAGTGAGACTGAGCTCCCAGGCAGCAGGCACTGCCTACCCCTCCAAGCCCCCACCCCAGGGTCGCCCCCCACCCCCATGGGCTAACAGAGCCCGCATGGCACTGGCTCAGAGTAGGCTTTGCACCAGGTTCTTGTTACTGACAGATCCAAGGGAAAATTTTATCTGCACCTATGTACTTACTAAGGCACTTAGCATAGAAGCACAAAAACCTGCAATACCTTTTGAAAATCAGCCCTCTAAAGCTTAACACAGTTGATTATGATTTACTTGCTGCCGGTCAAAAATAGACCGGAGGAAATTGAGGAAGTTGGTATACAATGATTTCTGTACGTCATGAATTTTCTAGTGTACTTTCTATTCTGTGAAGTACTTCCAGTATCACTAGAGATATATTTCAAGGTTATGTTCCTTGGTTTTGTTTGAAGTAACTGCTTAAGGCTACGTCACTAACTTAACGCACTTCACTATACTCTGAAATAAAGCATACAATCAAAAGATGGTATTTGAGTGAAAACTATTGTACTCTCTTAGTTTTAACAAAATCAGTTGAAACTGTAAAGGAGTATTATAGGTCGATACCAACATTTATTAATATTCCTCGCAGAGATCCCACGAAGAGCCTACTTCCTCTCTGATCCACTAACTAGAATCTGTGCCAGACTGTCTACAGTGGGGATAAAGGTTTGCTGGTGATTCTTTACGCACGAGCAGTTTCCATATATCAGACATTTGGCCTGCTTCAGGAAAAGCATGATTTCTTCCCCAGTAGGTCTGTTTATCCCTGTCTACAGTGATCTGGAAGGAGGAAACTCTGACAACACCTGCAGGTGTGAGTCACTGCAGATGACAGCTAATGTCACAACAGGCCGGGAAGGTAAACATTCACACGTTCAGGTCACAGATGAGGGAGCAATCTGCCCACATGCCTCATCTTCTGAACTTAAGCCACGGGAGACCAAGGGCATTGCTGGTCTTGATCATTACTACATCCCAGCACTTAGATCACAGAGGGCCACTGGAGGCGCTCAGCAAAGCCCTCCCAAGTGAACCTTCAGGACCCACACTCTTGCCACCACAAGCACAGATGAAAGCACCACAGATTAAGAAAGGCACAGTCACCTGCCACCCAGAGAGAGCCCTAGATGATTCTTCACATTGTATGGATACTTGACTGCACATGTGAGTGTGCTCCTGGGCTGTATATCACTCATTCTGTTCCAGAAATGTCATTAAACCTAATTAGCATCATTTCTTTGAAAAAGAATCATTTTTGCTCTGCCTAGGTACTAGGATCGGGGATGATTTTAACAATCTCTTTTGCATTGTACTGGATTTAAAATTCTTTTTTTCCGTAATAGGTATGTGTTACTCTTGTAACCGTAAAAGTTATTTTAAAAATAAAAGTCTATTAAAAACACTCAAACACTAGAAAACAGGTTTTGGGATATCAGGATCTATCACCTGTACCCCTGTCTTAAATCTACCTTAGTTTAATGCTTAAGAGATAGTAACTACATGAACACTAATTATAAATATAGGTCACAGACACAGGACTATCCCCATTTTACCAAAGACTTCCAATGCCCAAGGAGCTATTTATCCACAAGATGGACCTGAGATAGGCGTGGAATCTAAAGCTGAATGAGATGATGCATTTAATTTATAGCACTTCCCAGCTTTTCTTTTTAACCGCAATCCTGAAAATGAATGTGAGCTTATGAATGGGAATTCCACTAAAGCAAAAAAAGAAAAGTGCATTTATTCATAAACACACAGAGAACTTTTAAATCAGAGTTTACAAGAGCTTAACTATTCAAGTTAACACAGTTAAGAGGGCCTTCTAATTTCAAGTCCATCAGAGAGAAGCAAAGATGAGCAGAAACAGAATTACTAGGCAACATTCATTTGAGTCTGTCGAAACACTCTCAATGAAAAGTCCAGGAAAGAGTTTTGATGTATTTAGATAACTCATAAAGGTTCTCTGACAGATTGGGAGCAGTGAAGATATTTTTTAGCTGATAAAAAATTATGAGAATTGTTTTATGGTTTTTCTAGTAGTCATGTACCAACATGAAAGTTGGACCATAAAGAAAGCTGAGTGTTGAAGAATTGATGCTTTTGAATTGTGGTGCTGGAGAAGACTCCTGCAGAGTCCTTTGGACCACAAGGAGATCAAATCAGTCAATCCTAAAGGAAACCAACCCTGAATATTCACTGAAAGGACTGATGCTGAAGCTGCAATACTTTGGCTACCAGATGCGAAGAGGTAACTCATTGGAAAAGACCCTGATGTTGGGGAACGCCGAAGGTAGGAGAAGGGGATAGCAGAGGATGTGAATTTGAGCAAACTAAATACTTCTAGTGCCCCTTCAATTATTATTTTAAAAATAAGCCAAATTAACTGATATTTGATTTGCTTAATTCCTGAAAAACAAGTTAATCTTGTCATTTAGGGAAAAAATTGGGCACAACATAGTAATCTTAGGGGAAAATATTCATGTTAACCTCTGTAACCTGAAAGGATGGAGTTCCGTTTGCTTTCCTGCGCACATACTTGGTGCAGACAGGGGCTGGCATGTCACCATTGTCATCCTCAAAGCTCTAACATTTCTGGAACAATTACTGTATGTCTAGTAACTATGCTGAATGCTTCTTTTGCAATATCTGCTTAATGTTTGCCTAAGTTCAGTCAAGATGTGCTAGTGTTCTCTCTGTCTTTTTCCCCCAAAAAATGCATAAAAAGTTATTTCACAAGTAAATCTATGAAAGTCAGTTCATAGGTTCTCCCTTATTTTAAACTTTGCTCCCAGGGAATTTTTCTTTTTCACTTTTGAAACCTGCTACCACTTGTAATAAAAGTCTGTGCAAACAACTCTCCAAGGAGCAAACATAATTAACTGAAAAACTAAAACACAGGCTTTCTTTCGAGGTGAAGAGAAAACTGGTTTTCAATACAGCCATACTTCAACATGTCCCCCAAGGCAAATCATGGTTTCCCTGGCATTAAGATGAATTTGAGAATCATTGCTTTTGAGTAAAATCATCCCAATCACCCAGTCACCTTATGCTGAGACTCATATGTCAGGTATCAAAGAAAACATCTAAGTAGGTCAGTTTCTAGAAAGGTCGGTACTGACCAGCAGAACCAGATTCCTTAGCAGAGAACACAGCCCTTCACTAAGGACCCCTCACCTAAACCACCACCCATTTCCCCTCTGCCTCCTTCCTCCCCGGAAGGCAATCTCCTGCTCTCCTTCAAGACAAAACTCCACTCCAGTCTCAACAGTCTCCTCTGTGACTTCCTCCTGGGTCTCCCCCGAAACACAACACATTTTAGCAAGAAAACATCTTACACCATATCTCACTTACACCATCTCACTTAAGGATAAAGTAAGTCCACTGTTTTTTAACCAGCGTACTGAACTCACTGAAGGAAGACCTGAGACACGTCTGAAGGGTAATGTATTAGGCAACAGACACTTGAACTGAAAGGTTCTCAGCTGCAAATCGCAAGGTGCCTGACACTATGCAAATCTACTTGGTTTTGTTGTTAGTTATGGGCAGTGGCAAACGTTTAACAGCTGGCTCTCCTGAGAAAAAGGCCCAGAATTGTGGCCTTTGCCAATTTTCATAGTATTAGTAGTACTCCAATCATGTCAGATTTCAACTACCAACATGACTTCAACCAACTCCCCAAATCCTGAAAACGTTGTGAGCTAGCACAACCGTTGATGATGCCAGGACAGACCAAAGTAAATATAAATATTATTTATTTTAAATTTGAATATGTAAAATTGGCAAAAAATACAAGCAGCTCATGACTTTCTTCTTAAACTGCAGGCACAGATAACCAGCAAGTTTTAACCCACATATGTAAACTGATATTGTCAATGAAAAAAAAAAATTGTTCAACTTATAATCAAGGTGTCCATGTATGTCACTGTCCAAACTAGGGCTTCTAAGAGTGAAAGGGAGTAATACTAATAATTATACCACACAACAGGAGTAAATGAAGATTGTGACGGTTACACCAGTACATGCAGCTTCTTACTTTTTAGATGCACTAACAGTAACATATTAATGGCAGAAAGCAAAGAGGAACTAAAGAGCTTTTTGATGAAGATGGAAGAAGAGAGTGAAAAAGCTGGCTTAAAACTCAACATTCAAAAAGTAAGATCCTGGCATCTGGCTCCATCACTTCATGGCAAACAGATGGAGAAAAAATGGAAACAGTGACAGATTTCACTTTTGGGGGCTCCAAAATCACTGTGGATGGTGACTATTGCCATGAAATTAAAAGATGCTTGCTCCTTGGAAGAAACACTGTGACAAACCTAGACAATGTATTAAAAAGCAGAGACATCACTTTGCCCACAAAGGTCCATATAGTCAAAGCTATGGTTTTTCCAGTAGTCATGTACGGATGTGACAGTTGGATCATAAAGAAGGCTGAGTGCTGAAGAATTGATGCTTTCAAACTGTGGTGCTAGAGAAGACTCTTGAGAGGCCCTTGGACAGCACAGACATCAAACCAGTCAATCCTAGAGGAAATCAACCCTGGATATTCACTGGAAGGACTGATGCTGAAGCTCTAATACTTTAGCCACCTGGTGCAAAGAGCCAACTCACTGGAAAAGATCCTGATGCTGGGAAAGACTGAGGGCAAGAGGAGAAGGGGGCAACAGAAGACAAAATGATCGGATGACATCATCGACTCAATGGACATGAGTTTGAACAGACTCTGGGAGATAGTGAAGGACAGGAAAGCCTGGCGTGCTACAGTTCATGGGGTCTCAAAGAGTCGGACATGACTTAGTGACTGAACAACAATAAATAGTAACTTCTTTCCAAAGGGCTCCTCAAGCAGACTTAATATTTAATGGTTAAAAAAATTTTTTAAAGATACTTTTTATTTATGTAAATATATTCATCCATCTCAGTATGTAACTTGTTGAGTACCATGGGTGACTACTGTGCTTGAGGGATGCACACACAATTCCTGACCTCAGAGAGTTTAAATTCCTCTGCAGAGGGTGACGTAAGTGCCTACAGGTGTGAGAGTGAGTCAAGTGTCACAGCCATGCAGAAGACCACGAAGTCTGAGGTGACAAGGAAAGTGGAAAGGAGGGGGAAGCTGAGGAAAGATTCCTGAAGCAAAGCTGTGCAGAGGCCATTACACATACAGACCAAAGGGGAGCAGAAAGCTTGGGGGGGGGGCGGGATTGGGGGGAGGAGGGGCACAGGGTGCAGTGTGGTGACAAAGTGTTAGTCACTCAGTAGTGTCTGACTCTTTACGAACCCATGGACTGTAGCCAGCCAGGATTCTCTGTCCCTGGAATTCTTCAGGCAAGAGTACTGGAGTGGGTGGCTATTCCCTTCTCCAGGGGATCTTCCCGACTCAGGGATCCAACCCAGGTCTCCTGCATTGCCAGCAGATTCTTCACCGCCTGAGCCACCAGGGAAGCAGAGATTATAATGATCTGCAACAGCATACTGGGCAACTGAACACAGGCTGAAACAGTCTGCACAAAATAATGCTTCAGGAAAAGTCATCCTGATGCCACAGTGGATTGGAGGAGGCAGAGACACCGGTCAGAAGGCTTCTCCAATACTCTGGGATCGATGTGGAAAGATTATGATTAAGGTGGTAGCTAAGAAATGAAAAAAGTTTGCACAAACATCTTCTATAGTTGTCTTCATATAGGTAAAAGGATGCATGAGCTTTATGTGTTAACCAATTAACGCACCTTCAGTGTCTTAAAAAATCAGATTTACGCAGAAACGTTAGAAGGGTATTAAATACTGCATTCATCCCACTGAAATGATAATCTGTTGACAAAGCTGAAAAACGGGCAGTTTACCTGTTACAATCCTGAATACAGCCACTGCAGTTTCCGTCTTTGAGGTAACATGCTGCTCTATTTGAATATAAGATACTTAGATCGGCTGCACTTCCACTTCCTAAAAATCACATTTAATTAAATGGTTACAATCCATTGGCGGAATCACAGTTCAGCAGAAGACTGAGGTCTCCCGCGGCACCACGGTCCTACACCCGCGGCTAACGCGGCTGCGAGCAGCTGCCGGGGCCCGCTCCGGCCAGAGGCCAAGCCCGTGACCGGCAGCTGCCCACGCGCCCCGCCCCGGGCACACGCGGCGCGCCCCGAGGTTCGGCCGCATCCGCCCTGCCCTCGGTTTCCAGGAAGGGAACGGACGCAGTGGGCGCCTGTCATTCGCAAGGGGCCGGGGAGACCGCCGGGCGCAGCTCACTCACCTGCGGGCTCCAGCTGCGCGATCGCCGCCGAGTACTTGAGCGCCGCCTCGGAGAACTGCCCATTCTGAAAGAGCTCGTTGCCCTGGCTCTTCAGGGCGGCGGGGCCCATCGGGGCAGAGGGCACGGGCGGGGGCGCGTCGGGTCCCGGGGGCGCGCCGGCCGCGGGCTCCCCGGCGCCCCGCCCGCCGCCCGGCTGCCCGTTGGCGCCGCCCGCCGGGGCCCGGGCCCGCGGTCGGTCCCGCTTGTCCGCGCCGGCCCCTGGCGCCCGGCCCCGCCGCGGCGCGCCCCTCTCCGGCCGCTTGCCGCCCTCTCTCCTGCGCGTCAGCTTCTTCTGGATGTTGCCCATGGCGCGCGGCTCGGCGGCGCTCCCCGCTCCCGCCGGCTCCGCCGCCTCTGTGGGGAGTGGATGCGGGAAGTGACTGTTTGCATCATCGGGAGCAGCTACCGCCGAGGCCGCGGCAGTGCCGGCGCGGGGGCGGGGTCGCGGGCGAAGCCGGGAGGAGCCGGCCCGCCCCTCGCCGGGAGCCGGGCAGTTCCGGCGCCGCTGGGGGCCGGTCCGCCCCGAGGGCTGAGCACCGGAGGCCGCGCTCCTGTGGAACCCGAGGGTTTCCGGGGCTGAGGCCTCAAGTAAAGCCCGGACTTAACTCTTCGAACGCCGAAGAGCTTGGGATGTGATAACCGGCATTTCAAACATCATTCCCTTCATCACAGCATATGTGTCGAGGTAGACCTTACATAATTTGTACTTTTCTTCCGCTTAACAATTTACAAATGAATGAATGAAGTTACTAAGACTTGAATACAACTGCACTCCCAAGTTAGGGTACCCTTTCCTTTTGTTAAAGAACTGGGAGAAGATAACTTTTTCAAATTATCTTTTTCAAATAATCAAAAAATTATCAATTTTTTCAAATCATCAAGTCCAAGTGATTTTTAAGGCATTTAAAAATGGTTTTAGCAAGGAACTCACATAAAACAGCCACCTAGTCTTTAAAGTGAACCTTAAAAAGTCAGTAAAATTTCCATTACAATACCTTACTCCAAGGTAAAAATTCCTCTGATCTTGATTGAAAGATTTCAAGTATTTATCAGAGCTTTAATAATTGATTATTGAACTGATTTTTAACTATGAAAATAAATATTTCATTGATGGGTGTCTAAATATTTGAAACAAAGCAATTCATCATTTCAAAGCACTAACTGCAGAGACTTCCCAACTTTCTCTTGTAACAAATTCTCATCTGATTTTTAATGAATGTATTTCTCATTCTGTTTCATGAATGTTAAAGCCAGAATCTGAAGCACAGATGAAATAGAAAGCAACAAGTACATAAATGAAAATCAGTGAATAGATGATGGTCACCTTAAGGCAAGCAATGAGTTTATCAGTTCAGTTCAGTCGCTCAGTCGTGTCCGACTCTTTGCAACCCCATGAATCGCAGCACGCCAGGCCTCCCTGTCCATCAGCAACTCCCAAAGTCTACTCAAACTCATGTCTAACGAGTCAATGATGCCATCCAGCCATCTCATAGCATATCGGGCACCTACTGACCTGGGGAGTTCCTCTTTCAGGATAGAGTTCCTCTATCATTTTGCCTTGTGAGAGGGCATCAGAGGGCAGACACACTGAAACCATAATCACAGAAAACTAGCCGATCTGATCACACGGACCACAGCCTGTCTAACTCAATGAAACTAAGCCATGCCGTGTGGGGCCACCCAGGATGGTCGAGTCATGGTGGAGAGGTCTGACAGAATGTGGCCCACTGGAGAAGGGAATGGCAAACCACTTAAATATTCTTGCCTTGAGAACCCCATGAACAGTATAAAAAGGCAAAATGAGTGTATAAAAGCACACTAATTAATAGAGTTTTCCTGGCTCAGACAGTAAAGCGTCTGTCTGCAGTGCAGGAGACCCGGGTTTGATCCCTGGTTTGGGAAGATTTCCTGGAGAAAGAAATGGCAGCCCACTTCAGTATTCTTGCCTGGAAAATCCCATGGACGGCGGAGCCTGGTAGGCTACCGTCCATGGGGTCGCAAAGAGTCGGACACGACTGAGTGACTTCAGTTTCACTTTTCCATACAGCAGAATGACATTCAATTTTGGATCACTAACCAAAAGAGGCTTAATTATTAAAACAAAAGATGATCTTGTAATAGTGATGAATCCCTAGATTGAACCCAGTAGAATTATTACAGCAAGGCTCTAGTACTCTTCATCTGGTATTTGCTGCTCAGGTTCCACCCAGAATAAAAATGGACGGAAGCATAAATCAGTGTCAGAAGAAATGATGAGCAGCTAGTATTATTTTCTGTTCCCTTGGGTGTCATCCACTCATGTCTGACCAATACTGTTACTAAATAGCTGCTATTTATTTAAAACTTAATATGAGTCAGGACCTTTACATACATTATCATTAACCTTCATACCAAGTATTATCCCCACATTACAAATGAAGAAAGAGAGACACAAGGAGAAGACTAAGGAATCCCCTCAAGCATGAAGAGCTAGAAACCAACGTAACTGGGATTCAGGATCCAGAGGAAACGAAATGAATGCTGTACCTCTTTCCTTAAGATTGAAATGCCCCTGAAATTTCCCTGCACAGGTAAGCAGAGGCCCAGGCACGAAAGACCTGTGAGTCCTGGGGGCTATTTAGCTCCCTGGAAGACATTCCAGAGGAGTCATTCAGAAGATAGCTCCAAATATAGATCAGAGGAGGCCTTATCTGGAAGACACTGACTTGGGAATTGCGAGCATAATAACAATCACCGAAGAAGTTTGGTGGATGTGGAGGGAGTCACTGAGATCTTCCAAAGGATCCCTGAGAAATACATTTAAAAAGATGATCAGAATCGCCAGTGGAAGTGGAGTATCACCTAGAAATGAGAGGAGAAAAAACGGGAAGGTGTACTGCTTCCGAAACCAAGAGGAAAGAGCATTTCAGGGACAAAGGAGTCAACGATAACAACAGTCAAAGGAAGGAATGACCAACAGTTCTCAATGCATAAAGACTGAAGGAAACCATCAGATCTAAAAACCACGAAGACTTCAGTAACCTTGGGTGGTGCGGTGATTTAGGGTAGCTGGTAGATACAAAAATTCTCAATGAAATACTAGCAAACTGAATCCAATAGCATATTAAAAGCATTATACATCATGACCAATGGGATTTATCTCAGGAATGGAAGAGTATTTCAACAGTAGAAAAATCAATTTATTCAATACCTGCCATTAATAGAACATGGGGGAAAAACCATATGACCATAGCTGACATTGAAAAGGAACTTGACAAAATCCAATACTCTTTCATGATTTAAAAAAAAAAAAAAAACTCAAAAAATGAAGAAGTAAAACTTCCCAGCATGATTAAGTACATTTAGTACATTTATCAAAAACTCACAGCTAAGATCATACTCAGTAGTGAAACCCTAAAAGCTTTCCCCTGAAGATAGTTTCCACTATAGCTACTCAACATTATACTGGAAGTTGTAACCTGGTCAGTTGAGACAAGAAAAAGAAAGACGTCCATACTGGAAAGGAAAAAGTAAAACTATCTCTATTCAAAGATAACATGATTATCTTCAGATAGATTCTTTAGGATTATATATTTACATAATACATGCACACACACAAACCACTAGAGTTAATTTAAAAATTCAGCAATTTCAGGGTACAAGTTGTTGTTCAGTCGCTCAGTAGGGTTTGACTCTTTTTCACCCCATGGACTACAGCACACCAGGCTTCCCTGTCCTCTATCCCCTGGAGTTTTCTGAATGTTGAGTTTTCTGATTGTTTTCTGAAATGAACAGGAATCATTTTTTGAATGCTGAGTTTCAAGCCAGCTTTTTCACTCTCCCTTTCACCTTCATCAAGAGGCTCTTTAGTTCCTCTTCGCTTTCTGCCATAAGGGTGGTGTCCTCTGCATATCTAGTTACTGTTATTTCTCCAGGCAGTCTTGATTTCACCTTGAGCTTCATCCAGCCCAGCATTTCCCACGATGTACTCGGCATATAAATTAAATAAGCAGGGGACAATATACTGCCTTGTAGTATGGCACCCCACTCCAGTACTCTTGCCTGGAAAATCCCATGGGCGGAGGAGCCTGGTAGGCTGCAGTCCATGGGGTTGCTAAGGGTTGGATACATGACTGAGTGACTTCACTTTCACTTTTCACTTTCATGCATTGGAGAAGGCACTGGCAACCCACTCCAGTGTTCTTGCCTGGAGAATCCCAGGGACGGGGGAGCCTGGTGGGCTGCCGTCTATGGGGTCGCACAGAGTCAGACACGACTGAAGCGACTCAGCAGCAGCAGCAGCAGTACTCCTCTCCCAATTCTGAGCAAATCCGTTGTTCCATGTCTGGTTCGAACTATTGCTTCTTGACCTGTATACAGGTTTCTCAGGAGACAGGAATTCTCATCTTCTTCAGAATTTTCCACATTTTGTTGTGATCCACATAGTCAAAGGCTTTAGCATAGTCAATGAAGCAGAAGTAGATATTTTTCTGGAATTCCCTTACTTTTTCAATGATCCAACGGATCTTAGCAATTTGATCTCTGGTTCCTCTGCCTTTTCTAAATCCAGCTTGAACATCTGGAAATTCTTGGTTCACATACTATTGATGCCAAGCTTGAAGGATTTTGAGCATAATCTTGCTAGCATGTGAAATGAGTGCAACTGTACAGTAATTTCAACGTTCTTTGGCATTGCCATTCTTTGGGATTGGAATGAAAACTGAACTTTTCCAGTCCTGTGGCCACTGCTGAGTTTTCCAAATTTGCTGGCACTTGAGTGCAGCACTTTCACAGCATCATCTTTTAGGATTTGAAATAGTTCAACTGGAATTCCGTCACCTCCACTAGCTTTATTCATAGTAATATTTCCTAAGGCCCATTTGACTTCACACTCCAGGGTTTCTGGCTCTAGGTGTGTGATCACACCATCGTGGTTGTCCAGGTCATTAGGATCTATTTTGTACAGTTCTGTATACTCTTGCCACCTCTTCTTAATATTCTCTGCTTCTGTTAGGTCCATACCGTTTCTGTCCTTTTCTGTGCCCATCTTTGCAAGAAATGTTCCCTTGGTATCTCTAATGTTCTTGAAGAGGTCTCTAGTCTTTCCCATTCTACTGTTTTCCTCTATTTCTTTGCAGTGTTCACTTAAGAAGGCTTTCTTATCTCTCCTTGGATCAACATATAAAAATCTGTTATTTTTATAAACTAGCAATGAAAACTTCTGAAATGACATTACAAAAACAATCCCATTTACAATAGTATTCAAAGAAGTAAAATATTAAGGCAATTTTAACCAAGGCAATGGGACTTGTGGGATAAATATTGCTGAAAGATATTAAATGGAAAAATATCTCTTCATCATGGATAGGAAGACTTACTTTTGTTAAAATATCAATACTATACAAAGCAGTCTACAGATTCAACATAATCCCTATCAAACATCCATAACTTTTTGGGCAGAAATGGAAAAGCTGATCCTTCACTTTGTACGGAATTTCAAGAGGCCTAGAATAGCCAAAACAATCTTGCAAAAGAACAGAATCAAACGACTTACACTTCAGATTTAAAAACTTATGGAAAGCTACAGTAATCAAAACTGTGATACTGATATAATGATAGACATGTAGATCAATGAAGCAGAGAGTTCAGAAATAAGCCCATATATCTAGGGCCAAGTGATTTTTTTTAGGATAACATAGGTTTTAATTTTTATCAAATGGAAATCAATGTGATAGTACAATGAAACCTCTGAAAACCACAGCTTTGGGCCACATCAGTCAGTCCATCAATCAATCAGGTGGGGTTTTTGTGTGTGTGTGTGTGTGTGTGGTATAGTTGACTTACAGTATTATATAAGTTTTAGGTATATAAAATAGTGATTCACAATTTTTAAAGCTTAGACTCCATTTATAGTTATTATAAAACATTGACTATATTCCCTGTGCTGTATAATAAATCCTTGTAGCTTATTTATTTTATACATAATAGTTTGTAGCACTTAATTTGACCCCCCTAGCATGCCCCTCCCCTTCCTTTTCCTCTCTGGTAACCACTAGTTTGTTCTCTGTGACTCCGTTTCTTTTTTGTTATATCAACTAGCTTACTCTATTTTTTAGATTCCACATATAAGTTTTATCACACAATACTTGTTTTTTCTGACTTATTTCACTAAACATAATACCCTCCAATTCTATCCACATGATGTTGCAAATGACAAAATTTCACTCTTTTTTAAGACGGAGTAGTAATCCAGTGTGTGTGTGAATATCATATTTTCTTTAGCCAGTCATCTGCCGATGGACATGGGCTGCTTGCATATCTTGGCTATTGTAAATAATGCTGCTATGAACATTGAGGTGCATGCATCTTTTCGAATTATGTTCCCAATCTATGTTCCCACCAACAGTGCACAAGGGTTACAGTTTCTCCACATCCTTGCCAACATTTGTTATTTGTGGTCTTTTTGATGCTAGCCACTCTGACAGATATGAGGTGATATCTCACTGTGGTTTTGATTTATATTTCTCTGGTGATTAATGAATGGTGTTGCAAGAGGGCATCAGAGGACAGACACACTGAAACCATAATCACAGAAAACTAGTCAACCTAATCACACTAGGACCACAGCCTTGTCTAACTCAATGGAACTAAGCCATTCCATGTGGGGCCATCCAAGACGGGCGGGTCATGAAGGAGAAGTCTGACAGATGTGGTCCACTGGAGAAGGGAATGGGAAATCACTTCAGTATTCTTGCCTTGAGAACCCCATGAACAGTATGAAAAGGCAAAATGATAGGATACTGAAGGAGGAACTCCCCAGGTCAGTGGTACCCAATATGCTACTGGAGATCAGTGAAGAAATAACTCCAGAAAGAATGAAGGGATGGAGCCAAAGCAAAAACAATACCCAGCTGTGGATGTGACCAGTGATAGAAGCAAGATCCGATGCTGTAAAGAGCAATATTGCATAGGTACCTGGAATGTCAGGTCCATGAATCAAGGCAAATTGGAAGTGGTCAAACAGGAGATGACAAGAGTGAATGCTGACATTCTAGGAATCAGCGAACTAAAATGGACTGGAATGGGTGAATTTAACTCAGATGACCATTATATCTACTACTGCGGGCAGGAATCCCTCAGAAGAAATGGAGTAGCCATCATGGTCAACAAAAGAGTCCGAAATGCAGTACTTGGATGCAATCTTAAAAATGAAAGAATGATCTCTGTTTGTTTCCAAGGCAAACCATTCAATATCACAGTAATCCAAGTCTATGCCAAAATGAGTAACACTGAAGAAGCTGAAGTTGAACGGTTCTATGAAGACCTACAAGACCTTTTAGAACTAACACCCAAAAAAGATGTCCTTTTCATTATAGGGGACTGGAATGCAAAAGTAGGAAGTCAAGAAACACCTGGAGTAACAGGCAAATTTGGCCTTGGAATATGGAATGAAGCAGGGCAAAGGCTAATAGAGTTTTGCCAAGGAACGGACTGGTCATAGCAAACACCCTCTTCCAACAACACAAGAGAAGACTCTACACATGGACATCACCAGATGGTCAACACCAAAATCAGATTGATTATATTCTTTTCAGCCAAAGATGGAGAAGATCTATACAGTCAGCAAAAACAAGACTGGGAGCTGACTGTGGCTCAGATCATGAGCTCCTTATTGCCAAATTCAGACTGAAATTGAAGAAAACAGGGAAAACCGTTAGACCATTCAGGTATGACCTCAAATCCCTTATGATTATACAGTGGAAGTGAGAAATAGATTTAAGGGTCTAGATCTGATAGTTAGAGTGCCTGATGAACTATGGAATGAGGTTCATGACACTGTACAGGAGACAGGGATCAAGACCATCCCCATGGAAAAGAAATGCAAAAAAGCAAAATGGCTGCCTGAGGAGGCCTTACATATAGCTGTGAAAAAAAAGAGAAGCGAAAAGCAAAGGAGAAAAGGAAAGATATAAGCATTTGAATGCAGAGTTCCAAAGAATAGCAAGAAGAGATAAGAAAGCCTTCTTCAGTGATCAATGCAAAGAAATAGAGGAAAACAACAGAATGGGAAAGACTAGAGATCTCTTCAAGAAAATTAGAGATACCAAGGGAACATTTCATGCAAAGATGGGCTTGATAAAGGACAGAAATGGTATGGACCTAACAGAAGCAGAAGATACTAAGAAGAGGTGGCAAGAATACACAGAAGAACTGTACAAAAAAGATCCTCATGACCAAGATAATCATGATGGTGTGATCACTCACCTAGAGCCAGACATCCTGGAATGTGAAGTCAAGTGGGCCTTAGAAAGCATCACTATGAACAAAGCTAGTTGGAGGTGATGGTATTCCAGTTGAGCTGTTTCAAATCCTGAAAGATGATGCTGTGAAAGTGCTGCACTCAATATGCCAGCAAATTTGGAAAACTCAGCAGTGGCCACAGGACTGGAAAAGGTTAGTTTTCATTCCAATCCCAAAGAAAGGCAATGCCAAAGAATGCTCAAACTACCGCACAATTGTACTCATCTCACATGCTAGTAAAGTAATGCTCAAAATTCTCCAAGCCAGGCTTCAGCAATATGTGAACCATGAACCTCCAGATGTTCAAGCTGGTTTTAGAAAAGGCAGAGGAACCAGAGATCAAATTGCCAACATCCACTGGATTACTGAAAAAGCAAGAGAGTTCCAGAAAAACATCTATTTCTGCTTTATTGACTATGCCAAAGCCTTTGACTGTGTGGATCACAATAAACTATGGAAAATTCTGAGAGAGATGGGAATACCAGACCACCTGACCTGCCTCTTGAGAAACCTATATGCAGGTCAGGAAGCAACAGCTAGAACTGGACATGGAACAACAGACTGGTTCCAAATAGGAAAACAAGTACATCACGGCTGTATACTGTCACCCTGCTTATTTAAATTATATGCAGAGTACATCATGAGAAACACTGGGCTGGAGGAAACACAAGCTGGAATCAAGATTGCTAGGAGAAATATCAATAACCTCAGATATGCAGATGACACCACCCTTATGGCAGAAAGTGAAGAGGAACTAAAAAGCCTCTTGATGTAAGTGAAAGAGGAGAGTGAAAAGGTTGGCTTAAAGCTCAACATTCAGAAAATGAAGATCATGGCATCTGGTCCCATCACTTCATGGGAAATAGATGGGGAAACAGTGGAAACAGTGTCAGACTTTATTTTTTTGGGCCCCAAAATCACTGCAGATGGTGACTGCAGCCATGAAATTAAAAGATGCTTACTCCTTGGAAGAAAAGTGATGACCAACCCAGATACCATATTGAAAAGCAGAGGCATTACTTTGCCAACTAAGGTCCTTCTAGTCAAGGCTATGGTTTTTCCATTGGTCATGTATGGATGTGAGAGTTGGACTGTGAAGAAAGCTGAGCAGAGAAGAATTAATGCTTTTGAACTGTGGTGTTGGAGAAGACTCTTGAGAGTCCCTTGGACTGCAAGGAGATCCAACCAGTCCATTCTGAAGGAGATCAGCCCTGGGTGTTCTTTGGAAAGAATGATGCTAAAGCTGAAACTCCAGTACTTTGGCCACCTCATGCAAAGAGCTGACTCACTGGAAAAAGACTCTGATGCTGGGAGGGATTGGGGGCAGGAGGAGAAGGGGACAACAGAGGATGAGATGGCTGGATGGCATCACTAAATCGATGGACATGAATCTGAGTGAACTCCGGGAGATGGTGATGGACAGGGAGGCCTGGCGTGCTGTGATTCATGGGGTTGCAAAGAGTTGGACACGACTGAGCGACTGAACTGAACTGAACTGATGATTAATGATGTTGAGCATTTTTCCTGTGCCCGTTGGCTATTTATGTATCTTCTTTGGAAAAATGCCTATTCAGATGTTCTGCCCATTTTCTAATTGAGTGGTTTCTTTTGACAGAGCAAGTTAGCACTGTTTATATATGTGGGATATTAATCTCTATTGATCATATCATTTGCAAATATATTCTCCCATTCAGTAGACTGTCTTTTTGTTTTGCTGGTGATTTCCTTTGCTGTACTTTTTAGTTCAATTAGGTCCCATTGTTTATTTTTGCTTTTGTTTCCTTAGACTTAGGAGACAGATCCAAAAAAATACAAGTTATGTCAAAGAATGTTTTTTTTCCTAAGTTTTCTTCAGGAGTTTTATGGTTTCTGGTCCTACATTTAGGTCTTTAACCCATTTTGAGTTTACTTTTGTATGTGGTGCTGGAAAATGTTCTATTTTCATTCTTTTACTTGGAGCTGTCCAGTCTTCCCAGTACTACTTATTGGAGAGACTGTCTTTTCTCCATTATATATTCTTGCCTTCTTTGTTGTAGATTAATTGACCGTAAGTGTGTTGGTATGGCCAACTAACTTCTGACAAAGATGCCAAGTCCATTCAATAAGGAAAGAATAGTTTTGTTTTTGTTTTTTTTTTTTTAACAAATGATGTTAGGATAACTAGATTTCCACATGTCAAACAATAACAAACCCCCCCCCAAAGAAAAAACCAAAGCTAAGCTGGACTCCTTCTTATATGAATTAATCAAAATAAATCAATGACCTAAAAATAAGAGCTAAAACCCTAGAACTCTTCAAAGAAAACATAGGAGTAAATCTACATGACCTTGGATTTAACAATTGATTTTTGTATACGACACCAAACTTTTGTGCCTCAACTGATATTATCAAGGAAGTTTAAAAACCTGTGGAATGGAAGAAATATGGTAATCAAGTATCTGATAAGGGTCTAGTATTCAGAATATATAAATAACACAAAGTGAAACAATAAAAAGACAACCTTCAAAATGGGCAAATGACTTGAATAAACATTTCTCCAAAGACGACACACAAATAACTAATAAACACATGGAAAATGATCATCATAAGTCGTTGTTGTTGTTGTTCAGTCGCTAAGTTGTGTCCGACTCTTTTTGGCTCCTTGGACCACAGCATGCCAGGCTTCCCTGTCTTTCACTATCTCCTGAAGTTTGCTTAAACTCATGTCCACTGAGTTGGTGATGCCATCCAACCATCTCATCCTCTGTTGCTCCCTACTCCTCCCGTCCTTGATCTTTTCCAGCATCAAAGTCTTTTCCAATGAGTTGGCTCTTCCCATCAGTTAGCCAAAGTATTGGAGCTTCAGCTTCAGCATCAGTCTTTCCAATGAATATTCAGGGTTGATTTTCTTTCGAATTGACTGGTTTGATCTCCACACTGTCCAAGAGGGTGTCCATGTCAAAAGTTTTCTCCAGCACCACAGCTGGAAAGCATCAATTCTTTGGCGCTCAGCCTTCTTTATGGTCCAACTCTCACATCTGTACATGACTACTGGAAAAACCATGGCTTTAAGGATACAGACCATGGTTGGCAAAGTGATATCTCTGCTTTTTAATACCCTGTCTAGGTTTGTCATAGCTTTTCTTCCAAGGAGCAGGTGTCTTTTAATTTCATGGCTGCAGTCACTGTCCACAGTGATTCTGGAGCCCCCCAAAATAATATCTGTCACTGTTTCCACTTTTTCCCCATCTATTTGCCAGAAAGTGATGGGATGATGTCATGATCTTAGCTTTTTGAGGGAAATCCAAATCAAAACCATAAGGAATTACCACTTTACACCCCTTGGGATGGTTGTACTGAAAGTGGTGAACTATAACAAGTGTTTGCAAGAATGTGGAGGAATTGGAATCTGTACATATTGCTAGTGAGAATATAAAATGGTATAGCCACTTTGGAAAACAGTCTTGCGGTTTTCTACTCTCATAGAACCAGTATTCTACTCTTAACCCAGGGATCGAACCCGGGTCTCCCGCATTGCAGGCAGACTCTTTACCATCTGAGCCACCAGGGAAGACACTCTTAAGTTTATACCTCCCCAAATTATAAATATATGTACATGCATAGACACAAACCAAAAATTCCCGTACATGAATGTTCATAGAGGCATTATTCACAATAGCCACAAAGTGGAAAAACCCAAATGTCCATCAACTGATTAATGAAAAAAGAAAATGTGATATTATCCATGCAATGGAATATTTGTCCATAAAAAGGAGTGAAGTACTAAAACATGGGTCTTACTAATATTTTTTTGGATATGTCTACTCAGACAAGGGAAATAAAAGTAAAAACAAACAAATGGGACTACATCAAGCTAAAGAACTTTTTCACAGCAAACTATGAAAAACTGAAAAGGCCACCTATTGAATGGAAGAAGATATTTGTAAACAATATATCTGATAAGGAGCTAGTATCCAAAATATATAAACAACTCATATAACTCAACAGTAAAAAAAAAAACAGCTTGGTTTAAAAATGGACATAGGATATGAATAAACATTTTTCCCAAGAAAACATACAGATGGCCAGTAGGTACATGAAAAGATGCTCAATACTACTGATCATCAGAGATTAAAACAACAATGATCTATCACCTCACACCTGCCAGAATGGCTATTATCAAAAAGATGATAATTAAGTGTTAGCAAAGATGTGGAGAAAGTATAATCCTTGTGCACTCTTGGTAGAAATGTGAATTGGTACAGCAAGTATGGAGAAGTTCCTCAAAAAATGTGAATTGGTACAGCAAGTATGGAGAAGTTCCTCAAAAAATTAAAAACAGCATGATCATACTAATAATTCCACTCCTGGGTATTTGTCTGAAGAAAACAAAAACACTAATTAGAAAAAATAAATATACCTCTTAGCGTTATTTACAACAGCCAAGATATGGACGCAACCTAAGTGCCCAGTAATAGATGAACGGATAAAGAAGATGTAATTTATTTATATAGAAACACACACTCCAGTATTCTTGGCAAGACAATCCCATGGACAGAGGAGCCTGCCAGGCTATGGTCCATAGGGTCACAAAGAGTCGGACACAACTGAAGTGACTTGGCACACACTTAGCATGTGTGTATATATACATAGATATATTTATTTATTTATAATGAAATATTATATTACTTGGTCATAAAAAATGAAATCTTGCCATTTGTGACAACATAGATAAATGTACAGGGTATTACGCTAGGTGAACTAAGTCAGAGAAAAACAAATAATGTATGATTTCACTTACATGTGGAATATAAAAACAAAGCAAATGAACAAACATAACAAAACAGTCATAGATACAAGTGGTAGCTGGAGGCAAAAGGGCTGAAGGGAGGAGATTTTCTGAGGAAGATTAAGAGACGCAGACTCCAGTTGCAAAAATAAATGAGTCACAGTTATGAAATTTATAGTATGGGGAATATAGTCAACAATCATGTAATACCTTCACATGGTGACAGATCATAGCTAGACTTAACTGTGGGGATCATTTTGAAATGTATAGAAACATGAACTCGCAAAGAGTCGGACACAACTGAGCGACTGAACTGAACTGACTGATGAACTCACTAAGTTGTATAACATGTTGTCGGTCAATTATACTTCAAAACCAAACAAACAAATGCATATTAAATAGAAAAAAGATCAGGTCTGTGGTTACCAGAGGTGGGGAACGAGGGGAGGGGGGAACTGGATGAAGGCAGTCAGACGTCCAGTTATGAGATAAGTAAGTACTAGGGATGTAATGTGCAACATGATAAACATAATTAACAGTTTTATATGAAAGCTGTTAAGAGAACAACAGTCCTAAGAGTTCTCATCATAAGGAAAAAGATTTTCTGTTTAAAAAATGTCATTACCATATGAGATGGTAGATGCTTTCTAAGCTTATTGTGCTGATCATTTCATGGTCTATGTGTCAAATCATTATGCTGTACACCTTAAACTGTATACAGTGCTGATATCAATTATATCTCAATAAAACTGAAAGGGGAAAAACAAAGAATGAAATACTGATACATATTGGAACATGGATGAACCCTGAAAACATCATGCTATCGTGAGAGAAGCCAGACACAAAAGGCCACATATTGCATGATTCCATTACATGAGATATTCAGGACAGACAAATCCATAGCGACAGAAAGTTGATTAGTAGTTGCCAGGGGGAAAGGGAGACAGGACTTATTGCTAATGGGTATGGGATTTCTTTTTGTGATGATAAAATGTTTTAAAATTAGACAATCAGGATGGTTGTACAACCTTGTGAGTATACTAAAATCCAGTGAATTTGTGAAGGATGAATTTTATGATATAGGAATTACATCTCAATTTTTTTTAATTGAGATATAAATTTTACCTTACCCTTATTTTAAGGGTAAAATAAAATTATTTTATCTTACCCTTGACAACAAAGAATACTTATTTTTTTATCCTGGTTAATTGGATGGGAGAGGAAAAAAGAATCTAATTTTCATCTTTTTATTAGCAATACAAAATGTATTGATCATTTAATTTCTTCAACAGTGATTTATCTACTTATATGCTTTGTGGACAGAGGAGCCTGGCGGGCTACAGTCCATGGGGTCACAAATAGTTGGACATGACTGAGTGACTGAGCGTGCGCGCACGCACACACACACACACACACACACACACACACACACACACTTTGTTCATTTTGGTACTAGGCTCTTTAACTTGGTCTTATTGCTTTGTAAAAGTTATTCATATTTAATGTCATTAACCCCTTGTGCTTCTCTTATTTTTTCATTAGCCTTCTATGTTTTCATTGTATCTATCTTATATAATTTTTAATTTTTACATAATCAAAATCATTCTTTTTCTTTATGATTTTGCGCCTTTTAACTCTTTGAAATCCCCACCTTGACACCCTCCTGATTCCAACAGTTCTAGGACAAGAACAATATTTATATTTTATTCTTCTGTTTGTTAATGACTTTAATTTTCTTTTATTTCATTTTTAAGCAGGGAACAAGCAACAACACTACAAGGTAGTCTAGACGCTACTTTCCTCTGATGGCCACTTCTAAATGCTCTCTCCTAGGGATTTGTGTGTGTGCTCAGTCATGCCTGATTCTGTGACGCCATGGATTGTACCCCTCCAGGCTCCTCTGTCCATGGGATTCTCCAGGCAAAAATGCTGGAGTGGGTCACCGTTTTCTTCTCCAAGGATTCTTCCCACCTTAGGGATCAAACATGCATCTCCTGCATTGGCAGGCAGATTCTTTACCACTGGGACACCCCCTCTACTAGAGAAGGAAACTGAAAATAGGGAAGTTTCCGAGAAAGCCGAGGAATTCAAATCCCAGAACCAATCAGCTTTGGGAGTCCTTAGAAGGACAGGTGAAGAAAGCCTATCAATTGTCTTATCCCAGTACCTGACACAGAGTAGGCACTCAGTAGCTGTCAGCTGTTAAATTAAACCCCCTGGTTATGTTGTACCTCAGTCTGGATGAATTGGGCCTGGCCAACCCAGGTGGAGCCCGCAGGGGAGCAGCATTATCACCTGAGGTTAGAACACACTAATTGCTGCATTTTCCCATGGTCTTAGGGCTCCTTGCATCATACCCCATAATGACTGAGGGTTCTTTCTTGGAATGTGGAGGGAGGGGAACCACCAGCAAAGATTCCAACTTGATAACCTCTCTCTGGGCTTTCACATTATTTTCCTAAAAGTAACTTGGATTTCTCCTGTCTTGTCCAAGCCTCCAGGACCTCTGTGTCCATGTTATCTAACAATGGAACTTGGTAAAAATGAATATAAGATAGTTCCATTGTTCTTATTTCATCTTCAAAGCAATGCTACTGGGCTTCCAGCCATTTAATCTACTTAATCTTTTTTTTAAATATATCTTGGGATTTTTTATGACTATAGAAAAAACCAAAAATACAGGACTTGATAGGAAAACATACATTAAAATTTTATACACAGTTAAATCTTAACAGTAAAAAAAATTCATACAGACTCATGCATAAGGAGAATGGGGGTGGTGGGGGAGGAATCCAGCAAAAAACTGTAGTTGTTTCTTTGAGCTGTGAATTAAGGTTAATCTACCTAATCTTGGGGCATAGACTTGGATTACTATGATACTGAATGATCTCTGTTCGTTTCCAAGGCAACCATTCAATATCACAGTAATCCAAGCCTATGCCACAATAAGTAACGCTGAAGAAGCTGAAGTTGAATGGTTCCATGAAGACTTACAAGACCTTTTAGAACTAACACCCAAAAAAGATGTCCTTTTCATTATAGGGGACTCAAATGCAAAAGCAGGAAGTCAAGAAACACCTGGAGTAACAGGCAAATTTGGCCTTGGAATACGGAATGAGGCAGGGCAAAGGCTAATAGAGTTTTGCCAAGAAAATGCACTGGTCATAGCAAACACCCTCTTCCAACAACACAAGAGAAGACTCTACACATGGACATCACCAGATGGTCAACACCGAAATCAGATTGATTATATTCTTTGCAGCCAAAGATGGAGAAGCTCTATACAGTCAACAAAAACAAGACCAGGAGCTGACTGTGGCTCAGATCATGAACTCCTTATTGCCAAATTCAGACTGAAATTGAAGAAAGCAGGGAAAACCGCTAGACCATTCAGGTATGACCTCAATCAAATCCCTTATGATTATACAGTGGAAGTGAGAAATAGATTTAAGGGTCTAGATCTGATAGATAGAGTGCCTGATGAACTATGGAATGAGGTTCATGACATTGTACAGGAGACAGGGATCAAGACCATCCCCATGGAAAAGAAATGCAAAAAAGCAAAATGGCTGCCTGAGGAGGCCTTACAAATAGCTGTGAAAAGAGAAGTGAAAAGCAAAGGAGAAAAAAAAGGAAAGATATAAGCATCTGAATGCAGAGTTCCAAAGAATAGCAAGAAGAGATAAGAAAGCCTTCTTCAGTGATCAATGCAAAGAAATAGAGGAAAACAACAGAATGGGAAAGACTAGAGATTGCGTCAAGAAAATTAGAGATACCAAGGGAACATTTCATGCAAAGATGGGCTCAATAAAGGACAGAAATGGTATGGACCTAACAGAAGCAGAAGATACTAAGAAGAGGTGGCAAGAATACACAGAAGAACTATACAAAAAAGATCTTCATGACCCAGATAATCATGATGGTGTGATCACTCACCTAGAGCCAGACATCCTGGAATGTGAAGTCAAGTGGGCCTTAGAAAGCATCACTATGAACAAAGCTAGTGGAGGTGATGGTATTCCAGTTGAGCTATTTCAAATCCTGAAAGATGATGCTGTGAAAGTGCTGCACTCAATATGCCAGCAAATTTGGAAAACTCAGCAGTGGCCACAGGACTGGAAAAGTTCAGTTTTCATTCCAATCCCAAAGAAAGGCAATGCCAAAGAATGCTCAAACTACCGCACAATTGCACTCATCTCACATGCTAGTAAAGTAACACTCAAAATTCTCCAAGGCAGGCTTCGGCAATACGTGAACCGTGAACTTCCCTGATGTTCAAGCTGGTTTTAGATAAGGCAGAGGAACCAGAGATCAAATTGCCAACATCTGCTGGATCATGGAAAAAGCAAGAGAGTTCCAGAAAAACATCTATTTCTGCTTTCTTGACTATGCCAAAGCCTTTGACTGTGTGGATCACAATAAACTGTGGAAAATTCTGAGAGAGATGGGAATACCAGACCACCTGACCTGCCTCTTGAAAAATCTGTATGCAGGTCAGGAAGCAACAGTTAGAACTGAACATGGAACAACAGACTGGTTTCAAATAGGAAAAGGAGTACATCAAGACTGTATATGATCACCCTGCTTATTTAACTTCTATGCAGAGTACATCATGAGAAACGCTGGACTGGAAGAAACAAGCTGGAATCAAGATTGCCGGGAGAAATATCAATAACCTCAGATATGCAGATGACACCACTCTTATGGCAGAAAGTGAAGAGGAACTAAAAAGCCTCTTGATGAAAGTGAAAGAGGAGAGTGAAAAGGTTGGCTTATAGCTCAACATTCAGAAAATGAAGATCATGGCATCTGGTCCCATCACTTCATGGGAAATAGATGGGGAAACAGTGTCAGACTTTATTTTTTGGGGCTCCAAAATCACTGCAGATGGTGATTACAGTCATGAAATTAAAAGATGCTTACTCCTTGGAGAAAAGTTATGACCAACCTAGATAGCATATTCAAAAGCAGAGACATTACTTTGCCGACTAAGGTCTACCTAGTGGTTTTTCCATTGGTCATGTATGGATGTGAGAGTTGGACTGTGAAGGCTGAGCACTAAAGAATTGATGCATTTGAACTATGGTGTTGGAGAAGACTCTTGAGAGTCCCTTGGACTGCAAGGAGATCCAACCAGTCCATTCTGAAGGAGATCAGCCCTGGGATTTCTTTGGAAGGAATGATGCTAAAGCTGAAACTCCAGTACTTTGGCCACCTCATGCGAAGAGTTGACTCATTGGAAAAGACTGATGCTGGGAGGGATTGGGGGCAGGAGGAGAAGGGGACAACAGAGGATGAGATGGCTGGATGGCATCACTGACTTGATGGACGTGAATCTGAGTGAACTCCGGGAGTTGGTGATGGACAGGGAGTCCTGGTGTGCTGCGATTCATGGGGTCACAAACAGTCAGACATGACTGAGCAACTGTATTGAACTGAACCGAACCTAATCTTGATTTGCTTTCCTGAGAAAGGGGAATTTAAAATTTTCTATCCTTCCTATAAGACATTTTTGTTCTCTGAATCTTGTGTATTTGTATGTATTCCCTAATCTACAATTGATTATGGAGGGCCGTGAATGCCAGGATCGAAATGGTCCTCTTTAAGCTCTGATTGCTTGGAGATCTGAATGAGAATACTGCTACTCTATGGGACTTGCCTTAGGGATAACCACCTAAAACAGAGAGAAACATATCAATCTGATCAGCGATATTACACCACAACAATCCTGACTCAGATTTTTATTTGGAACCATGTGTGTTACAGGCTTCCCCTGTAGCTCAGCTGGTAAAGAATCTGCCTGCAATACAGGAGACCCAGTTTCAGTTCCTGGGTTGGGAAGATCCCCTGGAGAAGGGAACGGCTACCCACTCTAGTACTCTTGCCTGGAGAATTCTATGGGCAGAGGAGCCTGGCAAGCTACTGTCCATGGAGTAGCGAGAGTCAGACATGACTCAGCAACTAAACCACCATGTGTATTACAAATACCATGTGTATTACAAATTTTTTGATCAGTGCTATCTTGTTTATCTCTAATTGTGAAGAGGGCATTTTAGTATTTTGAGATGCAACTGACACAAAACATTGTATAAGTTTAAGTTGTACAGTGTGGTGATTTGATACACATGTATATTGCAAAATGATTACCACAACAGGGCTACTTAACACATCCTTCACCTTGCAAAACTACTAGTTTTTTTGTAATAAGAATATTTAAGATCTACTTTCTTAGCGGCTTTCAAGTATATAATATGGTATTGTTAACTATAGACATCAAGCTGTATACTGAATCCCCAGAACTTACTCATCGTATAACTGGAAGTTTATACCCTTTGACCAACTTCTCCCAATACCTCCAACCCTCAGCACTTGGCAACCACCATTCTAGTCTCTATTATTATGAATTTGGCTTTTTTAAGATTCCACACATAAGTGAGATCATACAATATTTATCTTTCTCTGACTTGCTTCACTTAGGGGATGAGCATAGTATCCTCAAGTTCCATCCATGTTGTTACAAATGGCAGGATTTTCCTTTATATTATGGCAGGATAATATTCCTTTTGAGTGTGTGTGTGTATCTGTGTCTGTTTATATCACACTTTCTGTACTTATTCATCCGTTGGTAGACACTAAGACTGTTTCCATGTCTTAGCTATTGGGAATAATACTGCAATGAACAATGGATATCTCTTCAAGACAGTGATTTCATTTCTTTTGGACATATACCCAGAAAGTGAGATGGCTGAATCAAATTTAAAATTCTTTAGTTGAAATGTAACTTTTAATTTTTTTACTTAAAAATTTGAAAATAGTTCTATTTTTAATATTTTGAGGAACCACCATACTCTTTTCCGTAGTGGTTATATTCCCTCCAACAGTGTACAGGAGTTCCCTTTTCTCCATATCCTTGCTGACACTTGTGATCTCTTGTCTTCTTGATGATGGCCATTCACACAGGAGTGAGGTTTTCATTGTGGTTTGGCTTTCCACTTCCCTGATGATTAATGATATTGAGCACCTTTTCATGTACTTGTTGGCCACATGAAGGTCTTCTTTGGGAAAATGTCTATTCAGTTCCTCTGCCCATTTTTTAAATGAAAATCAATATTAGTCCTTAACTCATTTGTTTCTCAACATATGTTCAAACTCAGATAAGAGTTCTTGGTGCAGCATCAGCACAAGAGTGGATAAACACCAAATTCTACCTGTTTCTTTCACAGGATAGCCCTGTGATGTTCAGCCTGGGTTTTATGGAACCTATACTTGCTTGTTGTTGTTGTTCATTCGCTAAGTCATGTCTGACTCTTCGCAACCCAGTGAACTGCAGCAGGCCAGGCTTCCCTGTCCTTCACTGTCTCCCAGAGTTTGCTGAAATTCATGTCCATTGAGTTGGTGACGCCATCCAATCATCTCATCTTCTTTTGCCCCCTTCTTCATTGGCCCTCAATCTTTCCCAGCATCAGGGTCTTTTTCTAATGAGTCGGCTCCTCGCATCAGGTAGCCAAAGTATTGCAGCTTCAGCTTCAGCATCAGTCCTTCCAATGAACATACAGGACTGATTTCCTTTAGGACTGACTGGTTTGATTTCCATGCTGCGCAAGGAATGCTCAAGAGTCTTCTCCAGCACCACAATTCGAAAGCATCAATTCTTTGGCACTCAGCCTTCTTATGGTCCAATTCTCACATCCGTACATGACTATTGGAAAAACTATACCTTTGACTATATGGACTTTTGTCAGCAAAGTAATGTCTCTGCTTTTTAATATGCTCTCTGGGTTTGTCATAGCTTTTCTTCCAAGGAGCAAACATCTTTTAATTTTGTGGCTACAGTTATCCTCTGCAGTGATTTTGGAGCCGAAGAAAACAAAATCTGTCACTGTCTCTACTTTTTCCCCATCTATTTGCCAAGTGATAGGAATGGATGCCATGATCTTTGTTTTCTGAATGTTGAGTTTTAAGCCAGCTTTTTCACTCTCTTCTTTCACCTTCATCAAAAGGCTTTTTAGTTCCTCTAAGCTTTCTGCTGTTAGAGTGGTACCATTTGAATATCAGAGGCTGTTGATATTTCTCCTGGCAATCTTGATTCCAGCTTTGAGTCATCCAGCCTGGCATCTTGCCGTTGTACTCTGCATATAAGTTAAATGAGCAGGATGACAATATATAGCCTTGACGTACTCCTTTCCCAATTTTGAACCAGTCTGTTGTTCTATGTCGGCTACTAACTGTTGCTTCTTGTTCTGCATACAGATTTCTCAGGAGACAGGTAAAGTGGTCTGGTATTCCCATCTCTTTCAGAATTTTCCAGTTTGCTGTGATCCATAGAATCAAAGGCTTTCGCGTAGTCAATGAAGCAGAAGTAGATGTTTTTCTGGAATTCCCTTGCTTTTTCTATAAACCAACAGATGTTGGCAATTTGACCTCTGGTTCCTCTGCCTTTTCTAAATCCAGTTTGAACATCTGGAATTTCTCAGTTCACGTACTGCTGAAGCCTAGCGGGAACAATTTTAAGCATAATCTTGCTAACATGTGAAATGAGTGCAATTATATGATAATTTGAATATTCTTTGGCATTGCCTTTATTTGGGATTGGAATGAAAACTGACCTTTTCCGGTCCTAGAACATTGCTGAGTTTTCCAAATTTGCTGGCATATTGAGTTGAGTGCTGCACTTCGACAGAATCATCTTTTAGGATTTGAAATAGCTCAGCTGGAATTCCATCACCTCCACTAGCTTTGTTCGTAGTGATGCTTCCTAAGGCCCATTTGACTTTACACTCCAGGATGTCTGGCTCTAGGTGGGTGACCACACCATCATGGTTATCTGGGTCATTAAGACATTTTTGTCTAGTTCTGTGTATTCTTGCCACCTCTTCTTAATCTCATCTGCTTCTGTTAGGGCCTTGCTGTTTCTGTCCTTTATTGTGCCCATCTTTACATGAAATGTTCCCTTGGTATCTCCAATCTTCTTGAAGAGATCTTTAGTTTTTCCTATTCTATTGTTTTCCTCTATTTCCTTGCATTGGTTGCTTAAGAAGGCTTTCTTATCTCTCCTTGCTATTCTCTGGAACTCTGCATTCAGTTGGGTATATCTTTCCCTTTCTCCTTTGCCTTTCACTTCTCTTCTTTTCCAATTACTTGCAAGCCCTCCTCAGACAACCACTTTGCCTTCCTGCATTTCTTTTTCTTGGGGATGGTTTTGGTCACTACCTCCTGTACAATGTTACAAACCTCCATCCATAGTTTTTCAGGCACTAATCCCTTGAATCTATCCATCACTTCCACTATATAATCAAAAGAGATTTGATTTAGGGCATGGTCCAGTGGTTTTCTTACTTTCTTGAATTTAAGTCTGAATTTGGCAATAAGGAGTTCATGATCAGTTCCAGGTCTTGTTTTTGCTGCCTGTATAGAGTTTTCCCATCTTCAGGTACAAAGAATATAATCAATCTGATTTCAGTTTTGAATATTTGGTGATGTCCATGTGTAAAGTTGTCTCTTTTGTGGCTGGACGAGGGTGTCTGCTATGACCAGTGCATTCTGTTGGCAAAACTCTGTTAGCCTTTGCCCTGCTTCATTTTGTACTCCAAGGCTAAACCTGCCTGTTACTCCAGGTATTGCCTGACTTTCTACTTTTGCATTCCAGTCCCCTGTGATGAAAAGGACATCTTTTTTTTTTTTTTTTTGGTGTTCTGGAAGGTCTTGTAGGTCTTCATATAACCAGTCAACTTCAGCTTCTTTGGCATCAGTGATTGGGACATAGATTTGGATTACTGTAATGTTGAATGGTTTGCCTTAGAGATGAACAGAGATCATTCTATCGTTTCTGAGACTGCATCCAAGTACTGTATTTCAGACTCTTTAGTTGACTATGAGGGCTACTCCATTTCTTCTAAGGAATTCTTGCCCATGGTAGTAGATATAATGGTCATCTGAATTAAATTTGTCCATTCCCATCCATTTTAGTTCACTGATACCTAAAATGTCAATGTTCACTCTTGCTATCTCCTGCTTGACGACATCCAATTTACCTTGATTCATGGATCTCACATTCCAGGTTCCTACACAATATTCTTTACAGTGCTGGACTTTACTTTCACCATCAGACACACCCACAACTGAGTGGTATTTCCGCTTGAGCCCAGCCTCTTCATTCTTTCTGGAGCTGTTTCTCCACTTCTTCCCAGTAGTGTATTGGACACCTACCCACCTGGAGCGCTCATCTTTCCAGTGTCATATCTTTTTGCCTTTTCATCGTGTTCATGGGGTTCTCAAGGCAAGAATACTGAAGTGGTTTGCCATTCCCTTCTCCAGTGGACCACGTTTTGTCAGGCCCTAAGTAGCAGGGACATGCCCTTCAGCTGCTCTACATGGCCAGGCGACATGCCGGGTGCCCCAGTTCTCCCACCGTTGGTTTTCACGGAGCACACAAACCTTCACCAGGCACCAGGCATCAGTCAACATGCCGCCCAAAGGCACTGCTGGAGTCCCTGGGCCTTAGTTGGCATCTAATAACCACCTTGAAGAGATAGACTTTGGAATCTCACAGGTTTGAAGCCATATCCTATCCACGTGGGTTACAATCTGTGCAAATGTGGCAAACAACCTTTCCTAATCTATGTGTGTGTGTTAGTCGCTCAGTCGTGTCCGACTCTTTGCAACCCCATGGACTGTAGCCTGCCAAGGTCCTCTGTCCATGGGATTCTCCAGGCAAGAACACTGGGGTGGGTTGCCACTTCCTTCTCCAGGGGATCTTCCCAACCCAGGGATCAAACCTGGGTCTCCTGCATTACAGGCGAATACTTCAAGTATGGATACTTAATCGCTTCCTTGAGGATTAAGTGAAATACTATATGTAAAGCACTTTCATAGTTCTTCAAGGGTGTTAATTGTTCAAATAAAAGTAATGAGAAGTGTGATTCCTCTGGAATCACAGGAATAAACAAACTATGGAATAAATAATAAATAAATAAATAAAATATGGAATAAATAAAGTCCACCCTGTGTCTCACATTGAATACAACTAACAACCTCGGACAGAATTCATGGAGCAGTTATATGAGGACACTGAAAGGAAAACGGTAGCAGGCTGATAGGGGAATGGAACTAGAATTGGAAATACCCCCCCCAAACAGCAGTCAGTTTCTCCATTTTCTCTTCTTTGATATTTCCTATCCTGGATCAATGGCAGTTCAAAACCCAGAACAGTCTGCTGGGTATGGAAAGAAATAGCTTTAGGAGATGCCCTCTGCTATTTACCTTAAAACAAACAAAAAAGATATTTAGCCCCTATGGGGAAATTCCCTATTTCCATTTGTTTTGTTTTTCCTTTCTCTCCAGTCCCAGTCCCCAAACAGTGCATTAGCAACTGAAGATGCAGCGGCAGTCAAGTAGTAGATACTTAAAACCTTGGGGGAGAGGAACTCTTATTCTGGTCAGAGAAACTGGTCCCTAGGATATCCCCATTCTTTTTTCTTTCTCTTTCTCTCCTCTTGCTGCTAAGTCCTAGAGGCGCATAGTCATGGGATGTGTACAGTAGAATTAAATTGTTTTCTAGCTAGAGGAAGAGGAAGAAAAACCTCTGAGAGCCACAAAGAGTAGGGAAGAATCACAGAGAGGAGGGAACTTAAAAAAAAAAAAATTTTATAATTGTATCTGAAATGAGCTTGCCCGCCAGGGGATCCATATGCATAAATCTAACCTCAAACATTCTACCAAAATTTTTGAGAAGTGATTTACAGGGGAAACCATTGCCCAGACCCCAGGTAGTCATGGGGTGGTACACAAGTGGGACAGATTCAGATAACACTGCAAAAGTTTTGAAACTAAATTAACAATAGAACCATAGTTCACAGAATTAGGTAGGAAAACTGTTACCCAAAACTAACTAGATTTTAAAAGTTCCGCATCAGATTTGAACAAAACTGAAAATCACATATAATAATATTACGAACTGCTAATATACAGTACAAAATTCCTTACAAGTGAGGAAGAAAGAAAATATCAACATTTAGCAAGGGAAAAGGCAATTAAGTAATACCAAACCGTGGGTAGGGCTTCCCTGGTGGCTCAGTGGTAAAGAATCCGCCTGCCAATGCAGGAGACATGGGTTCAGTCCTTGGGTCGGGAAGATCCCCTGGAGGAGGAAATGGCAACCCACTCCAGTATTCTTGCCTGGGAAATCCCATGGACAGAGGAGCCTGACAGGCTACAGTCTATGGAGTTGTGAAAGAGTCAGACACGACTTAGTAACTAAACAACAACCACAACAAAATGCAAATTAGAACCACAACGAGAAACCACCATACACCTAACCAAATGGCTAAAATTATTTTTAAACATAAAATGCCAAATGCTGGCAAGAACATGAAGCAGCTAGAACTCTCATATGCTGCTTAGTTCAGTTCAGTTCAGTCACTCATTCATGTCCAACTCTTTGCAACCCTATGGACTGCAGCACACCAGGCTTCCCTGTCCATCACCAACTCCCGGAGCTTACTCAAACTCATGTCCATCGAGTCAGTGATGCCATTGAACCATCTCATCCTCTGTCGTCCCCTTCTCCTCCTGCCTTCAATCTTTCCCAGCATCAGGGTCTTTTCCAATGAGTCACTTCTTCAAATCAGGTGGCCAAAGTATTGGGGTTTCAGCTTTAACATCAATCCTTCCAATGAATATTCAGGACTTATTTCCTTTAGGATGGACTGGTTGAATCTCCTTGCAGTCCAAGGGATTCTCAAGAGTCTTCTCCAACACCACAGTTCAAAAGCATCAATTCTTCAGCACTCAGCTTTCTTTATGGTCCAACTCTCACAACCATACATGACTACTGGGAAAACCATAGCTTTGACTAGACAGACCTTTGTTGGCAAAGTAATGCCTCTACTTTTTAATATGCTATCTAGGTTGGTCATAACTTTTCTTCCAAGGAGTAAGCGTCTTTTACTTTCATGGCTGCAATCACCATCTGCAGCAACTTTGGAGCACCAAGAAATAAAGTCTGCCACTGTTTCCATTGTTTCCCCATCTATTTGCCATGAAGTGATGGGACCAGATGCCATGATCTTGGTTTTCTGAATGTTGAGCTTTAAGCCTACCTTTTTCACTTTCATCAAGAGGATCTTTAGTTCTTCGCTTTCTGCCATAAGGGTGGTGTCATCTGCATATCTGAGGTTATTGATATTTCTCCCAGCAATCTTGATTCCAGCTTGTGCTTCTTCCAGCCCAGCGTTTCTCATGATGTACTCAGTGAAGTGAAGTCGCTCAGTCGTGTCCGACTCTTTGCGACCCCATGGACTGTAGCCCATCAAGCTCCTCCATCCATGGGATTCTCCAGGCAAGAATACTGGAGTGGGTTGCCATTTCCTTCTCCAGGGGAACTTCCTGACTCAGGGATCGAACCCAGGTCTCCTGCATTGCAGGCAGATGCTTTAACCTCTGAACCACCAGGGAGTACTCTGCATGTAAGTTAAATAAGCAGGGTGACAATATACCGCGTTGATGTACTCCTTTTCCTATTTGGAACCAGTCTGTTGTTTCACGTCCAGTTCTAACTGTTGCTGTTATGAATCTGTTGTTCATACAGATTTGTCAAGAGGCAGGTCAAATGGTCTGGTATTCCCATCTCTTTCAGAATTTTCCACAGTTTATTGTGATCCAAACAGTCAAAGGCTTTGGCATAGTCAATAAAGCAGAAATAGATGTTTTTCTGGAACTCTGTTTTTTTCAAGAGGATGTTGGCAATTTGATTTCTGTTCCTCTGCCTTTTCTAAATCCAGCTTGAATATCTGGAAGTTCACAGTTCATGTACTGTTGAAGCCATATACTTCTCATGGGAATGCTGCTCATGGGAATGAAAAATGGTACTGCCATTCTGGAAAAGCAGTTGGAAGATTTTAGTAAAGTTAAACATAATACACTTGCCCTATGACTCACAGTTCACTCCTGGTATTTACCCTAGAGAAATGAAAACATATGTTCACCCAAAAATCTGTGCATGAATCTTAGTAGCATATTTTATGAATAGATAAATCTTAGTGTTTATCTATTCATAAATACCAAATACTGGGAAAAAAACCAAATGCCCTTGAAGAAATGAAGGGGTAAACAAGCAGCGATATACCCATGTAAAGGTGTACTACTCAGTAATAAAAAAAAGAATGAATCAAAGATACATGCAACTACATGAATGAATCTCAGTGACATTATGCTACGTGAAGGAAGCTAGTTGCAAAAGGTTACATATTCTCTGCTTCCACTGATGTGACTTTCTGGGAAAAGTTAAACTGTAAGAACAGAGAATAGATCAATGGCTACCCAAGGCTTGCGGGGAGGGGAGGATTTGGCTAAAAGGGAAGCAAAAAAGAAAGAACACTTTCTTTTGGCCAACAATTTGTGATGAAATCATTCTGTCTCCTGACTGCAGTGATGGTTATACGAAATTACACACGTGTTAGAACTGCACACCAAAACAGTCTGTTTTTACCATTGTAGTTTTTGTTGTGTAGTTGCTGAGTAGTGTCCAACTCTTTTGTGACCTCATGGACTGTAGCTCCTCTGTCCATGCAGTTGTCCAGATGAGAATACTGGAGTGGGTATCCATTCCCTTCTCTGGGTGATCTTCCTGACCCAGAGATTGAACTTGTTCTCCTGATTGGCAAGTGGATTCTTTACCACTGAGCCACCAGGGAAGCCCATTTTTGCTATACGTAAATTTTAAAAATAATTGTAAAATAATAGCAACTGATACAGTTTATATTGTTCCAGATAAGACTTTAAATAACTCTTTTTAATTGCAAAATGCTGGCTAATTATCTTGTTACACATAAACCCTAAGAAAAACACTTGCTGCCAGAACTTACTTAAAAAGGTACGCCTCAGTGCTTGAAGAGCTGCCTACGTTAAAGTCTCCTTTCCTCCCTCTGGTGCCCTCACTTTCCTATCCCCTCTCAGTTGCTCTGCTCTGTCTCCGCTTCTCTCACCTCCTTCTTTTCTGTGCTTTTGTCTTCATCCTAGCTTAACTGGTCATATATTAACCTGAGGTATGTATTTTACATTATATTTTTTGCCACTTTAAAAGAAAAAACAAAAACTTATACTCCTTTTTTTGTTTTGTTTTTAGTTGAATGACTTGAACACTTCATATTTCTCCCTCAAAATTAAAATATTCTATCAAATTACTTAAAGTTGATTTTTACCTGGGAATGATTTTCAACACTGACATTTCCCCCTTAGTCGCTCAGGAGTTCTCAAGAAAAAACAAAAACTTCCTCTTGCTCTGGTCAGGTGAAAAGGCAGATTTTTTCTACTTAAAGTTGATATGACTTTCATCGCCTTACATTATGAAGATGAAAGTTTATATAGTCTAAATTCTTTTTAAAAAAAAACAATTACATCAAAAGTGAAATTGCATATTTTTTAAAAATTTCCTTGGAGAGAGGCACGTACAGCAATAGCGCATTCATTTTTAGGTAAATAACCCCTCTGAAGTCAACATATTTGTTTGCAACTAAGGAGCTACCCATAAAACAATCATCTCAGAGACTGATTTAAGGTTAACTTACAAATGGTTGGTGACAAACAAGCAGCCATTTGTATGTAACGGTGATAATCAGAAATTAAATTGAGCATTAGAAAAGATGTCAGATTATGAAGAAAAATAGGTTTGGGAGATTGTATTAAGAAAAAGATTTTAACTAGACTTACATGGTGATAATTTCATGATATATAAAATTATTGAAACATGTGGTACAGCCAAAACTAACATAATATTATAAGTCAATTATGCTTCAATAATAAAAGAAAAACAGATGAGCCATATTAAGAAAAAGAAGAAAAAACTTGCTTGTGGATTTACAAGATAAAGGCTAAAAAAAGTTTGGTAGACTAAGAATTTCAGTACAAACAGAAAACTTGAAGCAGCTTATCATATAACAAGATAGCTCTTTTGCATAAACCAAAGAGAAAAGATGTCTTACTTTTATCTCCATTGCCATCTTCATGTTTTATTCCACTGTCCTTTTCATCTTCATCTTCTGAGTTTTCTACTTCCTGAATAACCATCCTTTTCCCCTTGGTTTGAGTCTTAGATGCAGGTTCAGAATTTTTCAGATCTCTTTCAACCTCGGACAGGGTTTTCTACAACATAATCACCATGTTAAAGAAAATTTTTTTCTTTAGTAAAAAATACAACTATTCTTGCAAGTAATAATATGAAGATATTGAAAAGCAAATAAAGATAACTAAGATAAAGCTTTTTATGGTGGTCTTTATTTTTCTTTTCAAATAACTTCATTAATTTCTCTGATTATAATTATATATTTCTATTATAAAAAAATTAAAGTATAACAAGCATAATAAAGGAAAAAAAAAACTATCTGCAATCCTGCCTCTCAGATAAACTACTGATATTCTGATGACCATCTTCCTAGATATGTTTGTATGCATATAAACTTGCAGACATGTCCAAAAGTTTTATAAAAATTAAACCATACTACACATGCTTTTAAAGAGTAATATTTAAAGGTTCGGCAGATTTGCTTGTATCCCATCTTAAAGGAAATCAACCCCGAATATTCATTGGGAGGACTGATGCTGAAGCTGAAGCTCCAATACTTTGGCCACCTGATGCGAAGAACTGACTCATTTGAAAAGATCCTGATGCTGGGAAAGATTGAAGGCGGGAAGAGAAGGGGATGACAGAGGATGAGATGGTTGGATGGCATTACCGACTAGACGGACATAAGCTTCAAGCTTATGCAGTTACCCTGGCCACCAAGTTCCATGGAGGCACCAGAAGGCCCAGATAGGTACTACACACTCAGTGGGTTTGTGTCACAGCTGAGGAATCTCAAATTTAGAAAACTCAGCACCCATATTTTATAATGTTGTTGTTCAGTAGCCCAGTCATGTCCAACCCTTTCTGACCCAATGGACTGCAGCACTCCAGGCTTCCCTGTCCTTCACTATCTCCTGGAGTTTGCTCAAACTCATGTCCATTGAGTTGATACCATCCAACCATCTTAGCCTTCACATATGAAGAGCTGACTCACTGGAAAAGACCCGGATGCTGGGAGAGACTGAGGGCAGGAGGTGAAGGGGGAAACAAAGGCTGAGATGGTTGGATGGCATCAACTCAATGGACATGAGTTTGAGCAAACTCCAGGAGCCAAACTGTTGCAAAGAGTTGGACAAAGAGTTGCTCATTGGATTTCCATGCCATGAGCAAGAGTCTTCTGTGTCTGACCCAGGAGTCCTGTATATTCTAAGCTACTTTGCTAAGTTTTAAGTAGGGGAGTGTCTCAGACCCTTCATAGTTTTTGACACTTACCTCCACTCTCTAGATCTGAACACAGATCCCCTGAGTACATATCTGAGTCAGTTTACTGTCAATGATGCTATGCTTACCATACAAGTTAAAGGATAAAACACTCTTTATGGCCATTAAGCTCATGCCTAATCCTACCTAGGAACTTCTACACCACTCTGCATAATAAACTGAAATTGGCTCAAAGAAAAGGATTGCCTACAACGCTGCAGGAAAGAGAAAATTATTTATCCTTTAGGAGTAGGTTAATGATTTTGGATAATTTAAGAGTCTGCTTTCTTTCACTTCAAATACATGTTAACACCGGGAGTGTCTGAGATGTATCTACTATTTAAAGTTGTGTCCTATTCATTCCTCAATATCATTTATCCAGCAAGGTTGGTATCATCTTAACATAAACCCAGAAAAAGCAAACTATAGAATTAGGTGAGGGATTGCTTTCTGTACTTACTTTGGCCAACTCATTATCAGGTTCAACAGCCAGTACTTTATTTAAGTCTTCTATAGCTTCCTGGAACTTGTTTTGATGCTTATATGTGGTGGCACGGCGCAGAAGAGCTGAAAATTTACCAAAATAAAGTTATATTTTTTTAACATATGGCATTCTGATTATGACACATTTTTCAAGGGGAAGAATTTATAATGCAATTGTGCAAACTAGACCCATTTTCACATTCTTACAAATATAGAAAATGATCCTGAGATCAAACAGAAGAGGCTGCAATAAAAAACTGTCCCTTCCAACAGCCTGGCCCTCTGACAGCTCCAGGCTCTGCCAGCTCCTCCAAGGCTGAGAGACTCCACATCTTAACCCTTTGGAGGCACCATGCTGTGCTACAATATTGGGAAGCTCTTCACTAAATAATAATATGTCCCTCCTTATAATCATCACGACTATTATTTCTACTTTCTGAAAACTTAAAAAGCCTTTCAGTTAAATGTGGCATTTACATTAATAACCAAGCACCTAACTCAGAATATGGGTCCTTACTGAAGTCCTTATAGCAATCTAAAATGAATAGGAACTGAGAGAATCTTGGTGTTTAAGTCAGTTAAGTTCAGAAATTGCACACTTTGGTAAATTGTATCAGAGAATTTTTGAAGGTTACAGCATCTAATTTGATAATTTTTAATACTAAAATGAATACCTTCATAGTCCCATCATGCTTAATTATGTCATAAGAGAACTTTGTATAGTAAGCCATGATTGTGAAAAAAATAAGGCTTTGTAACTCTGGAATTTATATCTGATCCTGTAATTTATATCTGATTTATTTTAATAACACTATTTAAAAACAAATTTGGCTAGTTTGATTTTAGTCTAAGAATGAGCCAGGAAAATCTAGAGGATAAATCATTTCATCATTAATATAAACAAAATTATAGCATAAGTACAAATAGAGCTATTACTGTTCCTACTCAGATTTCAGAAGGAACTGTCCATAAAGAAATATTCATGATATAACAATTACCATTTTAAAAAACCTCTTTATTTTGGAAATAATTTCAGATTTACAGAAAGTTGCAAAGCTAAAACAGACAGTTCTCATATACCCCAACCCAGCTTTAAGGCTAACATCTTACATAACTATGATATATTTGCTAAAACTAAGAAATATTTTTAACTAAACATTAGGCTTTATGTGGATTTCACCAATTTTTCCACTAATGTCCGTCTTCTGCTTCGGGTTATAACCATATACCATGCTACATTTAGCACAATTACTTTTTAAGTAAAAAATAAACTTTCAAAGAGCATGATATTTATCCACTTAAGAAAGTCTAAGAATTCTTAATGTTTTATGGCCATTCTGATTACTAGATTTGGCTCTGTCAAATTTGTTTTTTTGTATAGTGAAGATTCTGGTGCTTAAGAAATTATTCAAACGGGGGAAAATGAAAACAGAAGACCATTCTAGCGCAGAAGAGTAGCACAGTGGTTAAATGTGGACTCTGGAGTCTCATCCAGTCAAGTCCTGGCTCTGTCACTTACCAGCTGGGTGATCTTAGGTGAGTTGTGCAGTCTCTCAATATGTCCACGTCCTTTTGTAAAATGAGTGTGCTAGTAACAGCTGTTGTTGTTTAGTTGCTGAATCATGTCTGACTCTTTTGCGAACCCATGGGCTGTATAGTCCTCTAGTCTCCTCTGTTCTTGGGGTTTCCCAGGCAAGAACACTGGAGTGGGTTGCCATTTCCTTCTCCAGGGGATCTTCCCAACCCAGGAATCAAACTTGTATCTACTGCATTGGCAGGCAGGTTCTTTAATCACTAAGCCACCTGGCAAGTCCACTAAAAACAGTACCTGCACCTTTACTGAGCTGTTGTGAAAAGTAATGGAGTTAATATATGTACTACATGGCACAGGGCCTGGCACAGTGGTGGTGTAGAAACTGTAAAACCTTTATGGGTACCTGCCTAAAGCTAGGACCCCACCCATATGCTGTGATAGAGACAACATACAAGCAAAGAAGAACTTTACTGGGGAAGGGAGGGCATCCGTGATGATGACAGTTGGGCTGATGCACCAGGATCCATCCTCAGCACACTCATGGTTTCTGCCCACCCATGTTTGTAGGCATGCGGGAAAAAAAGTAAGTGGTTGTATTTATCTGAATCCATAGTATTTAGAAACAGGATGAATTTATGCCTCTCCCTTTTGGGATGACTCCTTGGTAACAGAAAAGGAGAGGAGAGTCTGACTTGCATACGTCAGGCTTGGACCACAAGAAGGCAGTGTAGGAAATCAGAACAGAGGACGGGTGTTGGTGGAAAGATGTAGTCAGCTTTGGACACACTTAATTTAAAATGGTCTGTGGACATCTAGGTGGAAAAACCCAAAAAGCAGCTGGTAGAACGTTCTAGAGCTCTGGTGTGGGCTTACTAATAAATATTTTTAAAATCATATTTAAATTTATTTTTTAGATAAAAAGATACAGTTCAATAAGCCAGTCAGAAAAAGATAAATACTGTATGATTTAATTTGTATGAGGTACCTAGGATAATAAAATCACAGAGACAGAGAGTAGACTGAGTTGCCAGAGGCTGGGGTGGGTAGAGAGGACAAAGAGTTGCTGTCTCATGGGTACATTTTCAAGATTAAAAAAGTTCTGCAGGTGGACAGCAGAGCTGACTGCACAACAATGTGAATGTACTTAAGACCACTGAACTCTGTACTTAGAAATGACTAAGATGGTAAAATTTTGTGCTATGTCCATTTTACCACAGTTTTTTAAAAATTGAAAGGAAACAAAAAACCCACAAACTACAGTTCAAATGCAAGCATGAGATATTTCTTTAAAAACCCATGTAGGACTTCCCTGGTAGTCCAGTGGTTAAGAATCCAGCTGCCAACGCAGGGAATGTGGGTTCGATCCCTGGTTGGGGAAATAAGATCCAACAGCCTGAGAGGAACTAAGCCCATGCACCACAGCTACTGAAGCCCACGTGCTCTAGAGCCCCTGCTCCACAACAAGAGAAGCCGCAGCAGTGAGAAGACCGTGCATCTCAACGAAGAGCGGCCCCCACTCGCCACAGCTAGAGAAAGCCTGCAGGCAGCCGTGAAGACCCAGTGCAGCCAAAAACAATTAAACACAAAAACATGTACACTTTATTCAATCATCTGGGATTACTAGCTACATCAGTGCAAGTAATTAAGAAGTTAAATCCCAAGTTAAACTTGAAATGCAAAGTAACTTGAGGAAGGTAATGATTCATATATAGAAATCTGAGTTTATTTGAATTTTTTTTAGTGTAAACATAATGAGTGTCTACAAATGACCTTCAACAGATGGTGCTGCAAATTTAAAGGTATTCTATGAATATGTTTTACCCTTTAAGTTCCCAGGTTCTAACTCCAAGACCTTTTCACAGTCCTGAAAAGCACTGTTCCAGTTCTGCAGTTTGATCTCTGCTTGAGCGCGATTGTTGTAAGCTGCTACGGTGGGAAGCACGGATAAGCTCCTGTAAAAGAGACACTTTTTAAAAAGCTTTTAATATTTTATTGTGGTAAAATGTATGAAAGAGACATTAATGTCAACAAGCGAATGACAGGAAAACATAAAATGACAGGAAACTCAGCTAAAGTTAGAAGCTAAAACAATCACAGCTCATGTTGTGGGTAGAATTGCGTCCCCTCAAATTGGTATGTTGAAGTCCCACCCCCCAGCACTTCAGGATATAACTATACTTGGAGATAGTCTTGAAAGAGATGATTAAGTTAAAGTGAGGTCATGAGGGTGTTTCCTAATCCAATATGACTAGTATCCTTATAAGAAGACACACCTAGAAGAAAAATCCCTTGAGGACACAGAGGGAAGATGGCCACAGACAAGCCAAGGAGAGAGGCCTTAGAAGAAACCAACCCTGCAGACTCCTTGATGTCAGACTTCTAGCCTCCAGAGCTGTGAGACAATATGTTTCTGCTGTTTAAGTCGATCAGTTTGTGGCAGTTTGCAGGGCAGCCCCAGCAAATTAACATAGCATGGGCTGTCAAAAGTAATAACATAAAATTCTACAAACTACTAAATCAATGTTTAGACAGATGCTTAAGTTTCTAGTGAAAAGATTTAAAATTGATTCTGGCTTTAGAAGTGACATGATCATTTAAATACCCATATTATTGCTGCTAAGTCACTTTAGTTGTGTCTGACTCTTTGCAACCCCATGGACTGTAGCCCACCAGGCTCTTCTGTCCATGAGATTCTCTAGGTAAGAATACTGGAATGGGTAGCCATTCCCTTCTCCAGGGGATCTTCCCAACCCAGGGATCAAACCCAAATCCTCATTGCAGGCGGATTCTTTACCATCTGAGCCACCAGGGAAGCCCTTAAATACCCACACAGATCTCCTCAAAAAAAGCCAGTTTAGTTAACATCAAAATTTTTTTTTCTTTTTTTTACTTTTTGGGGATAATTTCCAAGTTAAAAAAAAAAACAAGCAAATAGTGATCAACCACAACTAATACCCTTTGTTAAATTATTATTGTCTTAACAGACACAAATTAGTCTGTTATCTAAAAGTAGATTCAACTCTTAGGAAATATCATAATCTTACCAAAGGATTTTAATTGAAGGAAACAGAAAAGAGCAGTAGTAACTGAGGAATACAGATCTTAAGAGAGTAAGTTTTGCTACACTAAGGGTATGAATGCAATATAATTAATGAAAAGAAGAATTTTAAACCTACCTGGCCATTGCTTATAAAATTGATTTGAAATGCTGTAAAATAATGTATTTGCTAGGGACTTCCCAGGTGGTCCAGTGGCTAAAACACTATGTTCCCAATCCAGTGGGCCAGGGGGTTCAATCCCTGGTCAGGGAACTAGATCCCGCATGCTGTAACTAAGAGCTTGCATACCACAACTAAAAGATTCCGCACGGCACAGTGGAGATCTAAGACCCTGCCTGCCGCAACTAAGACCTAGTGCAGTCAAAGAAATAAATACTCTCTCTATAATTTTAAAATAACGTATTCCTAAATATAGGAACGATAAGGGTATTGGTACACTGAATCTTCTAAATCCAGAATTACAATATCAGATAAAAACAGAAAACTCACACAAAAAGTGTCCATTTATTAAGATCATTAGCGGAGATTTCCCAGGCAAAAATACTAGAGTGGGTTTTCATTTCCTCCTCCACGGGATCTTCCCAACCCAGGGATCGAACCCACATCTCCTGCATTGGCAGGCAGATACTTTATTGCTGAGTCACCTGGGAAGCCCCACAAGATCATTAAAGATGAATATAAACAAATCACATGGTTGGGTAGCAATCAGACATAGACAATACATCTAAGAATGAATAACACAAGAGCCTGACACTAAGTACCACCCACATGCCAGACATTAAACATTAAACTCACTTAATCCTCATTATAATGCACAGAGGAGGAGTTACTGCTTTCCCAATCTTATAGACGAGAAAACAGATGGGGCAGAAAGGTTAAGTAACATGCCCAGGGCCACAAGCTTGAAAATGGGAGAGTTAAGAGTCAGACCTCAGTGGTTTACTCTCGCACCTGTTCTCTTTACCATCATGTTACCTGCCTCTCAGCAACTTGTTTTATTTAATCCTCACAGCTGCTCTGAGGTTGGCACTATTACAGTCTCATCACACTGAGATGTCTGAGACAAAAGAGGTGAAGAATCTACCCAAGGTCTGAAAAGGGGCAGTTTGAGTTCCCTTAACCATTGCAATATGCTGCTTTAATTCTTCACCTCTATGATTTCTTCAAAGAGGAAGATAAGAAAGTTTGTTCCCTGTAATAGACAAAAGATTTTCCGCTGGTGGAAATCTATAAGAAGAGAGAAAACAATACCAGAGCTGACATCCACCTGCCTAAACAGGGGAGGTTGAACTGAATGAATGATACCTCAATATTCTCTTTACTTTGTATGTTCACTTCAACAGCTGAGCAAACCTCTTTAGAGACACAAACAACATTTTTTTTTTTTAAACTTATTTCCAAAGGTGGAAGCACGATTTTATAGCATTTAGTTCTATTAATAAGATAGCATTAGTGGTTCCATAAGCACAGTTTGTCTAAGACAGTAGTTTAAGAAATTAGTTTACTTTTCACAGACTATAAGAGCTTCATACGCTCATACAAGCATACAAAGAACATGTACTGTGAACCAGGTGTCGGCTGGGCATTAGGGGTCCAGTGGTATTTTTAAAAATGACAAGTGGGCTCAATCTTACAGACTTCATAGTCCAGGTAATGCCAGATCATACAAATTTGAATCATACCTCCCACAGATATTACAAAGAGGTAAAATTACTATATGGGTTTGCAAATTTGGCAGTGGCAGGGGTGGGGGGCATTGGTAATTGAGTCGGGTGGAGGTTTAACATGGTCTGAGAAGTAAAGGAAAACTTCACAGAAGAAGTAAGGCATGGGCTGAGATGTAGATGATAAGTTAGAATTAACTAAATAACAAGTAGAGGAAAGAGTATTCTAGACAGAGGTTCAATATATGCAAAGGCCCTGTGGTGGGAGGTAGTACCATAAGTACTAGAGCCAGGCAGTCTACTATAGAACCTGAGTTTTTAACCTCTATCCTGAATGAACTTTCTGTTGAGTTCCATCCAGACAGCTTCTATTTCCTCTGTAAAATAGTAAAGTTAGAAACTGTGTCAAACATGGGAGTGGAGTGGGAACTTAGAGTTTTAAGAAAAGTATTGAAAAAACAAGGCAAACACAAGTGAATTTGTGATAAATTTCAAGTACAATATACTGAGTGATTATGACACATTATTTAGCTTATTTATATCATTTCAACAATTAAACACTATCATTTTTTAAATGACAAGATTAAACCACATCAAAAATCTGCTCACCGAGTATAATACTTTACAGCTTCTTCATAATCTCCTGACTTAAAAGCTTCATTTCCTTTTTCCTTTTCACGAGTAGCCAGAAAATCCTTTTCCTTTTCAGTTAGACCTAGAAATAAATGTTATCTGCTGTAAGTAAAACTATAACTTGATAGAATTTTCCAAATTTAAATCCAAAAATGCTTATTTTAACAGAAGCAGAAAACTATAAAAACAAAAGAAAATAAAGGTTTCCTAGGTTTATGATATTTCTATTCTTTTTAATCATTCAGAATTTTTGAAGGTTTAGATTTCTGAATCATTGTTCTGCTTTACTTTAAAGGTACTATGTACCTGTGGACTTCAAGTGAACAGAAAGTGGTCCATCTTTTTGTTTGGAGGAAAAGAAATTTGAAGGATTTGGGCAAAAAAGATTCAAAAAAGGGAATGAAAACCGAATCATGGTAAAAAAAATTGGTTTACATATTCATATATTTTTAAGTCTTATTACATTTAAGTATCATAACTATTGTTACTCAGAAAATTAAGAAGTTTAAGGATAGAATGGAATTTGTTAGAGGCAGTCAGCCCTAGGAGAAAATTTATAAACTTTCCACGGAAATATGCAGCACTTAAAGAGAACGTCTTTGGGTCAACAGCTTTTATTATCATTCAAAAAAGTTAAAGACTACTAAATCATTCCTATTTTCCCCCCATTACCTGCTGTATCTAGTCTTGTCTCAATTTTAGACAAATGTGATTTGTTGTTTATTACAGTTCTTTCTTTATCTTCATCAAGTTTTGCACATTCTTTTTCCACGTCAAATCTTAAATGAAAGAATAATAAAAAACTAGGAAAAAGCTCAGTACAAACAAGAGAATAAAACTTATTATTGATACTCTTGTATCCATATCACTGTGCCTTTAGAAATAATATTCCAAAAATATATGGTAGGTTTGTATTAGAAATCACCTGTAGTTTTTCCTAAAAAACACAGAATTGAGCAAGGACTTAAATATTAATCAGACCTAAATGTGCAGAACTTTGTTATTACAGTAGTGACTAATTTCTCTTAATTTACAAATTTGTTATTTTGGATGGGTAAATATTACATTAGTTATTTTTGGTTACTCATAAAAGGATGCTGTAGCTTTTTATTTAATGAAAAAAGAAAATCAAGAGTGCTTAATCCAAATACTCTTAGTACTCTGCTGACATAACTTACATTTGATATGTTCAGATTTAAAATAATAAAGGAATTATTACAGTATTTTATGACAGTGAATTTTTACTGACAATTTTATGTAAAGAAATATAAAACATACTTATCCCATTCTGCATAATCTCTCGGAATTTTCTTTTTAGCTGGTCTACTTTTAGAATTCTTTTCCTAAAAGAATAAAATTATATTTTATGAAATAGTTAATATAAGATTAGCATATTTGCCTATAAAGGTTAAGTATTGGCTTAAGATACATGAATTGAATGGATAAGAATAAGTTACCCTTGAAGTTAGGACAGCTTCAGTATTATAATTATTAACATAATAATACACAGCAGATTAATTATGAGAGTGATGAATAGGACTTTAGGTACATATGTAAAACTTTAAAACTTACATGTGTGAAATGTGATTATTATTGATTTTCTTATAATGAAAAAATAGGAAACTATCATTCAGTCTTTTAAAACCTAGGCATTGAAGAAATAGCTACTTTGCTGTATTAGAGCTGTTTTGCTTGCAACAGATACCCAAGTTGGACTAATTTTGTTTAAAAAGAATAATTTACTGGTTTAGGTAACCAAATGGATGAAAGGGCTGGGATATTGCTGGATAAAGGATTCATATACCCTCTCTCTATAGCTCTTCCTCTCTCCACCTGTCTTCTCTTCCCTAGAAGTCTCTGCTTCTCTCTTCCTGATTGCTTGCTTTCTCTATGCAGCAGGAAATGTGGCTATACTTAGTCTGGGATTATAACCTCACCGGCTTCCCAATCAGAAGGGAAAAGGAGACTGACTCTTCTCCCCATCTTTAGTTCGAGAAATCCCAGGGAAGGGCTCTGACTAGCTAGTTTGCATTATGGGCCCATCAATGACCAATCCCTAGCTTCGTGTCATTAAGTGGCTCAACCCAGATCACATGCCCACTGCAAGCACCAGAAGGGAATGGGAGGAAAGCAAACAACAGCTTAAAAATAGTTTCTTAAAAATCATCATTTGAAATCATCTGAATGGATACACAAGCATAATTCTGTAATATTATACACTGGTCATTAGGGGTTAACACAGGTCTTCCAAATATTCCTATATTTCATTATACAATTAAAAATCATATCTGTTAAAATTTTCATAGTGATCACCAACAGGCACATGAAAAGATGTTCAATATCATTAATCATCAGGGAAATGCAAATTAAAACCATAAGATATCACCTCACACCTGTCAGAATGGCTATCATCAAAAAGACCAGAAACAACAAATGTTGGAAAGGATGCGGAGAGAAGACCACTCTTGTACACTGTTGATAAGAACATAAATTGATGCATCCACTGTGCAAAACAGTATGGCAGGTTCTCAAAAAACTAAAAACAGAACTACCATATGATCCAGCAGTTCCACTCCAGGGTATATACCAAATATTAGGTTGGTACAAAAGTAATTGTGGTTTTGAATTGTGAATCTTAAATCATTATAACTAGGTTCAAACACATCTTTATTAATCAAAATAGGAAGTGTTACAATCAACACACTTTTGCCAATGAGAAATAAGTTTGTTTATTCTTGTAGCATAAAAATCTGTGCTTCAGGATTTGATAAACTCTTGGAAAGCATTTTCTGCACCCTGCTGGTAGTAGACGTGTTTTCCCTGCAAAAAGTGTCTAGATGCTTGAAGGAGTAGTAGTCAGTTGGCAAGAGGTCAGGTGAATACGGTGGATGCTTCATTCAACTTCTGAAGCACCGGTTGTCATGGAGAAGAACTGGGCCCTTGCTGTTAACCAATGCCAGCTGCAAGTGTTGTAGTTTTTGGTGCATCTCATAGATAGGCTGAACATATCCTTCTCACATGTAATGATTTTGCTGGGATTCAGAAAGCTGTAGTGGATCAGACAGGCAGCAGACCACCAGTGACCATGACCTATTTTTGGTGGAAGTTTGACTTTGGGTAGTGCTTTGGAGCTTCTTCTCAGCCCAACCATTGAGCTGGTCATCTCCAGTTGTCATATAAAATCCAATTTTCATTGCACACCTCAGTTTGATCAAGAAATGGCTCGTTGTGGTTGTGTATTATAAGCGAAGACAACACTTCAAAAGAAGAAGGTTTTTGATTTGTGGTCAGCTCATGAGGCACCTACTTATTGAGCTTTTTACCTTTCCAATTTGCTTTAAATGCCAAACGACGGTAGAATGGTCGACGTTGAGTTCTTCATGTAGTTTTAAGAGGATCAGTTGCAAAGATTCCTCTCACTGGTCTTCCAATAGCTGGCCACTATGCTCCTCATCTTTAAGGCTCTCCTTTCCTTTACAAAAATTCTTGAACCACCACTGCACTGTACATTCATTAGCAGTTCCTGGGCCAAGTGCAGTGATGATGTTGCCAGATGTCTCCGCTGCTTAACAACCATTTTGAACTTGAATGAAAAAGTCACTTGAATTTGCTCTTTGTCTAACATCCTTTCTATGAAAAAGTGAAAGTTTCTCAGTTGTGTCCTACTCTTTGCAACCCTATGGACTACACAGTCCATGGAATTCTCCAGGCCAGAATACTGGAGTGGGTAGCCGTTCCCTTCTCTAGAGGATCTTCCCAACAAAGGGCTCGAACCCAGGTCTCCCGTATTGCAGTCTTCTTCTTTACCAGTTGAGCCATGAGGGAAGCCCAAGAATATTGGAGTGGATACCCAATTCTTTCTTCAGCGGATCTTCCAGACTCAGGAATCGAACCACGGTCTCCTGCATTGCAGGTGGATTCTTTACTAACTGAGTAATATAAACAGCAAATAACTGCAGCCATGAAATTAGAAAATGATTGCTTCTTGGCAGGAAAGCTATGACAAACCTAGATATTGTATTAAAAAGCAAAGATATCACTTTGCCCACAAAGGTCCATATAGTCAAGGCTATGGTCTTTCCATCAGTCATGTATGTATATGAGAGCTGGATCATGACGAAAGCAGAACACTGAAGAATTGATGCTTTCGAGCTGTGGTGCTGGAGAAGACTCTTCAGAGTCTCTTGGACAGCAAGGAGACAAACCAGTCAATCTTAAAGGAAATCAACCGTGAATACTCATTGGAAGGACAGATACTGAAGCTGAAGCTCCAATACATTGGCCACCTGATGCAAAGAGAAGACTCACTGGAAAAGACTCTGATGCTGGGAAAGACTGAAGGCAGAAGGAGAAGAGGGTGACAGAAGATGAGATGGTTGGATGGCATCACTGACTCAATAGACATGAACTTGGGCAAATTCTGGGAGATGGTGAGGGACAAGGAACCTGGCATGTTTGCAGTCCATGCAACAAAAATAAGTCATTAGCAAAAAAACATAAAGCAAGAAATTCAAATTAAAATGATGTATAATATAACCACATTTAAGAATGTATTCCAATATCAAACAGCAAAGTTCAACAACGTAAAACTGCAATTACCTTTGCACCAACCTAATAAAATTAAAACACTAATTTGAAAAGATAAATGCACCGCAATGTTCACAGCAGCATTATTTACAAGTACCAAGATCTGGAAGCAATCTAAGTGTCTATCAACAGATGAATGAATCAAGAAGTGGCATATGCATACAATGGAATACTACTAAGCCATAAAAAAGAATGACGTTTTGCCATGTGCAACAACATGGATGAACTTGAAGGCTATTATGCTAAGGGAAATAAGTCAGGCAGAGAAAGACAAATATTATATGGTACCACTTGTATGTGGAATCCAAAAAATAAAACAAACTAATAAATATAACAAACAGGAAACAGACTCACAGACATAGAAACCTGGTGGTTACCAGTAGGGAGAGAGAAGGAGAAAGTGGGGATTAGGAGGTACAAACTATTATGTACAAAATACATAAGGTACAAGGATATACTGTAAAATACAGGGAATACAGCCAATATATTATATTAACTATAAATGGAGTAAACCTTTAAAAATTGTATATTACTATAAGACCTATAACTTATATAATACCATACATCAACTGTAGCTCAATTTTTTTAAAAAAATTAAAACTACTCACAGAGCTCATCATAAAAGTCATTAAGTGTCTCCCCTAAGGGGAATTTTTTTTTTTTTTTGGTCACAAGCATCTATCTGAGAGCCCCCTAAGAATATGAAGTACTGTGAATTCCACCTGAAAGCTCAGATTTTACCACTGGCAGCTAATACCATTCATTGTTTTCCTTGAAGTGACAGACTATTTTTCATTCATTTATATAAGAATGTCTACCAAAAACTGAACTCTGAATAACTACAGGTGGTCTGTCGTCATCTGTTCAAGTAAAAGTTGTTCCAGGAAAAAGTTGCTAATTCAGCTGACAGTCAGTCACACAAGTGGGTTTTCTTATGATCATCATATTTCATTTCACAGTGAAGTGCCTTCTGTGAAGTCTGCATTTTGTCACACAAAATATTAAAAAGATATGTCTTCAAGGTATCATATTTAACAAAAAGAATACATTTTTTGTTGTTTCATCAAAGACATTTTTAAGTTAAATAGGAATTTCTTACTATGAGTGCATAGCAGTGGAGAAAACAATGACCGCTAGTTCAATTAGTGCCACTGCCTTAATTCACGGTAAGGCACCAGCAGTTTTGGGCACCCCCGGTGGTTCAGGGGTAAAGAATCTGCCTGCCAATGCAGAAGAAGTGAATTTGATTCCTGGGTCAGGAAGATCCCCTGGAGAAGGAAATGGAAACCCACTCCATTGTTTTTGTCTGGGAAATCCCATGGACAGGGGAGCCTGGTGGCTACAGTCCATGACGTCACAAAGAGCTGGACATGACTTAATCGACTAAACAGCAGCCAGCAGTTTTACCCTTAGTGCAAAAGTCAACGAAGTGAAAGAGACAAAGCATTATTTTATAAAAGAGTTTTAAAAATAATATTGACTTTATGGATCCCCTAGAAGGATTTCAGGGATAACCAGCATCCATGGACCATACTTTGAGAACTACATTAGTCTGTCTACTCCTACTGGACTACAGTAAGGACACAGAGGAAATATTATTCATTGTTATAGTTTCAGGATATAGACTTAGCACATAATGAGGGTTCAATAAATACAAATTCATTGATTACAGATAGTGTTATCCTTACCATACTTATTTACTGTGTACCTCAGTTACCTGCGTAATTCCTAGTGAGGAGTAAAAAGATCCAGGAACGTAAATTACCAAGAAGCAGAGTGATGAAGGGCTATGGATAGTTTTCAAATAAAACTGAGAGGTCAAAGAAGAAACGAGAAAAACAAAAATGACCCAACACAAAATGAAGACAGTTAGGTAACCATCCTCCTAGAAATAAGAATAAAAGGGAAAAAAAGCAGGGAAAAAAGGAGGGCAGAGGCAATGCAATGTATAATTCAAGCCAAAATCCCCTGGAGACAGGCTGGGATCTATATCAGGGTCAAGGAGACACAAAGAAACTCAGTTTTAACTGGAAGTTAAATGAACCTGGAACTCCAACAGGGCCCTTCTCTATGGAAACCATGCGTTAGAAAGGAGAGACCTGCGTGGCAAAATAGAGACCAGTCTCAGAGAAATAACCATGAGGGGCTTGGGGTGGGGGAGGGGGATGCACTAAACAGAGAAATGCCATCTATAACTGCTTGAAATCCATGGATTTAATGGATTAATTAAACAGATTAATCCATCTGTTTAATGCTTTAAATCCATATTTAATTATGCAAACTATTCCCATTGTACCTCTACTGGATACATAAAATTATTCCCTGAAACGTTTACATACTCAATTGGATCTTAAGTACTCATCAAAACTTGTCAGAGTAGAAGAGACAGAACAGTCAAAAAATAAAAATAAGGGAAGCAGTAAACCCAAGATGCAAGTTCTTCAAAGGAAAATACTGTTTCGTTTTGATCTCCAGGGGAGGCTTACTCAACAAGGTGAAAACACAGGATCACCATGAAAAAACGCTCCAGCTGCCCAGAGGACACCACGCTTTGGCTACAATGATTAAACCAAGCTAATGTTCTTAATAAACAACAACTTCCTCCCCTACCACCGACCCCCCACACCAAAAAGGTATACCTTGGCAACATGAAGATGGCTGTTTGAACCGCGAACTGGGGGCAAATTATCTTCCACTGCTGGAAATGTTTCAGTTTCATGAAAGTGAATTTTATCATCTTCTTTTTTAATTTCTGATACCCAACTCTGAGAAGAAGAGAGGGAAAAAAAGAAGGTAAATATACAGCTTTACATAATTAACCAGACATTAGAAAAGACTATATATCATCATACTATGGGTCAATTTTTAGGTGACAATTTGATCATGACATTCTCTCTATCTGACATGCCCTTCTTACTCTGTGTTTTGCAATTGTAGGGAAATACACAATAACATAAAATGTATCATCTTAACTATTCTTAAGTGTACAGCTCAGTATTGGTCAGTATACTCATTTCTGCCCTTTCTACTTTATTTATCTTGCAAGATCATATTCATCTCCCTTCCAGTGAGCCTTCTCTGAACTTCCTGGTTGGGACAAAAGTGTTTAGCATGAATATTTAAAATCCTCTATTTATTGTTTGTCTCTCTTACCACACTGTAAGTTCCTTGACAGTAGAACCTATGTCTTTATCTCAAACACCCAAGCAAATCAGGTGCAAATTAACATACAGATTAGATTGACCACATTTTCCAACTTTAGCAGTTTGACAGAAAGGACATGCTCCTTTCTATTGGTAAATATTAATTACTTCTGATTTTTTTATACACATGTATTGTGCTGTGTTTAGTTGCTCAGTTGTGTCCGACTCTTTGCAGCTTCGTGGATTGCAACTGTAGCCCTCTAGGCTCCTCTCTCCATGAGATTCTTCAGGCAAGAACACTGGAGAAGGTAGTCATTCCCTTCTCCAGGGAATCTTTGTGACCTAAGGATCAAACCTGGGTCTCCTGCATTGCAGGCAGATTTTTTACCATCTGAACCACCAGGGAAGTCCTTTATACAATGGACAGCATAAAATATAAAAAATGACAATAAAGACAAAGAATCGGCAAAAGGCTACCCATAGCCAACAGAAGCAGGCACAGAGAGTGAATGGATGTTGGAAATAACAAACAGAGACTTAAAAACAGCTGCAATAAATATATGAGAAGAGTGAAAAACAGGCAGAAACAGTTGAGAAATTCAGGAGAAGAATGAAAACTCTAAAAAAGAATTAATGGAAATTCCAAAAATAAAATAGTATCCAAAATGAATCTATTTGATTAAGAGTATGGACACAGGAAAGTAGTGGACAAAAAATCAGTAACATTAGAGTAGATTTGAGCAACATTAACCAACTTGGCCTAATCAATATAGACTTCTATGCTATTTTCAAGAGCACATGGAGCAGAGGCCAAAAAAAGTCACAATAAATCTCATAGGGTTGAAATTGTACAAAGTATGGAATCTCACCACAACAGACCTAAACTAGAATTCAGTAATAATAAGTATTTAGACCATCCCCAAGAAATTGGAATTTGAATTCACTTATAAGGAGTTCATGAGTTAAAAAGGAAATCAGATGGAAAATAATTTGAACTAAGAGATAATGAAAACATGATATATAATAATTTATACCATGCAGATAAAGTATTAGAGGAAATTTTGCAACTTTAAACAAGAAGAAAGGTTCAAGATCAATTATTAATAATTAAGCTTCTACCTTATAAAACTAATAGAAAACACATTAAAGCCAAAGTGAGTAGGAGGAAATAAAAATCATTAAAAAATAAGAGTAGAAATCCATAAAACATAAAATAGAAAAATAAAATCAACATCCAAATCTTGGTTTTTTTGGAAATAATTAAACAATTGACAAACATAACAAGACTAGTCAAAAGAAAGTGAAAGGAAAAAATACAAATTAGCAGGCATAAAAAAGCTCATCTCTAACAATCCTACAGATATTTAAAAAAAGATATTTTAGACAAATTTATACCAATAACTTTGCAGTTTTGATAAAATAAATTCCCTGCCAAAGGCAATTTACAGATCCAATGCAATCTCCATCAAATTACCAATAGCATTTTTCATAGAACTAGAACAAAAATTTTTTAATTTTTGGAAACACAAAAGACCCTGAAGTGCCAAAGCAAGCTTGAGAAAGAAAAATAGAGCTGCAGGATTCAGGCTTCCTGACTTCAGACTATACTACAAAGCTACAATAATCAAAAGAGTATGGTACTGGCACAAAAACCATAAATACAGATCAATAGAACTGGATAAAGAGCCTCAAAGTTATCCACAGGCCTGTGGTCAATTAATCTATAACAAAGGAGGCAAGAACATAGAAGGGCAAAAAGACAGTTTCTCTAATAATAGTGCTGGAAAACCGGACAGCTACATGTAAAAAAAAAGGAAATTAGAATATTCTCTCACACCATGCACAAAAATAAATTCAAAATGGATTCAAGACCTACATGTAAGACTGGATACCAAAACACTGCTAGAGGAAAACACCGGCAGAACATTCTTTGATATAAATTGCGGCAATATCCATCTCTTAGAGTCATGGAAATAAAAGCAAAAATAAACAAATGGGGCCTAATTAAACATAAAAGCTTTTCTATAGCAAAGGAAACCATAAAGAAAATGAAAAACCAGTCTACAGAATGGAGAAAATACGTGCAAATGGTGCAGCTGACAAGGGATTAAACTCCAAAATATAGAAACGGTTCATATAACTCAATATTAAAAAACTCCAAAGAACCCAATCAAAAAAACAGGCAGAAGATCTAAATAGACATTTCTCCAAAGAAGATACACAGATGGCCAAAAGGCACAAGAAAAGATGATCAACATCACTCACTATTAGAGAAATGCAAATCAATACCGCAATGATGTGTCACCTCATACTGTCAGAATGGCCATCATCAAAAAGTCTACGAACAATAAATGCTGGAGAGTGTGTGTAGAAAAAGGAACTCTCCTATACTATTAGTGGAAATGCAAACTGGTGCAGCCACTATGGAGAATGGTATGGAGGTTCCTTAACAAACTAAAAATAGAGTTAACATATGATCCTGCAATTCCACTGCCGGGCATAGATTCAGAGAAAAGAAAATATACATGCACCCCAATATTCATTGCAACACTACTTACAATAGGCAAGAAATGGAAGAAACCTAAATGTTTGTCAACAGATGAATGGATAAAGAGGATGTGGTATATTTATTCAATGAAATGTTACTCAGTCATAAAAAAGAATGGAATAATGCCATTTGTAGTAACATGGATGGACCTAGAGATAAATCAAAGTGAAGAAACTATACTCAATACTTCACAATAACCTATATGGGAAAAGGATATGAAAAAAATAAGATACCAACATATATGCATGTATAACTGAATCACTATGCTGTACATCTGAAAGTAACACAACACTGTAAATCATCCTCAATAAAAAATAAACAAATAAAAAATAAAAAGAATGTAAACAGATCAGAAAAAAAAAAGGTAGAATGATGGTTGCCAGGGGCTGGTGGTGGGGGTAGGATTGGAGAGTTATTGTTAAATGGTATGGAGTTTCAGTTTTGGAAGATGAAAAAGTCCTTGAGAATGGTTGCATAATAATATGAATATACTTAACACTAATGAACTGTATACTTGAAAATGATAAAGATGATAAACTCCATATGATGTGTATTTTTCCACAATAAAAATAAAGAAATAAAATTTCATAATTGAAGTGACTTGGAATGAGCAAATTAAATTAAAGAATCAACTTTTATAATAGTATAAAATAGATACTTAGGAATAAATTTCATTAAAAATATATAAGAAGTATATATACACTGAAAACTACAAACACTGCTTCAAAAAATTAAATAAAGCTTATATGAACAGAAAAATACATGTTCATCAATCAGAAATCTCAATATTATCAAAATATCAATTCTTCCAAAACTGATCAACAAATTCAAAACAATCCCAACACAAATACAATTTCTATGTTGTAGAAATTGGCAAGCAAAGGACCTGGAACAGCCAAAACAACTTTGAAAACAAAGAACAAAGTTGGAGGACTTGCACTACCTGATATGAGAAAGGAATCTGAAAAAGAATAGATATATGTAAGTGCGTAACAATCACCTTGCTGTACATGTGAAACTAACACAACACAACTATTGTAAATCAACTATTTTGTTGCTGTTCAGTCACTAAGTCATATCTGACTGTTTGCAACCCCATGGACTGCAGCATGTCAGGCTCCTCTGTCCTCTGCTATCTCTCAGAGTTTGCTCAGATTCATGTCCATGGAGTTGGTGATGCTATCTAACCATCTTATCCTCTGCCTCTCCCTTCTCCTTTTGCCTTTCATTTTTCCCAGCATCAGAGCCTTTTCCACTAAGTTGGTTCTTTGCATCAGATGACCAAGCTATTGGAGCTTCAGCACCAGTCCTTCCAATGAGTATTCAGGGTTGATTTCCTTTAGGATTGACTAATTCAACCTCCTTGCACTCCAAGGGACTCTCAAGAGTCTTCTCTAGCAAAACAATTCAGAAGCATTAGTTCTTTGGCACTCAACCTTCTTTATGGTCTGATTCACATCCCAGCATGACTACTGGAAAAGACATAGCTTTGACTTTACAGACCTTTGTCAGCAACATGATGTCTCTGCTTTTTAATATATGTCTAGGTTTGTCATAGCTTTTCTTCCAAGGAGCAAGCATCTTTTAATTGCATGGCTGCAGTCGCCATTAACAGGGATTTTGGAGTCCAAGTATATAAAATCTGTCATTGCTTCTTCCACTTTTCCCCCTTCTATATGCCACGAAGTGATAGGACTGGATGCCATGATCTTAGTTTTTTAATATTGTGTTTCAAATCAGGTTTTTCACTCTCCTCTTTTATCTTCATCAAGAAGCTTTTTAGTTCCTCTTCACTTTCTGCCATTAGAGTGATGTCATTTGCATATCTGAGGCTGTTGATATTTCTCCTGGAAATCTTGATTCCAGTTTGTGATTCACCCAGCCCAGTATTTCACATGATGTGAAATTTAACTTCTGCATAGAAGTTAAATAAGCAGGGTAACAATATACAGTCTTGTCGTACTCCTTTCTCAATTTTGAACCAGTCAGTTGTTCCATTTCCGGTTCTAACTGTTGCTTCTTGACCTGAATACAGGTTTCTCAGGAGACAGGTAAGGTGGTCTGGTACTCCCCTCTCTTTAAGAATTTTCCACAGTTTGTTATGATCCACACAGTAAAAGGTGTTAGCATAGTCAATGAAGCAGAAGTAGATGTTTTTCTGGAATTCTCTTGTTTTCTCCATGATCCAATGAATGTTGGCAATTTGACCTCTGGTTCCTCTGCCTCTTTGAAACCCAGCTTATACATCTAGAAGTTCCTGGTTCATGTACTGCTGAAGCCTAGCTTGAAGGATTTTGAGCATAATCTTGCTAGCATGTGAGTATGCTGCTGCTGCTGCTAAGTCGCGTAAGTTGTGTCCAACTCTGTGCAACCCCATAGATGGCAGCCTACCAGGCTCCCCGGTTCTCCAGGCAAGAACACTGGAGTGGGTTGCCATTTCCTTCTCCAATGCTTGAAAGTGAAAAGTGAAAGTGAAGTCGCTCAGTCATGTCTGACTCCTAGCGACCCATGGACTGCAGCCTACCAGGCTCCTCTGTCCATGGGATTTGCCAGGCAAGAGTACTGGAGTGGGTTGCCATTGCCTTCTGCAAGCATGTGAGTATACTCCAATATAAAATTAAAAATGTTTTAAAAGACATTGTTATCAAGACAATGGAATACTGGTGTAAAGACAGATATTTAGATTAATGAACAGAATACAGAAACAGAGCTACATGTACAAAGTCAACCTATTTTTGACATTTGCACCAAGAAGTTAAATGAAGAAAAGATAATCATTCATTAGATGCTTGAATATTTCGATATCCATATTGGTATATACAAATATATGCACTGGGTGTCTGTATATATTTGTCTGTGTGTCCAAAAACTAAAACTGATCTTACACCTACATTTAAGAGTTAAAATGATAAAACTTTCTAGACGAATCATAGGAGAAAATTTAGGGATCTTAAATGAGACAAACGTTTCTTAAATAGGACACAAAAGCAAAAACTATAAGAAAAATTGGTTTCATCAAAAGTAAAACTTTTTGCTCTTCCAAAGAGGCTATTAAAAAAAAAATGAAAAGGCAAGCCATACAATATCAGCAAATATTTGCAAAGATACATGCTCATGTGTAAAATACACAGAAGATACGTATTTTACAATTCAATAAGAACATAAACAATCTAATTTTTTTAATGGGCAAAGGATTTAAAGACAAAGAAGATATATGGATGAGAAGCAAATGAAAAGACATTCAACATCATTAGTAATTCAGTTCAGTTCAGTCGCTCAGTTGTGTCCAACTCTTCGCGACCCCATGAATTGCAGCATGCCAGGCCTCCCTGTCCATCACCATCTCCCGGAGTTCACTCAGACTCACGTCCATCGAGTCAGTGATGCCATCCAGCCATCTCATCCTCTGTCGTCCCCTTCTCTTCCTGCCCCCAATCCCTCCCAGCATCAGAGTCTTTTCCAATGAGTCAACTCTTTGCATGAGGTGGCCAAAGTACTGGAGTTTCAGCTTTAGCATCATTCCTTCCAAAGAACACCCAGGGCCAATCTCCTTTAGAATGGACTGGTTGGATCTCCTTGCAGTCCAAGGGACTCTCAAGAGTCTTCTCCAACACCACAGTTCAAAAGCATCAATTCTTCGGCGCTCAGCCTTCTTCACAGTCCAACTCTCACATCCATACATGACCACAGGAAAAACCATAGCCTTGACTAGACGGACCTTAGTTGGCAAAGTAATGTCTCTGCTTTTGAATATACTGTCTAGGTAGGTCATAACTTTTCTTCCAAGGAGCAAGCGTCTTTTAATTTCATGGCTGCAGTCACCATCTGCAGTGATTTTGGAGCCCCAAAAAATAAATTCTGACACTGTTTCCACTGTTTCCCCATCTATTTCCCATGAAGTGATGGGACCAGATGCCATGACCTTTGTTTTCTGAATGTTGAGCTTTGAGCCAACTTTTTCACTCTTCTCTTTTACTTTCATCAAGAGGCTTTTTAGCTCCTCTTCACTTTCTGCCATAAGGGTTGTGTCATCTGCATATCTGAGGTTATTGATATTTCTCCCGGCAATCTTGATTCCAGCTTGTGTTTCTTCCAGTCCAGCGTTTCTCATGATATTCTCTGCATATAAGTTAAATAAGCAGGGTGACAATATACAGCCTTGACGCACTCCTTTTCCTATTTGGAACCACTCTGTTGTTCCATGTCCAGTTCTAACTGTTGCTTCCTGACCTGAATACAGATTTCTCAAGAGGCAGGTCAGGTGGCCTGGTATTCCCATCTCTTTCAGAATTTTTCACAGTTTACTGTGATCCACACAGTCAAAGGCTTTGGCATAGTCAAGAAAGCAGAAATAGATGTTTTTCTGGAACTCTCTTGCTTTTTCCATGATCCAGCAGATGCTGGCAATTTGATCTCTGGTTCCTCTGCCTTTTCTAAAACCAGCTTGAACATCAGGGAAGTTCACGGTTCACGTATTGCTGAAGCCTGGCTTGGAGAATTTTGAGCATTACTTTACTAGCGTGTGAGATGAGTGCAATTGTGCGGTAGTTTGAGCATTCTTTGGCATTGCCTTTCTCTGGGATTGGAATGAAAACTGACCTCTTCCAGTCCTGTGGCCACTGCTGAGTTTTCCAAATTTGCTGGCATATTGAGTGCAGCACTTTCACAGCATCATCTTTCAGGATTTGAAATAGCTCAACTGGAATTCCATCACCTCCACTAGCTTTGTTCATAGTGATGCTTTCTAAGGCCCACTTGACTTCACATTCCAGGATGTCTGGCTCTAGATGAGTGATCACACCATCGTGATTATCCAGGTCACGAAGATCTTTTTTGTATAGTTCTTCTGTGTATTCTTGCCACCTCTTCTTAATATCTTCTGCTTTTGTTAGGTCCAGACCATTTCTGTCCTTTATCGAGCCCATCTTTGCATGAAATGTTCCCTTGGTATCTCTAATTTTCTTGAAGAGATCTCTAGTCTTTCCCATTCTGTTGTTTTCCTCTATTTCTTTGCATTGATCGCTGAAGAAGGCTTTCTTATCTCTTCTTGCTATTCTTTGGAACTCTGCATTCAGATGCTTATATCTTTCCTTTTCTCCTTTGCTTTTCACTTCTCTTCTTTTCACAGCTATTTGTAAGGCCTCCTCAGGCAGCCATTTTGCTTTTTTGCATTTCTTTTCCATGGGGATGGTCTTGATCCCTGTCTCCTGTACAATGTCATGAACCTCATTCCATAGTTCATCAGGCACTCTATCTATCAGATCTAGGCCCTTAAATCTATTTCTCACTTCCATGTATAATCATAAGGGATTTGATTTAGGTCATACCTGAGTGGTCTAGCGGTTTTCCCTACTTTCTTCAATTTAAGTCTGAATTTGGCAATAAGGAGCTCATGATCTGAGCCAGTCAGCTCCTGGTCTTGTTTTTGCTGACTGTATAGAGCTTCTCCATCTTTGGCTGTGAAGAATATAATCTATCTGATCATTAGCAATTAGAGAAATGCAAATAAAAATCACAATGAGATACCATTATACACCTAACAGAAGAGCTAAAATTAACCAAACTGACAATCCTAATTATGGACCATGATGTACAGCAACTGGAACTTTTATTCATTATTGGCAGGATTGAGTGCCACTTTAGAAAATATTCTGGGGGACTTCCCTAGTGGTTCAGTGGCTGAGACTTGTAGTTCCCAATGCAGGGAGCCCAGATTCGATCCCTGGTCATGTAACTAGATTCCACATACCACAGTGAAGATTGAAGATGCGACACAGCCAAATAAATAAAAAAGAAAGGAAAAAAAATTGGCATTTGTTTATCAAGTAGTAAATGCTTAAACAAACTGCAAGATAGCCATACAAATCACTGCTACTCAGCAATTAAAAGGAATGAACCATGGACACATGCAACAACACAGATGAATCTCAGGAGCATCATGCTAAGTGGAAGAAGACAGATATGAAAGAAGATATACTATACAATTACATTTATATGAAAGGCTAGCAAAGGCAAATCTGTAATGATAGAAAGCAGTTCAGTGGCTGCCAGGAACCAGGGTATATGGTCAGCACTGACTGCAAAGGGGCACAGTGAAACTTGTAGGAGTGATAGAAATATTCTATAGTATACGATTTTTCAAAGCTCAGTGAAATTACCGTAATACAGCTAACTTTTTAAAAATAGAAATACAGTTGATTTACAATATAATGTTAGTTTCAGGTGTACAACATAGTGGTTAAATATTTTTGTAGATTATATTCCATTTAAAGTTATAAAGTAATGACTCTATTTCTCTATTTCATCCTTGCTGTTTATTTATTTTATACATAGTAGTTTGTATCTCTTAATCCCTTACTCCTATCCTGCCTCTCTTTCCTCTCCTCTCCCCACTGGTAACCACTAGTTTGTTCTCTGTATCTGTGAGCCTGTTTCTGTTTTGTTGTATACATTCATTTGTTTTATAAAATGGCTAAGTTTTATTGAATGTAAACTATAACAATAATGCTGATTAAAAGAAATCAGTAAACATACAAGCAGGTCATTAACGAAATAAAAAATTCAAGTGACAGACTTCTAAAAGTTTAATGTTATGGTAAACAAACAATACATTATGTACTGTCATTTTTAAACCATTTACTTGATTTTAAAATGCAAAAAATGATTATCGTATCCAGGGAAGAGTAACCTGAAGTGGGCATTCCTACATACTGCTGTTGGGAGACTACAAAAAAGGTACAACTTTCTGAGACACAAAGAAACGTGTTTTAACAGAAATACATTCAGATCCTTTCATATCAGGGCACTTGAATTCTAATAACTTATTCTTAGGAAATAACCAGGATGTACAAAAAATTGTGAACAAACATGTTTGGATAGCACGATTTATACATGCTGACTGAATTATGTTTCTTTTGTAGGATGGGGTATTACTTAGTCATTTAAAATACATACATGTACGTGAGCATGCTCCACACCTCCATATATATATAAAAATCTACAAAAACATAGTCACAATAGTCTCCTGGATGTAAGAAGCAACCAATACTACGTAAGTAATTACCACAAAATTCCCTTTACTGATTTCAGACAAGTAGATATATATCCCATGACAATGTCACCAAAAAAGTGATGTTACTCTATACCTTTATGTCACCATCAATTTTTTCCCATTCTTCTGCTGTAAAACTGGATGCTGTTGCAGCAGGTTTATCTTTCCTCAAAGCTCTACTTCCAGGAGCTAAGCCTGAAAGGTGCTTTTCACAAAATTCTGTAAGTTCAGGATAGTATCCTTCCTCACCAGACCTTTTAAAAAATTCAGAAATTTTAGAGTTACCACTTTATTTAGAGATCACGTAAACCTGTGGTTTGCAAGCTGGGTTCCATGGAGCCCAGGGGTTCCAAGGAGATCTCATGACCCGCCTCCCTACAAGGAGGAAGGCTGGGCTGCTGCTTTCCCCGAACCTTCCTCAATTTCAGCAACCTCTGCTTTCATCTGATCTATGGAGTGTCGCAATGAAGGGGAGAAACAGGAGCTCCAAAGACACCAATTTCCATCACACACTTTAATAGTTGAATGAATAACATTTTCTCTCCTCTTCAACACTCACATGTTCATTTTGTACATAACATAATTTTAAACTTATAAGTGGAAATTCATTATTAGAGACAGGCAAAGAGTGAGACTTTGGAGTTACTTTCTAGTGAGGAATTACTATCCTAGCTCAATTTTTTTCCCTAAGGGGATAGGAAGATAATGGCAGAGGAAGAGTTTAGAACAACACACCTCTAAATTCCATCACTCAAGGAACAGAATTCCTTCCTCACAGAGTTAGAGACATCTGTTCTTTTATGCTTGTTTATTTTTTTAAGGAAAATCAATCTTTTCCCTGTTTCTTGTGAATCTACTTACTTTTAAATTTTTAGAGAAATAAAAATAAATCCCATTTTCAAATTAAAGTTTAAAATATAATTCCAAGTCCATACCACTTAAAAAGGCTATTAATTAACAAAATCTTTCAAATTCTTTCATCCCATAAACTCTTGTTTTCTTTGTTAGTTATTGATCAAATACAAATGAAAATGTTCTCATATGTTGAGAAAAACAAAAGAGAAAACAATGATATGATGAGGCTATTATCTCAACTCTGGCTGGGGACAAGCAGGACTGCTTAGGAAGGGCAGGAGGCTAAAGGTGAAAGAAAAAGGAAAGGACATAGAGATAAAGAAGGGCATCAGAGGAAAGAATGAATCACTGCTGAGTAAAAGGAATACTATTGATGTCCTGGAAAGGGGAAGTTCATGCTCACAAGTGCTTCCGCAATATGAGAAAACCCTCCAAACGAAAATCCCTCGAGAAACACCACACAGGTGGCACAGGTTGGTATGCAACGGGTCAGTTTCCCTTTTTAAAAAAGTATTTATTTACTTGGGCTTCCCAGGTGACTCAGTGGTAAAGAATCTGCCTGTCAATGCAGGAGACTCGGGTTTGATCCTTGGGTTGGGAAGATCCCCTGGAGAAGGAAATGGCAACAACCTGCTTCAGGTAAGCTGCGTCGAAAATTCCATGGACAGAGGAGCCTGGCAGGCTATAGTCCATGGCATCACAAAGAGTCGAACACAACTGAGCGACTGAGCACATTTGTTTATTTGGCTGTGTCAGGTCTCAGTTGCAGCACCTTGAGATCTTTGTTGCATGTGGGATCGTTCATTGTCATATACAGACTCTCTCTAGTTGCAGTACCAGGGCTTAGTTGCTCCGAGGGCTGTGAGACCCCAGTTCCCTGATCAGGGATCACACTTGCATCCCCTGTATTGAAAGGCACACCACTGGACCACTGGGAAGTCCCAGGTCAGCGTTTGTTGCAGAGCCCCCTTGACCACCTGCCTGTCGATCTTCCAGGCTGTTGCTGGAAACACGTTCCTGGGCCCCGCTCCCAATTTCCTGAAGCAGAATCTCTAGGAATGGGGCCCTCAAATTAGCAATTTTTTAACCGCCATATTTGGTGAATATGAAAGTTTGACAATCACGGCCACAGGGCTCTTACCCAGAAAAGGCCTTGATTCCCTGACTTTTGGTCCTACTTCCTGCTCCCACCCCACCGTCCATGTGACAGCTCCCAGTGAGTCACTCACCTTTGTTGGCAGGTAGTTTGAAGTGAGACAGTGCCAAAGTGCTTTATCAGCAGAAGCAGATGCCTCCTAAAAGCTACTTTACCTTAATGGGAGGAAGGAAGCAAGAAAAATGCTCTCCTCCTGGGATGCCGATTAACCTAAGTCTGGTGCTGAAAAATGTGGTTCAGTCACTAAATCATGTTTGACTTTGTGACCCCATGAACTGTAGCCTGCCAGGTTCCTCTGTCCATAGGATTCTCCAGGGAAGAATACTGGAGTGGATTGCTATTTCCTTCTCTAGGGGATCTTCCCAACCCAGCGATTGAACCTGTGTCTCCTGCATTTTCTTGCTGGAATTAAATTGGGCCAGAACCCTCCAAACTAACCACAGATTTAAAACCACTGTTTTGGCACCTAACATGGACAAAAACAACAATCTCAATATTTGAAATTTTGCTCCAAAATTTCTAATGAGGCTTTGAATTTCAGAAGTCAACAAGATAATTAAAATTGGCAGACTGAAACAAGATTTTTTAACGCTTACCTGAGCACACAAAGAATTTTTTCCAAGTGTTTAACATCTGAACATTTTTCAATATACTTGAAATCCAAATGTTCAACAGGAATTTTAAATGTTTTTGTTGTCCCGAAGCCCCACAATGATGGATAATCTTTGGTGGCCATAGCTGAAATGTAGTGTAGGAAAACAGTTATGAATCTTATATAGTAAAACTCAATTTGGATAGTAGTAACCATCTAGGTACTTCTGCAATGTTTATTTTTCATTTCTACAGAAAAGGAGATGGAGTATTTCTTTTTTTTAATGTGAACCATTTTAAAAGCTTTTCATTTAATTTGTTACAAGATTGCTTCTGTTTTGGTTCTTTGGTTTTAAGACATCTGGGATCCTAGCTCCCTGATCAGGGATCATACTGGCACCCCCCTGCAAAGTCTTAACTATCGCATCGCCAGGGAAGTCCCTGGAGTATTTCTTCTAAGGAGGAAGCTCATTGTAAACTCTGTCTTATAAGAGCAGTTAGCATTCATGGGGCTAAATTACTATCTACCACACATAGATTAGCTTCCTTAATCTTCACTTAAGCAAAATTGAAATGTAATGACAAAGCAGGATTTGGTGTGTAGGGGAAAAATCTTTTTCCTTTACCAATTTGGGTTCAGTACCTGAGGCCAATAATTCATACCGACAAAAGATATTAACAGGAGAAAAGGTTTATTTTATATACTCCTGGAGGCTTCACAGAAAAGTGAAAACTCAAAGAAACCACTAGCTCTGGGAACCTATGTATCATTTTAACAAAGTGTGATAAATTATGCAGAAATGATTAGACAAAGGAAAAAGGGTTTTGGCTTCTAGAAAGTAAATATATGGGAAAACTAATGGAAGATGAGTTATTTTAATGAGGTTTGTTTCTGCAGACTCACCTCAGTGCTGACTGTCCATCTGCTGTGATAAGGATTGTACTCCTCACCTTGGGATGAGAGGAGAGGAGGGAACACCTTCATAAAGGGAAATTTATGTCCTGCTGTTAGGCAGAAAAGAAGGCAGAAAGAGTTTTTTCTGTGTCTGCTCTTATTTGCCTTCTGCTCAAAATAATCCTTATGCCAAAGTGGCCAACTTGGGTGTAGTGTGCGTATTCTGATCCTCTTCAAGCTGCTTTCTTAAGGTATCTTTGAACATTGATTTTGGTATCTCCTACTTTAGCTGTTAACATCCTAATTGTCTTTTTGATTCGGTACAAACATAAATAATCTCCTTTCTGTAATTCTGCATCTTCTTCTTCCACATTCCCTGCCTCCTTACATTCTCAGTTGCCCACTCCCATCAATACAGCTGCCAGGCCTAATATGTTCTAAAGGCACTCTGCACATACCTCTCTCGTACCATATAGCAGATATCCAAATTCTATTTCTTTGTCTTCTCTTCTAGATTGTGAGAGATTTTACCTAATTCATCTCAGAGCTTCAGAGCTAACATAGTAAGTAGTGTCTTATATCCCTTAAGAAATACCTGCTAAATTCAACTGAATTGGGAATATGATGGCCTTGGACAGTTTCACTCTACTGATATACTGCTAATGATAGTGTCAATAACAGCAACAAATACATAATTCTTAATGAACTTTGCATATATTATTATTTTGTTTAATCCTTCAACTACTGTATCAAGTATGTTTTAAACAGAGAGCAGTAATAACAGTTAACATTTATGAAGCTAAATTTCCATGTCATGAATTATCTCAGTCCTCAAGACCACTTTCATGAAAGATATTACTTCCTTTTTACAGATGAGGAAGGTGATGTTTCAAGTATATAAATTGCATATGGTCATATAACTATTAAGTAGTGAACTGAAGAGTTGAACCTCAGGCCACTACAGAGCCCACATACTTAACTGTCATACTTAATTGTGCTTTTCAAATCACAGGTGGCAACTCATGAAATCAACTTAGTCAGCTGCAATCAGGAATAAAATCAGACTACCTGACACAAACCATTAAATACTGTTTTACAGAAACTTTTATTTCATGCCTATATAAAGAAATGATAAATACAGGCATATATAAATGCACACACAAATGTGTATATAAATGTTGCAAAGTAAAATGTATACATTATGAGTTATATTGTCAAAGTTTTTTTTTTTTTAAACACTGCACTAAAACACACTGGGTGATAAATTTTAAAACAAGTAGCAATAAGTCTAATCCATAAGGAATATTCCCTTCAGCATGCCTGCCCTCTGAATCTGATCATACATCAGACCTCTGCAGAAAAAGGATGCACTGTCAGCATCTCCATATTCCTGCTGGCTTTGACTTGGGTACAGAATATAGATGACAGTTTGTCAGCTTGTGAATGAGGTCCAGCGAGGAAGTGAGAATATGGCTTTCACACCGTAACTAGCAGGGCCCAGTAGGATGGTCTCCCATCACAAGGGTAGCCTTAATGGTGGAAGTTACAAGAAACCAAGTGAAGAACTTTAAAATTATTGATGCTGCCCAGAATAGAATGAATTGTCTGTAGGACAATTTTTTCCCAAGAGCTGGAGGATATTTGATGGGAGGATTTAAGCACCTAACGGGATTAAAATAGATTACCTTCAATTAAAGGAATCTTGAAACCCCTGAGGTTTTATGATTTGAATAACACATAGTGAAAAACGTTAGAAATGATAAAGACATCGCTTACCTAATTAAGAGAATTTCAACGTAAACCCCGTTTTAACGTTTCTGAGAATCTTTTTTGAAAACTACCACGTGGAGGACTGCGGTGGGGAGGAGACACATTCTCAAGATCAATAAATGTTAACTCTCAAACTCCAAAAAACAAGTTATACTTTACTTGCTCTTGTTAGAACTCTTCCACATCTGCTTGCAACTTGTATCTGATTAGGAAAGTTGTGGTCCTAGTTGGGGTTAACTTCTCCACCATCCTAACTCACATCCATTTCCCACATTTACTCATCAGTTTGTCAGTAATACCTCCAGCGCAAACTGCAATGCGCTAGTAACAGGAAACACTGTTTTGACTTCCACCTTCGCACGTTCTCCCCAGCATCCACAAGGCTGGGCGCCACCTGCAGCCGGAGACCGAAAAGAAACGGCATCCTCCAGCCCGTAGCAACGGTTTCTATGTACAGCGCGACCAGAGAGGACAGCGGGCTCAGGGCCTGCCCGCGATCCCGGAGCTTCTACAGCCAACCCGCAGCGGTCAGGGGCCACTTCAGGACTCTTATGAATAATTTCTCTCTATTCCCCGGCTTTGTTCACAAGAACCAGTGGCCGCCACCGGAGACCTTGCCCCAACACCCGCCAACTTCAGCCCCGAGAAACAAAAGGCCCCAGTTTCTTCCCCGACTGAGAAGGCTGTTCATCCCGCGCTCCCTCCCTACTTCAGAGTCTATCTTTCACCCCGCCCCCCGGAGGGAGGGATTGCGATGGGGAGATGTAGTTTACTCCTGGGCGCAAATACTCACCTGGTTCAGACTCCAAGCCGTGCAGAGGACCCAGCCACACACCGTACCAGCCTCGCTCAGGCACCCGGGGAGGGGCGCGCCGCTCCGCCCCGCCCCTGCCCACACCGCCCCTCCCCGCCCCTGCCCACACCGCCCCTCCCCGCCCCTGCCCACACCGCCCCTCCCCGCCCCTGCCCACACCGCCCCTCCCCGCCCCTGCCCACACCGCCCCTCCCCGCCCCTGCCCACACCGCCCCTCCCCGCCCCTGCCCACACCGCCCCTCCCCGCCCCTGCCCACACCGCCCCTCCCCGCCCCTGCCCACACCGCCCCTCCCCAGACCGAGAGCTTGAGGCGGACCGCCGCGGGCGGGGTTGAGAGCCTCTGCCTGACGACTGGCTAGTCTCCGGTTTGCCATCCACTGATTGGCCTTGCAGACCCAGCTTCACTCAGACACAGGATAAACAGGAGTTGCAATTACACGTACTCAGAAAATTTCTTTTCACGCACACTTTATGGTTTTTTCTGGTCATAATTGTGTACAGAAACAATCAAGCTGAATAAACAAGCAAGATAAACACTAACTCGAAAGTAAATAGACTATGTTGGCAAATTAAAAACATCACTATCATCTTCATAAAGACATTCCATCCAAGAATATACAGATGGATTAGAAAGTAAATGTGAAATCTTTCACAGAACAGATTAAAAAAGAGAGAAGATGAAAAAGTTAGGTCAATGAGTCTAAACTAGATTTAAAAGATCTAGAGAGAGAATACTGAGGATCAGTTCAGTTCAGTCGCTCAGTTGTGTCCGACTCGTTGCGACCCCATGAACTGCAGCACTCCAAGCCTCCCTGTCAATCACCAACTCCCGTTGTCCATTGAGTCGGTGATGCCATCCAACCATCTCATCCTCTGTCATCCCCTTCTCAAACTGCCTTCAATCTTTCCCAACATCAGGGTTTTTTCAAATGAGTTAGCTTTTCGCATCAGGTGGCCAAAATACTAGTTTCAGCTTTAACATCAGTCCTTCCAATGAACACCCAGGACTGATTTCCCTTAGGATGGACTGGCTGGATTTCCTCCCAGTCCAAGGGACTCTCAAGAGTCTTCTCCAACACCACAGTTCAAAAGTATCAATTCTTCTGGGCTCATTTTCTTTATACTCCAACTCTCACATCCATACCTGACTACTGGAAAAACCGTAGCCTTGACTAGATGGACCTTTGTTGGCAAAGTAATGTCTCTGCTTTCTAATATGGTGTCTAGGCTGGTCACAACTTTCCTTCCAAGGAATAAGTGTCTTTTACTTTCATGGCTGCAGTCACCTTCTGCAGTGATTTTGGAGCCCCCCAAAATAAAGTCAGCCACCATTTCCACTGTTTCCCCATCTATTTCCCATGAAGTGATGGGACCAGATGCCATGATCTTCATTTTCTGAATGCTGAACTTTAAGCCAACTTTTTCACTCTCTTCTTTCACTTTCATCAAGAGGCTCTTTAGTTCTTCACTTTCTGCCATAAGGGTGGTGTCATCTGCATATCTGAGGTTATTGATATTTCTCCCGGCAATCTTGATTCCAGCTTGTGCTTCTTCCAGCCCAGGGTTTCTAATGATGTACTCTGCATATGTTAAATAAGCAGAGTGGGTGATGATATACAGCCTTGACGCACTCCTTTTCCTATTTGGAACCACTCTGTTGTTCCATGTCCAGTTCTAACTGTTGCTTCCTGACCTGCATACAGATTTCTCAAGAGGCAGGTCAGGTGGTCTGGTATTCCCTTCTCTCAGAATTTTCCAGTTTATTGTGATCCACACAGTCAAAGGCTTTGGCAGAGTCAATAAAGCAGAAATAGATGTTTTTCTGGAACTCTCTTGCTTTTTCCATGATCCAGCGGATGTTGGCAATTTGATCTCTGGTTCCTCTGCCTTTTCTAAAATCAGCTTGAACATCTGGAAGTTCACAGTTCACGTATTGCTGAAGCCTGGCTTGGAGAATTTTGAGCATTACTTTACTAGTGTGTGAGATGAGTGCAATTACGCAGTAGTTTGAGCATTCTTTGGCATTGTCTTTCTTTGGGATATGAAAACTGACCTTTTCCAGTCCTGTGGCCACTGCTGAGTTTTCCAAATTTGCTGACATATTGAGTGCTGCACTTTCACAGCATCATCTTCTTAGATTTGAAATAGCTCAACTGGAATTCCATCACCTCCACTAGCTTTGTTTGTAGTGATGCTTTTTAAGGCCCACTTGACTTTGCATTCCAGGATGTCTGGCTCTAGGTGAGTGATCACACCATCGTGATTATCTGGGTCGTGATCTTTTTTGTATAGTTCTTCTGTGTATTCTTGCCACCTCTTCTTAATATTTTCTGCTTCTGTTAGGTCCATACCATTTTTGTCCTTTTTTGAGCCCCTTTGCATGAAATGTTCCCTTGGTATCTCTGATTTTCTTGAAGAGATCTCTAGTTTTTCCTATTCTATTGTTTTCCTCTATTTCTTTGCATTGATTGCTGAGGAAGGCTTTCTTATCTCTCCATGCTATTCTCTGGAACTCTGCATTCAAATCAGTATATCTTTCCTTTTCTCCTTTGCTTTTTGCTTCTCTTCTTTTCACAGCTATTTGTAAGGCCTCCTCAAGACAGCCATTTTGCTTTTTTGCATTTCTTTTCCACGGGGATGGTCTTGATCCCTGTCTCCTGTACAATGTCACAAACCTCTTTCCATAGTTCATCAGGGACTCTATCAGATCTAGTCCCTTAAATCTATTTCTCACTTCCACTGTATAATCATAAGGGATTTGATTTAGGTCATACTTGAATGGTCTAGTGGTTTTCTGCATTTTTTTCAATTTAAGTCTGAATTTGGTAATAAGGGGTTCATGACCTGAGCCACAGGCAGCTCCTGGTCTTGTTTTTGCTGACTGAGGATAGGAAGTGATTAATCCAAGAAAAATTTCCCAGAACTGAAGAGCTTCAATTTCCACGCTGAGAGTATACACCCAGCAACCAAAACAAGCAAAGAGATTCATTCCAAGGCACATACTGCAAAATTTCAGGGCACTAGCAAAGAACATTCTAAGTTTCTAGAGAGAATGTAGGTCACAAAGGATAAGGAAGATCGGTTTTGTACTTTCCCACAATAATACAGATAGCTAGAACACAACAAAATATTTCAAAATTCTGATGTTCACAATAACACAAGAAAGGTCATTTTAGGCAGAGAGAAAAACACGAGAAAAGGCACAGGCAAGGTCCATTATCAGCTTCAGCTCAGTTCAATTCAGTCACTAAGTCGTGTCTGACTCTTTGCGACTCCATGAATCTAAGCACGCCAGGCCTCCCTGTCCATCACCATCTCCCGGAGTTGACTCAGACTCACGTCCATCGAGTCAGTGATGCCATCCAGCCATCTCATCCTCACCCTTCTCCTCCTGCCCCCAATCCCTCCCACCATCAGAGTCTTTTCCAATGAGTCAGCTCTTCGCATGAGGTGGCCAAAGTACTGGAGTTTCAGCTTTAGCATCATTCCTTCCAAAGAACACCCAGGGCCGATCTTTAGAATGGACTGGTTGGATCTCCTTGCAGTCTAAGGGACTCTTGAGAGTCTTCTCCAACACCACAGTTCAAAAGCATCAATTCTTCGGTGCTCAGCTTTCTTCACAGTCCAACTCTCACATCCATACATGACCACTGGAAAAACCATAGCCTTGACTAAACGGACCTTTGTTGGCAAAGTAATGTCTCTGCTTTTCAATATGCTATCTAGGTTGGTCATAACTTTTCTTCCAAGGAGTAAGTGTCTTTTAATTTCATGGCTGCAGTCACCATCTTCAGTGATTTTGGAGCCCAAAAAGATAAAGTCTGACACTATTAAAGAACTGCAAACATCTCCTTAGAACCAAAGATTAAGAGGTGGGTTGAAGTGGTGACAGAGGAGGGAGAGGGCTCTGCTTGTACTATTCCCAACAGTTTTTTACTTTATCAAAATGGGAGGCTACTGAAGATTTTCAGCAAGACAGAGCTGTGAAATTTCTATTTTACAATGATCAAAGCTGGGATGGGAATTCCATGGTGGTCTAGGGGTTAGGACTCTACAATGAGCAAGCTGAAGAGTATGGAAAACAGCAAGACCAGTAGCTGAGACTAATCCAAAGGTGGATATAATACAGAGAAGAATGGTTAAAAAAAGATCTTCACAACCCAGATAATCAAGATGGTGTGATCACTCACCTAGAGCCAGACATCCTGGAATGTGAAGTCAAGTGGGCCTTAAAAAGCATCACTATGAACAAAGCTAGTGGAGGTGATGGAATTCCAGTTGAGCTATTTCAAATCCAAAAAGATGATACTGTGAAAGTGCTGCACTCAGTATGTCAGCAAATTTTGAAAACTCAGCAGTGGCCACAGGACTGGAAAAGGTCAGTTTTCATTTCAATCCCAGAGAAAGGCAATGCCAAAGAATGCTCAAACTACTGCATAATTGCACTCATCTCACACACTAGTAAAGTAATGCTCAAAATTCTCTAAGCCTGGCTTCAGCAATACATGAACCATGAACTTCCAGATGTTCAAGCTGGTTTTAGAAAAGGCAAAGGAACCGGAGATCAAATTGCCAACATCCGCTGGATCATTGAAAAAGCAAGAGTTCCAGAAAAACATCTATTTCTGCTTTATTGACTCTGCCAAAGCCTTTGACTGTGTGGATCACAACAGACTGTGGAAAATTCTGAAAGAGAAAGGAATACCAGACCACCTGACTTGCTATACAGGAGAAACTAGTATTCAGGTCAGGAAGCAACAGTTAGAACTGGACATGGAACAACAGACTAGGTCCAAATAGGAAAAGGAGTACATCAAGGCTGTATATCGTCATCCTGCTTATTTAACTTCTATGCAGAGTACATCATGAGAACCACTGAGCTGGAAGAAGCACAAGCTGGAATCAAGATTGCCGGGAGAAATATCAATAACCTCAGATATGCAGATGACACCACCCTTACAGCAGAAAGTGAAGAACTAAAGAGCCTCTTGATTAAAGTGAAAGAGGAGAGTGAAAAAGTTGGCTTAAAGCTCAACATTCAGAAAACTAAGATCATGGCATCTGGTCCCATCACTTCATGGGAAATAGATAGGGAAACAGTGGAAATGGTGGCTGACTTTTTTGGGGGCTCCAAAATCACTGCAGATGGTGACTGCAGCCATGAAATTAAAAGACACTTACTCCTTGGAAGGAAGTTATGACCAACCTAGACAGCATATTAAAAAGAAGAGACATTACTTTGTCAACAAAGTTCCGTCTAGTCAAGGCTACCTTTTTCCAGTAGTCAGGTATGGATGTGAGAGTGGGGCTATAAAGAAAGCTGAGCGCAGAAAAACTGATGCTTTTGAACTGTGGTCTTGGAGAAGACTCTTGAGAGTCCCTTGGACTGTGAGGAAATCCAACCAGTCCATCCTAAGGGAAATCAGTCCTGGGTGTTCATTGGAAAGACTGATGTTGAAGCTGAAACTCCCAACACTTTGGCCACCTGATGTGAAGAGCTGACTCATCTGAAAAGACCCTGATGCTGGGAAAGATTTAGAGCAGAAGGGGATGACAGAGGATGAGATGGTTGGAGGCCATCACCGACTCAATGGACATGAGTTTCAGTTAACTCTAGGAGTTGGTGATAGAGAGGGAGGCCTGGCGTGCTGCAGTCCACGGGGCTGCAAAGAGTCAGACACAACTGAGGGACTATACTGAACTGAACTGAATACAATCATCTGTGCAGAAACTGTAATGGTGTGAATAGCTAACATTTATTACTTTAAGAGTTTTTATCTTGCAGCAAATGTTTGGGGTAGGTGCTGTAGTGTATTTTTTGATGTCCACCTTACAAATAAGGAAAGTGAATCCTGGTGAAGTCACTGCCATCTAACAAGGGACTCTGCAGGTGTATGTAGGTATAGATGTATTAATTTCTTGACTTCAACAATTAAGCTGAAGTTAAATAAACTGGCCAGTAAATGAGTAGTGCTGGATTTGAATCAATTTCCACATATTTTTGATGAACCTGTGTGTCTGATAAACAGTTTAAGTAGGGAACAAGTTATGTGTTAGCTTCAAGCTCAGATTTACTGATTTTTATATTTATAGATCAGTATTCAAAAGAATTTTTTAAAAGCTATTTTATATCTATTTTACCTTTTCTATAACTGTCCAGGTAGGCAAGAAGTAAAATTACTTCCATTTTATAAATAAAGGAGACACAAGGAGGTAACTGATTGAAATGAATTCCAGGCGTAATACTTTACCCATTAAACCACAGACTAGTTAACCAAACAACAATACTCAAACTACTAAAAGCACAAAGGACCTATGATGAAATTAGAATAGTTAAGAGCAACATTATCAGTGAGTTGGGGTTTAGGCAGCTGTCATTTATCAGGACTCTTCCATACAGAAAGGACAAGCTTAAGAAGGAATTAAGGAATATGGCAGAATCACAGAATTATGAAAGCCACGGTCTAGGAAAAACTGGATCAAGGAAGCACCCTTTAAAAATCTCGAGTATAGTAGTGCTATATAGCACATAATGAACTTACAGAACTTAGTATTTAAGGATGGCAGTAAAAATAACAGGTACTTCTTTTAAATGGCACAGATAATTCTCTGAATGTTCGAGACACACAACGCTATCAATGAAGTTTATCTAATCAAATCCTGGAACAGATGGGATTATCTCAGTATCCATATTCCCAGTTATCAAAGCAAAAGCTTTAAACATTCATCCAATAATTAAGTGTAAACCAACTTTTTTAATATGCTGAAAGCAGAATTTTTTGTTTACTTTAATGAATAATTACAACTGGGAAACCACACCTGCCTTAACAGTCTGCTTCACCCACTTTACTTGGGATTGATTCTGTCTTGCAGAAAGCAACCATCAAAGTTTCTTTTCCCTTGCCCAAGATTTTAAAAAGCCAACCATTACATATAAATACAGAAAGCCTATGTCAAGTTAACAAATGAAAACTGTAACTCAAAATGAGGTATGCACATTGACAGTAAGTACACTGGTATACTCTATACAAAAGCCAGAGAGTTTACAAACAATTGGTGATGTAAAACAGAGGTTTCCTAAGAACTTACTTAATCAGACCTTTAAAAAGCCCCAGAAAACTTCATTTTTAACAAGGGTCCCAGATGATTCCAGGTTTTGCTTAAAGTGTAGTTTGGGAAACATTTTTAACCTCCACTGAGTGTCAGATTACATATACAATAAAATTAAAATACAAACCATGTAACTGAATGAAAAATAATATCTTTATATAAGCTATTAACAGATATCTAAATACAATATGGTTTTTTAAAATGAAATGTGTATATAATTGTATTCATAAAGTACACTAATCAAAATCTATACAACATTAACAACAAATCCAAATAAAAATGAAGATATTCCTCCAAACTTCATGTTTCACCGAGCATCAAAAACCACCACTGTAATATACCAAGTTAAGGACATAAAAAGGTACATTAAAATTAAAATTTTAGTACTTCCAAGTCACTTTCTCTTCACAATAATCTATTTATTTAATCTAAAACGTTAGTCATTTTAGATTTAAGTTAATCTAAAATGCACAGAAGAATAAAATTCACTATCTACTATGATGAGAAGTGAACTAAAAAATAAACTATTTTAATTATTAGCCCTCTTTCCATGATAGAGACCAATGCACCAAGAAACTAAAGCAGTGTTAAAAGCAATAATTTACTGTTCTAAAAAATACTGTCAGTTATTACATAACATTTACTCTGTCTTTCAACTAATTCATAAGTCTCACTTTTTCCATTAGGTAGCATAAAAACACTATTTAGTTCCCCTTGTATAATTTAGTTTGTTCATAAACTGAAGCTCAGGAAT